>NC_134410.1:87092857-87774903 GCF_038048845.1 Mixophyes fleayi
TTAGATCCCTTCGTCAGAAGGGTTGGTGGTAGCTCGTTGGGAGGTGTGCTGTTGGGTCCGGAGTGCACCTTGAAGGTAGTGGCCTACGCTGATGATGTTACTGTTGTCTTGTCGAGTTCCGCGGAAGCTGAGGAGGTAACGACTCTGGTCCGTGGGTATTCTGAGGCCAGTGGCTCATTAGTAAACCAGGAAAAGAGTAAAGTTTTCTGGATGGGGGAGGAGGGTTGTGAATTCAACCTTCCAGACAGTCTTCCCCGGGCGAGTGAGAAGATCAAAATTTTAGGGATTCATTTCGGCCCTGGTGATTATGCCAAGCAAAATTGGGAGTTAAGGCTGGAGGAAGCTTCCCGGAAGGTAGTGAGCTGGAAGAGGTGGAAACACTCTCTCCGGGAAAGGGTGGACCTGATCAAGACCTTCCTGATCCCGGTATTCCTGTACATCAGCTATGTGTGCCTTTTGCCGGAGTCTTTATGGTCTAGGGTTTATGCAGTTTTCTTCCAGTTACTCTGGGGGAATAGGCTGAATCTGGTCAAGCGGGCTGTGACCTACCGACTGAGGAAGGATGGGGGCCTGGGTATGATTAACCCTGTGCTGTTCTTTATGTCAACCTTTCTGAAGTTGCACCTTAGTAGTCTCCTAGTTGAGACCCCTCCTCAGTGGGTGGGAAGCTTCAGGGTATGGGTGGATCCCTTCCTCAGTGCATGGTATGGGGGAGGCACCGTTAAGAGTTTCCGGGTCCGGCATGGGTATCTCCCGACCTACGTTTCCTTGGGATTGAAGGTGACAAGGCGTTGGGGCTTAGGGGCGGGGGAAGTTGGGAGCTCTTCTAGAAGGGAGTTGGAGAAGAGAGTCCTGCACTCCCACTTTTGGGTTCCGCTGTCACTGAGAGACTGCCCAGGTGATGTGAGTTCGGTGGGGCTTTCCTTGATTAATTCAGAGAGAATCCCGTTGAAGCTTCAGGACATTGCCTGGCTCTCCTTTCACGGGAGACTTTATGTAAGAGGGAACCTCAAGCACAGAAATGCTGATGATCGTGGCTGCCCACGGGAGGAGTGTCTAGGGGTGGAGGAGACTATGGACCATTTCTTGCTCGAGTGTCCCTTTAATGTAAAGGTTTATAAAAGAGTCTCCAGGTCGCTGGGGATCCCCTGCCTTTCGGGGCTTAGTTACCCTGAATGGGTCTACGGGGCATTCAAGGCAAGGTGGAGGGCTTTTGATTTCTGTACACTTTTTTTAGTCAGTTTAGTGGTCAGGTATTTCACATGGAACGCACGGTGTCAGGTCACCATCCGGCAGAAAGTCCTTCCCTGTGAGGTAGTGGTGGAAGATATTCTCCACGAGGTGTGGAAATTGAGGGGCATGGAGGGTCGCCGGATGTCCAATGCTAACTGGCTCAGGCTGTGACGGAGTCTGAGACCTCCTTAGGGGGTCAAAGTCTGGTGCCTCTCCTTTCTAAGTGGCTTCTCTTGCTGTCCTTTCACCCCATTAGATTTTGTGTGGTGGAAAAATTTAAAGTATGGCTTACATGCACCTACAACTTGCTTCTTAGTGGGATACGGTGATGTATATGAGTTGGGTTTGTTGTTTGTATTGGTGGCACCTTCTTGTTTTATGTGATTTTATCCTTTTATATTTACTGGACTTATGAATTGGGCAAATAGCCCTTCTGGACTTTCGGTTAAGTTAGGCAAATCAGCCTTTGTTTTCAGTTGGTCTTTTTTAATATAGGTTGGTGCCACCTTTAGTAAAGTTTATTGGTTTTATTGTTTCATATGTAATGTTATGTTGCAAGTTTTAAATAAAAAACATTAGCAGGACAGAGCACAGGACACATCACCACTGGACTCAGCAGGACAGAGCACAGGACAAAGCACCACTGGACTCAGCGGGACAGAGCACAGGACAAAGCACCACTGGACTCAGCAGGACAGAGCACAGGACAAAGCACCACTGGACTCAGCAGGACACAGCACAGGACACAGCACCACTGCACTAACCAGGACAGAGGACACCACTAAGAAAACACAACCTCCCGCTTCCCTGATCAATTCCCGAGTGAACATGGCGGCGGCAAGCGGGGAATTTAAAGGATCCGAGTATCGCGAGATCCGACGGCGGGATTATGAGTCATAGCCTTGATTTCAGTTTTGCTAAGCGCCGGGAATACCCGAACAGTGCTCGGATCGGGCTTGGATCCGCACTGTTCGGGGGCTGTTCGGATAGCGGAGATCGGAGCCCGCTCATCCCTGTATTTAACGTTTATCTCCCTAAACTAACAGAGACCATAGGTTTGGCACATGTGTAAATATTCATATTAAGTTTACAGCTAACATGTTTTCAAAATCTGTAGGCTAATAATCAAAGTAAAAGTTGTACATAATAAGTTATTTACCACACTAATACTGTAGCCATTGGCTTGGGTGTAAAGTGATAGGGCAATAACACCCCCACAGAAGCAGATCACCTAATCCGGACCTTACAAGGCAACATTCTACCAGTCTGAGGATTTAAGCATCAGCATCGGAAATAACACATAAAAGTCACTTATACAATAGTAAAATAGAAGGGATTAAATGACATAAACTGGGGCTTGCAGTATTTAGCTCACAGTCAGGTGCCTGAGGTAGGCATACTGGGACTGATAATTCCACAGCAGCCCAAGGATGCTGGGACTTATGGTCCCACAGTAGCTTCAGCCAAGCAATATAAAGTCAACTATGCTTAACGCACCCTTAGCTCGCTGCGTCCGCACCTATAGGAGCAGTACAGAGCAGAACACACTGCTTACCTCTCACTGTGTCGGGGACGAGCAGCTGGACAGCACAGTGCAGACGATCGGCCAAGTTGTTTACAGTATGATACTGCAGCTAGTAAACAAGCGGGTGGTGCCAGAGGAGCAGCTGGCCGCTCGGCATATGTCCAGGACTACAAAACAAGCTCCGCTCACTGTGATCGGGACTAGCTGGTCAGATGGTCATCTCTTGCATGTGCTGTTTGGGTCGGCAGGTGAAGCAGAGGACGCCGCCGTGTGACGCTGCGCTTGTTGTTGTCTATGTGCTCTGCTGTGTCCTGTGATGGAGGTCACTGTATGTAGCAGCCAGCACAGGCTCACAGCAGCTTCTGTTGTTTTTGTTCAAGCTCCAGTTCACAGCTGATTGCGGGGGAAAACACAACCTCCCGCTTCCCTGATCAATGCCCGAGTATCGCGAGATCCGACGGAGGGATTTTGAGTCATAGCCTCGTTTTCAGTTTTGCTAAGCGCCGGGAATACCCGAACAGTGCTCGGATCGGAGCCACAACTCTCCCAGGGGATTTGCTTGCAGCCGGAAGCTGCACAGCGGGACCCGCTGAAGCGCTGCGATGTGTCCGCGTATGTGCCTGGAGTATTTATCGGCGGTCTGCTGTCCAAAGAATGGCAGATGATAAAGACAATGTACAGCTTCCGGCTGCAAGCAAATCCCCCTGGGAGAGTTGTGGCACACATACTTTACTTAAGAAATCCGCTTCAGTCAACATCTTCACATTAGAGAAAGGATCGCTGACGCTACACAAGGCGCATGCGCGAATTACCTGCACCGTTCAAGCGTGTCCAGAGGAACAGTCTACGGATGTGGGAGATTTCTACACCTGGAGAATAGTCACAAACAGAAGCACCAGGACGAGTATATCTGGGGAGGAAGGTAAGTGCACTACCCACCCATCCCAGTCTACATTTAGGACTTTTGCCTTGTTATTTTTATTGTTATTTTTGCGGTTTTAATACACCAGTATCCAGTGTTTAGTGGCTCAATTCTGGTATCACATACTTATGGACTCCAGTGTTACACCACAGCCCCCACTGGCATATCTATCTAATCTAACTGAGAAGTGCTTGGATATCCATTTATCTGGTTTCGTTACTATTGTTTTTCCTTTTGAACTGTGTTCATAAAATGCTAGGTTTGATGCCATAATACAGATTATACTTTATTTATTTTAGATCTCTGTTATACATTATTCCATTTTGTTTCGCGCTGGGGAATTACGTACGATTGTCATGGCTTATCTAGGAGTATAGACCAACTCCTATCTCTTTGTTCCCCTGGCTGCCTCATATCACCCTGACTTGGAAAGCGCAGATCCCCTATTTCTCTTTCATAATAAACTGTATGTACCAAACAGTATATGTAAAACTTCAAAACTTTCCCAAAGGACCTATGCTTACATTTAACTTTCTAACAATATCTCATACAAATAACTATGTAACAAACATCACATATTCACAATGTTTTTATATGCACAAACAGTGCAAACTACACAATGTTTTTCTAAATCTTTCCAAGTAACTTTCTAAATACACTAACAATCTCAATTAGCCTTTTTAATCAACTCAAAACAGCTCACACATATAGAGTAATATTTCCATTCAAACATTGCAGATAAACCAACCATTTTAACCTAACAAACTATGCACCATCATTTCCATGCATTTGCTAAACATTAACACTAAACTGCATTTGCTATAACCATACACTTGCATTATATAGTACTTGCAAACTCCATAACAGTCTGCACTCAAAACACTGCAGATATACATGGAGTCTAAACACTGTACATTTCTACTTATGTAACACAATCAATCTATACACAGTCACATCATTTTACTTAATCTAACTTTTCTAAGCCTGTACCATTAAACACATCATCATATTGTCTTGATAATCTATGTTCTCACAAACAGTATAATCAGAGGATGTCCCACACATTGGGAATGGAAACAAAATGTGATCTCTCCATATATGTCAACCCTCCATGCTGTCCCAATGTAAACTCCTATCATTTATAGTTTTACCTTCAAAATATTAGCAATAAACAGTGTATAATACTACTCATATTTAAGTCCATTCCCTCATGTTCAAACAATTTACCACTGCCCGCTTGGGCCCATATGAAGTCCACGCAAGGTCTCCAGATACAGGGTAATACTTTTTCTCCTTCTAATACCTGTTAGCAAGTGAGTGCCTGCATGAATGAACATGTGTTTTTCCCATTCACCCCGAAGGTGGCTGGAATCCCAGTATCTGTTGCCTTGGTATCCTTTTAAGATGTTAATTAACTTGGAGGAAGCCTAGCTAGTAATAGATCTGCATAGATCATATATCAAAGCTAAACAAACTGATTTTGCTAAATAGAATTCCAATGAAGAAGGGGTCTTGTCTTTATCACACCCATCTGAGCCAAATTGTAACATGGTTTGCACCACCAGGTATCATCTCATGTATACAAATTAAAACCAGTGGTGGAAGTATTTCTTCCCTAGTGTCTATCAATGCCCCATTAAGGATAATAGATGGAATATCTTAATAATCCAGCTAAATATTCTCATTCAATTTGGTCGTTCTTTATTAAGCGTTCTGAGCTCACCTCACCTCATACCCATCTTCTTTGATCCATATATAGTACACAACAGATTTTATGCCAGGCTTTACATAGTATCACTCTCAATCTTGGAAGACGCTGGAAGAACTTGCAATGTCCCAGGTTGGTATTTGACTTTGCAGATGGCACACTCTGGCGCTCTTTAGAATCATTTCCTGAAAAATACATCTCCTGACCGAAGCTATTTGAATATTTTAAAGTGTACTCATTTTTTTTTTACAAACCATCCAAAGGGACCAGATGTTTAGACCACTTTCTACTTTGGAAGTAATATGTTATTATACCCCAATGAAAAGGGGTATTATATTAATTCTCTATAGTCAAGGGATTGGTAAATCATCTATCTCTATGCTAAATTTACACTAAAATCTATTCAAGGTTGTATCCTGTTCCAGTAAGACTACATAAGTTTTTTCCATCTTCTTCTCTTTTGTGTTGTAGGAGTGCTAAAAGAGGAGATATCCTTCATATAAGGGGAAATGTGCCCTAAATTTTCTTCCTATTGATCTTATATTCAGAAGTAATTAGGAGATATATTATAAACAAGAGTCAATTTGAGCCCATGGACAGTTCTTTTGGGTCTACCTATTACTGGCCTTAATAAAAACTCTAATACAGTTGTAGTTATTCAAGAAACACATTGGAACCAACCCTCACCAATAGTCATTCTTTCAGTTAGAAATAGAATATGCTTTTTTTTTTTTTAAAAAAAAAACAACAACAATTATTTACATGGTAAAGGAGAACAATTTAATCAAATTTGAGATTCTTGGTTTACATACAATTCAGAGTCTATAAGAGCTCCATAAATTCTGCTACCAGGTGGTGTGATTTCTTACTTCAGTGAAAATTTTATTTTCACAATACGTTCTATATTCTTATTCGCTTGCAAGGATTTTAATATTTATGAAGAATACATAACACTCCCCAAATTTAGTATTGATATTTTATAATTCCTCCACCTTGTTACATAAAATTCAAGAAAAGGCACATTGAATTTACACTGGCCAGGTGAAAATCTTCATAGTATACCTTCAACAGTAAAAAATACTATATATCAAAAACCAGGGTAAAATAAAAGGTGTGATCTCTTTAAGTTAATAATCAATACAGTTTATTGTAACAAATACACATATAAAAACGTACATCACCAATGCAAAAAATAATAAGAAAACCTTATTGTTATTGTATAAATACCTCTTGAGGAGTTAGTCTGGACCTGTCAGACACATAGGATAATTATGAGTGCACACCATAATCGGTGTCAGGGAGTAAGTATCCCACTGAATGCTCTTTTAATAATTATAATACAATATTCACACAATTCTGAACGGTGATAATGTAGCTAGGTATGGAGTGATGAATCCGCTTTCAGTCCAGGACCGTAGTATATAGGCAGGTGAAATAGATAGTACTAACAGTCATCTCCACAATCCCTCTTCTACGGCTATCCGACAACCAGCTCTCTCCACAGTAAATGTCAGGGGATCAGTGTCCCACTGTCAATGTTATGTTAATGTCTGTGACACAATGTCCACACAGATTTAGACCGAGATAATGATAGAGCCAGGTACAGAATAGTACGCTATTAGTCCAGGAGCGCAGTATGTAAACAGGTGGATTACTACTCACAGTCCCCTTTGCGTTCCCTCCTCTGCGGCTCTCCGACACCAGCTATCTCTGCAACTCTCCAGCTTGAATGCGGTCCGAGATACGGTGAGCAGAAGAATTATGTATATATATAAATATATAGATATATATATATATATATATATATATATATATATATATATATATATATAAACACTCCCGATGAAGTATTACCTATTAAAAGATGAAACACGTTGAGGTATTCGGCAAATTGCTGAGTTGCTGCAGTTAGATTGTCTTAATCCAGTGGCTGAGGACTGTGTGTGTGATTGGCAGTGTAAGCCAGACTCATCTTTATTGTTGCGGTTCCATGCTGGGCTATACAGATAAGCTTTTATTCTTTTTTTTTTTTTTTAAAGTTTTATTTTTGAGAGGTCAATAATAAGCATCAGTCCAAGATGATATCCATAACAATCAAGTCAAACATGGACCTATACATTTAGTGTATATCATACAAAACAGAATCATGATATTGACCAAATTTTAACTGTAGGGAGAGGAGAAAGAGGAAACAGCGAAAAGAGAAGTTGGTCAGAGAGAAATAGACATGGGGGGCAAAACCGCCAGTGGAAGGAAAAGATGGGCAAGGCAGGAGAAAGGAAAACAAGAAAGAAGGGGAAGGCACGGGAGGGAAGGTGGTGAAGGATCGAGGAAAGATACCAAGTGGAGTGTTGTAGAGGAGTCATATGGCAAAAGGAGTTTGAACTTGAAAAAATGACATCCACGGTGCCCAAATTTTGTTAAAAGATTTAGAAGTATTACGCAGTATGCATGTCATAAACTCCATTTTGTATGAGTGCCAGACTCTGTTGATAATAGCCTGCAAAGTGGGCACGGTGGACTGTTTACAATTAGTGGCAATTTGACACAGCGCTGCAGAAACTATATGGCGGAACATTTTTGCTTGATGTGTGGTAGCAGATGGAATTCCAAGTGGGAGAAGGAAAAATCTGGGAGAGATTAGGATGTCAATCTGCAGAATCTGAGTCGTGAAGTCCCTTACTTCCAACCAGAATGGGGCAAGCTTGGGGCACTGCCACCAGATATGGAGGAAAGACCCTTCCGACGAACATCCTCTCCAACATGAGCTGGATGTGTCCGGAAAGATTTTTTGTAATTTGGTTGGGACCAAGTACCATCGATAAAGAAGCTTATAGGCGTTTTCTTTCAGCTTCACACAGATTGAGCTAGAGGCCGTGTTAGACTTTATTTCATCCCAATCTTCTCTATCCAAGGGGCCTCCCAAGTCCTCCTCCCAGGCTCGCTCATGGGAATCTTGAATGTCTGAGTCAGGGACTCTCAGTTACCAGTATAACTGAGATATAAGGCCATTTGTAGAGGATCGCTGGAGAGAAAGTGACTCGAAAAAAGTCAGTGGCCTGATTCTCAAAGTTAATTTAGTGGTGGAGTGAAAATTTCTTAGTTGTAGGTATTGAAAAAAGAAGGTGTTGGGAATATTAAATTTGGTTTTTATGTCTGCGAATGAGGGAAAAGAAGCGTCTGTAGTGATATCATTAAGATAATGTCACGATCTGCCCTCAGCTTATGCATTACATGCTGCTTTGCATGGCAGCTCCTGCCCTTTGTGTCTATTATAGTATTGTATTGCAGCAGTACCTCTGATTACCAGAGGTGCTGCTATTATGCCTTAGGGGTTAACTTGTTCACCAATTATCCCATGCACCTGGGTGTGGTTTTCCCTTTATATACCTGTCACTCCCAGCACACAGGGCTGGTTATTGTTGTCCCATCCTGTGATGTCCTTTCCTGTTGTCCAATCCTGATGTAATTTCCTGTTGTCCTTACCTGATTGTTTCTAGACATTCATGCTACTTTCTGCATCAGCTGGAACCTGGTATTTTTCACTGCTCCTTATTACCTGTTGTTAATACCTACCCTCTGCTACCCTGCATTACCGTTTTCCTGGTTGTTTCTGGACATTCATGCTACTTTCTGCATCAGCTGGAACCTGGTATTTATCACTGCTCCTTATTACCTGTTGTTAATACCTCTCTGCAAATAAACACAGAGTGTTTTCACCAAATTCGTGACTCCTAGCTGTACTTCTGTTTGAGATCTGTGACAGATAATAAACATCATTCCTTTTCCAAAATTTGAAGGATGAAGCTATACGACCTGGTGGAAAATCTTGGTTGTCAAAGAGAGGGATGATTGGACTAGAAGCTGGGGCGAGATTAAACTTTATGTTTGCACGGTCCCAAAATTGAAAGTGAATGCGATACAATTAGGTGATAAATAGCAGACCGAGGACGTTTAGTGCGAGGGAGCCACAGGAGAGAGGAGGTGGAAGAAATACCCAGGCTCTCAGCCTCAATCAAGACCCAAACTCTGGAAGTGTCAGGCCATAGGCCTAGGGATACTGGAGAGGAGTAAACACTAACCGATATTAGTGCAACTGGTCTAACAGGTGCGGAGTCTAATGTGCCCCTGGTGTTCACCAGGGACCCCCGCAAGGAGGTTTGGACTTAGCTGCACAGGGCACTCAGGTCGCGGTCCTATTAGCCAGTCACCAGTGTAGTGTAGAAAGGTCAGACGGTTCCGGGTCACAGCAATCAGGAATATTAGGTACAGAGGGTAATCCAAAGGAATAGTCGCCAAGCCAAAGTCACAGTACAGGATGGGTCACACAGAAGAGTAGAATGGTCGCCAAGCCGGGGTCACAACAGGTAATCAGGAAGCAGGTAACACAGGAGTATGGAGAATAAGGAAGCCAGGAACACTGGTGGTGAACCTGTTACTCTGGCACCCTAATGGCGCCAGAGACAGGTTTAAATAGAGGGCTGACTGCAGTGATTGGCAGAGAGGAGGAGGCGTAACAGGTAGGAGAAGCGGCATCTCGTTGCCTAGCAACGGGACTGAGGACAGGGCGCATGCGCCCTAGTACCCGAAAGCGAGTCCCGCGGCAGCCGACAGAGAAGTCAGACGTCCGTTCCCCGTCTTACAGGGAATCAGCAGGGACAGCGTCTGACAGGAAGAACCTGAGGAATTCCACAAAATACATTGGGCAAGTTGCGCTGCCAAAAAATAGTTTCTAAAGTTGGGGACCCTCAAACCACAATCCCGTGTCGATCTTTGTAGGACAAGAAGCCGGACTCTTGGGCGTTTCCTACCCCAAATAAATTGTGAAGTGTAGTGTTGAAAGAATTTGAATACATATGGGGGGATGCGTATGGGAAGGGCTTGAAAAAGATATAGTAACCTGGGCAAAGTATTCATTTTGACTGAATTGATACGTCCTATCCAGGAAATGAGATTTTTACTCCAGGTTTCTAAGTAAGATTTAATTTGGGATAGTAGTTTTGGGTAATTAGCTTGGAAAAGCTGATTATATTGTTTAGTTATATAAATACCCCAATATTTTATCTTTTTTTGGTGCCAGTTAAAGAGGAATTTTTGAGTAAGAGAAGATCTCATGCTACCTGTGAGATAGAAATCAAGAGTTTCTGCTTTTTGTGGATTGATTTTGTATCCCGAAATGTAACTGTAGGTTTTGATGTCGGCGAGAAGGGGGGGGGGGGGGGGAGAGAAACAGCGGGATCCGAGAGAGTCAAAAGAACGTCGTCGGCATATAATGATATTTTGTGTTCGGATTTCCCTGTTTTAACTCCATGTATCGCCCCGTTAGATCGGATCTTTGCCGCTAATGGTTCAATTAACAGGGAAAAGATTAAAGGTGAAAAGGGGCATCCCTGCCGCGTCCCGTTAGAAATAAGCTTTTATTCTTTTTAACTATGTGAGTGCAACCTTTGAAATGTACTTAATAAAACCTGTTTATTACATACTACACTATATCCATCATAATTTTTTCCCATATTCCATCTGTGCAGAAAATGAGGAAGGTACATATATGAGGAGGATGATCTAGAGGATCGGTGACAGATAAGCCATTGTTATATATTTTTTCGATACGCAGAACACCATTGGGTGACTCACAAGCATGAATTTCTGTGTTATTTGGTCCACTGGAGTGGTGATCTGCAGAAAAGTGGCCAGTATATTTACCTGGTCTGGTGGTATATATCCATGCATCACTGGGTGTACATGTGAATATATCAAAATACTATACTATTACTGGTTTCCTCTGCTGTATTTTCATATGTGGTGAGATCCAGAGATACATTCTGATAACCGGAAGGACTGACAATTATTATGACTGCTGACAAGTCTAAATCTGGTACGCATACCACGATTTTATTTATAACTCTGTATTTTACATTACTACACTAAGAGGCACTTTGCCTTCTTATTGTTTTAGAATTTTATATATATATATATATATATATGATTGGATATCCCCAACTAAATGTGCTTTATTGTGGGAAGTATGAAACATGAATAAGTAGCTTTAAATATTATAATATGGTTAGCTTAAGTACTAACCGGAAGTCTGTTCACTTCCTGTTGGAATGCATAGTGATTCTATATATAAAATCTAACTACAAAATCTAATTATACCAACTTTTGCAGTGATGTCTCTAACCAGCCACATTTTATTGTTGGCTGAAGGTGATATATCACCTGTTGGACCCATGAATAAAATGTATGTAGTGGGACTCCGAACCGGAAATTCCTTCCTAGACTTGTTGCTATGCGTTCCACTGTGGAACGCATGACGGAATTAGAATTGCGAACTTGTATTAAAGAATTTATTGCTAAATTGTTGTGCAGCTAAAAATAGAGTCTGGAGAAGGTGATTTGCACGCCCACAAAGTTGTCGCTGTAGGAGGAAGAAGTGTTGGACAGATGGTTTTGAGTATATACACACTTCAGAATTGGAATGACAAAAAAAATCAAAACAAACGATACTATGTGCTTTGATACTATAAACCATGATCATGAGAGCGTACACACTAACGCAATATCGGACCTAATAGTTATTTATTGTGTGATTGGCACGATAACTGGTTGAAAAACCCAGCTCTACTCTCCTGTCACAGAACAGACTGCGCTACAAACTTCATGATTTCGGCTAGACAACATTGTACGCCAGCAGAGTGTGTTTAAATCATTGTGCAACAAGCAGGCTGTCACAACATTCCTAATATCCCCTATTCACCCTGATATTTGCCAACTAACAGATCTCCAAGTCCTGTCCTTTGACCATCGAGTCATTCAACAATACAATTGTATAGGTTTGATCTTTATTATTAACAATCTGCATTACTGTTCATATCAGTGTTCGAAGTGGAAATTTAGAAGTAGTTGTATGGAAAATTTCAGTGGAATTAAATAGAGTCAAACTGTTTGACATTAACTTTAGGCCTCCCCCCCAGTCCCCACATAACATTATCATCACCACCATTTATTTGCATGGGGCCACAGATTCCATAGCATCTAACAGGCACCTAACATTCTATAGGGAGGGGAGTAATGAGGCACAATAGGGGCAGATGTAACATTAGGTCTAGTGCACAAGGCAGGTAGCAGAGGAGGTGGAGGTTAAATGATCCAAATTGCAGAAGGGTAAAAAGAGGCGATGGATGGACAGGGGAAGGATAATGGGCAGGTGGGCTGTGGAATGAGGGGACTAGTGGAGGTAAGGTAGGATACAAGGGAGAAGAGGATTAGACAGAGTAAAGAATAGAAAGAAAGGGGCGATAAGGGAGGTATGGAAGGATGGGAAGGAGAGAACAATATGGAGGAAGCTATGCAGGGGTTTTGGAGGCAAGGAAAGCTTGGAGGTAAGATGGGGGAGGCATGTTGGAAATTATATACTGGATTTTTGAAGCTGGTAATAAGGTAACACCTTTAGCCACAGCAAAGTGTTGTGATATTGTGAGATTTATTTTAGCAAAACCTGCACATCAGCAACTTGTAGGTAATTTTCTTATACTTTGTAAGGAAGAGAAGAGAGCTAGCAGTTGCAGGAGGTACAAGGAAATCAAAAGGACATCCTGAGTATCTGCAATTCACAAGTACCAGGAGTACCAACCAGACAGCACCACCTCAGTTATAACAAAGCTGAGACTTGGAAACTGTTCTCAGATACAATCTATTAGTTTATTGTTACGAGCCACGTGGCTCACTCTCTGTACTGCCTGGCGTCCCGGTCTGACTGGACGCCAAAACCTCTCAGCACTGCGTCCTGGCAATACAGGGCAGCCAGGTGCATGGGCGATAGTTACACAGCCTGTGGGCTAAATAATTTATGGCATTCAGTAATCAGGCAGAGTCTGGGGGTAATTAAGGCAGGGAGGGCTTAACCTCCCTGCCGGTTATAGCATCCAGTCTGCACTGTTGACAGTTAACAAAACTTATAATTTACTTATAAATTATAAGTAATGTTTTATTATCTCTAGTTATTTGTTCATTGATTTAAAAAAAATCATTTTTTTAAATAATAATTTGCAAGGGGAGCATTTCTTCTGCAGCTGGAAAAAATAATTAAAAGACTACAAAGACTACAATTTAATATCTAAAGATTATTACATGTTAGAAACATATCTCTGCTTTATGCATGTAGTTTTGTTCCACATTTTTCAGAAGTGCTACATTCATAGAAATTCTCTGTAACATTTATCTTAGTGTGAACACTAGCCAGTTGACTGCATTTTGGATGCACATGCAGATATAAAAAAAGATTTTCAACAAACACTTATTAAGCCTGTGAAGCCATTTAACAAATAAATGATTTTTGGAGGCACATGCAGATATTTCAGGAGCGGGGGGGTTGCTTGGCAACAAACACTTATTGAGCCTACACTTGCTGTGATTTTTGGAATCGAAATGACACAATGACATCCACCTGCCATGATCTTCTAATGTTGTTTGTTGAGATGAGTGGTATCAGTATGAGTGGTATCAGGTGTGCAGATGAATTGTCAATCTTCCTATTAGATTGTGAAAACTGTACCAATACAAACAAAATGTGCTTTCTGGAGCGCTCCTCAGGTAGCTGCCTAAGGTGAGTATCTGGAATGTCACCTACAGACCTATAACAAATGTAGCAAAAGGAGGATAGACGTCTCTGGGCGCTACCAGGTATAGCACAGTGTATGTAATAGGATAAAGACAAAGATGAAAACAGGAACATATACCCAATACTTAAAAAGTCCTTGTCTCTCAGTCCAAAAAAGGTGAATGTCTGTTCTTTATAATATCTGTGTAACATCCATCTTGAAGGCGCAGATATGGCCGATGGTAAAGGCATGTAATGGGGTTCTTTCACACAGAGGGCTCACGTATTGTGATGAGAGCTCTCCGGGTCCAGGCGGTCAACCTCATATAGGTCTTTATCAATGCATATCATATCAATCCAACAAGTGCACTATTTATAGTGTCATACTCAGTTATGTGACTGTCTCAAATACATGATCGCTAAAGTACACATAATAAAATGTATAAACATATCTTATGTGCAATTATATAAATGAAACTTTAAAAGATATATTGGTATTCTGATCATAATTAAAAATACACAAGTTAAACATTCATCCAGAGTCCTTATTAGAACTAAAATTCGATTACATGATGTTTCAACCATTTAGAAAACAGTAGAAAGACCTGTGTCTATGTCAGTATTTCCATAAGGTGATAAAATATGTAATAATATGGTGTTGATGTGCTTTGCACCACTCCATCTGATGCTTGGCATTGGTCTTGGTAATGTGAGGATTGCATGCAACTGCTGGCCATGGAAACTCTTTCCATTAAGTTCCCAGAGCACAGTTTTTGTGCTTACATTAATGCCAGTGGAAGTTCGGAACTCTTTAGCTATGGAATCCGCAGAGCGTTGCCGACTTACACGAACCATGTGCCTTAGCAGTTGTTGACCACGCTCTGTGATTTTACCTGGTCTTCCACTTCATGGCTGTGCTGCTGTTGTTCCTAAATGCTTCCACTTTCTAATAATATCACTTACAGTTGACTGTGGAATATCCAGCAGGGATGAAATTGCACGAACCTTCTTATTGCAAAGGTGGCATCCTATCACAGTACCACACTTGAAGTCACTGAGCTCTTCAGAACAACCCATTTTGTATCACAAATGTTTGCAAATGGAGACTGCATAGCTAGGTGCTTAGAAACATAGAAACATAGAATTTGAAAAAAGAACCGCTTGGCCCATCTAGTCTGCCCATTTTTTTTTATTATCCTAGGGTAACCTCAAACCCTATTTGGTTCTTTAATCTTTGTAATGATATTCTTATGTCTATCCCAAGCATGTTTCAATTGTTCTACTGTATTAGCCTCGACCACCTCTGATGGGAGGCTATTCCAATTATCTACTACCCCTTCTGTGAAGTAATATTATCTCAAATTTACCCTGAACCTACTTCCGTCCAGTTTCAGTGCATGTCCTCGTGTTCTAATACTTCACTTCCTTTGAAGAATGTTTCTTTCTTGTACATTGTAAAAACTCTTGATATGTTTGAATGTTTCTATCATGTCCCCGCTTTCCCTTTTTTGCTCCAAACTATACATATTAAGATCTTTTAGTGTTTCTGGATAAGGTTTGTTCTGTAGACCATTGCACCATTTCAGTTGACCTTCTTTGTACAGTCTCTATTTATATTATTCTGGAGATATGGCCTATAAAACTGGACACAGTATTCTAGATGAGGCCGTTCAATGACCTATACAGTGGCATTATTACTTCTTTCTTTCTGTTACGTATTCCTCTCCCTATGCAACCAAGCATCTGACTTGCCTTTCTTATTGGTTTGTTACTGTGCTTACTTGCCTCTAAGTCACCTGAAATAGTGACTTCTAGATCCCTTTCCTCCTGAGTAGTTTACATTCTAGTGCCGTTAATACTATATGTAGCCTTTGGGTTTTTGAGACCCAAGTGCATGATTTAGCATTTTTTGTCATTAAACTGTAGTTGCCACTTTTGACCACTTCTGTAGTCCACCTAGTTCATCAATCATTTGTTTTACCCCTCCTGGTGTGTATACTCTGTTGCAAATCTTTGTGTCATCTGCAAAAAGGCATACTTTCCCTTCAATACCATTTGCAATGTCACCAATAAAGATATTAAAGTTATTGGTTATACCTTTGATGTTGTGAAATGTGTCAGCGGTGTTAGGTGGATGTGAAGCCACAAACGCTTTTAAATTAAACAGGTTGCTGTTTATTGAACTTGGTAACACACTTGATGTAGGTACTCACAGTTAATAGATACAGTACAGCAGCAGCAGGTTCATACAGTTGTAATAGTTTTCTGTATACACTTATATGCATATAGAGGCCGGCAGGTTGATATATACTCTTGTTTATACTTTGCACGTCCCTGCAGCAGTTTATATTGTGGTTCAGGCTCTCTTGATAACTATGTGAGCTGCGGGTCATTGGAAGCTTTCACTATATATGTGGCACGCAGCTATCCATACACTCTCTGAATGGAAGTAAGGGTGTGAAGCTAAACTTACTGTTTCAATGGTCCGCGCATGCGCAGTAAAGCATCTTGGACATTCTTCTCTTTGCCCCACTTCCTCCTACACTAGACCACCAGGGATTGGACTGACAAGTAGGTAAAGGAGAGATCTGCTCTACTAACACAAGTACGGATCTCTGGAGAACGCCACTGGTAACCTTTCCCTCCTGTGAATGCAACTCCCTTATTTCGATCCTGCAAACAACATCTTATCCATTCAACCATCTTAGCATCCAATCCAAAGATTTAGAGTTTATTTAACAGTCTGCAATGTGAGAAGATGTCAAAAGCTTTACTAAAGTCTAGATAAGCTACATCTATGGCCCCTTGATCTATTTCTTTAGTCGCCCAGTCAATAAAGTCAATAAGATTTGTTTGACATGATCCCCCCCAGTAAATCCATGCTGTTTACGATCTTGTAAGTTACTGGATTTCAGATATTCTACAACTCTTTCTTTTAAGAATGTTTCCATCAATTTCCTTACTACTGATGTCAGGCTCACTATTCGGAAGTTTCTTGCCTCTTCCTTGCTTCCACTGTTGTGCAATTTAGACTATATGTGATTTTTTCCAGTCCTCTGGAATTACTCTTGTAATGAGTAGTGACTGTTTGAATAATTCTATGAATGGCGTTACCAGTGTAAAGGGGGCTGTGGATGGGGCCTAAGCTGGGAGTGGAACTCACAATTACCCTACGCACCGTGCCAGTCACCGGTTGTCTTTGGGCGAACCTCAACTCTGCTTCAGCAGCGTCCACATGTAAAGATGCTTGTGGGGGATGTCTGAGAACTCAAACGTAAGGGGGGAGGACCCTTCTCTCATATGTTGGGCACTCCTTTTGCTGTAAGGGGGGTGGGGTGAAATATGGGGAGGACAGTTCTGCAAGGTGAGTGCACTGGGAACAGCCCTCTACAGGTTATATTTATGGAAGCTGGTCCACCATAGCGAATCTTGCCATCCCTGCTAATCCAGGGGGCTTTCACTTGCTGAGTCTTCCAATGTCCTCGTCTGCCGACCAATGCCTATAAACAGAGTACTGTCTGGCTGGCTGGCTAGGGTCTAAAACTGGTGAGGCCTGGGGCTGGCTGAGGCCTGAAGCTGTCTGTCTGGCTGGAGCCTTGGAATACTGAGGCCTGGGGCTGGCTAGGGCGCAGGACTGCTGAGGTCTGGGGCTAAATGTAAGGGAGAGGAGACAAGGGATGGCAGGCATAAGGGTTGGGAGGCTAGGGATGTGGCTAGGGGTAGAGGCCTGGAACTACACTGGGGCACACACACAGACAAAGAGCACTTATCTGTCCCTTCCAGGCCACTGAGGGTCCTGTTGCTGTTGCTCTTTCGCATGGACCAGCTGTGCAGGCCTCTTCATTCTGTTCCTTTGGCTGTAGCTGCTGCTGCTCGTCTACTCTGCTGCTTGTTTTGTCTACCAACTCTGTCTACAACATAAACTTCTTTTGTTCTCATTCCTTTTCCTCTATGAAAAGCCCAGCCAGATCCGAGGGAAAACCTATGTCTGGGCCAGGGCTGCAGCCGGGACCTAGCATAGCTGGTCCCCACTCTCAAACCAGCATCCTTTTAAGCTCTTTTAGTACATACTTGCCAAACTTATGTTGGCCGGGTCCGGGAGAATCTGGAGGGCAGGAGGGTGTATGGGCAGAGGGGGTGGGGCTTCACGTTTTGTGCCATTTTGGCCCCGCCTCCCGGTGACGTAATGCCTGTTTTGGGTCTTTTTACTTTGTGCCTTTGCACATCTGATTACCTGATTATCTGATTAGCCTCCTACTGTTTTACAATATACACCTCTTTGTCTTCATTATTTTGAGTCTACTTATATTTCCTAAAGGCCATGTTTTTTGCTATCACAATACTTGCTACTTTTTTTTTTCTTTGTGCTTTTTCTAACTCTTATGACACTAAGGTATGTTGCTGTTGCTGGTGGTCTATAAATCACCCCAGATGGAAGAATAGCCTTATCCCCTGTTTCAGGGGCCTCAATTTTTTTCTTCAATACTTTGTATTAAAGCAGTATTTGTGCTTTTTTTCATATACATTACAACTCCTCTGATTCTTCCCACTCGGTCCTTCCTAAGTAAAGTATATCCTGGTATAACTATGTCCCAGTCATAATCTTCATTGCACCATGACTCCATAATATCCACAATATCCAGATAATTCCTTGTCATTATCGCACTTAGTTCTGGGATTTTATTTCCTACGCTCCTAGCATTTGCACACATAGCTCTAAGAGTTTTGCTTGTGAATCTCTTAGTTTTAGCTATGTTCATCCCCAGCAATACACGCCAATGCTGCCCACTGCCCACTACCTCTGTTGTTTCATCTATCATTGTACCTCTTATTGCCCATATTGCAACAGACACAGGAATTCCGAAGCATTCGGATGGAAATCGTGAAATCAAGATTTCAGCCTTTTTGGATGACATTTTACTATACTTGTCCAATCCAACTTTTAAAACCTAAATGATGAATAATATTAAGGAATATGGGTCAGTCTCAGGTTTCTCCATCAATACAAATAACTCAATAGCAATGTATCTTAGACCAAGTATTACCTGCCTATCATGGAGTAAAATACAGAGCCGGATTAAGGATGGGGGCCCAGGGGGCATGTGTCCTGGGCCTCCATTACTCATGAGGCCAACATGGACCAATCAGCAACATCTGCCAGAGCTGTTAGTGCAGCAGCTACTGCTGTCTTAAAACTCCCAGTGGCACCTGTTCCTGAGCGCGGTTCTATGCAGTGGCTCCTAAGCATTGCAGTGTTATTTTGTCACCGCTGCGATGCTTAAGGGAACCAGGAACATCTCTCTGCATATGCATTCAGCGTAGTCTGAAGACTGAAGAAAGAAGGGAGAAGAGAGAAGAAAGAAGAGGCCTAAGATTAGTATATCATCAAGGGGCACAATGATTAGGTATAATCATCAAGGGGGCACTATTATTAATTACGATCATCAATGAAGCACTATTATTAATTATGATCATCAAGGGAACAATATTATTAATTTAGTTCATCAAGGGGCCTAATAGTTTAGTATATTCAGAACCATGTGACTCAAAATTGGAAATCTGTGGTATGCATTGGATGGCTTGGAGTCTGATTCATGTAAGGTTGTCCTTTTCATGTGCATGATGAACCAATCATTGATGATGTCTTTGCGAGTGTGCTGACATTTACAGGCAATATTGTTGTGGTTCCTTTCTATCCTACTTTTTCCCCCAATACTATTCTGTCTAAACTGCTAGCTCTCTTGACTGAAATTCCTATCCTCACATCTAGTTTGGTGTTAATTCTGTGCTTATTCCAACCTTTGATTAACTCTGATCACCTAAATTGTTTGTCTAAATCACTTAACTATTCATATTTGCTGCCTGTCTCACTGTAAATAAGTTGACAAACCAATTTGCTTCTATTTAACTAGCTGGCTGAGAGGGCTTTAGCATCTTACTGATTATTTGACAGAAATGATTAATTGCTTGGCTATTGAACTCAATATTAATTAGATAACTAGTAGATATTATTCATGTAGTGACATATAACTAGTGTTTGGCTGACTAGCAGCAATTTACCAGCTGACTGACAAGAATTAGGTAGCTGTCTCTAATTGTTCTGTTTTTCTCTCACACAGCCTTTAGATTAGTTTGCGCTTTCATTATACATAGTCTCCCTCTTATTAAACTCTATTTCCTTCCTCTGTATTAAATTACTCAGTTCCTATTCTAAGTTCTATTTTCTATACCTATTTCTCGTAATACTATTCTATCAATATTTTCTTTGTCTTTCCCTCAAACCCATACTTGCCAACTCTCCCGGCACGTCCAGGAGACTCCCGCATTTCGCTTGAGTCTCCCGGACTCCCGGGAGAGTGTGGCAATCTCCCTGATCTGCCCACTTCCTAGTGAAGTGGGCACAATTCGGTTCAAACGCCTGCGATTCACAGGAAATCGCTGTGTTTGGCCCCGCGATATGCGTCATTACGTCACGGGGGCGGGACTATCATGGACGCGATTTTCGGGGCCCCGCCCCCTGCACGCCCACCTCTTACTGGCAGCTTCCGGAAGAAAAATATTAAATGTTGGCAAGTATGCTCAAACCTGTACTTTCTTTTTTCTGTGGAACTCTTTCTTTTTTTTTCTCTGTGTCTGTCGCTCTCATGTCACAACAGTGGCAGCTCAGGTATGCCCCGCACAATGCACAGTGCCTAAGCAGCAGTCGGCACGCAGGGACAGCTTGAGGTACAGACAGTGCCTCGCCCCCTCTCCTACATCTGTGGGTGCTGCGTGCTTCGGCACCCTGCTCTCTTCTTCTCACTGACTGTGTGACATCATTAACATGTACTGATGCTGTCAGTGAGGAGCCCCTCCGGAGAAGAAAAGAAGACAAAACTGAAGAAGATAGAAGAAAAGAATCCAGAAGAAACAAAGGTGTTATGAATGGGCTGAGTGTAATGAAGGGTCACAGAGGGATGACCATACTTGCCAACTCTCCCGGAATGTCCGGGAGACTCCCGCATTTTGAGAGAGTCTCCCGGACTCCCGGGCGAGTGTGGCAAAATCCCGGATCTGCCCACTTCCTAGTGAAGTGGGCAGAATTAGGTCACAAACGCCGCGATTCCTGGTGAATCGCGGCGTTTGGCCCCGCCCCCTCTGTCAAATGACGCATTTTGCGTCATGACGTCATGGGGCGGGTCCAAAATGACACGGATTTTGGAGGCCCGCCCCCCCATGACGCCCACCTCCCCCGCAGGCTCCCGGATACCAACATTGTAAAGTTGGTAAGTATGGGGATGACGGAGGGGTACAGTGTTATGAATTGTGACAATGTGATGAAAGGGGAGGAGTGTGATGAATGGGGTACAGTGTAATGAAGGGTCCCAGTGTAATGAAGGAGGAACAATGTGATGAAGGAGGAACAATGTGATGAAGGAGGCACTGTGTGATGAAGGGACACAATCTGCTGAAAGAGGGGTAGTGTGATGAAGGGGGGAAAATGTATTGAATGGGCACAGTGTGATGTAGGGGGGCATAGTGTGATGGAGGGGAACAGTGTGATGAAGGCGGCACCATGTGTAGAAGGGGAAACAGTGTGCTGAAGGGGAAACAGTGAGATGAAGGGGAAAGAGTGAGATAAAGGAGGGAACTGTGTGATGAAGAAAAGGAACAACTTGATGAAGGGTGACATTGTGATGAAGGGGTAACAGAGAGATGACGGCGGGGAACAGTGTTATGTAGTGTGACAGTGTGATGAAGGTGAATAGTGTGATGAAGGGCCACAATACGACAAAGGAGGCACGGTGTAATGAAGGGTCACAGGGGGGTGAAGGGGCACAGTGTGATAAAGAGGAAACAGTGTGATGATGGAAGGGAACAGTGTTATGAAGTGTGACAGTCTTATGTCATAGATTGATGAAGGGGAACAGTGTGATGAAGGGAGTACAGTGTGATCAAGGGGCACAGTGTGATGAAGGTGAACAGTCTGATGAAGGCGGGACAGTGTGATGTAGGGGGAACAGTGAAATAACAAAAGGTAACAATGTTATGAAGTGTGACAGTGTGATAAAGGGGAACAGTGTGATGAAGGGGAACACTGTGATGAAAAGGGAACACTGATGAAAAGGGAACACTGTGGGGCGTGGCTTGGCGGCCATTCTGGATGGACGTCTCCTCTTTGGGCTCTACCCTAAACAAGCCTTTTATCCCATTCTACTGACCCCTCCCCTACACCTGATCGTGTCCAATGTCAGTGTGAATCCCCCCGCTACAACCGGGTGCCTCTCTCGCCCCTTTAGCTGCCACACAGCACACAAACGGCAGCTGGACCTTAGACCAGGTATTACCTGCCTATCATGGAGTAAAATACAAAGCCGGATTAAGGATGGGGGCCCAGGGGGCATGTGTCCAGGGCCTCCATTACTCATGAGGCCAACATCAACCAATCAGCAACATCTGCCAGGGCTGTTGGTGCAGTTGCAACCGCCCTTGCTGCTCCGCCAAGGCCTTGACTCAGGGCATAAAAAACCTGCCACCTAAAGCGTCCTGCCTCCACTGGACCAGCAGATTACTTGGCCGTTCGCCTGGTTCCCCTGGATCCTTGCCGCCGGAGAAACCGTAAGTGCCACTGACCCGAACTTCCGGTCAGCCACGAAGGAGACCTCAATGGAGGGGACTGGCTGAGCTGAGACCCAGCACAATCTGGAGTTCCTCCTACCCATCTCAGGCTCCCATCAGCTGCAGGCTCTGCGGTGTAGGACTTATTAACAACAGGTCAGTACGCAGGGGTCCAGTGCTGCACAGACCGGGACATAAGGCAGGGGACTGCTAGAGTCATTAACCCCCCTGTGCCCACAACATACCTGCTGACACGGGGTGTGCCTATGATGCCAGAGCACCCTGCTTTATCTTACCATCTCTCCACACATCGTACTTCCAATTTCCCTCACTGACTTGAACATATAGAGGGACTACGGACCTGCTTGTGGATCATTCTCTGTGTCCTGGTCCTGAAGCCATAGGAGAGCGGTGCCCTTATTTAACCATCTAGCCTCGAGCTTCTACCACTCATTGGAGTGACATTCCCTGAGTGCTTCCAGTAACAACATCACCGATCATTCATACCCATCTATACTCATCCCCACTGAGTGACCTGAGTGATAAGATCCTCTCCCACACGTGAACCGGTATTCCAACTCTGGACACACAGCTGTCCTGACTTCGTATTCAGGGATCTACATCCTGTGTTTTAACTCAGAATCTCGCTACTTGGACTCTGTCCGCTACCCCGGGTAGAGGATATATTCATCTGATTTAATTTCCTCCCGATTACCCAGTCCAAACTACCCATGTTCTAATCCTACATGTCTCGTGGGAGTGGGTCATTTTCTGAAACATTACCCTGAAAGTAACCACACCACCTCTGCCGTTTTTCATTCCTTCCGGTTGTGTATTTTCTCGGAGTAATCATGTCGCACAAACCGAAGAAGAACCCTCTACCTCAAACACCCTGTATGTTCTCCAGAAGTGGCAAGGCTGCCCCGCCACCTACCTCTGCACCGGCATCTCCGAGTTCTGACGTTGACTCTCTGCAGCCCTCTATGGCTGATATAGTGAAACAAGTGAAGGCTACCATCCAGTTGGAATTTCAGGCTTTAGTTACAGAGTTACGCACAGAAATCGCTGCCCTGGGTGCTCGCACCGACTCTCTGGAGAAACAACCACTGACCTCTGTGCCTTCCAGACTCAAACTGACCAGGATATAGTAGCTATTCGTGCTGACCTGGACACACTCAAAGACCAGTTTGAGGATCAAGAAAACCGTTCCCGAGGGAACAACATTAGGCTCAAGAATGTTCCAGAGTCGATCATATCAGAGGAGCTACCTTCATATTTGCAGGGTCTATTTACTACCTTGGTTCCAGACCTAGCTCCTGCCAATTTCTGCTTAGACCGTGCACACCGGGCTCTCCGACCTAAGCCCCAGCCTTCTCAACCACCCAGAGATGTCATCATACGCCTTCATTATTATTCCACCAAGGAGAAGATTCTTCTCGCTGCTCGAGACCATCGGGACTTTTCCTACTTCGGGGCCAACCCTCTCTTTTTCCAGGACCTTTCTCCTATTACATTGAGGAAACGTCGAGACCTTGCTGACATCACCCAACGTCTACGCTCAGCTGGCATCCGCTATCGCTAGGGGATCCCCTCTCAGCTTTCTTTCTCCCACGATAATCATGCATACTCAATCAAGACTCCGGAGCAAGGTCGGGACCTGTTACAAACTTTGAAATTCCCAGATCTCCCGAGTTCATCCTCCACCTCGTCATCAGTGACCCGTAAACAAACTACTCAAGCTGAATGGTCCTCTACGTAAATATTGCTAATTTAACTGTTTCTTATTCTATTGTTCTTAATTTGTTACTCCCGCTCTAATCTATATCATGTGTATTCTATGTTGCATTGATCACATTTGTTTGGGGTCTTGCCTTGATTGGGGCGATCCAAAGCCTCAGTCTACTACCAGTTGTCCATGGGCTGCTTTCGGGCCTTACGCCCTTACCCACTGGCTCTCCCTCCGCATGGCTAGACCTCTGATCAAACCCACTGTTCATAACCTAGGATGCGGATTCACATGTTTTACACTCTGTTGAAGCTATGTTAGCTCTTTCTATTTTGGGTTTGTTTCTTTATCTCATCTCTCTAAGACCCGCAACAACACATGATGTTGCACAATACTTGTCCATTGTTTATTATATATATATGGGTCATTCCATGTCAGTTTAACCAGGGTTGTTCACCACCCATCTCAGATTTCTACGAAAATTTTTTAGTTAAGAGAGGTGTAACGGACTTACCTTCTCCGCCGCTCCGGAAGCCACACTTCCGCATCCAAGACCACGTGACCGCACCCGGAGGCGGTCACATGACCACAACCTAGAGGCAGGGATTTTGAATCCCTGTCAGGATAAAAACCTCACTCTGACACTCGCTGAGTGTCAGAGCAACAGTTCCATGTTCCTGGCTCCTGTGCTTCGTGGATTGATGTGTCTTCCAGTCTCCTGTGTCTTCCTGTGTGCTGATCTCTGCCTGTTTGACTACTCTGGCTCTCCTATCCCTGTGTACCGACCCGGCTTGCTGACCATTCTTCTGTTCTTGTGACCCGTGTACCGAACCTGGCTTGTTGACTCTGAGTTGCCTCCTGATTCTGCCTGACTTCATTCCTGTGTATGGAACCGGCTTGTCTGACTCCGCAACCTCCACTCCACTCCGCTGTACTACATCTTGGGGCGAACCTGAGGACCGCGACCTGCGACTCCTGGCAGCAAAGCCCACCCCGCCTTGCGGCGGTTCTTGGTGAACATTGGGGAGATCGTTAGACTCCGCACCTCAGGTAAGCCAGCGCTAATCAAGATTAGTAGTAGAAGTATCCAGAATCTGTTACAGTTTGTTCTGACTATGGATGCCGCAGCTAAAGATCTGTTGGAGCATTTAGTGGGAAGGATGGATAAGCAAGAGGCTAACCAAGAGCAACTTTTAAAATTCCTCAATAGTTTATCTAATCGGTTGGATGTTGTCCAGAACACCCTTGTGGCTGGTGGACCACCTGGGCCGGCAGTGGCCCCTGAACCTCAGGCCGTAGCAGCAGCTTCTTCCTCGCAGTTACGGATACCTAACCCACCCAAGTTCGATGGGGACCCCAAATATTGCAGAGGATTTTTAAATCAATGCTCCATACAATTCGAGCTATTACCAGGGAACTTCCCTTCCGAAAAAACTAAAGTGGCCTATGTGATTTCTTTATTGTCCGGTCAAGCCTTAGCATGGGCTTCCCCTTTATGGGAGAGGGATGATCCCATTCTACATAACTTCAGCGTCTTTTTGTCCACTTTCAAGAAAATATTTGATGAGCCTGGAAGGGTGTCCAATGCCACTTCCGGCTTATACGTCTCCGCCAGGGAAACCAGTCTGTGGGACAGTATGCGGTCCACTTCAGAACTATGGCCTCTGAACTTCGCTGGAATGATGAGGCCCTAGTAGCTACGTTCTGGCAGGGCCTTTCAGACCGGATCAAAGACGAGCTGGTATCTCAGGGACTCCCTACGTCTTTGGATGATATTATCTCTCTCTGTGTCAAGGTTGATTTGCATTTTAAGGAACATAATTCCGAGAAGGAACAGTCTCGGCGTAGTATGATTCGCTTGGCCCCCAACTTCCAAACCCCTGTTCTTCCTCCAGAAGAGCCCATGCAATTGGGGAGGACCCGCTATCAGCCGAAGAAAGGGAGAGGAGATTTCGTAACAAGTTGTGTTCATATTGTGGGGAGAGCGGCCATCTTCTGAGTTCTTGTTCTAAACACCCGGGAAACGACAGGGCCTAACGAGTTCAGGAGCTGTATCGTTGGGCCTCTTCTCTCAGTGTCAGTCAGTTCCTGGTAGTAATGATTGCCTGTCTATTCCCATTTCCCTTCAGTTAGGACAAAAGACATTCCCGCAGTCGGCCCTTCTTGATTCCGGAGTCGCAGGAAATTTCATCTCTGCCGCAGTAGTTAAACAATTCATTATTCCCACACAAGCTTTGGAACACCCCATCTCTCTGCTGGCCATTGATGGGGGAAGAATTCCTGAGGGGTCCATTCTGGTACGCACCATTCCCCTCCTGCTTCAGATAGGAGCGCTTCATCGGGAGAAGATTTCTTTTCTAGTAATTCAGAAATCTACCAACCCAGTCATCCTAGGACTTCCATGGCTTCGTCTCCACTCCCCCACCTTAGACTGGAAATCAGGTCACATATTGTCCTGGGGACAGTCCTGCTTCTCTCACTGCCTTCAGAAAGTGGTTCCTCCGAATAGTCCCAGACGTTCCCAAGAATTTCCTGTGACTCTTTTGCCTGAACCATACCAAACCTTCTCTGATGTTTTTTTTATCAACAAGAGGCCACTAGACTTCCTCCTCACAGAATCTGGGATTGTGGCATTGATCTGATACCTGGTAAACCCATTCCCAGGGGCCGTGTTTACCCCCTTTCCCTCCCAGAGTCTAAGGCTATGGAGGAGTACGTCCAAGAAAATCTAAAAAGGGGCTTCATCCACAAGTCTGCCTCCCCAGCTGGGGCTGGCTTCTTCTTCGTAAAAAAGAAAGATGGGGGCCTCCGCCCTTGCATAGATTGCAGAGGCCTGAATGCCATTACCGTTAAAAATCGGTATCCTCTGCCACTGATTTCCGAATTGTTCGACCGGATTAAGGGTGCCACCATCTTCTCTAAACTTGATCTCAGAGGAGCGTATAACCTCATACGCATTAAGGAGGGGGATGATTGGAAAACGGCGTTCAACACCCGAGACGGCCACTTTGAGTACCTGGTCATGCCCTTCGGGTTATGCAATGCCCCGACCATCTTTCAGGGCTTTATGAATGAGCTTTTTCAAGACCTCTTGTATCAATCCGTAGTCATCTACTTGGACGACATCCTCATCTTTTCTCAAGATCTAGTATCTCATCGCAGTCATGTACTGGAAGTCCTCTCTCGTATCCGGGAAAATCATCTGTTTTGCAAATTAGAAAAATGCACCTTCGAGCAGAAACAAATTCCTTTCCTGGGATATATTATTTCTGGCACCGGTCTGCAGATGGACCCCACCAAATTGAAAGCCATACTTGACTGGCCCCAACCTTCTGGTCTTAAGGCCACCCAACGCTTCCTAGGATTCTCCAATTATTATCGTCAATTTATCAAAGGTTATTCTTCTCTTGTGGCACCCATCACGGCATTGACTCGTAAATCTGCTGATGCTAGTATATGGTCCACTGAGGCTATCTAAGCCTTTATATTATTAAAGTCTCTCTTCTCATCTGCACCCATTCTTTAACAGCCGGATTGTTCACGTCCCTTTGTCCTGGAGGTAGATGGCTCTTCCGTTGGTACTTGGGCCGTACTGTCACAGCGAATCCCTTCTGGCAAACTTCATCCCTGTGGATTCTTTTCCCGTCGCTTGTTACCTGCTGAGAGGAATTATGGGATTGGCGACAAAGAGCTCCTGGCCATCAAGCTGGCTCTCTCCGAATGGAGACATCTACTAGAAGGGGCGCAATTTCCAATCACCATATATATCGACCACAAGAATTTGCTTTACTTACGTACTGCCCAATGTCTAAACCCTCGGCAAGCAAGGTGGTCCTTATTCTTCTCACGCTTTGATTTCAACATCACCTTTCACTCTGGGTCCAAGAATACGAAGGCAGACGCCTTATCTCGCTCTTTTGATCCAGCCGACATGGAACCCTTGGAAGACAATAAATTCATTGTAGACCCCTGCCAAGTATTGGCAACTACACACCTGAACAAGGGTTGCCCTCCGGGCAAAACATTCATCTTGCCACGTCTACGCACTCAACTCCTTAGCTGGGCACATCACTCTCTCTTCTCTGGGCATCCGCAAGACCTGGGATTTGTTGTCCCGAAGTTACTGGTGGCCTTCTTTACTGGACGATGTGAGGAGATTTGTTTATGCTTGTTCCAAATGTGCTCAACACAAGACCTCTAGGAAAAGGCCTTATGGATGTTTGCTCCCATTACCCATTCCTGATTACCCGTGGTCACAGATATCCATGGATTTTATCACGGATCTTCCTCCTTCCAAATCCTGTACTGTGGTGCTAGTGGTCACGGATCGCTTCTCTAAAACAGCCCTTTTTATTGCTCTTAAAGACCTTCCTTCTTCCTCCTCCTTAGCCGATATTTTTATTAAAGAAATATTTTGCCTCCATGGCTGTCCTCAACATATCGTTTCCGATCGTGGATGACAGTTCATATCAAAATTTTGGAGGTCTTTTTGCAATAAGTCCGGAATTAAGCTTGACTTTTCTTCTGCATATCATCCCCAGTCCAATGGGTCTACAGAGAGAACTAACCAAGAATTAGAGAAGTTTCTAAGGATATTTATCTCAAGTAACCAAGATAACTGGGTGGACCTTCTCCCTTGGGCCGAGTTCGTCCAGAACAACCATTTCCATGAGGCCATCTCTAACTCCCCCTTTTTTGCTCTTTATGGCTGCCATCCTAGACTACCCACCTTCTCGCAAATCACATCTTCTAAAGTTCCGACGGTGGACTCTCTGTTTCGTAACTTCTCCGCTATTTGGGAACAGACAAAGATAAATTTAAAGAAAGCAACCACTCGTTCCAAAAAATTCTACGATAAAAGGAGGAGAGCGACCCCAAGTTTTTCAGTCGGTGACAGGGTATGGCTATCCACCCAAAACATTCGTTTAAAGGTTCCCAGTAAAAAATTTGCTCCCAAATTCATTGGCCCATTCGCTATTTCTGAGATTATTAATCCCGTAGCCTTTAGATTGAGTCTGCCTCCCTCTTTACGCATACCTAATGTTTTTCATGTCTCCTTGAAAAAACCGATGGTAACCAACAGTTTCTCCACCTCATCTAGAACTCCTCCTCCTGTTGTGGATCGGGATCAAGTCGAATACGAGATTAAAACTATCCTAGATTCTCGTAAAGTTCAAGGTGATATACAGTTCTTGGTGAATTGGAAGGGTTACGGCCCTGAGGAGCGCTCATGGGTAAGAGCCATTGATCTACATGCTCCCCGTCTACTTAAATTATTCCATAAAAAATTTCCCTTAAAACCCTATTAGGTGTTCGGAGTCCACCTTTATGGCAGGGGGTACTGTAACGGACTTACCTTCTCCGCCGCTCCGGAAGCCGCACTTCCGCATCCAAGACCACGTGACCGCACCCGAGGCGGTCACATGACCACAACCTAGAGGCGGAGATTTTGAATCCCTGTCAGGATAAAAACCTCACTCTCGCTGAGTGTCAGAGCAACACTTACCTGTTCCTTGCTCCTGTGCTTCGTGGATTGATGTGTCTTCCAGTCTCCTGTGTCTTCCTGTGTGCTGATCTCTGCCTGTTTGACTACTCTGGCTCTCCTATCCCTGTGTACCGACCCGGCTTGCTGACCATTCTTCTGTTCTTGTGACCCGTGTACCGAACCTGGCTTGTTGACTCCGAGTTGCCTTCTGATTCTGCCTGGCTCCATTCCTGTGTACCGAACCGGCTTGTCTGACTCCGCAACCTCCGCTCCACTCCGCTGTACTACATCTTGGGGCGAACCTGAGGACCGCGACCTGCAACTCCTGGCAACGAAGCCCACCCCGCCTTGCGGCGGTTCTTGGTGAACACCGGGGAGATCGTTAGACTCCACACCTCAGGTAAGCCAGCGCTAATCAAGATTAGTAGTAGAAGTATCCAGAATCTGTTACAAGAGGATGTCAAAACAACTATTTCTGCCAAATATCTCGACTGTCTGACAAGTAGTTGATTAAATATTGATTTTTCAATTTATTAAATAATTTACTAATCGCGGCTTCTTTATCCAGTTTATTTGAAGTATTACAGGTTTTTTTTAAGGAATCAACACAAAATTTGGACCCCTAAGGTAACTCTTCCTCTCGAATCCAAAAATCCAAACCAAATTACTTTATCTGACTCATTTTTTGCGTTACGGCAAAAACGCACATTTTTTGAATATAATTAAAAACACTAGATTCAATTGACATTAGGGATCCCATTTTTTGGGGGGTGTTTAAAAAAGGTATAAATTACTACAACAAAAACAATCAGCCGGCTACTCTCTTTCATAGTGGAGAAAAAAAATAATGAAGTTAATGCTCGATTACTGCTGTACAACATACATAATTTACACATTGTTAAAAACCATACCAAAAAAGTGAACTAAACTGAGGCAATGGGATAAACTCCCTTACAGGAAATGAAACAAACTGAAACTGATGGGAAGGGAATTCCCTTTAGAGACACCAAAATTGAAACTTTCAAGAGAAAAAGAAAGGGAGACACAGAAAGAGTCAATCATGGCAGCCGCTCATTTGGTAGTCTTTTAAATACGGACTGCCATATTACTATTTACTCAAAAAACATTGGATTACATGGCTGGGACCACTTTACAGATGAAGAAAAATAACTTTTGATTCTGAGAACTGAAGTTTCAAATGCAGTAACCAATGATCCTGAAACCTCAGTGTGCTACCATCATGAAAAGCTTCTGCTGCTAAGATATGAAGAATTTCAGAAAAGATGCTGTAATCCTTTCTTGTCTCACAAAAAAGGAGCCAGAAAAAGCTTCAAAGTTATGTCATTGAATTGGACCAAAGAACATGGTGACTGTCAGCTTGTTGTATATTTTAGGCAAGATGATTGTGACACTTCAAACTGCGTGAGCTTGTGCGTTATTAGCGATACCCGTGACCATGTAGCCATAACTGTGCATGCCTTCATTATGGTAGTTATGAAACATTTAGCGATACTATTGTCAAAATTGGAGTATGTTTACTACTTTAGTGATGGTGCTAGTGCACAATAAAAGAACTGCAAATACTTTTTTAATTTATGCTTCAATAAGTATGACGTCAACATTCAAGCAGAATGAAATTTTTGCCACATCTCATGGTAACAGTCCATGTGATGGCATTGGAGGGACAGTTAAACGTCTAGCCACATGCACCAGTCTGCAGGCAGTGGAAACCCATCACATCTTGACACCTTTGGACCTGGGCAAATTAAAATGTACATGGCATAAAGTTTTTTGACGTGTCACAAAACAAAATACAAAACTGCAAAACCAAGCTGCATAGCCATCTAGAAATGGAAAAAACTGTGGCAGGAACACATTCTCATCACAGATTTCGGCCTATTAGTAATGATGAGCTACACATATATCGATTGTCATCAGACGACATAAAGACAGGAGGAACCAAAGTTAGTGTCTCTATGACCACAGTCACAAAAATGTGGACACAAGTGATATGCAGAAACAATGTAATATAGGGAAGCATCTGCGCATAAAACCACAAGCTGCCTCTTATACCTTAAACAAAAAATCCCCTTTTTTTTGTGACATAAGATACCACCATACAATACAAAAGGAATTAGATGGCGCCATGGGTGTATACAACAAACATACAAACATATATAGATATCAAAATGGTGAAAAACTATCAAAATCACAGTCCCATAAAATGTTCACTTCAAACTATTAAATTTTAAATTTTCATGCTTAGATGATCCATCCTGATATTCTCCAAAATCCATTGGTGTAGGTTCTAGGGACGGCGACTTTTGGTGTCTCGTGTTTTGGATTCAGATTTTCGTGATGTTTTGGGTTCGGATTTGTTTCGCAAAACACCTGCCGAAAGCTTTTGGTTCGGATGTAAGGTTTTGGATTCTGATTTTTTTTGAAAAAAGCATAAAAAGTTCAAAAATCAAGTTTTTAGGCTTATTTTCACTCCTACGCTATTATTAACCTAAATAACATTCAATAACAAGCATTTCCACTAATTTACAGTGTATTCTGAGTGGGTCACCACAATATAATTTAAAAACCCTGAACTTGTATGATTCGCAGCAATAAATGTATCTGGACTGCGTAGAGGAGTGGCACCACAATATATATAATAAGAAAACCATCAACTGGTCTGAATCGCACCAAAAAATGTACCTGGACTGCGTAAAGGAGTGGGTCACCACAATATAATTTAAAAACCCTGAACTTGTATGATTCGCACCAATAAATGTATCTGGACTGCGCAGAGGAGTGGTCACCACAATATAATTAAAAAACCCTCCACAGGTCTGAATTCCAAAAAAAAAAAGGATCTGGACTGCGTAGTGGAGTGGCCCCGGTACCCAATTTGGTACCGGGGCCACAATACCTCCTCCAACTTTGGTACAGAGCATTCATCATTGAGATCCCATCAAGTATGTTAAAGACAGACAGGGTCGAAGTGTTATTGGTTGACTTTGTAAACCAAAAAACTGTCCCTGTTGCACATAGTTGTGCAATGAAGAGTGACTTTTCCTTTAAAGGCTCCATCTTTCAAGTGTAGTGTTTGTAAGTCATATTATACTTTTGGTAAAATTTGTTCCTCTTTATGGTAACTACTTATAGAATTAAAGTTTTAAATAGAAGCGGCAGTTCCTCTATATGGGAATTAGTAATAGAATTAAAGTATTAAATAGAATTAAAGTATTAAATAGAGTGGTATAGAGTGGTAGTGTGGTATAGAGTGGTCCCCACAATATAATAATAAAACCCTCAACTGGTCAGAATTCCACCAAACAAGTATCTGGACTGCGTAGTGGGGTGGCCCCGGTACCCAATTTGATACAGGGGCCACAATAAAATAAATACACCCTTAACTGGTCAGAATTCCACCAAACAAGTATTTGGACTGCGTAGTGGGGTGGCCCCGGTACCCAATTTGATACCGGGGCCACAATAAAATAAATACACCCTCAACTGATCAGAATTCCACCAAACAAGTATCTGGACTGCGTAGTGGGGTGGCCCCGGTACCCAATTTGATACCGGGGCCACAATAAAATAAATACACCCTCAACTGGTCAGAATTCCACCAAACAAGTATCTGGACTGCGTAGTGGGGTGGCCCCGGTACCCAATTTGATACCGGGGCCACAATACCTCCTCCAAGTTCCAAGTGTAGTGTTTATAACATCTTAACACTACACTAATTCTAGCACGTCAAAACCTCTTGTTTTAAATAATGACAGGGTGTCACGAGCCGCGGCGGTACTCACAGCCGCCGCGGCTCGCTTCCTGCCTGCCCCAGTGTCCCAGCCGTCACCATGACGACCGGGACGTCACTTCCTCCTAACTCCCGACCGTTGCCGATGCAACGGTCGGACGCCCAGCACTGTGCGTGCGCAGGAAGATCTAATAGCTTGCTGGCTATTAGACTGTGATTTTTTCATTAGTCAGCTCCTGAAAGTATTTTCAGAGTTAGACTCTGATTGGCTCATCTGTACATTTAAGGCAGTGAGGTCTGCAGCCTCACTGCCGGTTATAGCGTTCTGTCCTCAGTCCTGCTGCCTGCTTGTACTATCCGTTTAGGTTCCTGCTACCTTAGATTTGACCACCCGTGTTTGACCCCTGCTTGTTATTGGACCTGTGACCCTTCTCTTCTGACCTTGACCTTTTGCCTGGAATTCGGATTTTGCTTCTCTGCCTGTGAGTTTGACCCTTCACTTGCCCTTGGATATTGCATCTGTGCCTGTGACCTTTGGACCTTGGATTTCTCTTATACTACAGTCCACCAATCACTCCACTTCTGGGAAACTCCTTTAAGTCAGTATACGCTACTCGACCCTTGGTCGGCCCGCAGCCCAGTCTGTTCCCACCACTAGGGGCTCCAGCGAACACCTGGCCTTCTGAGTAGTTCCCGAGTTTCACTGTACTGACTTGGGAGTTCCTAACACAGGGCATTTAACTTTTGATTTAATTTATTGAATTTGTTGGCATTTTCTTTTACTTTTTGAACATGGCAAACGACTGTTGAATGGTCACATAATGCCAAAAAAATAGTTGCAAGATGGAATTGTCCTTGGGCCCTCCCACCCACCCTTATGTTGTTGAAATAGGACATGCACACTTTACCAAACCAATCATTTCAGCGACCTGGCCTATCAAACAACTGTGGCTGAAATGATTGGTTTGTTTGGGCCCCCACACCAAAAAAACAATTCATCTCTCCCTGTACAAACTAAACAGGCTCTACTGAGGAAAGATGTTGTCCTCATCCTCAACCTCTGATTCCTCTCCCCCTACAGTATGTACTTCCTCCTCCTCACACATTATCAATTCGTCCCCGCTGGACTCCACAACCACAGGTCCCTCTGTACTATCTGGAGGGCAGTGCTGTACTTCATTGAGGAATTGATTATTCATTTTTATAAACATCATTTTTTCAACGTTGTGAGGAAGCAACCTCCTTCTCCGCTCACTGACCAGGTTCCCCGCTGCACTAAAAACTCTTTCCGAGTACACACTGGAGGGGGGACAACTCAGGTAAAATAGAGCCAGTTTGTACAGGGGCTTCCAAACTGCCTTTTGGAGTTCTACCACGTCACTACTTCTAGTTAATTTAGATTGCAAGGCTTGTAAATACTTTGAAGATAAAAAAAGCAGGCTGCACAGTCTGTGGAGCTAGAAAGTGAAATTAAATGGACCACGTTACTTTGGTGGCTATCTATGTCCCCCTTCCCGCCCTACTCGTGTAGTTGAATATAAAAAAAGCAGCCTGCATAGACTGTAGAACTAGAAATTCAAATATACAAAGAAATGGACAAAAGCAGTTTGTTATCTGTCTGCATCAGATCCCCTCTCCACTAGGAATAAAATAGAAAACTATTCAGCCGTTATATAATCTAGAATATAAATAGAAATTGAGAAAGGCAATTTGGTATCTGTCTGCATCATAATCATCAACATCCTCCTCAGCGCCAGCTACATCAATATCCTCCTCCCAGTGTACAACATTCACACCTTCATTAGCCAAATCTGTAACTGGACTGTGGGTGATCCTTCCAGCATATGCAGAGGGCGTGCTGCAAATGCTGGATGGAGTCACCTCTTCCCGATTTGTGATGTCATCTGTTTAGAAGGCAGAGTTCTTTGCTGTTTTGTTGTTGTTGCTTGACAGAATAACTCTCTTAAATTTTTTGTAGGGGGGGGGAGGAGGAGGGCTTAGATCATTGGGTGAAGCTGGACCACTAGTCATGAACACGGGCCAGGGCCTAAGCCGTTCCTTGCCACTCCGTGTCGTAAATGGCATATTGGCAACTTTACGTTTCTCCGCTGATGATTTTAAGTTTCTCTTTTTGCTACTTTTACTTAACTTGGGCTTTTTGGATTTTACATGCCCTGTACTAGGAGATTGGGCATCGGCCTTGGAAGATGACGTTGATGGCATTTCATCGTCTATGTCATGACTAGTTGCAGCAGCTTCAGCATTAGGAGGAAGTGGGTCTGGATCTTTCCCTACTTTATCCTCCAAATTTTTGGTTTCCATTATATGTAGCACAAGATACTGCAGAATGTGTGAACTTGGTAATATTGCAGACAGTACCAATGGACTTATACTGCTGGATTGGTTTTGCAAATTTAGTTGTAATTATTTTTTTCTTTAATTTTTTTTTTAGTGTGTTTTTATAACTTTTCTTTTATTTTTTAAAAACTTGGAAATAATGGATAAATAACTATGCCGTTAGAAGCAAAGAGCACAGGACACAGCACCACTGGACTGAACAGGACCCAGCAGCACCACTGAACTCAGCAGGACAGAGCACAGGACACAGCACCACTGGACTGGACTGATATACTGCAGAATGTGTAATATTGCAGTACCACTGGACTTTTACTGCTGAATGTGTGAACTTGGTAATATTGCAGTACCAATGGTCTTATACTGCAGGATTGGTTGTGCAAATTTTGTTGTAATTAAAAAAAAATGTAATTAGTTTTTTGTATTTTTTTTTATAACTTTTTTTTAATTTTTTAAACACTTGGGAATAATGGGGAAATAACTATGCCCTTAGAAGCACAGAGCACAGGACACAGGACCACTGGACCACTGGACACAGCACAGGACCCAGCAGCACCACTGAACTCAAAATTGACAGAGCACAGCACACAGCACACAGCACCACTGGACTGATACTGCAGAACACAGCACAGCACAGCACAGCACAGAACTAAACAGCACAGCACAGGACTAAACAGCACAGCACGAGATCTACCAGGACAGAGGACCACCTAACACACCCTCCCTCTACCCTGATCAATGCCCGAGTGAAGATGGCGGCGACTAGCGGGGAATTTATAGGATCCGAGTATCGCGAGATCAGACAGCACAGAGCCGTAACTTAGAATTCTAGCGCCCTGGGCGAGAAAGACAAATGCCGCCCCCCCTAGACCTCAATTTTAACCAAATTAACCTAAAATATTCCTAAATTGCGCCCCCCTTCAGCATTGCGCCCTGGGCGGTCGCCCCTGTCGCACCGCCCTAGTTACGGCCCTGCGACAGCGGGATTATGACTCAGAGCCTCGGTTTCAAGTTTTCATTTGGCGCCAATACCCGGATCTGTCTCGGATCCGACTCGGATCGGAAAGGTTCGGGTGGGCTCGGATTCACAAAATCCGGGTGCGCTCATCTCTAGTAGGTTCCATGTAAAAAAACATCCAGAGAAATATCTCAGTATAACTTATATCTGGCAACTAACCGGTAAAATCTATGAATCCCCTATTAGCCAGTGAGATAATATATAGCATGCAGCACCACGTGAAAAAAATGCTCTGTTTTCCTTTAAGGATAAACACTTACATAAGAGCAAATACACGATTCATCTGCAGTATCATAAATAGGTCCACTTCCACTCCTTGAAAATCGAAATATACTCCGATGTAATATAAAAGACAAAATATACGTTCCCATGTGTAAAAACGTACATACATTTATTTTTTAAAACATCTCCCATCCCTCCGGTAGGTAATACACTCACTTTTCAGCTCCACACAACATCCACACTTGCATTGACCTCATTCTCATAGATCGCTCTACCACTCAGCATCTTATTGATTCCGACATCCTTCCGGTTAGCTGGTCTGACCACGCTCTGGTCCTGCTCGAAATCACCTTTCCTTGCCCCTGCTCTTCTCCCCCAAAATGGCGACTGGATGACACCCTACTTCTAAAGCCCGACCAGATTACCTCCATCTCCATTAAGGAATTTATCTCTCTGAACTCTTCACCAGATATTTCGCCCTCCATTCTCTGGGAAGCACATAAAGCTTCCATACGCGGCACACTCATTGGGCTGTCCGCCTCTCGCCGTAAGGCTGAACTCGCTCGCATCGCGGATCTTGAATCACAAATCGCAACTTTAACGAAACTACATGAGCGTTTACCGAAACGTAAGACCCGACTCAAGCTGATCACTCTCCACGGGCAATTACAGCAAATTCTCTCCAAAAAGGCGGCCAAAACTTTTGATTGGCTTCACCAGAAGTTCTACGAGAGGGGAGATAGAGCGGACAGACTACTAGCCCAGAAGCTACTAGATAAATGTACCTGCAACCGCATTGACTCTATCAAGAACCACTCAGGGGATCTCACCTATGATCCGAAACAAATAGCCAATACCTTTAGAGACTTTTACTCCGCTCTCTATAACCTCCCATCTCAAATTTCTGATCCGGTATTTTTACATTCTAAAATTAGTGACTTCTTATCCTCTATTGCCCTGCCCACACTTACCACTGCACAATCTGATTTCCTTAATGAATCGTTTACTGCCGATGAAATTGCTCATACAATCAAAAAACTCAAAAATACTTCAGCCCCCGGCCCGACGGCTTCACGGCTGTGTATTACAAAACTTTTTCCAACTCCCTTATGCCCATGATCCTCGAGCTCTTCAATTCTATACTCCTTGGTTCTAAAATCGATCAGGCAACAACTCGGGAAGACATTGTGGTTATACCCAAGCCCGGTTGCGATCCCCATCTCTGCTGAAACTATAGACCGATTCCCCGGCATCGGACAACACCCGGCGAGCAATTGATCTGACTTATGTCTCTAACTCACCCAACATCCCCACCCTGCTCATAGCCTTAGATGTGGAGAAGGCTTTTGATAGGGTGGTCGGCCCTATATGCAGTGGACCCTCGAGGTCATGGGCCTGAGGGGCCCCTTTCTTCGGGGCGTTGCTTCCCTATACTTTAATCCGACCGCTTCCGTTCTGGCCAATGGCTTTCAGTCCTCTCCCTTTGAAATTCGAAATGGTACTTGCCCATTATCCCCACTTATTTTCGCGCTAATGATTGAACCTCTTGCTCGCAAAATCCGTATTAATCCTGATATCTCCGGTGTTCGGGTGGGTTCCATCGAACATAAAATATCTTGTCAGTCACAAACCTCCTCATATCGCTCCCAAATCTACTCAAGGACATCACTCTCTTTGGCACTCTTTCCAGTTATAAAATCAATGCCTCCAAATCAGAAATCCTGGACCTCAATATCCCCTCTACTCTTCTGTCAACCCGCAAAACCAGCTTTGATTTTAGATGGCAGCCCTACAAACTAAAATATCTCCCTCACTAGATTCTACGATCAGCTGTACACGGCAAACTTCCCCTCTTTATTTACAGCCATTAAGACTGACCTTTTAAAGTGGGACAAACTCATTATCTTCTGGACGGGCAGAATAAACTCCCTTAAAATGAACATCCTTCCTCGGCTTTTATACCTATTTCAGACCTTACCCCTAACTTCTTTAAGCTCCTCTAACAAATGACTACCAAATTTGTCTGGTCTGCTAGGAAGCCCAGAATTCATATGCAGACTCTTCACAAATCTATTCAAGAAGGAGGTCTGGGTTTTCCCCACTTTCTCAAATATTATCGTGCTACTCATCTCACCCAGTGTGTACTCCTTCATTCTCCTCCAGGACAGCGAGTCTGGGTCGATATTGAATCCGCTCCAACAGATACTACCTCGCCCTCCTTGCTTCTTTGGCTTAAACCCCAACATCGGCCTCCATCCTCACGTCTCCCCCTCCACTAGCATTCTCACTTCCTTCCTGGACTCATACAGTCTCCTCATATAACTTAGCTCCTAACTCATGGCGCATGGCGCCTCTTTGGAAGAATCCCGCCTTTCCTCCTGGACTTCGCCCGATTCAATTTTTCTACTGGATGCGATGTGGCATCAACTTCCTCTCTGACATCTTACCACTGCAAATCTTTCCCTCTTTTACTGATACCCAAACGTGCTTTCGTATCCCTTCGTCCTGCTTCTTTCAATACCTACAACTTCGAAATTTGTATAACTCCATTCGACGTACAGTCACTGATATACACCTAACTTCTCCTTTGGTCTCGTTTTGTGATCTTCGCTCCTCTTCTCAGGGCTTGATTTCCACATTCTATCACCTTATGGTAAAATATAATTGCCCCCCTAAGGATTCTCACAAGCTCAAATGGGAGGAGGACATGGGGGAGTCACTCCCTCCTGGGGAATGGGTTAAGATTCGTCTGAATCTCTCAAAGACCTCTATTTGCATTAAGATAAGCGAAAACAGTCGCAAGATCTTTTACCGTTGGTATTTGGTGCTTCACCATCTTTACATGATATATCCAGGCTCCTCATCGCTATGCTGGCGTCAATGTGGTCAGGAGGGTACCCTGTCTCATATATGGTGGCACTGTCCAAAACTACTTCCTTTCTGAAAGTCGGTCCATCGGTTAATTTCCAATGTCACTCAGATTGCTCTTCCCCCATCCCTGTCGTATTCCTTACTCCCGCATTTTATTCCCAAGATATCAAAATCAACTCAGAAACTTATCACACATATACTTAGTGCTGCTAGATGCCAAATTGCTCTATTTTGGAAAAATCAGAGTCCTCCCTCTCTGCCATCGGCTATCAACCGCATTTGGCAAGTTTATCATATGGAGTATATGACTAGCATTCTCCGCCACACTCCTGTCCAATTCGACAATGTCTGTAGTCCTTGGACTGAGCATCACAGAGCCTCCTCTTTTCTTGCATTTTAAGGCCTTTGAGCCCTAACTACCAATCTTTAACCTTGTCATGGTTCACCATCTTCTTCATACTTTCTTTCCTTCGCTTTGGGTAGTTATTTCCCATGTTCCTCTTACTCCTATTCTTTCCTTTCTCTTTCCCCTACCTCCAACTCTCTTTAAATTTACTTTTGTATTTTCATATTGATAACAATACGCTGCTTATATTACGTGGAAACTTCATTGCAGTTTTGTTTCACCTGTATTGCCTGTTCCCTCATTGTCTGTATTGTAAAACTCAATAAAATATATTTAAAAAAAAAAGAAGAAGAAAAGAAAAGGGAACACTGTGATGAAAGGGAAACAGTGTGATGAAGGTCAACAGTGTGATGAAGGGGCACAGTGTGATGAAGGAGGGACAGTATGATGAAGGTGAGCAGTCTGACGAAGGAGGGACATTGGGATGAAGTGTGACAGTGTGATAAAGGGGACAGTGTGATGAAAGGGAACAGTGTGATGAAGGAGGGGGACAGTGTGATGAAGGGTAACATAGTTAAGAATGGGGAACAGAATGATGAAGGAGAAACAGTGTGATGAAAGGGGTATCATTGTGATGAAGTGTGATAAAATTGGGGAACAGTGTGTTGAAGGAGGGGACCAATGTAATGATGGAGAGGAGCAATGTGATGATGGAGGGGAGCAATGATGAAGTAGATGAGCAGTGTGAAGAATGAAGGGATCAGTGTGATATATATATATATATATATATATATATATATATATATATATATATATAAAATAAATTACATTATATTATTTCATTCTTGTATTATTACATCCTTGAGAGTCGCTGGTATTTCTTGGTTTCTCTTTTGTGAAATCTATTTTTTAGTAAGTTCTTTTTCAGTTAATAATGAAAGTGAACTAAACTTAATTTGTGGGGTGCACAAATTTTTTGCACAGGGCACTGATAGACCTCGAGCCAGCCCTACGTCACAGCTACAAGGAACAGATCTTCCTGACAGCATCATATTTCAGCACCTCCTCTTTTTCTCCACAGACAAAAATAAAACAGTTAAACAGCAGCTCTGGCCACCCCCCTGCTTCTCACTGTTACGGATTGTAAAGAAACATCTCCTAATTTGCAGGGCATTATACAATGAACTACTTGTTGCCCTAGTCCGCCTACAATTCCTCGACGTAACAGTCCTTTTTACTAAATAAAGCACCCTCCTGAGGATGTGCCAGATCTCAATTACTTAGCTTCCATGAAAGTCTTGAAGACCATTTCTTCAAGTTTTAAGTTCAACTTGATATAAATGTATCAAAGCCTGTTTTATTCAATTTTCTATGTTGTTTTTTTTCTCTTGTTCTTTTTTTGCAGATTGATTGCTGTGTGCCTAGTGATGGAGTTCCCTTCGACCAACACTGCTGTTCTGTTGAACATCGGTTACCTTGAACAGTTTTTTTATTATACATTTTTCTTCTCAGTTATTGTTTACAACTTATGCTTGGCCACTCCTCCTTTTCTCCCATAGCTATCCAACTAGAGAACCCACCGCTCCCTCCTATCCCCCCATGGTCAACCCCTATGCATTGTTTGTGAACAAACAACACAATTATTAGTACCTCCTGGGTTTCCCCCTAATCCATTTTAGCACTGTGCAGTTTGTGCTAACACTGCCCCACGCACCGTATAACAGAAGATAAGTGTTTTGATACATATGTTGTTAAATCTCCATGAAGTTTTGTTCCACAAAGATCATCATCTTTTCTTCACCTTCCTCTTCCTAATTTGACTCCCTCTTCCTTTTTTTTAGTTTCTTTCCCCAATCCAGGAAAGAGCAATCATCTTGCTTTTTCGCATCTGACCTGTTCGCCTTTGAGTCTCTCCTTACATACCAGTGAATGTTAATTTATTATTATTATTATGCAGTATGGGATTAATGTTACATTTAACCTGTTTTTTTATATATAATATTATAATTGTAGTATGCAATTCATGTTATATTTAAGTTTTTTTTTATTGATGCTTATTGTATTCTTGTAGCATATTATTGCAATGTTTATTGCACTTATGTAATATTATTTATACTATAAATTATTATATTCAGTATATCATAGTAACATAGAAACATAATTGATGGTTGAGGTTGAAAGAAGACACCGGTCCATCAATTTCAATCTATTTTGAATCTCTTGCAATCCCTCTGTTATATTTGAAATTGATCCAAATGAAGCAGCCGCCAATCTGTTTCAATCAGGAAAAATTCCTCCTGACCCAATATTGCAGTCCTATTTCTCCCTGGATCCACTACTGTCCTTCATTTTAATTAGTGGTCGTATCCCTGGATACCCTTTTCCACTAAAACTTTTTCTTAAACATATCGATTAAATCTGCCATCACAATTTCCCTGGCAGTGAATTCCATATCTTGACTGCCCTTACTGTAAAGAACCCCTTCCATTGCTGGTTGTGAAACTTCCTCTCCTCTAAACTTAGGTGGTAACCACGTGTCCTGTGTACAGTCTTTGGGTTAAAAGTTCCCATGAAACTTCTCTGTATTGACCCTTAATGTATTTGTATATAGTAATCATATCTCCCCTTAGATGCCTATTTTCTAAAGTAAACATGCCTACCCTGGATAAAAAATTTTCATAACTAATTGACTCCATACCCTTTATCAATTTTTTTGCCCTTCTCTGAATCCTTTCTAGTTCCAAAATGTCTTTTTTTATATCAGTGTCTAGAACTGTACTCCATATTCAAGATGAGGTCTTACCAACTATTTATATAGTAGCAAAATTACACTGTCTTCCCTTGCATCTATGCCCCTTTTTATGCATGCCAATACTTTAGTGACCCTTGCAGCTGCTTTACATTGCTTAGCACTATTGCTAAGTCTACTGTCTACAAGCACTTCCAAATCCTTTCACATTTCAGATTCCCCTAAATATATCCCATATAATTTATATAATCAATATATGCTTTCAATTCATCAGTGCTTGTAAATGCAATTTACTTACCAATAAAAAGTAATCAGCACTCTCCACTGTGAAAATATTTGTTGAATGGCTTAATACTTAAAACCCCCACCAATTAACCCTCTTGACTGTACAAGTTCCTCTTTTGGGGAAAACACAATAACCTGTACTACTAAATCTTTCTCTGACTCCATCTATTATTTGTTGTTGGTGTTCAGTGTGTTGCTTTGTCTGTAGCTTTGTATAGAATATAAATATATATTTTTTATTTGTGATACTTGCAGCAAAATAATTTAGTGCATTTGATTTTATACATCTCTTACATTCCCTGCTAGTTTGACACATTTAATGTAGTAATGTAATTTATCCGCTAGAGGTCACTATATTGTTAAACGTTTTGTTAAATTCAAATTACTGGTTTTCTGAAAAACACCCAATACAGCACGTGGATTTTGGTGATCCACAGCGTATTAATTGGAAAAACAAATATTCTGCATGCTCTCATAGTCAAAAGTAAGTTGACAGGGGATTGAAAAAGGGAATGTGCTATCTGACTTTTGCTTCTTTGAAGCTGTTTTGAAGATTATAGTGTTGCTGGTGGCACTTGGTACACTCTCCACATTTGCAGTAGCCCTTGTGTGAATCCAGCTCTCTTCAGCCTATTCCTCTGACTCACCTACTGGCTATTTGGCGTAGTAGTTTACTGCTTTGATTCTACCAACTTCTGGAGCCATCTCTGTGTCTCTGGGTACCGACTTCCAGTTCCAGGCTTAATGCTGGTTCTGAGTTGCCCAGGGCCAATTCAAGGCTTATCCAGTTCAGAGGGAGTAACCCCTGATAATCCACTACCTGAATTCTGTGCCTTCCCAGTCCCAGTTTAGGTATCTTCTGAGTTTCTGGATCCTTGGGGGTACTGAATGTCTGGCCGTGGGTTCAGTCCATCTGTTCCTACGTCCAGGTTCAAATACACCAGGTCCAGATTCCAGTTGCTTATTCCAATACGGAGTCCAGTCCAGCATTCCTCCTCCTGCCATCTAGCATAAATGAATAGAGTGCATCCTCCTTCTATGAACAACACCTTCATCTGGCCTCCTAGTTTCCACTTTATCCCTCCCACAGCTAGTCCCAAGGGTCTCGAGACGGATCCCAGAAACCCAATTGCCATGACACGCATAGTCCACATGATTGTGCAATCATGGTTTTACCTGTGTCTCAAATTTGTTCAGTTGTTTGCATTATCTGAAACAAAATTAAAGGTCTTAAAGGATAATGTGACGTGAGGGTTCATCTGGCCTACTTGTCTTGCAGGGGCCCCCATCTTTTTTGTTGGAAAAGAAGATGGATCTGCATAGATTACCATGCCTTGAATCTGATCATAGTACAGAGCCGTTATCCACTTCTTATATGTCTGGAGCCATTATAACTTATACAAGCAGCCAAACTCTTTTGAATTGCCTAGACGTTAAAGAGGGGCCTTAGATTTGGTTTCAGATAGACCAGTAATGCTAGTCCAAGTCATGTCTCTCTCTGTCTCCTAACCCACCAAGTGATCACGTGAAACCAGCTGTTGCATAACGACTCAAGTTGATGTTGTCAATTACTTAAGTGTGAGTAACTGAGTTCCGAGAGGAAGAGTAATGAATCCAGTAGGAGATTCAGTATAGAATTAGCAGCTGCAGAGAGTTAGCAATGTAGAATCCAGAGCAGTGAGCTGCTGACCGGCTCTGTCTATAGGTCTAGTGGAGGGGGTGGTGTTAAAATCCTAAAGTTTAACTATACGATCATACAATCAGGGCCGCCGAGAGGGGGGGGAGCGGGTACAGTTTACCCGGGCCCGGCCATGCCAGGGGGCCCGGTCCGGGCCCTCACTGCTAATTAATTTTTTTTTTTTAAATTTGCTGTCTTGCGCTATTTTTTTTTTACTTTTTAGATTTTTTTTTCCCGCGGGGGGGGGGGGGGGGGGGGTCTTGGGTGTCTTGGGAGCTGGGAGGAAGAATAAATTAAAAAAAAAACAAACAATACTCACGTGATCGCGCGGCGCCGTGTCCCTCCTCTCCTCCATTCACACTGACTGCCGGGCGTGACGTCATCAAGTCACGCCTGTCAGTCAGTGAGGAGCGCCGCAGCCAGCAGGAAGAAAGAAGACAGAAGAGGAGACAGAAGAGCAGAAAAGAAAAGAAAGAAGTTGACAAAAGGTAAGTAAAGAAACGGAGAGGCAAGGGGAAGAAAACAGAGAGGGACAGTACTATAAAGAAAGGGGACAGAGAAACAGAGGAGGAAAAAAAGGAGAGAGCCACAGAGAAATAAAAAAAAATTGGGGAGAGAGGAACAGAGGAGAGGAAAAAAAGGAGAGAGCCACAGGGGAATAAAGAAAAAAGTGGGAGAGAGGAACAGAGGAGGAAAAAAAGGAGAGAGCCACAGGGGAATAAAAAAAAATTGGGTAGAGAGGAACAGAGGAGGGAAAAAAAATTGGGGAGAGAGGAACAGAGGAGGGAAAAAAAATTGGGGAGAGAGGAACAGAGGAGGGAAAAAAAGGAGAGAGCCACAGGGGAATAAAAAAAAAAGTGGGAGAGAGGAACAGAGGAGGAAAAAAAGGAGAGAGCCACAGAGGAATAAAAAAAAATTGGGGAGAGAGGAACAGAGGAGGAAAAAAAGGAGAGAGCCACAGAGGAATAAAAAAAAGTGGGAGAGAGGAACAGAGGAGGAAAAAAAGGAGAGAGCCACAGAGGAATAAAAAAAAATTGGGGAGAGAGGAACAGAGGAGGAAAAAAAGGAGAGAGCCACAGAGGAATAAAAAAAAGTGGGAGAGAGGAACAGAGGAGGAAAAAAAGTGGGAGAGAGGCACAAGGTAAAAAAGAAGGGGGAAAAGCAGCATGGAGGTCGCAGTGTGAGCATAAGGGGGTACAGTGTAGTTGTGATGAAGGGCCACAGTATTGTGTGTGTGATGGCACAGGGCGCTTGTTGCAATGTAGTGTGTGTGAGGTAGGTGGCAGCTAATTAATGGGCGCTATTTTGTTTGTAGGGTGATGGTGAGGCAATTTAATAGTAGGGACTATTAATTTAAGATGGGGTGGTTTGGGGGCTATTGAATCTTGGGGTGAGTTTAGGGAGAATGAGGTCTATTTATTAAATGTGACTATGAATTATTTAATGGCAGTGATGGTTGCGGGAAATAGGTATTGCTGGGGCTGTTTGCAGGAAGGGAAATAGGTTTATTTATTAAATGTGAATAGTATTATTTTAATGTTGGGGCTGGAGGAAGGCCTAATTATTAATCGTGGGTGCTATTGATTTAACGCTGGGGCTGGCTGTAATTTTCTAAATGTAGCCATTTTTTTTTCAAAATAGGTCCTTCAACATTTCTGGATCCGGACAAGCCACAACTAAAGAAAGCAGCAGCCACAGGTGGAGAAAATGAGAAGAACAGGTAGGAGAGAGCAGCACAGTGTGTGAAATGTTGTGATTCTAGTAGGGACAATACCAATTTTTGGTGAATGTTGTGTCCAATGTAAGGTGTAGGCCAAGACTGAACTGTTTGTGTACACACTGCATTGTTTGTATACTACCCTGCGGTGGTAGATGTCCTGAAAGTCAGGAGTGCTTGAACATATGTGACGCTCCGGCGAATTGAGAGCCTAGTGGTTTTTATGTTAGCCACGCCCCAATGGCACGTTTGCCACGCCCCCAAATGCATGACCACACCTCCCAAAATTTTTGCACCGCCGTTTGGCTAGCCACACCCCTGAATGTATGACAACACACCCAACTCTTTTGGCGCTTACTTCACTATGAGGGGGGCCCCATGAATTTGTTGTACCCGGGCCCTGAATTCTTCTTGGCAGCCCTGCATACAATATCTGTAAATCCAATAAACTAGCAATAAATATTATATATAATATATTATTAACAGTGAAGGCAGGACTGCAAAACTTGCCTTTGTTGGTGAGCAAATTTAGGTTTTTAGGTCTCTTACTTACTCTGCATTCCTGTGTTGATCTCGCTCTGTTCTTATGTATATGTAACTTTATAGCACATATAGCACTTTGTGTGATGCAGCTGTCTGCCTTTCTAACTTCTTAAATCACTCCTGCCTACACCCTCATGCATCACATTCTATTCTGAATTGGCTGCTGTGAAAATGGTGACTAGAGTCCACAGTCACAGACACATTTCCATGCTATAGAGTCCCTAGTGCACATTCAGAACTCTGCTGAACAGAACGTAGTTCCGCAAACTTTCACTCTCCTGCTTACCTCAAGTGTTTTTCTGCCCTAGAGAATCAGCACTCCCGCACATTGTTATTTGCCAATTAGGGACACAACCTCTTACCTTGTACATGCATGTGTGGTGGTCGAGTACTGATGGGAAATCCTTCCCTTACCTTGCCTCCCAGATACGAGTCAGGTTCTTTTCTCTTTTGGATATCCGGTGGTCAGGAGATAAATACTTCAATGAAAGGGACAAAGATTGGTCAAACAACTTGGTTTTATTGAGAATGCGGTAAGGATAGTTTTGGCAAGCCACCGCGCCACTGACCCCTTCAGCTCAATAGTAATGACAAATAATGCGTCTGATCAGCATAGACCACAATAGCATTTAACATATAACATACACCTGGTGAGTATAAGGCACAATAGCGATCACATCTTGAATGCACATTGTCTAATGAGGCATACTGGTAATCACAGTTACTACTTTCAACTTAACAATATCTGACTGGTGATGATGCAAGAACCATCAATACTAACCCATCAAGACTCTTACGGCCACTACCGCGCCCACTAGCGGGCTCCTTACTATTCAAGTGTTTGGGGTACCGTGCTATTCCCTATGGGTCAGGCGCCCCACTTTTAGCATCTACTGCTGAGTTAACTTGAATCGCAGCGGTACCACTAACACTGAATGTCACACCTTCAGTATCAAATCAATTCTTAGGTAAATTACATAACATTAACATCCATCTAAAACATTTGGTGCACCAATATTATCCCCGGTAATGTTACCATATGTTCCACTCAGTCCTGGGCTGACCTGTGCACAGGAATTTTGTAGTGTTCAAATGTCCTGCAGAGGTTTCCAGAAGGGTTAACAATCCCGATTAAGTCCCGGTACTTTCTCTCAAAAGGGTAGTTGTTAGACTGTAGGCTGGGTTAAAGATTATAGCAAAAACACAGGACTGTTGCTCAATTCAGCCACAAGATGGTGCTGTTCTCTCATAAATTAATATCTCTAATAGCACATGTACTCCGAACGGGGGATAGAGTTCAGATATCAGCACACACAGGATTTAGCTAAAACGACAGTCTTAATGGTTCCCTGCAGCCTGTGTAAAGGTATGATCTGAGGAGGGCACAGTATTCTTCCTTGTACAGGAATGTAATGTCAGTTTTGGATAGATTCTTTCAACACTCTTCCCTCTGACGCTGGGGTGTGTGCAGTACACTGCAGGCTAGGGTTTTACCTTGAAAGGGTTCTGTAGTTCGTGGAGACTGTCTTGGGTGCCCCACTGCGTGTCCCCAGCCGTTCTCCAGCCGTGGGTGCTGGCAATTTCACCTATTCCAGCAGCAGATCAGTCTCTCTGCATGTCAGCTTCCCCTTTCTTCTACCTTGTCACACACTCCTCCTTCCTGCACATCCTCTTCCTGTCACTCCCCCAGCCAATCAGGGCCTTCAACCTCCTCCTGTCAATCACTCCTGGATACGTCTTCAGAGCACAATTAACCCCTTGTAGCCCTGCATTTTAAAAGCGTTTATGCACTCCTCTGTGCCGTTCTCAGGGCTTTGGGGCACCACATTCACCCCCGCTTTTTCAGGTGTGTGTCCTCACGCATTAAGACATAAAGGTGGTTGTTCTTTATCAACTCAAATCACACATCTACAACATTTATAATGGCAAACATTTTCAATGACAGCAGTTTTAATATACATTATATACAACAGTTTCAGTGAGAAAGATCTCTAATCCTGATGCCGCCGTGGAAGTGTTCCCCTCGTACTCCTCGCGGAGCGTTTTAGTTTGGGATCGGGAGCCACCTCCACGGGTGCAAGGGATAATGGTAACTCGACTGGTGGCCGAGACTGACTCTGCAGTGGCATAGTAGCCCAGCCTACCGCCAATAGTAACTGAAAAGGGTCAGTGGGCAGCTGAAACATTCCCTTCGCCATCATCTGGTTCTTCGTCCCAGTCATCCCTTGATGTTTCTTCTGGCCCTTGATCTGGCCTTGGGCGGAGCTTAAGCTGGTTTCGGTGAATCCACTGTGGACGGGTGCTGTCTGGTCTCGAGATCTGGTAAACAGCCATCGTTGATATGGGTTCGGCCGTCATCACATATGGGTTCAACTCCCACTTGGGATCCAGCTTACTCCCGGGTCAATTATTCTTCTTGAGGACGATGCTGCCTTCTGGCAGCCGGCAGGCCTGTGCATCCCGGTCGTAGTCTTTCTTCTGCCGTTTGTGCACCTCTTCCAGGCGCTGCTGGATGATCAGGCTGGCCTCCTGCAGCCTGTCTTGATGCTCACGTACCCACGAGGTTTGTGGGGGCAAAGGGGTTTCGGTGTCAGGGAGGTCGAGCTTCCCTGCTTGTCCAAACAGCAAGTAATAGGGTGAGTATTCAGTCGAGGTGTGACACGTATTATTATAGATGAAGGTCAGTTTGGCAAGCAACCTGGGCCACTCAGATCTTTGACTCGGGGTCAGTGCTCGTAGCATGTGGATGAGCGTCTGGTTCATACGCTCACAGGCACCATTCCCTTGGGGGTGGTAAGGGGTCGTACGTAGTTTGTTGCACCCGTAGAAAGCGCACAATTCTTTGAATAGCTGAGATTCAAAAGACGGACCTTGGTCGGACAGGATCTTCTGCGGGAACCCATAGGGTCGAACGAACGCCCTCCAAAAGACCTCGGCGGTGGTTCGGGCTGTTAGGTCTCTTACTGGCATGGCCACTGCGAATTTCGTGTAGTGGTCCACCATGGTGAGGACGTATGTGTATCCCATTGGACTGGGTTCCATCTTCACGTGGTCGAGGGACACCAGCTCGAGGTGCCTGCGGATACAAATGGGATGAAGTGTTGCCTTTTCCGTGGCGGTGGCTGGTCTCCGAGCCGTGCAAACCATGCAGGCCTTACACCAATCTTCGGTGTCTTGGCGCAAGTTATGCCAGTAAAATCGGTTCCGCAGGGTAGTTTCGGTCTTCTTACTCCCAAAGTGCCCTGATTCGTCATGGTAGGCTTGCAGCACTGTTTCTATGGCAACTCTGGGTAGGAGGATTTGTTCCTTGGCCAGGTGCGTCTTTGGGTCGATACATCTGTGATACACCAGTTCCCCACGGATTACTAGTCGATCCCGCTGTCTTCACAGTTGTAGAAATTCTGCAGGAGCCACGTCTCTCTCAGCCGGGGATAGTTTGCGTCTGGCTATCAGGTAAGTCTTCACCCGTTGGATGTGTGGGCACCCTTTTTGCTACTTGATACATTCTTCGTGGCCCACTGGGTCGGGTCTCGTCATGACCCCAATGTCCATTATATTCTGGATGGGGGCCTGCACAGGACCCCGGAAGACCGGGATCTCGTCCTGGTCCCTGGCATCACTTTCGAGCTCCTCTTCTTCGGGTAGCGGCAACCTGGACAACGCATCGGCGTTTATGTTGCTGCGCCCGCTCCGATATTTGACTGTGTAGCGGTAGTTGGCGAGCCTAGTGGCCCAGCGTTGTTCTAATGCTCCTAGGGGGGCGGTATCCTGGTGAGCCATGGGGTTGCAGTCCGTCACTGCGACGAAGGGGGTGGCCGCCAGATAGTCCCGGAATTTTTCAGTTCTAACTTGAACGCGCTGTAATTAGCGTTGTTTCGTTCGGTCTTTCTCGGGCTGCGGCTGGCATAGGCGATCACGCGTTCTTGCCCTCCTTGCACTTGGGCCAGTACCGCGCCCAGTCCCTGCTTGCTGGCATCCGTGTACACCTTGAAGGGGATGCTATAATCCGGGTATGCCAGGAGCGGGGCTTCTGTGAGCACTCTCTTCAGGTGGTCAAATGAAGATTGGCGAGCGTCACTCCACTCAATCAGAATCTTGCGGTTATTCCCGTCCTTGGGGATCCCACGAAGGAGTTCTGTTAACGGGGTGGCCACTTTAGCAAAATCACGGACGAAGCCGAGGAACCGCCGGACATCTTTAACGGTTTGTGGCACAGGACATTCCAGCACTGCTCGTATTTTCTCCGGATCAGGGGAGATGCCTTTTGCGTTTACGATGTGTCCCAAGTACTGGACTTCGGGTTTCAGCAAGTGGCATTTACCTGGCTTCAGTTTCAACCCGTATCTCGCTAGTTGCTGGAAGACTTCCTGCAGATGTTGGATATGCTCGGGGTATGTTCGGGAGAAGACAATAATATCATCCAGGTACAGGAGTACGGTCTCGAAATTCCTGTGCCCCAGGCAGTGTTCCATCACTTGCTGGAACGTGGCCGGGGCATTACATAGCCCGAAGGGCATTCGGTTGAACTCATATAGCCCCATGGGCATCATGAACGCCGTCTTCTCCTTATCCTCTTCTGCCATCTGCACTTGCCAATAGCCACTGGTCAAGTCAAGGGTGGAGAAGTACTTGGCCGTCTTGAGAGCCGTCAGTGACTCCTCTAAGTGGGGCAACGGGTATGCGTCTTTGTGCGTTACGCTGTTGAGCTTCCGGTAATCTACACAGAAGCGCAATAGTCCGTCCTTTTTCTTTACTAGTACCATGGGCGCCGCCCAGGGGCTGTGGCTCTCCCTGATCACCCCATTGGTCCTCATATCCTCCAACATCTGTCGGACTGGTTGATACAGTCCTGGGACTATTGACCGGTATCGCTCTTTAATGGGGCGGGCATCCCCCGTCGGGATCTAGTGTCGGATCCGTTCTATGACCCCTAATTCGGATGGATTCCTGCTAAAGGCCTCGGCATTCTCTCGGACGGCCGTTAGGACTCCTTCTTCATGGTCTTCATGAGTTGCTCCATCACCAATATGTGTTTCGTCCCACCACGGGGTGCCTGGGTCACTTTTGTGGCTCTCTTCAGCCGCCGTGTGGCCCTGCTGGGCGGGCCAGGATGGATGCAGCACATCTAGGAATGTGGTCCATAAAAGGGTGGCCAATGGTTGGTGCCAATACAGCTTGACCACGTGGTTGTGTGGGTTCAGCACCATCACTGGGACCTTCCCATTTTCCACTGCCACCAAGGCGCTGGCTACCGCGACCTCTTGTCTAGCTGGGAGCAAACATGACTCGATCAGGGCTTCATATCTGCAGCCGCTGGGTCCGCAGAGGGCTTTACCCCACACAATCGTTTCTGCGTTGGGTTGGAGTTTTACGGGTTTTCCGTCCGTCAGACGAACTTTGCCGATTTCTCCCGTCTTTTGTATAAAACGCTAATGTCCTTGTAGGACCTTGCTTGTCTTCTGTAAGGCCTGATGACCGGGGGAAGCCGCTTGGGTTAATTTACCCTTCAATGTCGCCACTAACTCATCTGGGCATCTTTGCAGCACATTCATCCCCAGGAGGATGGGGGCTATTTTCACTTCACAGGGGGCGGTGACAAGACAGCCTTGTCTTGGCAACAGGGTCGATCCGATCTGGATGTCCGCTTCCCAATACCCTTCACATGCAATCTCGAGGCCGTTACTGACGATCAGCTGCAGCCAGGTTGGGGGTGGTGATAACAGCTGCTCTTTGCCCCAATACTTGTGGAATGTAGGGGGCCGGATGGTCGTAATCTGCAACCCCGTGTCAAGCATAGCCAGGGTCTCCACTCCATTAATTGTAACGGGTAACGTGGGACATTGTCCGATGAACTGGGGCCTCCTGTTTTCTGGATCCGGATCTATTCCCGGGGCTCTCGATCTCGTGGTGTTGGAGTTTAAATGTTCATCTTGGTCGCAGTTTCGTTCTATGTGTCCTACCTCATGGCACCGGCGGCATATCGGGCGCCTTTGACTATTGAATTGGTTGGACGATCGCCGTACATACTCGCGAGGTGGTTCCCACCTGCCTCGAACTGGTCTTTGTCTTTCGGGCCTCCACTTTGGTTCCCCATAGGTGGGTGCCGGTGGCCTCGCCATTTGGCGCATCTCTCGCTGGATTTCTGCCATTCCGACGGCCAGCTCCTCCATTTGCTTTTTGAGCATTTGCATTGGGTCTCCGGTGAGGTACTGACCACTCTGTATTACCGATTCTTGGGCCCGTGTTGATTTTTCTGTGCTGCTTGCCATGGCTCCCGTCGAGCTTGCGCTTTCTCTGAAGCCCACCAATTCTGGGTATTCTTCCTCCCTTCCCCGTTGGTTACCGACAATGGCGATGGCGGTCTCTTTAAACTCTCGGAAGGTTTTGCCTGGCATCTGTGCTTTCATCAGCCACAGCTGAATCTTAACGCTTTCTTGGGCGACTCCTTCTACAAACTGTACGGTCAGGGATTCGTCCGCGTTTCGTACTTCCTCTTTGTCCACTGCCTGAATGGCTCTTAGCATCTCTTGTAGGCTCAGGGCATAGTCCCGCAGTGTCTCATTCGGTTGTTGCTTGCGAGCATATAGTTTCATCTTCAGCTCCGGAAGAGTTCTTGTCTCAAACGTTGTGGAATTTTTTTTTAAAACTTGTGCCGCTTCTTTCTTGTCGTCCATCGGCCATGAGATTACTTCTCTGAGCGCCGAACCTGTAAGTTGCCCTATTAAGATCTCCACTTTCTGCTGTTTAATCAACGGGTATAGCCGGAACATTGATTCCAGTTTGTTCTCGAATTCTGTGAATGAAGTCTTCTGTAGCTTGTCGTCGTCCCCGCTGTACTTAGGGAGCCATGGGGCCCCGAAATAGTACGGTAGGGTTATGGGCACATTTGGTGTTGCTGCTGGGGCGGCCTGTTCTGGGTTTTGTGGCCCTGCTGGTTGCGCTGTTCCCCCGCCTTGTTGCTGCACAATACATTGTGTCACTGATACTGTGTGCATGTGGCTGATGTGGAAACTGCTACTTTTCACCTTTTTTCTGTAAATTGAATGCTTTTATAACCAGTGGTCAAAGTGGAAATTGAAAATTTAGAAGTGGCGGTATGTAAAATGTAAGCTAATTGGAATTTGATAGTTACAATCAAAGCAGCTGGAGAAGTGGTTGTACGGCATACCACCGTATACCCCTCCCCGCACTTGGAATACAGATTGTAACTATTTTTCTCTCTCCTACCACTGGGGGACACTGCCAGACATTGGGGTATGGTAGTGGAAATGGGAGTTTAGGCACTAAAACGTTATGATTTTTACTCCCCTCCTCTGCTATGCCACTCCTCTCCAGTTTTTTTTAGTGCCTTAGGAGTTAGGTCAGTTTGGTATAGGCTCCTGCCTATACTTAGTTTAGTGATAGTTTGTCATGTTTTTATTTAATTTTTTTTTCTCAGTGGTGCTTTGCGGGGATCGATCCTAAGTCCCAGAGAGGGTGAATAGTCCTGGGCTTCCTTCACCCTGATCCCCGCGCAAGGTAAGAAGGTGCTGATGCCCGGGTCTTCCTTCCACCTGTCTTGCTGGCAGTTCCTCCCCTAGAATCAAGCTTTTAGATGTCAGTCATGCCATTAGGGCTTTAGGTGCCCATGGAGGTAGTCCTCTTTTAGCGGGCCACGGAGATAGGTCACGCGGGGGAGATCCAGGATCCATCTCTCCCCGCCGACGGACTAGCCGGCAAGCCCCCTCCTCCAGACCCCCATCTTCCCCTGACAACGAGCAGCGGGGGGTCCGTTAGCGCTCCCTCTATTATAGAGAGAGGCGCTGCATGAGGAGGGCAGACATCACACACTCTACCTGGGCACTGTAACAAGCGTGTTGTGGAGCAGTTACCGACAGCCATATTATAGATGAGCTGTTTGGTAACGTAGAGAGGAGCAGACATTTTTTTGGTGAGGGCGGACCTGGAGGAGGACCTTCATTTCCCGCACTTTTCAGGATCCTGCACAGCAGAGTCGCCATTTTTAGCGAGTAGCTGCATGTCGCTTCTCTCCTCTCATTTACCTCTTCTGTGATTGGTATCGTTAAATCCTGTGTTTGTTTGTGTACAAAAACATTTTAAACATTCATAGTTGATTGTTCTGCCTAACGGGAGAGGTTAAAGTTACTTTGGGGCTGATTTGTACCCGGGTATATAGATCTGGCTACAAATTGTGTATTGCTGTATTTTGACATTAACTGCTTAGACACTAATCATTTATCTGTCTAGTTATAATCAGTTTATACTGTATTTAACCAGTTATGTCTAACAAAGAGACCTCTTATAGGGGATCCTCTGGAGGGTCTGCATTGTATTTTACTTGTGCCATATGTAAAGTAAAACTTCCAAAAGGACAGCATGCCCTTTGCGCTGCTTGTGAGGCCGGATCTCAAGAGCGTCCCGCCCCAGCTCAGACACCGGTAGCCATGGAAGAGCTGCCTTGGATTAAGTCCTTTGCCTCAGCCATGGAAAAGTTTACTACGGTGATGTTACAGGCTGCAGAGATACAAGAGAAAAGGTACCACTGCACTAGGTAATCGCTTTTACAAAATCCAGATAATTAAACAATAATTAGTTACAAATATCATATTGCCACTGGATGGTGCACTCACACACAAAAATTCTAATATCAAAAAAGAGAGAAGGAAAGAGGAAATGTGCTTATGGAGGCACTCAGCGATCTTCTTATTAATAAAATATCCAATTCTTTATTAGTTATACTTAAAATACAATTATAGTCCCTCCAAGTTGTAATAGCGAAATATAAAAACAATACAGTGAAACAAATGTGATTTAAAATAGCAAAATTAATTTGCTATGCCCCGCTACTATATATATTACTAATACTGTTATATCAATTAATCATGCTGTCCAATCTCTATTATTATTGTATCGTTCTTTACTGATGCTGACTTTGTCAAATAGAGATTCAAATGTATGGTAAAATGATCGTTGTGTTATAAATATCACTCAGACTGATTACTGCAGTTCATGGTTGCTTTATATTAGTAAATGTTAATCCTACATATAGGTTTAATAAAATTAATTATTAGCAATGGGTCTATGACTACTATGATCTAATAATACCTTGATCATGTAATTATGTATAATTGCTCCATATAATAATTGTAGGACACCTGATATTAATAATTACTGCTGTGTCTCAGTCCTTCCGTTAATCACGATATCACATACACTCTATTATAATATCTAGCTGATTGAAGATAAAGCGTAATTTACAGGTATCTAGTGGTGTAGTATTCGGCTGCTACACAGGTGATCCTCTGTTTAAATTATTCATATATGCATGCTGTGATTACCAGCTCCGTGAGGATACTTAGAGACACCTAGTGAATTGCTAATAACTGCTGCCAGACCTCGATCGTATACTGCCACGATCTTGCATAGCCACTAAATATTAGCCTGTTAAATTAGATTGGCGACCTTATTATGGCATCATGACATTCCCTATGGTTACGTTCGTGGACGACTGATGCTGAGTCAAAAAGGTCCTTGGAAAATCTGCCTTTTGATGGAGTCCCTATGTTTAGGCCGGAGCTTGAGAAAGTGATTGAGGTAGCCACAGGAGGGAAGAGTAATATTCTTCCTATAGGCTCTCGTAAACCTCGTCAAGCTCGTTTTCGCTCCTTTCGCTCCTTCTCTCAGGGCCGTGGCGGCCCACCAAGGGGTCAGCCGGCTGTTTCCAGAGGAGGTGGCGGCAGAGGTAGGGGTGCTCCCAGACGGAGAACGTCGCGTCCCAGTGAAAAACCTGCAGCATGACTCCTTGGCCCCCACGCGGGTACCCGTGGTGGGGGCACGACCTTCTTTTCAAGCGCCAGTGGTGGTGAGTCACGTCGGATGCTTGGATTCGAGGAGTGGTGTCGAGGGATTATGTTATAGACTTAATCCAGTCTCCACCAACAAGGATCCTTTCTTCACCGGTGCCCGTTTGTCCCTTCAGACGTCAGGCCCTGCTGGAGGCAGTGTCGAAGCTTCAGGGTGTGGGAGTGGTGGTTCCGGTGCCGGGGCCAGAAAGGGGTCAGGGGTTCTACTCCAATCTCTTCTTGGTTCCGAAACCAGACGGAACCTTTCGCCCTATACTGAACCTCAGGTCCTTAAACAAGCACGTGGTAGTCCAGAGGTTCAAAATGGAGTCTCTACAGACAGTCATTGCAGGGATGGAATAGGGAGAGTTTCTAGCTTCCATCGATATAAAAGATGCGTATCTACATGTTCTCATCTGGGAACAGCATCATCGTCTCCTGAGGTTTGCGGTGGGTCCCGATCATTTTCAATTCAGGGCCCTCCCTTTTGGATTGGCCTCCGCTCCTCGAGTGTTCACCAAAATTATGGCCGTCATGGCGAGTGTCCTGAGACGAAAGGGAATCACAATAGTCCCGTATCTAGACGACCTTCTCTTAAAGGCGAAGTCTGCAGAGATCTTAGATCGCCAGGTTCAGACCACAATGAAGTTCTTGGAGGACCATGGGTGGATTCTGAATGTGCCGAAATCGTCTCACATTCCAGCCCAGCGCATGCGCTTTCTGGGGATGGTGTTCGACACAATGGCTCAGGGGGTGTTCCTACATCAGGAAAAGATCATCGCCCTCCACCGGAGAACCAGAGTGTTATTGGATCGCCCTCGAGTGTCCATGCTCTCCTGCATGAGACTTCTAGGGACCATGGTGTCTGTTTACGAGGCAGTTCCGTTTGCCCAATTCTATTCCCGCTCTCTTCAGATGGAGATTCTCCGGAAATGGTCAGGGTCACAGGAACATTTGGACAGGCAGTTCATCCGCCTGTCACGTTTAACTCGACTGTCTTTGATGTGGTGGCTGTCCATGAGCAATCTGAGCAAAGGTCAGACCCTCCAATCGGGCCCCTGGACCTTAGTTACCACAAACGCAAGTCTCTCGGGTTGGGGAGGAGTCACGGGACCGTTAAGGCTTCAGGGACTCTGGTCTCCCCAAAAGTCAGCTCTTCCCATAAATGTATTGGAGCTGAGAGCGGTTCACAAGACTTTGTTAAAAGCTCAGGGGTTTCTGAAAGGAAAACACCTTCAGACACAGTCAGACAATGCCACGGCCGTGGCTTACTTAAATCATCAAGGGGGAACTCGCAACAAGGCAGCCATGCAAGAGGCTGCCAAGATTCTAATCTGGGCGGAACATCACGTACCCCAGATTTCGGCTGTATATATCCCGGGAGTGGACAACTGGGAAACTAATTTCCTCTGCAGGGAGAAAGTTCATCCGGGGGAGTGGTCCCTGTGCAAGGAGGTCTTCGCTCTTCGTGTCCAGAGATGGGGTCTACCAGAAATAGACATCATGGCTTCCAGACTGAATTGTCAGGTCCCTCGGTATTGTGCAAAGTCCCGGGACCCTCTAGCATACGCAGCAGACGCCATGGCGATTCCGTGGCGCTTCAGGCTGGTGTATCTGTTCCCATCATTTCCGATGCTGTCTCGCATTCTGAAAAAGCTGAAAAAAGAACGCGTTCAAGCGATCTTAGTAGCCCCTCATTGGCCTCACAGGGCGTGGTTCTCAGACATCCTAGGAATGTCAGCAGGTCAGCCGTTTCGTCTGCCCATGCGCGCAGACCTGCTCATTCAGGGCATCCTTCACCACCACAAATTAGGTCGGCTGGCTCTGACGGCGTGGCTACTGAATCCTTAGTTCTCAAGGCTAAGGGTTTGTCGTCACGGGTTATTGCCACCATGATTAGGGCAAGTCATCTTCTTCGGCTATTTATCACAGGGTCTGGAAGATTTATATCCTCTGGTGTGAATCCAAAGGTTTCCATACTTCCAGGTTTAGCCTGTCTAGACTGTTGGCTTTTCTGCAGGGGGGCCTGGATAAGGGACTCAGACTGGGTTCCCTTAAAGTTCAGGTGTTTGCGCTGTCAATTTATATTCAGCGAAAACTGGCACCTCTGAGTGAGGTCCAGACCTTTTTACAAGGGGTCCTTCATATTCAGCCCCCATTTTCTCATCCGGTAGAACCTTGGGACTTAAATTTAGTGCTGAGGGCTCTTTGTCTTCCTCCATTCGAACCCCTTCATACCGCAGAATTGCACCATCTTTCTTGGAAGACGGTTTTTCTTCTAGCTATATCCTCGGCTAGGAGAGTGTCAGAGCTGGCAGCACTCTGTTGTAACTCTCCATTTTGGGTGTTTCATGAGGATAGAGCGGTGTTACGTACTAAACCTTCCTTTATTCCAAAGGTAGTGTCTAGGTTCCATCTCAACCAGGAGATTGTGGTTCCGGCATTTCGACCGGATTTGTCTTCTTCATCTGTGGTTAGGGCTCTCCGGTGCTATGTTGACCGCACAGCCTCACTTCGCAAAACAAAATACCTGTTTGTTTTATATAACGTTAAGAAGTGTGGTTGGTCGGCGTCAAAGCAGACAATTGCTCGGTGGATCACTTCCACTATTAGTCTGGCTTATGTCCGAGCATCTCGGCCAGTTCCTCATACGCTTAGGGTTCACTCGACCAGGACTGTTGGTGCGTCCTGGGCGGCGCACCATGGTGCTTCAGCTGAACAACTGTGCAAAGCGGGCACTTGGACGTCTGTTCATACTTTTGTAAAGTTTTACAGATTGCAGGCTTTCGCATCTTCTGATGCGAGCTTTGGCAGGAAAGTATTGCGTGCAGCCGCACCAGAGCATTCCCTCCCATAGAGGCTGCTTTAGTATGTCCCCAATATCTGGCAGTGTCCCCCAGTGGTAAGAGAGAGAAAAGAGGATTTTTACTTACCGTAAAATCTATTTCTCTTTCTCCAATGGGGGACACTGCGCTCCCTCCCTTGCTCTGTAGACGATCTGATTGTGAATGTTTTTTATCTTACATTCTTTGCCCCTTGGGGCAGCTCCTTATAGTACACTTGGTTAGTCAAAACTGAGGTATCTACTGGAGAGGAGGGGCATAGCAGAGGAGGGGAGTAAAAATCATAAGGTTTTAGTGCCTAAACTCCCATTCCCACTACTATACCCCAATGTCTGGCAGTGTCCCCCAGTGGAGAAAGAGAAATAGATTTTACGATAAGTAAAAATCCTCTTTTCTCTTCTTCACCAGCTAAACTCTCTGGGCCTGATTCATCAAGGTACGCAAACGCATACGCATCTGCTAATTGGTTCTGTGCATGCGCGAAACGACACTTGAGATGCACAAAACGACACTTGAGATGCGCAAAACGCCACTTACGCTACGCAATCACGGCAGATACTACTCTCAAAGTCAACACAATCTAAAAGTCCAACGCAAATAGATTTGAGATGGCTGCTGACCACTTGAGAACAAAGGGGTGGGAATGGGCGGAGAGTAGGTGCGGACTGGGCGGAGATGAGACATCATTTGAGTAAAGTAGGCGTTATGCATTTTCACTTGAGAACAGTAGGCGTTCCCTCTTTCCAGTTGAGTGAAACTGACGTCACTCCTGTCTCAAATCTTTCACAAAAGTTAAGAACGGCCAGGGACATGTTTAAATCCAAAACACCTAGCGCAAACATCAGCAGGACCACCCCGGCCAGGCTGGCTGTTTGACCCCCCCCACCTCCTCCCTCCTCACGCGGCGGTTGCCGCTCCTGCCGCACAAACTGTCCCCCCTACCATGTCTCCTTTCCCCGCTCAGGAGTGGAGTACAATGCCAGGTCCGTCCGGGGGGCGGGGCCTAATGGCCGGCGGAGACCACGTGACTCGGGCGCCGCGAGAGAATCTCGCGGGGCAGGCCCGAGTCGTCTTAGGAGGGCACGGGCTCCGGAGCGGGCGGCAAGGCCGCTCTGGTGTGGAGCCACTACAGAGGCAAGTGTGGTCAGCAGAGCGCGGGGCAGGGGATACCCTTCCCCTGCTCCCGCGATGGCCTTGGGGATTATGCGCAGTCGCGCTATAGCTGCAGGCTCTGCAGATCAGAGTGGTATGTGTAAGGATGAGGGGACAGCAATATAGGGTTACCCCGGAAACACGGGGCATGGGGCGGACACAAGGGCAGGTCTTTTCATACAGGGGGCTTGGGCCAGTCATACTGGACCCTCTACCTCCAGTTGGCCACCTATTTTACGTGTGGAGCATGAACAAGGTAGGCTCACATCCCCCCTCCTGGCATTAGGAAGCTGGGCAATTTCAATACTAGACACAGGTCGCTTCGCAGTAGGTCAGCTCCCCCCTTTTTTCCTCCCTGCAGGTATGCATCTATGCTAACAGCTTCCCCCCCCTTGCCGGTTTCTTTTTTTGGGCATATCACGAAAATAGTCCCTGTAGCTAGTACTTCACCTCAACCCCCGCGCCAGAGCAATTTGTATCCTGCAAGGGCTAACGTGTATTTTTGTGCAGTTTCACAGACACAGTCGTCTTCAATACCGACGAATATGGTCAAGGGTGGGCCGGCCCATCGGCAACTGTGAGGAGAGGAGTTAAAGCGGGGGATAACACAGCAAGGGCCTCATCAGAACGGCACGCCTGGAGATGACAGAGCAAGATCGGGTGGTCAGGAGACGCAGGGCGCAGTCGGTGAGTATGAAAGTTTTCGATTGTATGCAGCACACACAGGCCAAGCATTTCAGCACTAGCGATGAGGCCGCTTCATTTTCTCTTAGACCGGGTCAGCGCAAACTAATGAAATACTGAATACCCACTTGGGAGGGGGTAAGAGGAAGCCTAGGACCCGGTTAGAAACTGCTTCTCCCACCAGAAACGCTGGTCAGGGGTGAGAACACAGCGCTGCTGATAGGAATAAGGTACAGCGTAAGAGATCAGATAAAGCGGGGTTGCTACGTCGATATCTTTGATCGAACAGCAGACACGAGGGAAGAGTTGGCGGCAGCGTAGGCGAGAGGGGGAGTTGGCGAGGATGCTTACAGGAATTTCTCTAACTGGCCGTCGGGGTCCTGCGCTTCTGATGCCTGTTTAAAAGCGAGACCAGACACAATTATAGACATTTGGAATATCTCCATATGATAAACGAAATGCATAGTTGCAACCGTCCAGGGACCTGGCGGTTATATGACAAGCAGTTTCGAGAAAAAGTACATGGTCAGCGTTACATGCCCCATGCCTTTAAAGATGTTGAAGTTTGGATTAAGTTGAATAGAGCCCAAATGCATATGGGATATGCCCCTCCCCAGTTTACAAAGTTTTCCAGGCCGGGGGGAGACGAATCGCTCCCCAGTTTTTTTGAAAAACAAAAAAACAAAACAGGTGCTTGGCCTTTAATAATTCCTCCTGTGGTAGGGGAGAAGCATGTCGTTATAGACACGCATGCTCAAATTGTAAAGGAAGCCATTCCTTCAAAGATTACCCTAGGGGTGTTGGCAATCGACCCTGGAATTAGCTTAGTGATAAACCAATCTTTTGACGCATTGATCATAGTGAGAGAATTCGGCAAGGGAAAGTTGATGGCAAAATTAAATATAGGGTCAGCATTCCACCTCCTCCCGTTACACCCATAGTCATTCTAAATTTAAAGGGTTTAAAATAGAGAACGGATACTATGCTGAGCGATGCCTTCCGATGGGTTGTTCAGTTTCGTGCGCCTGTTTTTGAGGCTTTCGGTTCCTCCCTCCACGGGTGTGTGGGGGCAGGGATGGGACACCGCGGCATAGTGCATTATCTAGATGACTTCCTTTTCATTGGTCCAGCCAATTTCCCCTGCTGTGAGAGCACTTGGTATGCAGCGCAAGCCTATTTCATGTAATGGGTGTTCCTGGGGCTGCAGATAAAACGGAGGGCCTTGCCACATGCCTGGCTTTTAGGTATTGAAATCGACACAATAGAGTTTGCTGTCGTTTGCCCTCTGATAAAAATTTGAGAAATGCAGTCCCTGATAGTGGAAGTTCTGTCTGCACCATTTTTGCAAGTTGCAGTAGGTTTCAATCATTATTAGGCTCATTTAATGTTGCTTGCAGGGTGATACCTATGGGTCGGGAGTTTTTGTAGGAAGCTACAACTAGCGACATCTGGTTTCCGCAGTCCCCATTCCCAAGTATGACTAATGAGATAAGGGAGGATTTGGTTATATGGAGACGGTTTTTTAACAAGCTTTCAATGGATACGAGTATGGCATGCACCCTCAGTATCTAGCAGAACGTTAGATTTACATACGGACGCGTCGGGTTCGAAAGGTTTTGGTGCATTTTCCAGGGGATTTGTGTGCCGCCCCTTGGTCGCAGTCATGGAAGTCTGAAGGTTTTTGTTAGGAACTGGTTAACGTTAGAATTGTTCCCCATAGTCGTGGCCCTTGAGTTGTGGTTCTACCGTTTGCGCGGCAAGAGCGTGGTGTTTTGGTGCGACAACCTAGGTGTGGTCCAGGCTATTAACGAGCAGAGCGCCTCATCACGCACGGCGATCAACTTGTTGCAAGTCTTGGTTTTGAGATGTCTGGAGTTTGACATTAGTTTTCGCGCACGCCACGTTCCTGGCATGGATAACCAGATGGCAGACGCTCTTTCTCGTTTTGACTGGAAGCGTTTTAGGTCCCTGGCCCCACATGCCCCTTTCACCGGTTTCCAGTGGTCCCCCTTGTGTTTGGCAGATGATTCAGTAGGGATAAGGTGGCTTGCGGAGGCGTCCTTGGCTCCTGGTACTAGAAAGTGCTATCAAGGGGCATGGGAACATTGGTTGGGTTATCAAGAGACATTCAACAACAACACATCAGGTCAGATTCCCTCTATGACGTGTTTTAGGTTGAACCACTACAAAGAAGGGGTTTCTAAGGCAAGGTTGGGTTCCATGTTAGCCGGCATTTCATTTATGGTCAGATTAAACGGTACACAAGATCCCACTAAATCATTTATTATAGCGAAGGCATTGAAAGGTTAGTCCAGAACTCAGCCAGTGATTAGTGGCACACGCCGCCCTATTTGACAAACAGATTTTAGACGGACTGATTAAGGTTTTTGCATAGAGTATCAGCGGATAGTTACGAGGCTTTGCTATTGGTTTGGCTTTCTCATTAGCATATCACGGCGCTTTTAGGTTTAGCGAGCTTGTGGCGCGATCAAAAAGCAATCAGAGTGAAGCTTTGCTATTTAGGAATGTTATTGTGCAGCCTTATATTATACGATGTAAGATAGCTAAGTCAAAAACGGATCAGTTAGGCAGATGTCATTGGTTAGCAATTACGGGGCAATGTGAAACATCTAGATGCCCAGTCATGCTTGCTAATAAATTTTCTAGTCTTCGGCCCCCAGGGTAGGGTTTGTGGTTAATGCATCTGGATCATACCCCTTTGACTAAATTTCAGTTCAATGCCCTGCTGAAATGTGTCCTGGGGGAAATAGGTCTAAACCCACCAGACTATGGTACACATTCTTTCAGAATCGGGGCCGCCACCGCTGCGGCAGTTAAGGGTGCAGCCGTCACTGAAATTCAAGCGCTAGGGAGATGGAAGTCGCAGACTTATAGAAAATACATTCGGCTGGACGTCTTCATAGTCTTTCCTCTCCACATGTTACTCAGTACTTTTCTATCTCTTTTATCTTATCTTTTCTTCTCAATCAGTTGGTGACTCAGGGCTATGCTGCTCGCTGTGTTAAACGGGGGCGTGAAGGGATTTTTTCCTCTTTTTTTCCTTGGCAAGGCCTGATTAGTGTGAGTGCCTCCAAGGTTCTAGGGGGTCATTTACCTTCACCTGGGTTACCAATTTTTCCTATTTCTTTGCTTTGAAATAAAATAAAAATAAATTAAAATAAAATTGTTGTTAATGATAAGGCCGAGGTGCCTCACAGAAGGTTTTAAAATTTGAAAGTAATTAAGGAAGTGTTTATGGTTACGGGATACTCCGCCTGAACTGAGATGGCGCCCCTCTGGTATGGAGGGGGGCTAATTTAGGAGTAGGCAACAGCTTAGAGTTCTGTTGCCTGTGTTGGAAGTTATTACTATTGTATCGCTTACATGGGAAAAATTTGACGGGATTATGTATTTTGTTCCAGGTTATGGGGTGAAGAGGACGTGAATAGGGGTCATGGGTCATTTGTTTATCTTTTGGGCAGCGAAACACAGACTAGCGTATAGGTGGGCCGGTTTCACACACCCAGTAGACATTCCGTGGTTGAGGCAAAACGGCATGGTATGAGCGGCACTTATTTCCACGTTGGAAAAAGAGATAGAAGATCACGGAGCCCCTGATATAGTTGTGATTCATTTGGGAGGCAATGATGTGGGTAGAGGTAAATCCCTGGATCTAATCACTAGCATTCGGGAGGATCTGGCACAAATACATGTTTGATGGCCTGCAATCAAGGTTTGTTGGTCAATATATTATACCCCGTTGGTCCTGGACATCATTTATTACCTGGCCACATTGATAAGGGTGGTTAAGAAGATAAACGGGTACGCGAGACAGAATATTAAAAGCATGCAGGGGGTAGTTATAAGTCATCCCTGGTTAATGGTAGAAAAGAGACATCTTTTTAGAGCAGATGAGGTCCATTTGTCGGAAGAAGGAACGGTTTTGTTTATAGAAAGGATTTTTTCGGAACGGAAGGGTTTAGTTTTTTTCTTTAGGTGGCGGGCCGTGAGGTCCGTAGTGCACACGGCTGTGGTAGGAGAGCATGGCAGTCAGCTCGTTGGTAAACATACGGTACTTAAGTGTTTGCGATGAGCTTTGGTTCCCTCAACGTTATCGGACTCGTTGATGCTCTAGTAAGGAGTATCAGGTTTTGCCTAGAAAGGGCTTAACCAGTTTCCATCCAGAGGGTATTGAGTTAATTTATAGTTTATAGTACCAGCCAATAGATAAGGTTTTAACCTGGGTCGATGGGATTGAGACGATCTTCCACCTTATTGGTTTATGTTGGTTAGCTGGCTGCCCTGCTCTTCGCCACCTATTAAAAGGTCCACATTTTGAAATAAAATAAAATAAATTAAATAAAATAATTAAATAAAATAATAATAAAATAAAAGTGACCTTTTTTATTCCAAACTTAAGTCGGTGTCCGTGTCTTTATTTTATGGTTTGTAAGTGTGGGGAGCTTTAACCAGAATGGGGAGGTTGCATAGGAAGAGTAATCAACACTATGCATTTTAATGATCCATCTATATTTATTGAGTTGTTACCTGTTTACCCTCCACCCACAGATATTGGCCGTGTATTGTGATATTGTTGTGTCTTGCAATTGGATTTCTACATTACACATTTGTCTGTGTGTGTGGTAAGTAGAAACCACAGATTGTTTATTACATACCCCTTGTTAAAACTCCTTGCAGTAATAATGGGCATGTTTTTGTATTTATTTTTCCATAATCACTTTGTTTTAGGTGTGGTTTTTTGGCCCTACCTTAAAGACACATTTTCACTCTGTATTTAGTGTTTCACACCCTTCACATTTGTACGGCACATAAAGTTCAATATAAGTAATGTGATTTGTGAAAGGGTCTATGGCGATGGTAAGTATCACGTTTGCAAGCACTTTGGTGGTGTTTCTATAGGACTAGATGGTGTTTGGACAATCAATAGGGTTTGTTTCTCAAATTTATTTATTTTTTTAAAAACAAACTCACCTTCTACATTACTTTCATCTACTTATGGACTGTCCCTTTACACCATTAAGCGAAAGCATGAATTTCGACATCTTTGTAAGTATTGGTTGTGTCATTTGTGGCAAAGTCTAAACGTTTCACCTAAGTGCTGGTTTGTGACCTCTTCCTTTTGAAACCCATACAGGCACTCCTGGAGTTGGAGTACATTCGGCATCACGAGAGGCCTGCTCCTGTGCCCCGTCCTAACCAGCAACGGCAACAATGTCGCCGTCCAAGGGAGCGCATCTTCAGGACACGTGTCAGCCTCTTTGGGATGTCAGATGCGGAGGTTGTCCGTCGCGATCGGCTTCCTCCACATGTGATCTTGGACACCCTGCGCATTGTGGAGCGTGACCTTCGTTTTTTATTTAAATGTTTGCTACAGTTTGCCCTGTCCAGACTTTGCACACTTGATGCTTGTATAAGCTAAGTCACAAAAGGCACTAATGGTCTAGTATGTCGATGTCCCCTAGTGTCATAATGGGTTTGCTAAATTGTGACATTTTCAATGTACCCTAACTGGTCATTTATCCATGTGAGGTTTATAGGTTATTGTTCGGCACATATAGTGTGTTGTAGTGGTCATTTTGCACACTTTGTTTGTTTCTCTTATATCTACAGGCTGTATATTACACTTGGCCTGGAGTGCTGGTCTTTGTGGCATTGCACTTTCCTTTTGAGTTGGTGGATGTTGCCATGGTGAAGGGTGTTGACAAATGTAAGTCCTATAGTGTTATCAGCACTAAAATGTGTCTGTCAAGTGAGTGTGCTCCATACAATAATGTCATTACTAAGCCTGGAATGTGTTGGTGTGCAAAACAAACACATGCTAGCTATCTTTCCTATGGTTTTGTGGTTTGTAATCATGTCAAATAGTACAATCAGAATCAAAGATATAGCTCAAACACACAAGCCTTTATTAGACACTAGTGTGTAGATTATTACCTGCTTTTTAACACATTTCAATACAGTAGTAAACTTATTGATTAACAAGTCATCTACTAGATACCAAAATGCAAGTTATTTGGGAGCTAACATTGCAATATTAAATGCTTGTTTCCCATTCAACAAGGCGCGTTGGCGTGGATTTTGGAGTGGTGCAATTCGTTTCTGACTACCTGTTGAAGCATTTCTCCAGAGCTCAAAGCCTGCTTATGTGTTTTTTCAGTCTGGCCAGATTGTCATCTCTTCATCCAAGGAACTTTGACACACACACAGACCATTAACTTATTTGCTGTTTTTGTTAGCATGTTTGGATTCATATATGCAATAAATATATCTTATCCTGCAAATGACTCAGGAATCTGTTGTCATGCCATTTTGTACCATTACTATAGTGCAGTGATTTCTCTTTGAATAGACATAAATCCATGTGTATTGCTTTCCTAACTATTGTGGAACAGGTTTACTTGGTAAATATATTATTTCAAAGTGTCTTTTTGTCCTTTGCCACAGACACACCATACCCTACAAATACACACTATGGTGGTAATGTTCAGTTATAGAAATTGAGTTTAGTTTGGTGGTTTGTATGTGTGTTTGGTTGCTTAATAGTTAATTTATTGTACGCTTTATGTTTTTTTATGGGAACATGGTATGTGCATAGCAATATGGATTTTTTAAGATGTGTAACACATACAAATATTACTAAAATGTTACCGGTGTTACGTCCAACACTACCAACTTTTGGCCCTTGGCCAAACAGGATAACAATCTTTCGCTGTGCTAGTGGCACTTTGTTTCAAACTGGCCCAACACCCACACGGCAGACACAAACCCAACACTAACAATGATGGGAAATGCGTTAGTGTCCTAAGCTAGTGTAGTCTTGCTACAAGGGCAGATTAACATTATGTGTAACCCACCTTTGGAACAGCAAATAATCCAGTATACACCCTTTTCATGGTGTATTTACAATGTTTCATTGTTGTGATAAGTAATACTTCACCTAGTTTGATAATAGCTCCAGTCTGCAAAATGTGAATGTACGGCCAACACACTTATTCCAAATTAGCACTAGTTACATTAGTTGGCTTACACACATTGTTTGGCAGCAGTCACTTGACATGTTTGGTGCCCCTGACAATGTATGTGTTTAATTTTAATGTGGTGTATAAATGTGTAATTTTTAGACAATCCAAATATCTGTTAGATTTTCCTCTGTAAATATAACATATTGACAAATGGCACATTACAGCTGGGTTTTACTTCAAATCATATGTCAGTGTGTGTGTGTAAATAGTAAATTATGTGCGCTTGGGGCTGAATAGAAGCTATGACAGTTTCAAATTGCTTGTAAATGTGAAGACTCATTTGCGCATCTTGCATTGTAATATGGTTTTGTGCAGGACACTGAAATAAGGATACAAATCTTTTAACATCCTTAATCATTCAGGCCCAGTGATCATGTGCAATGGGTACCTGTGTCTGTATTTACACGAAATCTCTACATACCAAACGACTCATCATAATATTTTGCACGTGATGTCAATTAGCTTGCCCTTGCTTAAATTAAATCCACCACTGGAAGGGAGCAAAATCCTAGTCTCATGGCCAGTATAGCAATGAATGAATCAGTGTTCATAAGTAAATAAACTATAAGGTCAGTTTTGACACATAAGGTATAAAGGCTTCCTAATAGTTTTGAACTGTCATGCAATTGTGGAATCAGACCATAGAGTTTTGTAAAATAACGACTGTATGGATCAATTTGGGTGACAAACTACCTCTTGGATATCCATCACTAGGTGATGTAGAGAGTGTGGTGTCTACTTAATTGGATTAGAGGGTGTGTTTATTTGCCAGAGTAAACCATATTCAAACTGCCATGTTTGTAGTGTCCTTCTTACATGATTAGCCAGGCACACAGAAAACAGCTCACACAAGACTACGTACACCCTTATATAGTGTAAAAATGTCACGGTCATCTGTAGTTCTTGATCCGATTCTGGACCCTTGGGACTAGCTGGAGCAGGACTGAATAAGAACCTAGCAGACTGGATCTTCTTCCTGCTCATGTTCTTGATGATTGTCGAATATAGCAGGGGAATGACCAGTCTGCAAATGTGGTCATAAACTCTGCTTTTGTAATGCAGCCCAGAACACTGGAGCCAAGACCTATCCTCTGGAGAGAAGTGTGTTGTTTGCCCAATGAACAAATCACAGCAGCAGATTTAAATAGGGTGTCCAAAACAACTATTGGCTGATCAGTTAATGTTATCAGAGCTGGTGATTCTGGTTGGTCTGGAATGATCACCTGACTGCATCCAAGATGGCCACGGCCATGCAGCAGAACAAACAGTGTGTTTTCAAGTGGAGGACGGGACTGTTGCAGATGACCAGAAGGGGCGAAGGTAGCCGTGATATGACAGCGGTGGATGGGGTAAGTGCGCCTAAGATCCCAATTTGAGTCACTAACTATATGTGCTTAGTGCAATAAGGACATTAAGTAACATTTAAACAAGCGTTATGCTAAAGGGTGATTGGTGTACCACACACTGTGCATTAGTACTATTCTTAAAGGCAAATGCCTTATTAGATCTGTTGCAAATTTCTACAGTCAGAACGGTTCTGAATAGTAGTTAACAATACTTGACCTGTGGCATTATGCCAAAAATTGTTAGGAGTATTTTGGTGCCATTTGCACCTGTTTTTTGCGGCTACTTTGTGTCAGCTTACAGTTTACAAAAACAATACTTCCTTTACAGGATGATTTTTGCAACCTGTAAAGGGCCACTGTAGTGGCACGCTTGTTGTAAAAACATTTACTCACCCAAAGAAAGAAACACTGGCAAATTCATTCTGAAGCTTAGCTTGATAAACTTCTTGTTGTTAGGAACTCCCAAGTCAGTACAGTGAAACTCGGGAACTACTCAGAAGGCCAGGTGTTCGCTGGAGCCCCTAGTGATGGGGACAGACTGGGCTGCGGGCCGACTGAGGGTCGAGTAGCGTATACTGACTTAAAGGAGTTTCCCAGAAGTGGAGTGATTGGTGGACTGTAGTATAAGAGAAATCCAAGGTCCAAAGGTCACAGGCACAGAAGCAATATCCAAGGGCAAGCAAAGGGTCAAACTCACAGGCAGAGAAGCGAAATCCGAATTCCAGGCAAAAGGTCAAGGTCAGAAGAGAAGGGTCAAAGGTCCAATAACAAGCAGGGGTCAAACACGGGTGGTCAAATCTAAGGTAACAGGAACCTAAATGGATAGCACAAGCAGGCAGCAGGACTGAGGACAGAACGCTATAACCGGCAATGAGGCAGCAGACCTCATTGCCTTAAATACATAGTTGGCCCAATCAAAACTTACATGCACCCCTGCAGACTAATGAGAACATAGCACCAGACCAATCAGGGCTAGTCCCTGATAGGTGCACCCAGATGCAGGCTAATGCCTGTAACTAGTCCCCTAATTAGCCCACAGGCTGTGTCCACTTTTGCGCATGCGCCCGGCTTTCAACAGCGCCGGGACGCAGCGCTATGTAACAGGCGTCCGGCCGTTGCCTTGGCAACGGCCGGGTAGGAAGGGGAAGTGACGTCCCGGTCGTCATGGTGACGGCCGGGACACTGGAGCAGGTAGGAAGTGAGCCGCGGCGGCTGTGAGTACTGCCGCGGCTCGTGACAGTACCCCCCCTTGAGGAGGGGTTAAGGAACCCCGGCATCCAGGCTTAGTGGGAAACTTCCTAAAAAATTCTTTAATGAGTCTTCCAGCATGCAGACGTCTCTGCGGTATCCAAGAACGCTCCTCAGGGCCATAACCCTTCCAATGAACGAGGAATTGGACTTGACCCTGAACCCTCCTAGAATCAAGGATTTTTTCAATAACATATTCGTGGTCCCCGTTCACCATCAGAGGCCTGGGCCTGTTAGAGAGAGATCGATTAAACTTGCTGGGAGCAGCGACTTTCTTCAGAAGTGAACAATGAAAGGTCGCAGGTATTTTCAAGGAAGTGGGTAGTTTCAATCTAAATGCCACTGGATTAATTTTCCTCTCAATTGGAAATGGTCCGATGTATCGGGGCCCCAGCTTCCTACAAGGTTGCCGCAACTTGATGTTCCGTGTGGATAACCAAACATGATCCCCCACTTTCAATGAACAGGGTCTACGGTGACGGTCAGCGAAGATCTTGGATTTTCGGGAAGCTTGACCTAGTGCAGCGTGCACCTTTTTCCAAATGTACCTTAGCCTGGCCGTAAAAGCAGGCGTTCTGGAATCTCCACAGGGAACAGTAGTAGAAAATGAATTGGATTTTGGGTGAAACCCGAAGTTGCAGAAAAACGGGGATGTGTGAATAGTAGAATGGCAAGAATTATTGTACGCAAATTCTGCCCAGGGCAGGAGAGAGGACCAATTGTCGTGAAATTTAGACACATAAATGCGCAAAAACTGTTCCAGAGCTTGGTTCGTCCTCTCTGTCTGTCCATTCGACTGAGGATGATATGCTGAAGACAGACTGATAGAGATCCCGATGGACTTACAAAAGGCTTTCCAAAACCGGGCAATAAACTTGGATCCTCGATCTGATACTATATCTTCAGGAGTCCCATGAAGACGAAAAATATGCGTCAAAAACAAGGTGGCCAGGGTCCTGGCAATCGGTAGCTTGGGCAAAGATATAAAATGTGCCATCTTACTGAACCGGTTGACAACTACCAGGATGGTGTTATGTCCTGCGGATACTGGTAGGTCAACAATGAAATCCATCGACAGATGGGTCCAAGGTCTGCTCGGTGCCGGCAAAGGTAACAATAGCCCAGAAGGACGGTTCCTATCGGTCTTGTTTTTAGCACACTCAGGACAAGCCCGAACATAATTCTCCACATCGTTTGACAAGGTGGGCCACCACAACCAACGAGAAAGAACCTCAATAGTACTACGGATTCCCGGATGGCCAGCAGAGCAGTTGTTGTGGCCTTCAATGAGAACAGATTTCCTTAAATGGACGGGGACAAATAATTTGTTGACCGGTGTCTGAACTGGAGCGATTCTTTGGAAGCGCCGGATGGTTGCTCCTAGGTCCTGGGTGAGACCAAGATGAACAGCAGTTGTAGGAACAATAGACAACGGGTCCGGAGACTGAGGATGATGGGCCAAAAAACTTCGGGACAAGGAATCGGCCTTAGTATTTTTAGAACCTGGACGGTATTTAATAATGAAGTTGAATCTGGTGAAAAATAAGGCCCAGCGGGCCTGCCTAGGATTCAGAGTTTTAGCGGTCTGAATGTATTGGAGGTTTTTATGGTCCGTGAAGATGGTGATGGTATGGGTAGCTCCCTCTAACCAATGCCGCCATTCCTCCAGTGCCAACTTAATGGCCAACAATTCACGATTGCCGACATCATAATTACATTCGGCCGCTAGAAATTTTTTAGAAAAGAATGCACAAGGATGTAATTTTTTGCTCCTTGGGTCTTTTTGAGAAAGGATAGCGCCAGCATTGATGTCAGATGCGTCCACCTCTACAATGAATGGAAGTTCCGGATCAGGATGTCTCAGCACTGGAGCAGAAATGAACGCGGCTTTGAGTGCCGAGAAACTCGCCAATGCCTCCGAAGGCCACTTCGCTGGGTTAGCTCCCTTTCGAGTGAGAGCAGTGATAGGAGCTACCAATGAGGAAAAAGAGTCAATAAACCTACGGTAATAATTCGCGAATCCGAGGAACCTCTGGATCACCTTCAGATTAGTCGGGAGGACCCAATCCTGGATTGCTCGAACTTTGGCAGGGTCCATGGCGAATCCTGTTGAGGAGATGATATATCCCAGGAATGACACGGTGCCCACCTCAAATTCACATTTTTCCCTTTTTGCACAAAGGTGATGTTCCCGCAATTTCAGCAGAACTTGTCGAACATGCTGACGGTGCTGAAGTAAAGACTCCGAGTAGATTAAAATATCATCCAGATACACAACTACTGTTTTACCCAGGAACTCTCGTAAAACGTCGTTGATCAGGTCCTGGAAAACCGCCGGAGCATTGCATAACCCGAATGGCATCACGAGATATTCATAATGTCCCGACTGGGTATTGAAGGCACTCTTCCATTCATCCCCTTTCCTGATTCGCATAAGATTGTACGCCCCTCTGAGGTCAATCTTCGAGAATATAGTGGCAGATTTTAATTGATCAAACAACACCGAAATCAATGGTAACGGGTACATATTCTTAATAGTGATGTTATTCAGTCCACGGAAATCGATGCACGGTCTAAGACTGCCGTCTTTTTTTGACACGAAGAAACAACCTGCGCCTACGGGAGATTTAGAAGGACGTATGAATCCTTTTTTCAGGTTTTCCTACACATATAGCTCCATGGCCTGAGTCTCTGGAATGGACAAGGAGTATAACCGCCCTTTGGGCAACTTGGAACCCGGGACTAAATCAATGGCGCAGTCATACTCTCGATGTGGTGGAATGGACTCAGCTTTTCTTTTGCAGAACACATCAGAGAAGTCCTGGTAGGGTACCGGGAACAAGTCTGGACTAGGCTGTAAGATTCTAAGCGGCAGGGTCAAGCAAGACGTGGAACACTCGGGACTCCAATGAGTAATCTCTCCACTTTTCCAGTTGATAAGAGGATTGTGACTGCGAAGCCAGGGATACCCCAAAATCAAAGGAGCAGAGGGACAACTAATGAGATAGAAGGAGAGCTCCTCTGTATGGAGAACTCCTACAGTCAACCGAACCATTGGAGTCCTAGCGAGAATCCTTCCCCCAGGCAAGGGGTTACCATCCAAACCGCACGTGGTGATGCTTGATCCTAACCTGATATGCGGAATATCAAGCGTCTGAGCCAAATGTATATCCAGGAAATTACCAGCCGCACCACTGTCAAGAAAAGCTTTCAGGTCCATGGATCTCCCACGGAAAGTTAAACGTCCAGGGACTAATAAAGAGTTTTCTGAAGAGGTAATCTGAAAACCCAAGCGCACCTCTTCACCTGCACTTAGGCTTTGGAGTTTCCCGGTTTATTGGGACATGAGCGAACTAAGTGGCCTGTCTGACCACAATACATACACAGGCCTAGTGAGCGTCTTCTGGAGCGCTCCTCCGGAGGCAAGCGGTAAGCGCCCAATTGCATGGGTTCAGAGGAATCGGGTGTTATTGGAGCTAGTGAAAACGTCCATCGGAACAGAGGACTCCCGTTCAGCCTTCCTCTCTCTGATCCGACGATCAATTTTTATGACAAGTTGCATCAAGTTCTCCAGCGTGTCGGATATCGAATACTGGACTAAGGAGTCCTTAATTTGCTCGGTAAGTCCTAAGCGGAATTGAATTCGCAATGCGGGGTCGTTCCAAGCGCTATCCGTGGACCATCGCCGAAACTCCGCACAATACTCTTCCGCTGAGCGACGTCCCTTCCTTAGCGTACGGAGATGAGCCTCAGCTGAGGCTACCCTGTCCGGGTCATCGTATAATAACCCCAACGCTTGAAAAAAGGCATCCACAGACTGTAAGGCTGGACTTGTGGAAGGCAAGGAGAAGGCCCAAGACTGAGGGTCGCCCTGGAGTAATGAGATGATGATCCCTACCCTCTGTTGTTCGGAACCAGAGGAACGTGGTTTCAGACGAAAGTACAACTTGCAGCTCTCTTTGAAATTACGGAAGGCTGGCCTGCTTCCAGAGAATCGGTCAGGCAAATTCATCTTAGGCTCCGGTGTGTCACCAGCGGGAACTTGCTGGGGCTGCCGGCCTCTGGAAGCCTCTTCTTGGACTGCCAGGCGCTGGGATAAAGCCTGCACCACTTGAGAAACCGCCTGTATCTGGTTAGCCAGAATCTGGGCTGGGGACAGATTCGACTCCTCTCCGTCCATGGCCGTACGATACCAATCTTCCTGGCCGGTTATAATGTTAGGAACTCCCAAGTCAGTACAGTGAAACTCGGGAACTACTCAGAAGGCCAGGTGTTTGCTGGAGCCCCTAGTGGTGGGGACAGACTGGGCTGTGGGCCGACTGAGGGTCGAGTAGCGTATACTGACTTAAAGGAGTTTCCCAGAAGTGGAGTGATTGGTGGACTGTAGTATAAGAGGAATCCAAGGTCCAAAGGTCACAGGCACAGAAGCAATATCCAAGGGCAAGCAAAGGGTCAAACTCACAGGCAGAGAAGAGAAATCCGAATTCCAGGCAAAAGGTCAAGGTCAGAAGAGAAGGGTCAAAGGTCCAATAACAAGCAGGGGTCAAACACGGGTGGTCAAATCTAAGGTAACAGGAACCTAAATGGATAGCACAAGCAGGCAGCAGGACTGAGGACAGAACGCTATGACCGGCAATGAGGCAGCAGACCTCATTGCCTTAAATACATAGTTGGCCCAATCAAAACTTACATGCACCCCTGCAGACTAATGAGAACATAGCACCAGACCAATCAGGGCTAGTCCCTGATAGGTGCACCCAGATGCAGGCTAATGCCTGTAACTAGTCCCCTAATTAGCCCACAGGCTGTGTCCACTTTTGCGCATACGCCCGGCTTCCAACAGCGCCGGGACGCAGCGCTATGTGACAGGCGTCCGGCCGTTGCCTTGGCAACGGTCGGGTAGGAAGGGGAAGTGACGTCCCGGTCGTCCTGGTGACGGCCGGGACACTGGAGCAGGTAGGAAGCGAGCCGCGGCGGCTGTGAATACTGCCACGGCTCGTGACACATGTTTAAATCTTCTTGACCAAACCATGGGCCTGAATCATTCTAGAAAGTTAAGGCAAAGTAACTAAGTCAGGCAAAACCATGTGGCATTGGAGGGGTATGTTTTAAAAATTGAGCTTGCGTTCTCTTTTTGGGGGTAGGAGAGGTCCTAGATGAACTTAACATTTCCGTGTTCAAATAAGCTAACAAGTATTTGTGCGCTATATTAAGATACAGACAGTATTTAACTTAGCCAAAAAACATGTGATAATTTACTACCCTTGCATTATTACATGGTTTCTACCAGATTATTGTAATAAGGATCCTTTGCATTTATGAACCTTAATCAATCTGGCACTTCCTTTTGGACACCAGACTGAAATTAGATACCTATTCCTTAAAGAACCTTAATGATTCTGGCCGTGTGTTCCGAGTTTATATTTTGCTTAGACTTGATAACAAGTATTGTGTAAAAGAAACCATAATAGATTATGTAATAGTAAATAAAGAAACACATACTTATATTAATAAAAAAAACTTTAATTGTGAAACAAGAATACATATTTTTAACACAATATATGACATAAGGTTTCTTCACCAAAGGAAACAATTATTTTCGTTTGGGCTTTTTGTATGGAGTCGGAATGGACTGTGTCCGACTCCTACTTCTTGTCACCCGTGATGTAGAGGAGTCAGAGGAAATAGCCAAACCTGCATGGGAAATGGATTGTGTCCAAAGAGGTGAAGGTGCAGGACAGGGCCTCATGGACAGGGGATTGGGAAGGGACCACGACAGGGGATTGGCCGAAGCAAATGCTAAACACATAAGACGACAGAGGCTTGGGTCAAGGAGGGAGGACGCAACAGAACCAACAGGGAGGGAGGACGCAACAGAACCAACAGGGAGGGAGGAGTCAGACACAACAGGGAGGTTTGAGCCACCAGCCAACTGGGTATGGGGGCTGGTGAAATTAAAATCTGAACTGGGTGAAGGGAATGTGCAGGAGGTGCGTTGGGAGTGGGCATGCAAGAGATCACCAAGGAGTGTTTCGATATTTGACATTGTTCTATTTAAATTTTCCATTTGGGTGGTGTGTGTGGTCATTAAAGAGGTGTGTGTGCTCATGAAAGTGGAGAGTGTGCTATTGAGACTGGTAAATTGTTGATCCGTGTGTTAGACAGTGCTCGCTATTAGTGCTAAGGGAACAGTCTGTGCTTCAGTGGTGTTTTCAAGTCTTTTGGATGCGTGTAAGAGTGACCGCTCCCATGCATCTTCAGCTGGATCCACCTTAGCCCCCTCCACATCACGGGCAACTTCTTCAACAGCTGCAGCAGCCTGCTGCTCGGAATCTGTAGAGAGAATAAATACAAACACTAAGATATTCAATAAAAACATTAAGGAACAATAATGTTATTTAGACATATATTGAAGTACGCCTGATGTAGCATTGGTCAAGTCTGAAATGTCATTTAATATGCTTGCAGCCCTTCACAGTCACCAAAAGCAGACATTACCACATATTTTCTATTTTACTTACGCACAAAACTGTATATATAGAGACATTTTTTCTTCAGTGTCTACATTACATTTCCTCCAATCTGATAGGCTAAGACATTGTGCAATCATAGTGATCCTTCAGACACATCCTGAGAGTTTACACATTTGCTCAGACAGATAGAAACCTTTACAGACATTAACTAAGCAAGCTCATCATTGTACCTAGTGGACCGGAATCTCCTGTTCGGGTGGGCTATAGCCAGTGTCTATATCGCCTACCCCAACAATCTTCACCAGAGCAATTGCTGCCCTTGCACGCTCCTCAAGGGGGTTCAATGATATATCCATGGGTGGCCAGCCCCCAGTCCCTTGGGCATGACGGTGTTGGCGAGCCAGCTTGCTTTTGAGTCTTGCTTTATAGTCTGCCCAGCTGCGGATTAGACTGGCCTTTTTTTAAAATGTAAAAAAGAAAAAAAAATTGCCATTATCCACAATTAATAATGGCACATTGTACACAAATGTCTTGGGATTTGCAATCGTGGTTAATGTGCACAACTGATTATGTAAATGAGGCCTAGGGCCATGCTGCTTTTAAACATCACCTAAGCCCCTGATAGGGAAATACTTTATAGACACAAGGCTGGTTTTACATCACAGTTGCATAAGTAATACTAACACACAATAGATATAGATATAGATAGAGAGAGAGAGAAAAAAAAAAGAGAGAAAAACAAAAGGAAAGAAATACTACTCAACACAGTCATTCAAAATCTCTAGGCCTTTTGTTCAAACATTGCCTTATTACCGTTTCTGGACCTCATGCAGTTTTCGACCATAGGGCGAAATGTCATTTATAGCTTTTGTTATGAGCTCCCAATGGCGGTGACGCTCAAGGCCACTAATCTGGCGCTCTTTGGAGTGAAATCTATGTAACACCTCGGTCACCAAAACCTCAAGTTCTTCATTGGTGAAGTTTTTCTTCCGCATACTTGGCCGCCCGGGTGCCTGCTCGCCACTGGGGCCTGGCTCAGACATATTCCTATTGGAAAGATAATGAGATTATGCTTTGCCAATGCAAACAGTCAGGTGTCAATACAGATTGTACGCCCATCCACCCCCTTAAAAGGTTTAATTTGGGACCCTACTACCTAGGTATAAAACACATGGCCCTTATTATAATAAACATTGTTGCTTCTATATTGAACCAACATTGACTTTGTCCACTGTATTTTTACATTATTGGTCGACAAATACTACTTAAACATTCAGCTACTACTACCAGTTGCCACTTTTAAAAGTCTAACCTTGGTTAACAGGTTAGCTACACACCTAAATTAATAATATCACATTAAGTTTGATGGAGTGGCAAACCCTATATGGTGCTTGCAATATTACTTTTCGAAATCAAATCAGCCACCAACACACTTAAGTGTGTAATAGAAATGCAATTTGTTATGTAAGCGACAAAATACATTTACACATTTGGATGCATGTGTCCCTCAATGCAATAAGTCAGTTATTAGTGTGTAGTTATTAGCATAGTGTAAGCTACTAATGCATTCTTTCCCAGTTAAATTTGAGGCCAAGGCCACTTCTGGTCACCCTCTCTTTACACCTATGACACACATATTTGTGCATATACAGATGGCTAAATGAGCAGATACAAACTATTGGTATATACTACAATATTTCTTACCGATTTATACTTACTTTTATATATTTGCACACAAAGAACAAAAGAGGCAAATTGACAGTGTGTAATGTTTGGGGTGGCCTGCAAAACAAAAATTAAAGTTAGTTAAAATGCAAGGTTATGTTATCAACAATGCTAACATCCAAATATTATTGAGTGCAAGATGGATAAGGTAAAATAACTTATCTTATTGTAGGCTAATATAGCATTATTGCCATGTGAAATGTGATGGCAAGGCCCCTTTTTATAGCAGTTTTATGACAGCTAGGACACACATATTTCATACAAAACAGAAGGCTACATTAGAAGATACAAACACATTGGATATATTACAATCTCTGATTAACTTTTGTACTTACTGTTTGTTGTTTGCTTATTAGGCAAAGCAGCTAAATTTCTTACAAAGTTCAATGTGTCCTGTCCTGTCCAGCCAAATAAGCTCATGAACAGGCAGTAAGGCAAAGCATAGGTGGGTTTAAATGGAGGTTTGGATTAATAAACCAGTTGTACACTCTTCTTCCTAATTGCAACGCACAGAGTACTCGTCTCATCGTAGGGGGCCGCCATGTTCTTGGTGGGAGAGGCAACCATTACACACACAGGTGTCTGAAAGATCTGCGTGTGACGTGAGTTACGCCCATACGTGCTCTGAGAACCAATCGGAGCTCAGAATATTGCAGAGTTGGTTTCTGAGAGTTAAAATGAGGGCTAGAATTTTTTTGTGTATAGATTAATTTTTAAAAACTCCCATAAGATGCAAACAGATTACAGAGTGTACTAGATATAGATAATCAATCTTTATTTACCTGCCTATTTAGACAATTTTAGACTGTGAGGTAGTCCAAACAAAGGGTGATTTCCAAAGTATACTCAACATTCTAATATTTTGAGATCCATACACTAATTCAGTGGTCCTGTAAAGAGAGAACTAATTGACATCATTACCAGCCCCATGGGAGTTTGCTGACATAAATTTACCAACATTAACAAAAATACTACTGCAAATTTGTCAAAAAAACAAATTACCCGGCCAGTAGTATGTTTGGGGAGTGTGGTAGACAGGACATGCAAATATGGAGCAAGCCGGCAAACTCCACACATATTAAACAATAATCAGGGACTTGAACTTATGACCCCAGTGCTGTGAGAGCAAAGTGCTGACCACGAGGCCACTGCGAATTTCCACATCTCTATGGAAAAGATAAAAATTTGTGACAGGTCATGTGAAATACTTTGTGTCCATCATGTTTAGCTCCTTGCTTTGGGAGTAGCTAATATTTCTGACTCCTGCAAATGCAAAGTTGATTAAACATGTATGATCATAAGATTTTCCAAATACTATCAGTTTTTTAAGCTTGTGCTTGTGTTAACATGCTCTTTTTTTTTTTTTAAATCCTTTTTTCAAACAGACTGGGAACGCCACCAACGGCGCTGGGCAGTGGTGGAGGTGCAGGCAGCGGAGGAGCCAGTGGAGGAGGAGCAGGAGCAGGAGGAGGCAGTGGCGCCGGTGGTGGTGGAGTCGGAGGCAGAGGAGGAGGAGGAGGAGGAGGAGCAGGAGGAGGCAGTGGCGGCGGTGGTGGTGGAGTCCCAGTCAGAGGCTGAGGAGGAGGAGGAGCAGGAGGAGGTGATGGAGGCGGAGGAGGTGGAGGCGGAGGCAGAGGAGCAGGAGGAGGTGGTAGAGGCGCAGGAGCAGGAGGAGGTGGTGGAGGCAGAGGAGCAGGAGGATGACCAGCTGCATCTGTCGGTGGTGGTGCTGGAGGAGGAGAGTCGGCAGGAGGCAGCATCGGCCAGGCAAGAGCCAGAGGCCTTTGGAGATAGTAAGTATTTGCTATAAGTGCTGGACATAATTGGATAAGATTGAGATGTCCATTATCCTTAAAAAAAAAACTGCTTTCACACATGTGCATTTAATGATAACCTAAATGTCATAGGTTTAAATGGCCCTACACATGTAAATGTCTTTAACCACTCAAACCACAGACAGAGCCATCATAACACATGGCCACGCAGGCCAGGCCAACACAAATGTGCCCGATAGTCTTGTGAACGTGTCAGTATATGAATGTTTTTTTTTTTTACTACAAATGTAAACAAAATTACTGTAACTTCCTGTGAGTGGTTGTGTAGATAATGGGCCACTGTAGTGCTTTGCCTTGGGGCCTATAATGCTGTTAAGACCAACCTGTCCACAGGCCTCTCCCCGGCCCACACCAGAATGTAGAGCATGTATCCTAATGCAACAGCAAAGCCTTATCAACGTCTATTGTGCGGCCAAATGCATTTGTACCTAGAGGCCTAACATTTGAAAGTAATGTAACAGTAGGCATCTCTAGTAAATCCTGTCTGTTTGTCAAAATAGGTATACATGTATGTAATGTTTTTTTTTCTGTTTTTTAACAGCACACATGGAGGAAGTTGACAGTTGGCCTCCCCGCCCACCAACATTGTCTCAGATCAGGGACAACATTGCAGCATATTGGGGCAAAATAAAAAAACTCCAAAAAGAGCAGGATCGAATATTTGAGGAGCTGGAGGCCAAAATGGCGTACTGGTCCACATTATATGAGGTTTGTTTTTTTTGTTTTTTTTTATCATGTAAATAGTTTAACACATTATTGTACATATGTATATTATTATTTCTCAATGTATATAAGTTTTTCTAAACAACCTTGGTGTGTGTGTCTTTATTAATCTATTACAAATGCACAACATGTGGGTCTAAGGTCAATAAAGAATGGATATGGATTCCAAAAACACAAACATTTAAGCGACAAATTTTGGACACAAACCCATCATCATGTCAACATTTCTAAAGTCCTACTAATTGTGGCTATCAGCTAATGAAGATACACAAAGTGTATTTTGTAATGAAATCCACACTAACATTGGAAGAACAGTAACTCCATACACATAAGGCAATGGTCAGGAACCCAACTCATGACACCAGCACAGGGAGTCAGAGGTGCTAAATAATAAGCCACCATGCTGAACCGGTGCTGGCTATAGTATTTTGCAAGACAAGAAGATGGTGAAATCACATCCAAGCACACGCAGTAGCTGAAGAAAAAAAAAACAAATACCATATGCTAATTCCATGTCAGCCAAAGGAACATGTGCCCTCCACCACCAATCCACCCCTCCAAGAGGTAGGCCATCCGTAGTACTAGCAGACAGATAAATAATGTGCCCTGGGGGCAAGATTCATTTCCAAAGGTATATGTCAAATGCCATAGCTCATTAACTAGTTCCCCAAATCATGTGCCATTGTAGTGATAGACCAAGGTTAGCTTCAAGTGTCAAAGCAAAGCCAGTCACACATTGAAGAGAACCTCGAAACTGTACACAGATGAGGCCATGTTTGTGATTTGAACTCATGACCTCAGTGGTTTAAGGCAGAAGTCGGGTGATGCAAAGGTCCATGGTACTGGAGTGTGGTGAGCGTTCAGTTTGGATAAAGCTGAGTACATGGCATAACGTGTACACCGTGGATCCAGATGAAAGTCAGTCTGCAGCCAATGTTGCATTTAACTCTAAGGAGGCTGACCCCTACAACTCCCCCAACCCCCCCTCTTAGTCCATTTGTAGTAATAGATGTCAGCATGCACATAATAATCTGCATGTGAAGTAGGAGGCCTGAGGCTTTTCTAAAGTTCACCACAAAAAATACTTATCTTACAATACAGGAGACATATGAGGGCATTTTATACAATGTGGTTGAGCGTGTCTAACAAATCCAACTAAAAAAATAAAACCATTGTGTGAGGTTCCTGCGTTTCTTGTTAGCATAATGATTCCATTCCACACAATAGTTGTGGGTATGCTTGGTATTTGAACTCATGTCTGCTGTGTTGTGGGTCCAAAGTGCTAACCAGTGAGCTACCTGTGTATTTTGTGAGTACTTTGTGCGAATAATGAAGAGTAGTATTAAGTGTGAGGTGTCTGTGTAGCACGCATGCTGTATTTTGGTTGTTGTGTGTGGTTTTTAACATCTGAGGTTGGGGTAGTGGGTAGCTGTCCCTCTTTGCATACAGTCATTGCTGAGTTCTGATCCCAGACATAAACCCTTCCTCTGTGTGGAGGTTGTATACATTCTTGTGTGCATCCTTTATGGAAGAGTATGCTATGCATTCATTTTGCAGAAAAGGCAAGATGCATTTACATGACATATATTTTAATACATTCGTTATTCATGTGTTTTTAATGTGGCCATGTCCATGCATTTTGCATACTATACGGCAACTTGAAATCCTCAACACAGAAATATTGTGAGCTATGTATTTGTTAAAAGTGTGTAGTACGCTTATTAGTAGCAAAGGAAAAACAATCGTTCAGAGTGTTCCACATTGTTATTTGTGAGTGATTCTTAGCATTATCTAATATCTATAATATAAAAGCCTAGCAGCGTGTGTTAGTCTGTGTGTGGAAAAAACTACCGGGTGACAGAGTGCTCAAGCTGCGGCGCCACCTGCTGGGCGGAGTTATATACTACACTTACCTACTAAATTCTTAGCATTATCTAAAATATAAATGTAAAAGCCTAGCGGCGTGTGTTAGTGTGTGTGTGTTTGTGGAAAAACTATTTTCTCAGAAAGGGCTCATCCAATTGACCTGAAATTTGGTATACTGACATTATTTGACAAAAAAATTAGAATAGTGAAGTCAGTTAACTTCCATCATCCCCCCTTTTCCCAGTGGGAGGGGTAGTAAAGGCTAAATTTACGAGTTGAAGGCTCAAACTCATTTTCGTGAGGTAATTTTACCTCATGAACACTTATGTGTAGCTGCGTGTGTTAGTGTGTGTGTGTAAAAAACTATTTTCTCAGAAAGGACTCATCCAATTGACCTGAAATTTGGTATACTGACATTATTTGACAAAAAAAATTAGAATAGTGAAGTCAGTTAACTTCCATCATCCCCCCGTCCTCCCGTGGGAGGGGTAGTAAAGGCTAAATTTACGAGTTGAAGGCTCAAACTCATTTTCGTGAGGTAATTTTACCTCATGAACACTTATGTGTAGCGGCGTGTGTTAGTGTGTGTGTGTAAAAAACTATTTTCTCAGAAAGGACTCATCCAATTGACCTGAAATTTGGTATACTGACATTATTTGACAAAAAAATTAGAATAGTGAAGTCAGTTAACTTCCATCATCCCCCCTCCCCCCCGTGGGAGGGGTAGTAAAGGCTAAATTTACAAGTTGAGGGCTCAAACTCATTTTCGTGAGGTAATTTTACCTCATGAACACACATGTGTAGCGGCGTGTGTTAGTGTGTGTGTGTGTGTGTGTGTAAAAAACTATTTTCTCAGAAAGGGCTCATCCAATTGACCTGAAATTTGGTATACTGACATTATTGGACCAAAAAATTAGAATACTGAAGTCAGTTAACTTCCATCATCACCCCTTCCCCCATGGGAGGGGTAGTAAAGGCTAAATTTACGAGTTGAGGGGTCAAACTCATTTTCGTGAGGTAATTTTACCTCATGAACACACATTAAAAAGGGCGCTTGCGTCGAGAAGTAACGCTCTTCCCCTGAGGAGGCCTGGGCTAGGCCCATATGCATGACAAGAACATTTTTAAGACCTTAAGTAGCTTGATTTGACTAGAATACATGAGTATCATGCACGGGTTAACTTGTATATATATATATATATATATATATATATATATATATATATATATACATACACACACACACATATATATATATATATATATATATATATATATAATATATATATATGACTGAAATGAAGCAAAGCCAAGGCGCCTAATAGTGTAATACATAAGGTATATTGGAACCTAAATGTGGATTAAATGCATACCATGTCAAGCTTGTCCAATGGCCTTATAAGATGGTAATTCTTCGCCTAAAGATGTTCCTCTGGATCCCATCCAAACATAAAAAATATAATGCAGAAAAATGCAATAATAGTGTAGTATTTCAATGTGTTCCCTAATACACCTCGTGGGGTACGCACCAATCCTTGTCACTCGAAAACACCACTTAGTGTATCAGAGATGTTATAATCCCATAGAAGACACTTCAAAGGGGGAAGAGAACCCATCATCCAAATATCCAACAAGAAATATATATACTATGCATACCAGATATCAATTGAATATCAGCACATCTCAGAGACTTGATAAGGATCTTCCTTATGTTAAAGATGTAACTCTTGACATAGTCACTTCCATCGGCGGTAATAAACAGGATTGACAGAAGAAGAATATGTTGTAATATACAATAACACAATTTTATTAAAAAATGTAAACAATGCACTCACAGGAAGAAGCATAAACAAAGCTTATCTGTAACGCCAGATAGCGATAACCACTCACAGCAGCTCGACGCGTTTTGTCTTGACCCCGCAAGACTTCATCAGGAGCAAATTGAAGTAGGTATAATAAACAGAATCCATCGGCCATTTTATATCCTGCCACACCATTATGGCGCACGCACGGACCGCCGTTCAGTGCGCACACGCATAATGTTGGATAACTTTATTGGCAATCATGTGATAAACGCACATACATAAAGTGCGCATGTGCGAAGTATAAACAAAGATAAAGACCTCTATTTATAGTATTAAAATTGACAATAACAATCACATTTTTCATCCGAAGGTAACATTTAACCAGAACTAATTAACAGTGAATAATGAGTAAATCCTGATGACGTAGCAATGAATACATATTACACATAGGTCAATAATGCAAAGAGATTTACCAATAGCACATAGCCAGGTTGAAAGACCTAGACTAAACACTAAAATACAGAATGTACTAAATATTAACATTAACATATAAAAACTAATGGTCAAATGAGATTAAATATACAGATTACCATAAGGTAATACCTTCAAATAACAATATATAATATTAAAAGTATACTACATATCAAAAAAAGTAAAAGTTTATCAAAAAGTTGTAAAAATTGTAAAAAAAAGGGCGGTTATAAAAAGGGGGGGTTATAAAAAAAGGGGCAATTCCATAGTTCTCGTTAAGACCAGAGGGTGTTAAAGTACCCAGCTCAAATATCCAAAACATTTCACGTTAAGAAAGCCTCCTTTGTCAATCACCCCCTCTTGAATTCAATTTCACATGTTCCAGAGCCATAAATTTAAGACATTTAGGATCACCATTATGTTTTTCAATGAAATATAGATACAGAATGACTCATAATTCTGTTTTTAATGTTTCTAATTTGTTCCTGGATTCGTAACTTTACAGGACGCTTAGTTTTACCAATATATTTTAATCCACAGGAACATTCCAACATGTATATTACGGAGGTGGTTAGACAATCCATACGATATTTAATGGTGAACCTCCTTATCATGGTTGTAGAAAGAGGTTTTTGCTGAGTTCATATACTTACAAACGTTACAATGGTTACATCTCAGAGACCCTTTATCATCAAAAGGGGTACCAGAGGATCTTTGGTCTTTATTAAGTTTCTCAAGCAAACTAGGAGCTAGCAGATCCTTCAAATTGCAATTTTTTTCTAAAGATCACAGCTGGTCTTTCAGGTAAAATTTTAGCCAGGATAGGGTCCCTTTTTAGTATGCCGCAATGTTTGTTCAAGGTAGACCTGATGATGTTTTCACCACTGTTATACTCCGTAATAAATGGTACACTTTCAACCTTACTTTGTCTAACTGAGTATTGTAAAGTTTCCATTCTATCCTTGTCCTTAATCCTCTTAGTGGCTTCATCAAGTAATTTGTTGTGATAACCCCTTTCTTTAAAATGATCTGACTGTTGCAGCTGTGACATTCAGTCACAGCAGCAACAAGACACAGAAAATACATAAACTTTTTCTTTTTCTTCCGTGCATGATTGCATTGAACGTGCTTAGAAAGTGCTGCTATACCTGACATATCTGAAATCCCTATACCAAATGCTGATTTAGAATTGTATGTAGATGGTTTCCGATAATATGTTGATGGCACACCATACACAGGGTGTGCAGAACTAATTAGGTCTCTGTTTGCTGCTCTTCAACTGCCTCAGTAACTAGCGGTGATAAAGGTACAGGCACACACTAGGGAACAAACCACTAGGCTTGAATGAATCTATAAGATTCCATTGTATAAAACCTTTAGGGAATTATATCGTGAAGTAAGGTTTATACAGGAGCCAAGTAGGACTACAGGCAGGGTATAGTTTAGAGGTTCTAGATTAAAAGGTGAATCAAAAGAAGGGAATTATAATGTATTTTATATGAAATGTAGTGTACCTTTAAGAATGCTTCACATTTTAATATGCTCAGGGATATATTCTAGAATTTGTAAGAAGTTTTGCAAATTTTAGAAGTAGAAGTTAAAATTAGATCTGCAGAATTAGCCGATTACAAATAATGTACTACCTTACGCTTCTTGGAAAATTACACCATAACGCTAGAATAAGTACAACCGCAGGCTTGGCAGGAAACTGATCTTGTGATTCATCAACTGTTCTGCACATGAACAAGTTCCTCAAAAGTACTATAATGGTTTTAACCTAATATGCATTAAAGCAGAACAGATTCTATACAGAAGATATATTGTGTATAGTCTGTGTTCTGATCGATCGTAATGTATGCATGCAGAAAGAATTCCATTGATTGTGTATAAGCTCAGCATCAATCCATGGATAGCATACGTTGGATTTGACAATATATATATATATATATATATATATATATATATATATATATATATACAGAAAAAGCTAGATAACCAATAATGGCACTGTGACAAATTATCAGTAATGCAATGGATAATTGGAATATATAGTCTAAACAAGTCTTTATAAACACTTCCCGTGTGCAGGCAGCTGCCGGTCCTCCATAAACCAAACGGTGTATTGCGGAAAAATCTGGGAATAAAGGGTAGGGGAGGACAAGGCGCACAATAGTGTAGTATTGTATTACAATAAATGTATATATTAGCACAGGACCAAGAATGATCCGGAATAAAACCTTATCACCAAAGAGAGAGACCGATGTTCTTAGTGCAATGAATAAATGCAATATTACACCAGCCACTCGTGTAGTAAATATGCGTACCAGAAAGAAGGTCTTTGAGGCTTATAAGATAAAATATCCCGGACAAATCAGGTTATACATTTTCCATGTTCCAGCAAATGATTGGATTGGATGTCCCTTAATATCGTGCATCACGCCATTTTGCGTGTGCGCACTAACGTCCGGAAACTGGAAGTGGTCATAATGTAGATGCGTCTCCACGGCAACTTGACGACCCGTTTGCGCATGCGCTGCATGCAGAAGCACAATTGCTTTATCGTCCAACAGCGCATGTACAGAATCGACAGTTCACTGAATTCTATAGCGCAAGTGCCACAGTGGTATCATGGGACAAAGTTTCTGGCATCATTAATCTATTTTCTCCTGATGAAGTCTGGAAATAGCACAGACGAAACGCGTTGAGCCTCATTGTTGCTGTGATTATTTACCTTGAATCATATTGTCATCTATATCTGGTGTGTGCATGCTGTATGCTTTTACAGATAAGCTGATTATCTGCTACTTGATATGTAAGTGGCTTATGTGTATTTTAAATAAATTGTATTATTGAGATACTACATCTGTGGTTTCCATTCTGCTCCATTCCTGAGGCATTCAATCATTTGCTGGAACATGGAAAATGTATGACGTGCTTTGTACGGGATATTTTATCTGATAAGCCACAAAGACCTTCTTTCTGATACGCATATTTACTACATGAGTGGCTGGTGTAATATTGGATTTATTCATTGCACTAAGACCATTGGTCTCTCTCTTTGGTGAAAAGGTTTTATTCCGGATCATTTTTGGTCTTGTATAATATAAATATATACATTGTAAATATATACATTTATTGTAATAAAATACTACACTATTGTGCGCCTTGTCCTCCCCTATCCTTTACACACACATATATATATATATATATATATAGATATAGATATAGATATATAGATATATACATATATATACACACATATATATGTATATATTGTCGAAGTCAGCAAATTGGATAAAGTCATTTCAATTGATATCGAGCAAACTTGGTTGTCTTTGTCTGAAAATATGCATATAGTACGCTACAGCGTATTAGGGCGTATCCAGCCGTAACACGTGGCAATAACAAGGTTTTACACTTTTACACGAACACACACACTTGTAAATAATACACATTAATTGTAGTTGCAACACATAGTCATTTATATCGAAATATAGTAGTATTTATGCTTAATAAGATAAGATATATGCATTTAAGTGAAACCCAAAGTTCAGGTTGCAGGAACTGTGTCATGTTTAGTATCATTTTAATCCCCTATTCATTAGCAGCTATCCGGTTCATTCAGTGAAGAGATCGCACATTGCATACGCTAGTTATTGATGTTAGGGAATAAATGTTTAAAGTGATACTGATTATAAAATGCTAATAGACTAGTTGAAACTGGAGTCTTGGCGGGATAATCGGAGCACATCCCCTGGAGAGATGACCCCCACCTTTGGATATTTTGGTTTGAACTGGTCTATGACCTGCAGTACACTGGACCTTCCTGAAGCCTGGACCAATAGAAGCAAGCCACACCATCTGCTTTGTTTTACTGTATTTCTGACTGCATATAAGCAGGAGCTTTGTGTTTAGTGACAAGTCTTCTTTGACCACAGCCTTCAGACCTGAATGACTGTTCACTGGATCCATAGCGCCTGCGATAAGTAACGGCTGTACTTATTATTTCGCTTGAATTATTCTGCTACTTTTGGATAACAAATTTTTGTGCGTTGGAAACACAAATCAAGATTCGACGATCGTTATTGGATAGCGACAAAATGCGCATAACAATATACGCACACACACACACACACACATATATTATAAGGGCACAGTCGTGCCCTTATATTATGGTTACATGTAAAAAACGACATTCTGCCATTGGAAATCTGTGAGAGGGGAGGCATGGTGTTTGAGGCTCTACATCTTAAAACGTATTAAAGCTATTAAGCTGAAATTTGGCATGCGAATGGAGAACTGTCCACAGGTGCCGCATGTAAAATTTCAGAAAAAAAGAATAAAAAATGACGATTTAGGAACAATCTAAAGTTCAAAATCTCACCGTTTTTTCCACTTCCTGTTTTGCAAAAGTCGCCGTTTTTCTGGGTTTTTTGGGAGAGCGTAAGTCGGTGTACAGGACGTTTAAAGACATGCGGTAACTTTTGTTAGAAGCTATTAGGGCTGAGGAGTGCCTTTGAGGGTTCACAAGTTTGACAAAGTTACAGTTTTTTTTACAATTTTGTAAAACATGCCCCATTTTAAAGATAGGGTATTTCAGAAAAGTTCATGACATTGCACATGTCAGATAGAGTCTTGTGCTGGGTGTAGTATATGTGGCTTCACATGGGGCACAAATATGACTGTGTGTTCCCCCGCATACCGATTGTGATTTGTAAACTACAGACAAATTAGAGTCTGAGGGGGGGCACACTGTATAATTTTGAGCCCTGGCACTGCTTTTATTTCAAAGTTTATCCCTCAGTGCGATGCCAGAGGAATGGATGGGGAATGCACTAAGCACACCATTCCGGCAGCCGGAATGGATGGGGAATGCATTCAGCCATCCATTCCGGCAGCCAGAATGGATGGGGAATGCACTGAGAAAGCCATTGCGGGAGTGGAATGCACTCAGCCATCCATTCCGGCAGTTGGAATGGATGGGTAATGCACTCAGCACACCATTCTGGCAGTTGGAATGGATGGGGAATGCACTCAGCACTCCATTCCGGCAGCCGGAAAGGATGGGGAATGCACTTAGCACTCCATTCCGGCAGCCGGAATGGATGGGGAATGCATTCAGCCATCCATTCCGGCAGCCCAAATGGAAGGGGAATGCACTCAGCACACCATTCCGGCAGCCGGAATGGATGGGGAATGCACTCGGCACTCCATTCCGGCAGCCGGAATGGATGGGGAATGCACTCAGCACTCCATTCCGGCAGCCGGAATGGATGGCAAAGGTACGTGCAAAAACATTCATGTGTACTGAATAAGGCCTTTTTCACTTTTACATGGAGTTCTAGGAAATTGTATATGTATGTCAAAATTTAGGCTAAGCCACAATATGTTTGATTTATTCTCTATGTAAAATGGGTCTTGTATCCACACATCTTTCCTATTGTATGTTAACCACACTGCTTAAAAACGCTACTCAGAATAATAATGCTACATTTTCACTTTTAACGGCAGAACTGTTTGAAAATAGAGCTAGCGAACTTTTACAATAGAGACACTTTGGAACTCAATACATATATAGGAAGTAGAAAATTATTGATTCCACACGTACAAGAGTGTTGGGGAGGAAATGAGCTAAGCTCATTGCGCATCGGAGCTCCTACTGTGTAGAAGCTCCTATACGCAATGAACTTAGTTCATTGCATTAGGTCTATTTATAGTATTAGGGGATTTTTCCACTAGCGTGGGAAAATCCCCTAATACTATAAATAGACCTAGCGCAATGAGCTAAGCTCATTGCGTATCAGAGCTCCTACTAGGTTGGAGCTGTTTGCGGCGGCTTCTCCCTTTTTTATATTTCTTCAATCAAGCAAGAAGATTCCTGGATCTTACAAATATGGGGCCCCTCTGGCCGAAGAACAGAAGACTGCAATCAACAATGGGCTCCCCCTGTGTAGAAGAACTGAAGAGATTTCAAGCATGGACATTTGGAAGTACAAATTTATTTGGGACAGGGACAAGCATGGACATTTGGATACAAATGTATTTTTGAATTTGTTTACAGCCATTTTTGGATTGAAAGCTGTGGACAAGAAAAGAAAACTTCATTGGTGAGTATATCGGGAATTTATTGTTTTTTAATAAAATATGTTGTGTAAATGAGGGTGTTTACTGTCTTTATTGTCGGTTTATTATTTTTAATAAATATTAGTGGTTTTAACCAGGGTGTTGTGATTTTGTAGAACTACAGGTCCCAGCCAGCCCTGGGTGTCAGGGCTTGTTGGCACTTGTGGTTCTCCAAGTGCCAACATGTCCTGGCTGCCGTTGGTATGCTGGTGCTTGTAGTTATACAAATAGCAGCATGCCCACACTATTTAGGGCAACCTGGCTGGATGGGACTTGTAGTTTCACAAAACAAAATGGTGTCCATTTGTTTTTTTTATGACTTATATCGCCGTTATTACCCTACACCCACCGCCCAGGAGTAGTAGGAAGAGCCCTAGTGCTATCAGCACTGGGCTGGGGGTCCCTAGCGGGGGCCCGCTCATTTTTTTTTGGTGGACCCCACTCCCTATGGAATGCAGCCCAGCGCTGAACAGCCTGTGGTTGGTTAGTCATTATGGCAGGGGGACCCCTGTCGCGAGTTCCCCTGCTATAGTGTCTCCAACCCCGGCTGGTTTGCCTAGTGCTGCTTCCGTGAAAATAGGGAGGACCCCACGCCAATTTTTCCCCCGATTTTCACGGAACCAGCAGTGGACTGGCAGCACTAGGTTTAAGACTAAATAGAGGGGGGACCCCAAGCTTTTTTTTTACTTTGATCTATTTTTAACACTTTTGACAGCTGCAGGAGCTCCAGCTCTATTGCAGAACAGTGTAACAGTGATGTGTTTATACAACACTCTGCTAGCAAGCAGCATGTTGTATCTGGCGTGTCTGAAAGCAAACTCTCCTGAGTTTGCTTACTCGCAGCTTCATACATTTGAGACTTGTATAGCCAGGGCCCTCTTAAGACCATCTTGGGCCCCCGGGCACAGCAGTGCACCTGGGCCCCTATATATAAAAAAAAAAAAAAAAGATTATATATATGGGCCCGTCGGAGGAAGCAAAAAAAAAAAAACCTGGAAAAAGAAAAGAAGAAAATACTTACCGTGCTGTCAGCTGGCGATCCGGCTCCCTCCATGGTCTCCTCCTCTGTAGCGCTCTGCAATGGATGTCGGGGGGGGGGGGGGGCGTGATGACGTCACGCCCGACATGCAGTTTGATCTCTGGCGATTTTGGAAATAGCGCTTTTGACAGAAGCACGACTCGGCGATTTTGCATGAAATCTCAGCTTCATACATCTGCGAGTTTCAACTCTCACGATAAAATCGCTGGATTTGCAAAATCGGATCTTGATACATTTACCCCTTGGGGTTTGTGTTGTAAGAAATGTATTAGGGCTGCGGAGTGCCTTTGAGTAAAGGGACTTTTAGATGCAAATACTTTTTGGACTTTGCAAGCCGGACTTTGGAAATTACACATTTATTTTGGACTTTTACAAGCCGGAATTTGGATACAAAATTATTCAAGACTTGGTTGACAGCCATTTTTGGATTAAAAGCTGCTGACGACAGATGAAAACATCAATGGTAAGTATAGGGTGTTTATTATTTTTAATAAAAATATATGGTATAAATGAGGGTGTTTATTGTTTTTATTGTGGGTCTATTATTTTTATTAAATGTGTATGGTTTTAACAAGGGTGTTGTGGTTTATTTAACATTTTCTTTTGTGGAACTACAGGTCCCAACCAGCCGTGAGTGTCATTGCATGTTGGCACTTGTGGTTCTTCAAGTGCCAACATGCCCTGGCAAATTAATACACACCCAGCTGCCAGGGCCATCTTTTCCATGGGGCACGATGGGCAGGTGCCCGGGGGCCCCACAGGCAAGGGGGCCCCATAGGCAGGGCTCTTTAATTAGAATAAATAATCCTGCAAAAGAAAAAACCTGCAAAAAAACCTTCAAGGGTCACTGAGCAAGTACATCTATCTATCTCTATCTCTATATATCTATATCTATATCTGTATCTCTATACATCTATATCTATATATATATATATATATATATATATATATATAGGGGCCCCGGTGCACTGCTTTGCCCGGGGGCCCATAATGTTGTTAAGATGGCCTAGCCAGCTGCTAGTCAAGAGACTCTGCAATCTCTAAAAAAATGTACAAATAATGAAGCAAATTTTGGCAGCACTATTGAATATGTATAGATATAGATTATTCTCAACCTTAGACGCCAATATCTAAAAAATATTCACATTTACTAACATCATGAAAATAAAACAACATAAAGGAATGCCACCACAGATCAATTTGTGAATAGGGATAGATCAATCAAAATGGAGAGTCTCCAATATAGCTAATAGTAAGTTCATTGCTCTGTTATATCCAAATAAGTTCAAGCTGGAATAATGTTGTTTCCCGATAGAAAACACTCCAGAAAACCGTGTGTTTCATTAATGAGCAATGAATATGATTAAGGAGAGTCGGTTTATGAAAAGAGAGCCTGGTGAGAACAAATTCTGGAACTTGACACAGTATCTCCGAATCACTTATGTGCTCTTTTATAAATAAACAGGGTTTTGGCTTGTTAATTATCATCTGTCATCGCAACGATGATGACTTTAATTATCTTACAACTCCAGTCACTATCGCAAAGTGGCTTTGCAATAGTGATCAGGTAAGCTGTGATGAGGGATCAGAAGATCACTCAACTGCACTGCTCTGCCCATAGGCTTCAATAACCATTGTGGGCAAATTCTGAAAAGCTAAGCTTTTCAGCACTTGATAAAAATGTGCAGTCCGCAGTCCCCATTGACTATTATGTAGACCACTGATGGCTAACCTGTGACACTCCAGGTGTTGTGAAACTAGAAGCCCCAGCATGCTTTGCCAGTAGATAACTAGTTAATAGCTGGCAAAGCATGCTCGGACTTGTAGTTTCACAACACCTGGAGTGTCACAGGTTAGCCATCACTGATGTAGACTGTGGTTTAGGTATAAGAGAAGCACATCAGCACACAGTTAAAATGATTTGTTTGAGTTCATACAGCTTACCCTCACGACATACAGAGTACACGCATCCCCTATTTTCAGAGCTCATAGTGCCATTCGCCCCCACCCGCCCCCTTTTTCCCCGTTCTTCATTTCTGGCCATAAGCTATGCCCCGTCCCAGGAGAGCCAGGGTAATGCCCACTAGATATTCCCACGCAACCCCCTCACCTTCCGGGCATGCCCCTGCAGGGAATGAGGGCCCGGGACCTGCTGGGTCTTCCCGCCGGAGAGAGGCCGCATCCACTATCGGAATGGCGGCCGTCTTTTCCGGCGGGAGGGCCTTAGCCTCCGGTCACGTGACCCGGATGCGGGTGCACTCATCAGACGTAGGGGCGCAGGAATCAAGCTCTGAAGCACACAGCGAGACAGACCGGCACCAGGGCAACAAGTAGTGGGGCAAGTCACATACCCGCGAGGGACAGAAGATCCCCTTCCCCGTCCTCCATAAGAACGAGACAGGCCGGGAGGATAAACAGTATGGCTGGGCAGGACAACAGCCAGATTGACTCGGGAGTGAATATGGGGGAGGAAACTGCAGCTCCTCTTCCACCCTCCTTTCAAGTATCGCCTTTAGAGGACTAGGCCCCATAATTTATGACACTGTTCCGACATCACAGGGGACAGCATCAATGCAGGCGGACTCAGGGCCAGATAGGAATAGATTTATGACGAGAGAGGCCCATTTCCAGCAATCTGGACCTCCCCCTGCGTACTCCAGTGGGGCATCTTCCTCCACCCGTATTTCGGAACTCATGGGTCATTCTACCTTTGATGTAGGCCGGGGGACAGGCTGCAAGCAGTTGGGTCACAGGGACACCACGCCACCGTCAGTATCCCCTATACTTTTTTCTAACAAAATGGAGAGCGAGGTCCCGGCACATAAGGACACGGTGGCAGCCTCCACATCTAGGGCAGCAGCGTTAGGGTCAGTGCAAGACCCCTCCATTAATCCCAGATTAGTGACAGGTGTAGGGCCAACCCTCCCCCCGCCAGACACACCTCAACATTTATTACAAGGTGAACTATGGCCCTTTCCCCCACAGCTTTCAGACAACCGGATGTGCCTGCTACCTCTAATTGGGCTCTCCCCTACCCTTCGCTGAATGCTCCCATCCCTACCATCATTAATAACATTTAGTCAGCCCCATACCCATCACCCTCGGGGCAATATGCCCACTATTATACCCACCCAACCTTTCCCAGCCCAGGCCTTTACTCCATCCCAGATCACTTTGTGCAGAATTCACAGCCCCCGGTTGGGTCGAGTCAAGGGATGCCACCTCCTCCTGGTTTCATACATTTCCCGGGGCCACCCCTACAATCATCGCCAGGTCGCTTGACAGCCAATGTGCTTAGTAAACTTGGAGCAGATAGTAACAGAATTTCTCATCCAGTTTTGCAGGTTAAGCTTCAGCCCACGGAGGCACTGACACTCGCTGCAGAGGCATCTCAGATGGCGACTCAGGTTCAACAGGATGCTTCGGTTTTGGCAGCCAAAGGAAAGGAGTCGGCGGCAGCAGCAGGAAACACTTCAGACATTGCTGGTGAGTATGAAAGTATTGCAACCTTGCGCGCTTACACACCCAGTCCACCCATGTCAACTACTAGCGATGACTCCTCATCATCATCCAACACAGGTCCCTGCAAACTCATAAAGACTCATTTCAAAGGGAGCAAGGTTAGGTATATAGTTGCGACTAAGCAAGCAGATAAAACACCAGCCAATGTCCCCATGGTTGGATGTGAAAACATGGCGCTGCTGGCCGGGATTCGTCCTTTTATTAGGGACAGAAATAAAAAAGGCATTTATGTCGATTTATTTGAGATTACCAAGTCAGATCAAAAGGAGCTTGCAGGCAGCGGGGCAAAAGGAGGAATAGGCTTTGACGGGTATAAGACTTTCCCAAAATGTTTAAGTGGCTATTGCATCTTTGCAGCGTGTTACCTTGAAACCAGGCCAACGGCGAGTGGGGAGGTGTGGAAATACCTGCATCTGATCAATGAAATGTTTTTGAAGGAACGTCCTGGAACATAGCGCGCTTACGACGAGCAATTCCCGGAAAAAGTCAGCGGGTGGATAGGTATCCCATTAGGCCACCGTGATGTCGAGATTTGGATGAAATTGAATTGAGCAGTGGGACCTTCAGAGCAGGGAACACAGGCATTGCGGTTTCCTTCAACGAGTTCCCCAGTTCTACAAGAATAGATGCTTCGCATTCAATAATGCAGCATGCGGGAGAGGCGAAACTTGCAGATACAGGCACATTTGTTCACACTGTCACGGAACCCACCCCGCCAAGGACTGCCCAAAAAATATTAAAGGGAGCAGGCTGAGGTCTCGGCAATTCAGGAGATGACATCTAAAGCCTACTCCCGGATAAACCTCCAAGTTCTTAACACTTGGCTTCATTTTTATCCTATAACTGCCGAGGCTTTGTTTCTGTTACATGGCTTCAGAGACGGTCTCAAACTGCCCGTCAAGGGAAGAAAATCCACAGGGTCAGTAAATAACTTGAAGTCAGCCCTTATTAACAAGCATATTTTAGTCGACAAAGTTCGTCAAGAATTTAGCCTCGGGCGCATGCTAGGCCCTTTCCCTTCCCCTCCCACTAACTGGCCTTATTATTTCCCTGGTTGGTATAGTACCAAAAGCATCGGGAAATTTAGGCTCATACAGCATTTATCCCACCCCCAAGGTAGCTCCGGAAACGATGTAATTGATTCCACTATTAGCACGGTCACCTATCAGTCTTTTAACAAAGCTCGGGCACTCCTCGGGGGCCTAGGGCTCGGTGCATTAATGGCCAAATTAGATCTTGAATCCGCTTTTAGGTTGCTCCCTCTTCATCCGTCATCTTTTCAATACATGGGTTTCAGAATTCCAGATGGTTTTTACATAGATAGGTGCCTTCCCATGGGTTGTTCGGTCTCATGTGATTTATTTGAGACATTCAGCTTCTTCCTTTTTGACAAAAAGGGGGTACCACTGCACCAGGTAATCGCTATTTTGTATCCAGATAATTAACTTATAATATATTATATTTAATGTTGTTTCTGGATGGTGCACTCATACACAAAATGTTCTAATATCTAAGAAGAAGAGAAAAGAGAGAAGTGTGCTTGTTTGAGGCACTCCGCGATCTTCTAATATGTAAAATATCTAAATCTTTATTAGTTATACTTAAAATTGAAAATAAATCCCTCCAAATGTAATAGCGAAATATAAAACCAATAAAGTGATCCTAAAGTGAATTAAAATAGCAAAATAATTTGCTATGCCTCGCTACTATGATAATAAAGTTTTGTAATCAATTCATCAATATATTATTATATATCACTCCATTCTGATACTATCGTAATCAGATTTAATAGTCTAATACAGCTAGTGGTGTGATCATAATGTGATTTGTAATCAATCAGATTGTCTTATTCTTTGTTATCATGACATTGCTGTATGATTATACTGCAGATTTAATAAAGTCTCTCTCCAGCAATTCTACCAGTTGTATTGAGTTTCACTGATTTTCTGGCCTTATTTAATGCCTATGGCTGCTAAAAGGTCTCAGTCCTGCCGTTAATACAATATCACGCACACACACTCTGTTATCCTAAACTTAATGAGATTGAGCGCTATCTATTATTGTAAGTCTATTGGTCAGACTCTTACAATGCTGCTGACAACTACTGCAAGGTTTCAATCATACGTTGCACGCTCTCACACATGCCCGCTAATATGACAGGCCCATAAAGCACTTATGTGATTCTCGTTAAGTTAAACAAATTAATAGGAGTGAGGATATAAAGTAGCGAGGCAAACACCAACGCGCGTTTCGCTACTCGCTTTGTCAAGGCAACCAGAAATGAGGAAGAATGAGGGTATTTAAACTGTATAACACGCCCATTCATCTGACGTGTAACTCTCTGATTGGTGGAACGCCGTGTCATATGATTCCTATGAGTGATAGCATGTATGGCCTATCTTATTAATGATGAAATTCTAGATCCGCCCCTTAGAGTCGATTATTGGTAGATCACAACCTCCACACTGCAGTATGTAAACAACGGAGTATACATGGCCTGACACAAATTGTACTGATCTACTCGATAATATGTCAGTACCGTTGTAGGTCTGAACATTACCATATGGTCATATAATGTATTTAACCAGGCAAAAAAAGCGAGTAAGCGAAACGCGCGTCGGCGTTCGCCTCGCAGTGTTATGCATATTAATTAATTATCTAAATTAATCTTTTCGGGAGGGGTCTAATCTCTGGCGTGTGTGTGAATGATTTGAATGAGAGCCCATAATCAGAAATAAGAGGGACTCTTAGATCAGGCAAATGATAATCTCAGCAATAGTTAGGGCTTTATTAGTTTGACAGACTGCGGTGACTGAATGCTCAGATGTGAGCCTCCATTATAGAGAGATACGCAGACCAGTCCTTTTCTAGCCCTACTACAGCGTATGGTTAGGGCAGGATTTAGCCTGACTAATGCTATATTAACAACTATAATGAATTATACAATCTCTGATGTTGAAAACAACATCTTATAGTTTGGTAATTTATGGCTTATATACATCATGTTTACCAATAATTAAGAGAGAATATATCTACTCATACAGCACTCTTAAGTCTGATCTATAGTGACAAGACTGCCACTGCCAGAGTTCATGTCCCACTAAACGGAGGTTACGTGATTATGGAATACTGGTTCACTATTTTGATATATATCCCTTGAATAACTATTCCACTACAACAAGGGAATAACTTTGCTTATACTATCATTACTCCGTTAATGATGTCTTATTATATATCTATGACATCTCCCATTTAGGACCAAAAAATTCAAATGGTCCTATATTTTTGGATTTATAGACAGCTATTAGAAATATTTTGTCATTTATTATAAAATCTTATTGAAGACCTTCTGGCTGTCTCATTACACTGCGAGGCTTGGCGGTGTTCTCTGCCATTTTAAAATTTATATGTTTGTTTATTTCACAATTTTTTGTTTTTTATTTCGCAACTGGTGTCACAGGCACTATTTTGGGACTCATTATTATTTTAATAAAACTAATAAAATGTAAGCTTTAAAATACTCCATTATCATAGAGTGCCCCTATGTTACATGATTCTCTTCTCTGTACTTGTTAATTTAAAAACTTAAATGGTGTAAATTAAGGCCCATATGCACAACAATTAAGAGGGCATTTGATGATAAACCTATTATGTTTCCAATGTATAAATTACATTAAGAAAGAGAACAATATTATTATATATTGTTTTCAACATAAGATATAAAACAGCTTCTTCCTGTATTGGTGCATATAAACAGGAACGGGTGACCTTGGGATAGCACACTATCTAGATGATTTTCTGATATTAGGCCCTCCTTCCTCTTCCATTTGCGCCGATACTCTTTTCGCTGCCCAAGCCCTTTTTCGCATGATGGGAGTTCTGGTCTTCCACGACAAGACGGAGGGGCCTGTTACCACACTATCATTTCTCGGCATTGAGATTGACACTGTAAAGGGTTACTGTAGGCTTCCATTGTAAAAGTTGAGAAGCTTGAAAATCTAATCCTAGAGGTACTCTCCTCACCCTCCCCCACTTTTAGGCGAATCCAATCACTTTTAGGCTCCTTGAACTTTTCCTGCAGGGTAATACCCATGGGCAGGATATTTTGTAGAAAGCTAGAGCTAGCAACAGCCGATTACACCCACGCACAAGCTAATTTCAAAGGCTCCAGAATTTGGCCCTCACAGCAAGTGTCTACATCAAACTTAGACTTACACACAGATGCATCCGGGTCTAAGGGTTTCGACGCCTTCTTTCAGGGGGAATGGTGCGTTGCCTCTTGGCCCCTTCTATGGAAACAAAACGGCTTGACGCGCAACCTTTTAGTATTAGAACTATTCCCTATCTTGGTAGCTTTAGAGCTTTGGGCCCCCCACCTCCGCGGCCGGAGCATGGTTTTTTGGTGCGACAATCTTGGCATGGTACAGGCAATCAATCGTCAGAGCGCTTCATCCCGTCCAGCGGTGAACTTACTTAGGGAGCTGGTGCTTTGTTGCCTTGATTATGACATAACATTTCCAGCCCGCCACTTTGCCGGAATGGACAATAAAATAGCTCTCTCACGTCAGAATTGGTGGAGTTTCAGAGCCCTCACCTCCCACGCGTAGCGGGAAGGTTTAATGTGTCCTAATTCTGTTTGACAGATGGTAGAGCCGGCATAAGGGCCATCGCGGTGATATCCTTGGCCCTGTCCACCAAGAAAACATACGTTGCGGCGTGGAATCGATGGGTATCTTTCCAAGCAATGCGTCATCCCACTCCCACTACGGTGAACGGTATGTTCAAATTCATGTGGGATCGATATAAAGAGAGAGTATCGAAAGCGACGATGGTCTCTACTTTATCAGGAATCTCCTTCATGGCCAAATTGCAAGGTGTCCCCGACCCCACAAAAGGTTTCCTCATAAGTAAAGCATTAAAAGGGTGGGCTAAACTCCACCCAGTGGTGGCGGACTGTCGTAGACCAATTGTTGGCCCCTTGTTATCACGATAAGTGGGGGCATTGTCCTTGATTTCCAACAACACTTATGAGTCTTTACTCTTTAGCACATCCTTTTCAATTGCATATCACGGGGCTTTCAGAGTTAGCGAGCTAGTGGCGCGATCCAAAAGACACCTAGCCTTAGCTCTTCTATCAAAGCATATTATCTCTTTACCCACTAGTGTTCAATGCAAAATAGCCAGTTCTAAGACCGATCAAATGGGAAGAGGTCATTGGTTAGTTTTATCGGCCCAACAGGACACAAGTATTTGCCCAGTCACTCTCTGTCATAGATTTGCCCAATCCCGCCCCCAAAACCCGTATGGTTAGCGCATAATGACGGTTCTCCCCTCACCAAGTTTCAAACCAGCGCCCTTTTGAAGAAATGTTTAGTTCATTTAGGTTTAAACCCTGTGTATTATGGAACGCATTCATTTAGGATAGGGGCAGCTACTGCTGCAGCTATGGGTGGTGCCACAACCCCCGATATTCAGTTGCTAGGATGGAGGAAATCAGACTCTTACAAAAAATATATAAGGCCAGATAATTAATATCCTCCTTCTTCTGTTTGTCCCCTCCATTGCGGCGACCCAAGGCTCCTCCGCCTGCTGTTTTTAACGGAGGCACGAAGGGATTTTCTCCCTATTTTCTCCTTGGACCAAGGCCTGCTTAGGGGTCTCCGAGGTTTTATGGGTTTTCACCTTCGTTTGGGTCAAAGCTCTTTCTTATCTTCCTTACTATTTTTTCTTCTGTTTGTTATAGAGTTCTTCTATGGTTGGTAACCCAGTTATATCTTATGTGTTTTTTGTTCTAGGCATGTCTACTAGACGGATCCGAATTTGGGTAATTGGGCACTCTTACGTGTTTTGGGTGTCCAAGCTCGATTTGGCCTGCAATAGGTCATTTGTTAATACCCCCGTAGACATCAAATGGATTGGGAAGAGAGGTATGAAATGGCAGGCACTTATCCCATCATTAGGCCAGGAGATTGCTACCCACGGTATACCTGACATCTTAGTCATCCATTTAGGAGGCAACGATATGGGGTTGTGTTCACCTTTGGCCCTCACCAACCAAATAAGGGTAAGCTTATTGGAAATTTTTTCACCCGATGGCCAGGTATACATACTTGTTGGTCCGATATAATACCGCGTTTGTGCTGGAGGTCGGACATCCCCCCCATAGTCATGGCACTCATTGTCTATCAGTGTAACAAGGATTATTGTGGTTATAGAGCATCCTCTACTTTCTTACAAGGCAGCCCACCTTTTTAGAGTAGACGGGGTTCATCTATCTAAGGAGGGGATTTGGATATTCTTGGATCAGATATTCTGGAAACTCAGATCCGTGGTTAGGAGGTTTGGTGGCCCTATGGTTCACGGCGTGTTTTAGTTGGTAGGAGAGCAACTCAGTCAGCAGCCAGAGAGCATATGGTGCATTTTACCTGTTTATTTAAGCCATACTCCTTTCAAAGTCACCAGACTCTTGGTCCTCTGCATGGAGGATCTATTGGCCTGCTGAGTGGTCGCAGGCCATCGTCGAGTCATATAAGTAGTATATCTTAGCCGATAGATAAGGTACAACCTGGGTTGGTGGATAGGGGTTACACCTTTTCCACCTTTATTGGTTTTGCTAGTGTGGCTGACTGCCCTGCTCTCGCCGCCACCTTTAATATTCATATTTAGTCCTTCTTTAATAAACTCCTCTTTTCCAACCTTAATTATTTATCGCGTGGTTATTGGTTTACTATTATGGTATAAGACATGTTGCGTTAAAGGGTGTGTATGAACACCAGCGATATGCATTTTAGTATAAGAGAAGCACATCAGCTGAACGCAGTTAAAATGATTTGTTTGAGTTCATACAGCTTACCCTCACGGAGTTAACTTGCCTCGGAATGTTGCAGCCAATAGCAGCACAGGGGAGGAGTTACTTTCACTGCTATAGCTCCTGATTCCTGGGAGTGGTCTTGTGTGTCGAGCTGTGCTGCTGCCTCCCACCCACCCTGCTGCTGAGGTCAAGTCTATGGTTCTCCAGTTCGGTGGCCTTTGAGTAGAAGAGCAGCCCAGTCAGCAACCAGAGAGCATATGGTGCTTGTTACTTGTTTATTTAAGCCATACTCCTTTCGAAGTCACCAGACTCTAAAACCTCTGCGTGGAGAATCTATAATTGGTAGTAGATGCTCTAGTACATCTTAGCACCGGCCAATAGATATGGTATAACCTGGATTGTTGGATAGGGGTCTAACCTTTTCCACCTTTATTGGTTGTGCTAGTGTGGCTGACTGCCCTGCTCTCGCCGCCAACTTTAGTATTCATATTTAGTCCTTCTTCTTTAATTAACTCCTCTTTTCCAACCTTAAATATTTGTCGCATGGTTATTGGTTTTCTATTATGGTATAAGATCATTTTTGTTAAGGGGTGTGTATGAACATCAGCGATATGCATTTGATGTCATTTAAGAAAAGCCTAACGCAGCTATCTAATGCAGATATCTCCTTTGTTAGGCTTTTCTTATATGACAATTTTACTTAAAAATACCTAAACCATGTGAGTAAAAGCTGTTTTAGCTTTTTAGTGAAAACAGTTTTTTATCCAAAGGAAAACGATCTCACCGCTCATCAGCAGAAGCTGGCTCCAATTTTCAGGAACTCCCCATAGTACAGTGCTGTGTTCCCAATGAAATCGGCACACTACACACCTAGCAGTAGATGATAGCTGTGTCACACTTCTGTGCTGAAAGCTGGAAATGACACCTATGGACCCTGGAGTATGTTAAAAGCATAATATTTATTGAGAAGATATGATCCAGATAGTGCAGAAAAGGGTAGAAACCGAATATTGCAGACATAAAACAATGGGTCTCTGGGTGAAGCTGAAAGCAGATAACAACAGAGAATACGGCTGATGCAGGTGAACAGGCTGAGTGGGAAAAAAACAGCGACAGGGATGTCAGTTAGCAACTTGCAGTAGTCTCAGGGAACAGGAGTAACAATTGAGAACAAAAATATCAGGAACGGCAACAATAATGACCAGCAAAGGTGAACTGAGGAAGGCAGACATAAATAGGGAAAGAACAGGTGCACTAATTAATGGGAACAGCAGATTAACCCCTGCTACAGAAGGAAGAGACAAAGGTTCAGTAGGAGCACCTCTGGTGAGTCAGAGGTACTGCAAGGTACATGTAATCCAGGAGACAGGAGCTGCTGAGACAAAGCAGCATGCTGATGTGATGCTGCAGTACAGGTGAAGGCAGATCCTGACAAGCTGCAACTGGTGGGAGTCCTCCATGATCAGCGCTGAATTCCAGGCAACTGCGTTCAGTGCTTTGTAATTCTCATATGAATAATTAGAGATGCTAACTGACCCCTGTGAACTGGTTTTGGATCTGGATTAGCTTCGTGTTTTGGTTTTGGCAAAACCTCCCTCGTGTTTTGGTTTTGGTTTTTTAGAAAGATTGCTAAAATCACATAATTTTGCTCTTTTTTTTGTTCCTACACTATTATTAACCTCAATGACACTAATAATAAGGCATTTGCAGTCAATTTAGGCCACCTCACAGGTCACAATATTATTTTCATACACTTTTAAACAAAGACTGCAGCAACCTGGCTGGATGCTAAGCGACAGAGCAATGACACAAACAGCAGTTCCTAGCACATCTAGCACATTGGCACACAGCAGTGGCAGAAAAGATAAATGGGGGGGGGTTCTCCCTCCCTCCCACCCTCCGTGATGTTGGATCTTTAAAAGGGATATAAAAACTCGGAAGATCCGAAATCCGACGACGTCACAATGACGTTTTGCCTCATTTTCAATTCCGAGGGCGCGTGATAGTACCAAGCCGGTTCGGCTCGGTACTCGCATACCCTAAGTTCGGGTGTGTTCGAGGAACCAAGCCTGAGCATCTCTAGTAATAATGTAGTGTGGCAAAACACTAATCGTTGCAAGCTAGCCTTAATGGCAAGTATATATAACAAAAAGGATGGCATTTACTTGTTATAAGCAAATAAAATCACAATAAAAAACTTTTAAACACATCAATTTAATAAGTGTCTCAACAAGATTAATAAAATAATGGACATTTGCAAAATCTAAAAGTTAAGTCAGAGTAAAACAGTTTCAGAATTACACTTCTACTTAAACACTACTAGTATGTCTGTACACTGGCATCTAACATCAAGCTCTCAACCTCTAATTAGGAACATAACTTACAAAGAAAAATATAAGGCCAATAAAACTCTACTTTATTCTCAATCCAATCATGAAAAAGTGTGTAAATATTCATAAGATCTCCATAATAGCTCTATAATAAGAGCTCCATAATAGCTCATATAGCTGATATTGCAGAAGAATCTTATAATCTATTAGCTATTACCGATGACCAATATATATATATATATATATATATATATATATATATATATATATATATATATATATGTATATATATATAGTATTCAGGTGCTTGGCACTCATAAATAGCATGTGTATATTACCCTGTTGCCTTCCTCGGTGCTTCACTTGTGTAGATAGTATAATAAATAGATTCCAGGTGAGGTGGGACTCAAGGAGTTAAGACAAATTTTAGTTTGTATAAAAAGTAATAATTTAATACTTTCCTCAGGACATCAAACTGCAATTTGTCTTAACTCCTTGAGTGCCACCTCACCTGGCATCTATATGTGTGTATATATATGTATATATAAGACCTCCCTCTGGCATAGGGAGCAAAACCTATCGTTCCATGATCTATTGTGGAAATATGTTCTAGGCCCACAAGCTTAATATTAACAGGAACACTGTGCAGAGCATACCTTGATATACTGGGCCTGAATCAATAAGGAGCATACATGCTGATACCTGCAGTATTTCGTGTAAAATAACACTACGCTTGTCCAGAAACGGATTATGGTCAATTTACCTACACACGTGACTCCACTCATCTAATCCAATAGTATCATTATATCAAAGCAGATGGGGTGAAAGAAGCCACTGCCAGCAGGGAATACTGCCATGAAGGGATGTACTTGGACTGCAATAAAGCTTAGGTAGGTGGTATGTGTTAAAATAACCTCCACATGAATGCTAGGACCTTGGGTTCCAAGCAGAACATTGCCCACAGCATCACACTGCCTCCACCGGCTTGCCTTTTTCCCATATTGCATCCTGATGCCACCTCTTCCCCAGATAAACGACACACACACACACACTCGGTCATCCACATGATGTAAAAGACCAGGCCATCTTCTTCCATTGTTTCATGGCCAGTTCTGGAACTCGTGCTCTTTGTAGGTGCTTTTCTACTGACTGGACAATTTTTTCTTCAGCTTGTACATTTGCACATCTGATTATCATTTTAGCCTCCTTTTGTCTTACAATATACACCTCCTTGTCTTCATTATTTTGAGTCTGCTTATATTTCCTAAAGGCCATGTATTTTGCTTTCACAATACTTGCTACTTCTTTTGCAACCCACTATGGCTTCCTTTTTCTCGTGCTTTTCCTAACCCTTTTGATGCAGAGATCTGTTGCTTTTAATATTGCACTTTTTAATTTTTACTACATCTCCTGCACTCCTTTCAAGTTCTTCCACTATGCCTAAGAGCCACTTACACATTTTTCAATCTCTAAACCTAGCCATTCATAGGCAAACCGAAGGGGGTTTCCTAGTGCCTGGAAACACCCCCCCCCAAAGCCTGGGGCACTGTATAATTGAGGTGGCTGGACCTTGCCCTCGCTTTACACGGCTCTGCTTGAAAAGAGAGAGCCGCGTGTACCTAACAGTAGTGCATGCAGCATTGTCCATGTATATTATAGGGATAGGAAGAGTTGGAGAGCAGCCAAGCACTGTCTAATACTATAGCCATGACCCCATGCATGCTGGTTAAGTCCACTGGTGGCGTGGTGTGGAAACCCCCCTCTACAAATCCTGCGTTTGCCCCTGCCATTTTAAAAATGTAGAAGGTAGCCAGGTTACAAATGTATGCATAGCACACTATACTGAAATATATTAAAAATTGCTTTTGCTTACTGTTTCTTCAACAGTCACAGACTCCAAATTAGAGCCATGGCATTGATCTGCTTTGTGACATTTTCCCATATGCGGTGTGTAGCAGGGGCAGATAGCTGCCACTTGGCAGAGTGCAGCCTAGCCACCACCAGCTGCACAAGTACTTTCACCTCGCATTGCGTAAAATTAAGTTGCCTTCACTTGCCAGAGGTAGACTTGCTTTGGCCAGCTCTCTCTTCCTCAGCAGACATGTCAACATATATATAGTAGAAGTAGATATCACCAATATTAAAAAGTAGAAATAGACTATCAATAGCTACTCAGCCTGGATTGCAAAATGGCAGGATACGATGATTGCTCTTCCAACTTTATATAGTGTCTGTAAAGTCGTCCTCTCCTACCATTGGTTTTGTGTGAATGCCCAGGCGTTGGAAAGCCCCTATCTGACTGGATATAGGCCACTGTTGTCATTAAATTATATATAGTCATCCAATCTGCCGTCACAGGTGAGAAATCTGCCAATGTAGATATGGTATAGGAGGAATCCTTGACTGACATGCTTTTGCTCACACATGGCCTGAGAGGCAATCAATGAGGAGAATGTTGAAAAGTCTCATACACTTACAAACATGTGGGCTGCAAACTTCACCTGTCATGAGCTGTGGGCCCTCATCTGCACAATGGACATGTGCCTAGGTCTTGCACCCACACATATTTCAAATGAAGAGAAAAACGCTGCCTAGTGAGCTACAAGGCTCTATTTACAAGGCAGCATTGTGCAGCTCCAGCGGTACTGGAGCAACCTCAGGAGGAGGCAATCCCAGCTTGTTCTGGAAATGAGTAGGCATATTAGAAGATGTAAGTTCACAATTACTAATAAATACTTATGATTACACTTACATACCTATTTAGTTGTATACAACGCTATATGTCTTGTAATAACCTTCATTGGACAAAGTACATGGCCTGCTATGTTATAGTGATGTTTCAGAATCAATATGTGATTAACATAACTTTCTAGGTCAAGTTCACATGAAAGTGGTGTAGAGTTGATTTATTTGGCCAATGATGGAGTAATGGTCCATGTGTATTACTGGATATTTCCCATTGCAACCTAACATTATATTTATGTATCTATGTATGTATGAGATAGAGATAACATTTTTTTTAAACTAATATGCCATATTTTTTCCAACAGACCAACGCTGCCAGAATCTGGGGCTAGGGAGAAGTCCTAGGAGGAGGCCCTGGAGGAGGACCTGGAAGAGGTGGTCCTTTCAACACCTCCTGACCAATCCCTTACCCCAGCCCCGGAGGAAGAGTCCATGCCAGCATCCTGGGAGGGACCCCTCGTGATAACTGAGAAGCCCCTGGAGGAGACTATGGAGGAGCAGGAGGAAGCAGGGGCATCCCAGGTCCCTGCAGAAGATTGTAAGTATCTTGATTTTCTATTATAGAATAAATTAATTATTACTTTTGCAGAATTAAAGTATAGGCCACGGCAAGCCTTTCTTTGTAAATGTGAATTTGCCTAATCCTAGGCAATGATTGCTATTCTACAGGTGACTGACTACATTGACTACTACCCGAGCCACCTAGCTATTACTTTTGCCCACATACACTTATTAGTGTTTGTTGGCTTTTTAAAAGTTTGTTGGGGATCAAAATATCGAAATTTTGGGTCCATGGCCAGGAAACTCCCCAGACCTTAATCCCATTGAGAACTTGTGGTCAATCCTCAAGAGGCAGGTGGACAAACAAAAACCCACAAATTCTGACAAACTTTAAGCATTGATTAGGCAAGAATGGGCGGCCATCAGTCAGCTTGTGGCTCAGAAGTTGATTGACAGCATGCCAGAGCGAATTGCAGAGGTCTTCAAAAAGAAGGGTCAACACTGCAAATATTGACACTTTGCATAAACTTAATGTAATTGTCAATAAAAGCTTTTGACACTTATGAAATGCTTGTAATTTGACTTCATTATACCATAGCAACATCTGACAAACAGGTCTAAAAACACTGAAGCAGCAAACTTTGTGAAAACCAATACTTGTGTCATTTACAAAACTTTTGGCCATGACTAATAAGAACTCCAATCTCACCTTTAAGGAAAGAAAAGCATTGAAGGAATTAAAAGGCAACCCCGACCTTATGATCAAACCAGCTGATAAGGGAGGATAAAAAACACTACCTTGAAGAATTAAACATACAACTTAATGACAACAGTACCTATGAGTTACTCACTAGTGACCCCACTTTACTTTATCAGAAGGAATTAATGGATCTACTTAAACCAGCATTTGAGAAAGGAATTATCAGTAAGGCTGAATTCGATTATCTATACATTAAATTCCCAAGGTTACCTGTCATCTACCAGTTACCTAAAAACCATAAATCCCTCGAACATCCACCAGGGAGACCAATTGTGTCGGGAATTCAATCCCTTACCACCAATCTATCAAGTTATATAGATTTTTTCCAATTCTTATATCCCTAAGACCAGTAGCCATCATAAGAATTGGATAAACAATATACCCAAGGGACAGTTTACAAGAATACGAAGAAACTGTTCCACTTTGGAACAATTTGACAAGCAAGCCTCTGTCCTTAAGGAACGTTTCCTGGAAAGGAACTATAATTCAGAAACTGTACAACAGGCGGAACATTTAATCAGAAATACGAACAGAGATATGCTCCTCGACAAATCAAAAAATCAAAAAGAAAATGAAAGAAAAAAAGTGTATGAGAAAATTCCCTTCATCTCTAGGTTTAACCGAGATGCAAAGAAGGTTGAACGCATTTTTTCCAAACACTGGCACATTCTTTTAGGAGATGAAAAACTTAAAGACATACTCCCGGCAAGACCGAAATTCATATATACAAGAGCAAACAATCTCAAACAACAATTAGTACAAAGTACAATTCCCCCCAACAATCCCAGTAGCACAGGAACTTGGCTAGGGGAAAAAGGACATGGCTTTAACCACTGTAACAGATGCCAAGCTTGTAAAATCAGCCATGTGCGCAACACTAAACCAACCACTTCCTATTCATCTTCAAGCACGAAAGAAATGCATACCATCAATAGGTAGTAAGATCAGTTGTGATTCCATGGGCGTCATTTACCTACTCCAGTGCCCTTGCGGCCTACAATATGTAGGGAGAACTATTAGGAAGCTCCATGTACATATAAGTGAACATCAAAGAAACATCAGGAATGGTTTTGAAAACCATAGCGTTTCTGAGCACTTCCTTACCCACATGAAAAAAAACCATCCCTTCTATATTTCATAGGCATACAGAAAGTCAGCAAATCATGGGGAGGTGGGGATTATATTAAATCAATCTCACAAGAGGAATCTAAGTTCATTTTCAACCTGCAGACCTTAACTCCCAAAGATCTAAACATAGACTTTGAACTGAATTACTTTATTTAGTAATCAATACATTTATAGAAATCCTTTATACTCTCTGCCTGTCATTTTAAACTGACATTCGTTACTGTTTCCATTAACTTTACTCCTTCTGCATAGTCATTGGTTGAAACCTCCTTCAATCATCTCCTCAACCAATTAGAGGCCTACCTTTAAGTGGCCAATCACCTATTCAATCCCTGTGCAAGTGCCTCTATAAGAATGGAGCTGCCTCTACTTAACCATACTTCCTTGATGAAGCGGTAAGCGAAACGCGTAGGGTTATAGCTGTCACCCACAACTCCTCTATTTGAGTACATTCAGAACCTGATTTTGGAACAGCGACTTTTCTTTCTTTTTTTCCCCACGCCGCATGCGCTTTTTTGGTGTTAGCCGCGGCCGCGACTACACCAACTTTTGGAGGCTTGCTTTCATCCTGTATATCCAGAGGATACAGCGGCACCGCTACCACTACAGGGGTGAGTGAAATTGACACCTTGAGGCCTTCACTACTGGATTAGAGTCTTTGACCACTCAACGCCAACTGACTCTATCGGCATTTATTGTAAGTACCGGAGCTTTACTACAGAATCTGGATTTATCTGTCTGCCCATTATTTCCACTCATTGCACCTTCTGATTGTTATTTATCTACTACCTAGTACGGAGTAACATCTTTATACTGATACAGAGACTGCGAGCAACGCTTTACATTGGGACTCATTCAATCTTAACAGTCTGTTGGGACCTCCGTGTCCATTATCAAAGGATTATCAAAGGATTATTGCTGTTTATAGATTTGGAGCCAGTGTATTTTGATGTTTACTATATGGATGTACTAAGGTTGTCACCTTGCATTGTATATTAACCGTTTGTGTTGATTATTATATCAGATTTTCTGTGCCGGAACCATACTACAGTTCCGACTATACCTACAACCTAGCACGGATTATTGTCATTATATAAACACAGAGACTGCAAATCCCATTTACGTTTGGACGAACGCTTTACATTGGGACTCAATAAACCGTTTTCAGTTTCAGGACCTCCGTGTCCACCTTTAAAAAGGACTATTGCTGATCCAGGATTTGAAGCAAGTTATATTGCTGGTTTATACCATATGTATGTACTTTTATATTGCCATTTTGCATGGGAACTATTGCAGCTTTGTGATTCAATAAATCATTTCTTACATTTCTGTCTATCTTTGTGCGCTATGGGGAAACCATCTTTAACATATTTCTCTAGGGTCGGAACTACCCTTTGTATTTCATCCCCCTAAGCAGCCCCTATCTCTCACCACCATTTAGAGGTGCGCTCACCAAACCCCCCTTTGCCATGACTGTATATGTGTTTTGATATCATGCAATATCATGCAAAGAGGTTGATGTGGTAATGCATCATGCAAAGGGTTAACAAGCAGGGCCAGTATGATAATTATATAATAAAACATAAGTGTAAGGAAGGAATTGCACGTGTGTGCGGTCCTCTGTCAATTGGCAGTACAAATGCAAGTCGAACACAAAAGTACATCTGACGGTGAATTAGATAGAGGAGCACATAAGATCGCCCCCCCCCCCCCCCCTAGCAGGGGCTTGCTGCCGACAGCTGCACGCTGTGCAGGTCCGTTCAGCAGTGACAGTGCGCTGCCCGGCTGCTCTGATTGTGTTTTAAACACAATCAGAGCAGCGGGGCAGCACACTGTCACTGCCGAGCGGACCTGCACATAGTGTGCCCCCTAAAATCGCCCCGGGTAAAGCAGTTGTCTAGATCCGCCTCTGCTACACTTATAGTTAAAGATAAAAAGAAATGGACAAAGGCAGTTTGGTTTCTGTCTGCATCAGCCTTCCCCCTCCACTTGTAGTAAAATAGAAAAAAAACATCCGGTATAGACTGTACAATAAAAATAGAAATGGACAAAGGCAGTTTGGTGTCTGTATGTATAGCCCCCCTCCACTTGTAGTTAAATAGAAAAGAAGCAGTCTGCATAGAGACTGTAAAATATAAAACAAAATGGACAAAGGTAGTTTGGTGGCTGTTTATGAGCTTGGCAAATGCCAGAAGGGCCGATAGCAGTGTGGGCCGGTCTGGCTTCCTGCGATCCCCCACTTAATTATATTAAATTATGTTTTTTTGCCCAGGTGGAGCCGTCATGACATCACACGTCATGGCGGCTCAGTGGGCTGGCCCGGCTCTCACGCTGTCATAAAAAAATACACTTACCATAAGCAGCCTCTGGGAATGCGCCCTCTACAGCCAGTCCTACGCGGCTGCACGATGTGACGTCATCACATCGTGCGGCCACGTAGGACTGGCTGTAGAGGGCGCACATTGGATTCCCGGAGGCTGCTTATGGTAAGTGTATATCTTATTTTCTCAGAGAAATTGGTGCTGGTGGGGAGGAGAGAAAGAGTACCCGACAAGGTGTGCAAGGGGGGGGGGGGAAGGACCCAAAAATGTGTGCAGGGGGGGGAAGAGGGAAAGGAACCAAAAATGTGTGCAGGGGGGGGAAGGAAAAGGACCCAAAAATGTGTGCAGGGGGGGGAGGGAAAGGACCCAAAAATGTGTGCAGGGGGGGAAGGAAAAGGACCCAAAAATGTGTGCAGAGGGGGGGGAAGGACCCAAAAATGTGTGCAGGGGGGGGAAAGGACCCAAAAATGTGTGCAGGGGGGAGGAAGAGGGGCTGAAAATGTCTGAAGGGGGTGGGGAGAGGGGCTGAAAATGTCTGCAGGGGTGGGAGGACAGGGGCTGAAAATGTCTGCAGGGGGAGGGGAGAGGGGCTGAAAATGTCTGCAGGGGGAGGGGAGAGGGGCTGAAAATGTCTGCAGGGGGGATGAAAATGTCTGCAGGGGGGGCTGAAAATGTCTGCAGGGGGGAAGAGGGGCTGAAAATGTCTGCAGGGGGGGGAGATGGGCTGAAAATGTCTGCAGGGGGGGAAAGAGGGGCTGAAAATGTCTGCAGGGGGGGAAAGAGGAGCTGAAAATGCCTACAGGGTTAATGAAATGTCTTACGTGGTATTTAAAAAATAGAGTAGCTTTGGGGGGCATGATAGCTTTTTTGGCGTGGCAGTTACATGGCTGCTCTCTGGTCTCAGCTATCACTAGAATATTGAATACGAGTGAGATGGGGCTGGTAGAGGTAAATATTTTATTGACCACAAATGTTCAGATATTACTTATATATGCCTGTACAATGGGGTAGTGTTATCTGTCCATGATGGAGTGTTTTTTTTTTAATTAAAGAGCCTATTCATTCAGGGTTTGTTAACATTTTGCAAGATAGTAAAATTTTTGCATTTTTAATACAGGGCTCCAAATTTCCAGAAGCCAGCGGGAAGACAACAAAGCAGCAAGACAGAAGAGCAAGAACAGGTAAGAGAGAACGGCGCAATCAATCTAAATTTGAATGCTGGAGAATGTTTCGGAATATTTATATTTAGTAGTATTACTATACATTGGGGGGGCAGTGGTAGGGAGGCGCTGTTGGTGTATTTGTCTGCGGTGACCGAAACCCTTTATCAATCCCTGGGTTTTCTGTAGTCGTTTTATGTTTTCGCACACAGTCGGAACAGTATGCTTTTGTAATTCAAGCAAACTGATTTGCCCAACAAGGGAATTGATCAGGGTGGGCAGAAGACAAAGTGTGATACACAAGTTTGTGCTGCTGCTTAACATGTTGGACTGCACCAGCAACGCCATTTCACGGTGCAACAATATCGCGCATGGAGCCCACAGCAGGTGGGCCTGTGTGTTTTAAATGCCAGGGCTGATTTTTAGTCCCAGTCCGGCCCTGTGTACGTGATATAGAAATGCCCCAAGTCCCTTTTTGCATTTGGGGGTAGATTGCACCCTACACTTATACTTATACTTATAAGTATACTTGGTTTTTTTTGGGTGTGCTTTTTTCCCTGATTTAAAAAGACTGTACACTTTTACATAGGCTTTACCAGATGACGTACAGGGAAGACTACCATCAGAACTGGTGCCAGCACCTGCTTGCTGATCCTGCTCATATGTGGACTGCTTTGAATCCATTTTAATGAGCACAAAGCACTTGAAGTGCAAAATATTCAATAGATAGTGCTGCTAGATATGACTTTTTGCAGCCAGAAAAATTATTGTTTCACACTGGGGAATATGAGACACCCCAAAGCACTTGTAGTGCAAAATATTCAATAGATAGTGCTGTTAGATATGACCTTTTGCAGCCAGAAAAATTATTGTTTCACACTACGGAATATGAGACACCCCAAAGCACTTGTAATGCAAAATATAAAAAAAAATGCCTCCTCTATCTCTTCCTGCTCTAACAATTGCTAGAAGAATTGCTAGCAGATTTTCAATAATAATAGAAAGAATAAGGTATACGACAATTGCTCTGTCCCTGCTCTAATACAGCCTGTGACCTAACCCTGCTCTCGACCTCTATAAAATGGTGATGGATTGCTGTGTAGTCGGGTATTTATGCATTTCAAATATCGCGAGAACCGAGCTCTGAGATCCGACTACGTCACGATGACGTTTTGCCTCGATTTCGAATCCGAATGAGCTGGAGAGTACGGAGCCTGCTCGGCTCGGTACTCGGATAACTGAAGTTCGGGTGGGTTCGGTTCTCGGGGAGCCGAGCCCGCCCATCTCTAGTAATATTAGACAATTACTTTTTTTTTTTTCTCCTGTCAATTTTTTTTCTTTTTTTACTTTCCTGGTAGATTTAAGTCTGAGACAGATCTCTTGTCCATATACATCTGCTCCTCTCAGCTTTTCTGCTTCTTGCAGGACACACAGCTCCTCTCTGAGCTTTCTGAGCCCCATACAGAGTACTGGGAGTGGTCACGCGCCTATTCAATCCTGTAGGGGATGATCCCAATCTCCAGACCTTGAACAGGTGGCAACACACACGCAATGATTTACAAAAGTATTCTGACCCTTGAGAAATTTTCTCAAACCCTACTCTGAAATTGTGCTGCAATGGATATTTGTATTTCACATAATTTTTTAACTGTGACATTGTTTTATGCTACAAAAACATTTTAAGAAAAAAAATAATATATATGCTGTTTGTAATTCTTACAATGTAATATATTTCCGTCAACTTTTTGCAGCAATAACAGATTTAATAATAAAGAGCTTAAAACTATTTGGGTAGGTATGTACCTGATTTGCACACTATTCAGGGGTGATTTGGGCCCATTAGTGCAGACGGATTTGATCCATGTTGTTTAGGACTCTTGTCCTAAACAAGAGTTACAATTATAAAGTTGTGCCACAAATTTTGAATTGGATTGAGGTCATTGTTTTGCCTAGGATATTGTAAGACTTTCACCTTTTTATTCTTAAGCCACTCATATGCTAGTTTGCCCTGTGTTTATGATCATTGTACTGCTGAAAGAGTAATACTTTTGCCCAAGCTTCCCTTTTTTAGCAGATTGAAACAGGGTTCTTGCAGTATTTTCTTGCAGGATTTGCCCTTATTTTGCCCCATGCACAATTATTTCTATTTTAACAAAATGTCCAGTTCCCACTGATGAAATCATAATACTGCCACCATCATACTTTATTGTAGATATAGAGCGTGATTTTTTAGCGGACGCATTCTGAGCACAACTTGCATAACGTAATATACACACATGAGCGCAAGCAACGTACAGGCGAATTCATCAAGCAATGATTCTTCCGATACGTACCAAGATGAATTCGGGCGCAAGTCCCTTATGCAACGTAATAAGTGACGTAACAAACACTTGCATCCAACTATGGAAATCATTTGCAAAGGGCAGCACGAACTACGAATTTTAGAGAACTCAATGAAAGGTCTGCATACAAATAAATCAATTCTGTGGACTTGCCTAGTGTTGCAATGGCTTGAGTTTATTTTGTGATAATCATTATAATGAGTGTACTGTGCAGAAACATTCTTAGGTATATAACACATTATTTGGATTTACATTTCCAAAATGAATGAATAATATATTATTAATAATTAATAAATAATAATAATAATAATAATAATAATATAATTTAATAGTAATAATTATTATTAACTGTCCTGCACAGTAAACTTGAGTTTGTTTAATAAGAAGTCACTTTAACTCAATTCATCAAAACACAACACAACTAAAATCTACTGCACTGAACTATAATAATTTTATATGTTTAATAATATAATTTTTTTAAATTATTAATAATGTATTTACAATAAGCTTACTTTGCATGGGAACTGATTTTGCAACATCTACCACGGATTTTGTCTTAATTGGATCACACTATCATATATGTGACCAATAATGTGTGTGTCATTTTTCTTGCATTAAAAATGATGTTTATGTAACGCCCCCTGCGGGGAAAGACAGGGACAGACGCAACACAAAAAAACTTACCTTGTACACGATGGTCACCTCCAGTCCGCCTCCAATATCCCAGCTGCGATCCAATCCCAGCAGATCCGCAGCCGCAACCCGCCACCTCCAATCACGTCCCTCTACGGAAGAGACAGAGATTACGGCCGTGCCTACCAGGTAAGGGCTGTCCGAGACTACGGCAAAGAACAAGGACACGGTCAGCCCAAGCTCACTTGCCGCCTCCTCACTTTGTTCTTGCCAAGACGCGGGGGACTACAGACACTGAAGGCCAAGACTAGTCCGAGGACTAATCCCGCCTCAAGTACCTCACACACCTGCCGGTGAGGGCCTAACCGAAAGGAGGAATCGAGCGTGATACTCACCGGGACACTCCCACTTCCGATCCGGTTCTCCTGCACCTTCCCGACTCCTGTGGATGACAAGAACACACAGCCTCCCTCTACGCTCTCAGTGAGACTAAAATGGCACCCACAAAACTGGCCTGACTGCAACAGCGACCCGACCCTAACAACGTTCTAATGGTCGGCAACGCAACTAAATCAAACCACTATGACTAACTAGGTGTGGTGCACTGACGGAACTGCTCACTTACACACTACGGGGAACACCAGCCGGTGTTCACGGACTAAACCGGAGGGCGGTTCCTAACCCCCTCACCCAGGTCGTACCAAGAAGCTGCCTTCTTGCTATGGAGTCACACACAGGCCCTAAGGACCGGTTCTTTAAGCCCGGCTGAGGCTCAGTAGAACAGCACACTAACCCGCGGGCCGACTGCCGCACGGAACAGCCGATCGAACTGAACCGCCCGACTGCCTGTACTCGGGTATCTCACACGTGTCCCTACGTCCGGAACTACAGGTCCACCTGCACGGAACCGGCCTTGAGGACCCTTGATCAGAACCACGGCCGCCCCTGGAACTGCCTCAAGGTGTGCTGCACTGCCACCGACTCACTCAGCCACCCCCTCTGGGTACCAGTGTGACCCCGGGGACCTAAGGGACAGGGAAACTACGTGTGTTCTCCCCTGACTATGTGTATGCTGGTAACTACACTTGTCCCCACAACACGGGTTAGCACAGGAAACACAGGGAACAAGAGCCTACCTTTAATGGGGGCCTGACGTCTTGCCCCTGGACACAGTTATGTAGCACACCCCAAAATACCGTAATGTAAACTATACTCGCCGCACAGACAGAATAAATACAGTATACAGTACTTTGCACGCTACTTACCAGAGCACACCGCTGTTAGCCAACCAGCAGGTTGCTACAGCACCACAGGAGCCTCCACTCTACTGTACCTCCTAACTACGTGTGCTCACCTCACACAGGACCGCGCCTACACTCACGAGGCTCTCACGCCTCTACACACACCACCAGGGCCTTATGCCCTACACACCATGGGTCTCTGCCCAGCTACACACAGAGCCTGTTTCATGGGCCTCAGCCCCCTCTCTAACTCAGGGCTCTGAGCCCACTCACTAGGGCCTTATGCCCTACTACCTAGGGGTCCTAGCCCCTGCTTGAGGCCTGTGACCTCCCTAACTGACTGAGGGCCTTGTGCCCTTAATAGCCTATGGGCTACCAGCCCCTAACCAGGCCCTCTGGCCTTCCTATGGCCTCTACGCCACTAACTACCTAAGGGCCTTGTGCCCTTGTACACCTGGGGTTCTCACGCCCCCTGTCTCACTAATAGGGGCTTGTCCCCTTTATCATCAATACTATGGCCTACTGGCCCACTAACTTTGTTGGGGCCTAGTGCCCGGGTCCCTGGGCCTTGTGCCCCTGATACTCTGTGCCAACGGGCCTTGTGCCCGACCGTGCCCAGTATGATCGGAAAGGTTCGGGTGGGCTCGGATTCACAAAATCCGGGTGCGCTCATCTCTAGTAGGTTCCATGTAAAAAAACATCCAGAGAAATATCTCAGTATAACTTATATCTGGCAACTAACCGGTAAAATCTATGAATCCCCTATTAGCCAGTGAGATAATATATAGCATGCAGCACCACGTGAAAAAAATGCTCTGTTTTCCTTTAAGGATAAACACTTACATAAGAGCAAATACACGATTCATCTGCAGTATCATAAATAGGTCCACTTCCACTCCTTGAAAATCGAAATATACTCCGATGTAATATAAAAGACAAAATATACGTTCCCATGTGTAAAAACGTACATACATTTATTTTTTAAAACATCTCCCATCCCTCCGGTAGGTAATACACTCACTTTTCAGCTCCACACAACATCCACACTTGCATTGACCTCATTCTCATAGATCGCTCTACCACTCAGCATCTTATTGATTCCGACATCCTTCCGGTTAGCTGGTCTGACCACGCTCTGGTCCTGCTCGAAATCACCTTTCCTTGCCCCTGCTCTTCTCTCCCAAAATGGCGACTGGATGACACCCTACTTCTAAAGCCCGACCAGATTACCTCCATCTCCATTAAGGAATTTATCTCTCTGAACTCTTCACCAGATATTTCGCCCTCCATTCTCTGGGAAGCACATAAAGCTTCCATACGCGGCACACTCATTGGGCTGTCCGCCTCTCGCCGTAAGGCTGAACTCGCTCGCATCGCGGATCTTGAATCACAAATCGCAACTTTAACGAAACTACATGAGCGTTTACCGAAACGTAAGACCCGACTCAAGCTGATCACTCTCCACGGGCAATTACAGCAAATTCTCTCCAAAAAGGCGGCCAAAACTTTTGATTGGCTTCACCAGAAGTTCTACGAGAGGGGAGATAGAGCGGACAGACTACTAGCCCAGAAGCTACTAGATAAATGTACCTGCAACCGCATTGACTCTATCAAGAACCACTCAGGGGATCTCACCTATGATCCGAAACAAATAGCCAATACCTTTAGAGACTTTTACTCCGCTCTCTATAACCTCCCATCTCAAATTTCTGATCCGGTATTTTTACATTCTAAAATTAGTGACTTCTTATCCTCTATTGCCCTGCCCACACTTACCACTGCACAATCTGATTTCCTTAATGAATCGTTTACTGCCGATGAAATTGCTCATACAATCAAAAAACTCAAAAATACTTCAGCCCCCGGCCCGACGGCTTCACGGCTGTGTATTACAAAACTTTTTCCAACTCCCTTATGCCCATGATCCTCGAGCTCTTCAATTCTATACTCCTTGGTTCTAAAATCGATCAGGCAACAACTCGGGAAGACATTGTGGTTATACCCAAGCCCGGTTGCGATCCCCATCTCTGCTGAAACTATAGACCGATTCCCCGGCATCGGACAACACCCGGCGAGCAATTGATCTGACTTATGTCTCTAACTCACCCAACATCCCCACCCTGCTCATAGCCTTAGATGTGGAGAAGGCTTTTGATAGGGTGGCCTGGCCCTATATGCAGTGGACCCTCGAGGTCATGGGCCTGAGGGGCCCCTTTCTTCGGGGCGTTGCTTCCCTATACTTTAATCCGACCGCTTCCGTTCTGGCCAATGGCTTTCAGTCCTCTCCCTTTGAAATTCGAAATGGTACTTGCCCATTATCCCCACTTATTTTCGCGCTAATGATTGAACCTCTTGCTCGCAAAATCCGTATTAATCCTGATATCTCCGGTGTTCGGGTGGGTTCCATCGAACATAAAATATCTTGTCAGTCACAAACCTCCTCATATCGCTCCCAAATCTACTCAAGGACATCACTCTCTTTGGCACTCTTTCCAGTTATAAAATCAATGCCTCCAAATCAGAAATCCTGGACCTCAATATCCCCTCTACTCTTCTGTCAACCCGCAAAACCAGCTTTGATTTTAGATGGCAGCCCTACAAACTAAAATATCTCCCTCACTAGATTCTACGATCAGCTGTACACGGCAAACTTCCCCTCTTTATTTACAGCCATTAAGACTGACCTTTTAAAGTGGGACAAACTCATTATCTTCTGGACGGGCAGAATAAACTCCCTTAAAATGAACATCCTTCCTCGGCTTTTATACCTATTTCAGACCTTACCCCTAACTTCTTTAAGCTCCTCTAACAAATGACTACCAAATTTGTCTGGTCTGCTAGGAAGCCCAGAATTCATATGCAGACTCTTCACAAATCTATTCAAGAAGGAGGTCTGGGTTTTCCCCACTTTCTCAAATATTATCGTGCTACTCATCTCACCCAGTGTGTACTCCTTCATTCTCCTCCAGGACAGCGAGTCTGGGTCGATATTGAATCCGCTCCAACAGATACTACCTCGCCCTCCTTGCTTCTTTGGCTTAAACCCCAACATCGGCCTCCATCCTCACGTCTCCCCCTCCACTAGCATTCTCACTTCCTTCCTGGACTCATACAGTCTCCTCATATAACTTAGCTCCTAACTCATGGCGCATGGCGCCTCTTTGGAAGAATCCCGCCTTTCCTCCTGGACTTCGCCCGATTCAATTTTTCTACTGGATGCGATGTGGCATCAACTTCCTCTCTGACATCTTACCACTGCAAATCTTTCCCTCTTTTACTGATACCCAAACGTGCTTTCGTATCCCTTCGTCCTGCTTCTTTCAATACCTACAACTTCGAAATTTGTATAACTCCATTCGACGTACAGTCACTGATATACACCTAACTTCTCCTTTGGTCTCGTTTTGTGATCTTCGCTCCTCTTCTCAGGGCTTGATTTCCACATTCTATCACCTTATGGTAAAATATAATTGCCCCCCTAAGGATTCTCACAAGCTCAAATGGGAGGAGGACATGGGGGAGTCACTCCCTCCTGGGGAATGGGTTAAGATTCGTCTGAATCTCTCAAAGACCTCTATTTGCATTAAGATAAGCGAAAACAGTCGCAAGATCTTTTACCGTTGGTATTTGGTGCTTCACCATCTTTACATGATATATCCAGGCTCCTCATCGCTATGCTGGCGTCAATGTGGTCAGGAGGGTACCCTGTCTCATATATGGTGGCACTGTCCAAAACTACTTCCTTTCTGAAAGTCGGTCCATCGGTTAATTTCCAATGTCACTCAGATTGCTCTTCCCCCATCCCTGTCGTATTCCTTACTCCCGCATTTTATTCCCAAGATATCAAAATCAACTCAGAAACTTATCACACATATACTTAGTGCTGCTAGATGCCAAATTGCTCTATTTTGGAAAAATCAGAGTCCTCCCTCTCTGCCATCGGCTATCAACCGCATTTGGCAAGTTTATCATATGGAGTATATGACTAGCATTCTCCGCCACACTCCTGTCCAATTCGACAATGTCTGTAGTCCTTGGACTGAGCATCACAGAGCCTCCTCTTTTCTTGCATTTTAAGGCCTTTGAGCCCTAACTACCAATCTTTAACCTTGTCATGGTTCACCATCTTCTTCATACTTTCTTTCCTTCGCTTTGGGTAGTTATTTCCCATGTTCCTCTTACTCCTATTCTTTCCTTTCTCTTTCCCCTACCTCCAACTCTCTTTAAATTTACTTTTGTATTTTCATATTGATAACAATACGCTGCTTATATTACGTGGAAACTTCATTGCAGTTTTGTTTCACCTGTATTGCCTGTTCCCTCATTGTCTGTATTGTAAAACTCAATAAAATATATTTAAAAAAAAAAGAAGAAGAAAAGAAAAGGGAACACTGTGATGAAAGGGAAACAGTGTGATGAAGGTCAACAGTGTGATGAAGGGGCACAGTGTGATGAAGGAGGGACAGTATGATGAAGGTGAGCAGTCTGACGAAGGAGGGACATTGTGATGAAGTGTGACAGTGTGATAAAGGGGACAGTGTGATGAAAGGGAACAGTGTGATGAAGGAGGGGGACAGTGTGATGAAGGGTAACATAGTTAAGAATGGGGAACAGAATGATGAAGGAGAAACAGTGTGATGAAAGGGGTATCATTGTGATGAAGTGTGATAAAATTGGGGAACAGTGTGTTGAAGGAGGGGACCAATGTAATGATGGAGAGGAGCAATGTGATGATGGAGGGGAGCAATGATGAAGTAGATGAGCAGTGTGAAGAATGAAGGGATCAGTGTGATATATATATATATATATATATATATATATATATATATAAAATAAATTACATTATATTATTTCATTCTTGTATTATTACATCCTTGAGAGTCGCTGGTATTTCTTGGTTTCTCTTTTGTGAAATCTATTTTTTAGTAAGTTCTTTTTCAGTTAATAATGAAAGTGAACTAAACTTAATTTGTGGGGTGCACAAATTTTTTGCACAGGGCACTGATAGACCTCGAGCCAGCCCTACGTCACAGCTACAAGGAACAGATCTTCCTGACAGCATCATATTTCAGCACCTCCTCTTTTTCTCCACAGACAAAAATAAAACAGTTAAACAGCAGCTCTGGCCACCCCCCTGCTTCTCACTGTTACGGATTGTAAAGAAACATCTCCTAATTTGCAGGGCATTATACAATGAACTACTTGTTGCCCTAGTCCGCCTACAATTCCTCGACGTAACAGTCCTTTTTACTAAATAAAGCACCCTCCTGAGGATGTGCCAGATCTCAATTACTTAGCTTCCATGAAAGTCTTGAAGACCATTTCTTCAAGTTTTAAGTTCAACTTGATATAAATGTATCAAAGCCTGTTTTATTCAATTTTCTATGTTGTTTTTTTTCTCTTGTTCTTTTTTTGCAGATTGATTGCTGTGTGCCTAGTGATGGAGTTCCCTTCGACCAACACTGCTGTTCTGTTGAACATCGGTTACCTTGAACAGTTTTTTTATTATACATTTTTCTTCTCAGTTATTGTTTACAACTTATGCTTGGCCACTCCTCCTTTTCTCCCATAGCTATCCAACTAGAGAACCCACCGCTCCCTCCTATCCCCCCATGGTCAACCCCTATGCATTGTTTGTGAACAAACAACACAATTATTAGTACCTCCTGGGTTTCCCCCTAATCCATTTTAGCACTGTGCAGTTTGTGCTAACACTGCCCCACGCACCGTATAACAGAAGATAAGTGTTTTGATACATATGTTGTTAAATCTCCATGAAGTTTTGTTCCACAAAGATCATCATCTTTTCTTCACCTTCCTCTTCCTAATTTGACTCCCTCTTCCTTTTTTTTAGTTTCTTTCCCCAATCCAGGAAAGAGCAATCATCTTGCTTTTTCGCATCTGACCTGTTCGCCTTTGAGTCTCTCCTTACATACCAGTGAATGTTAATTTATTATTATTATTATGCAGTATGGGATTAATGTTACATTTAACCTGTTTTTTTATATATAATATTATAATTGTAGTATGCAATTCATGTTATATTTAAGTTTTTTTTTATTGATGCTTATTGTATTCTTGTAGCATATTATTGCAATGTTTATTGCACTTATGTAATATTATTTATACTATAAATTATTATATTCAGTATATCATAGTAACATAGAAACATAATTGATGGTTGAGGTTGAAAGAAGACACCGGTCCATCAATTTCAATCTATTTTGAATCTCTTGCAATCCCTCTGTTATATTTGAAATTGATCCAAATGAAGCAGCCGCCAATCTGTTTCAATCAGGAAAAATTCCTCCTGACCCAATATTGCAGTCCTATTTCTCCCTGGATCCACTACTGTCCTTCATTTTAATTAGTGGTCGTATCCCTGGATACCCTTTTCCACTAAAACTTTTTCTTAAACATATCGATTAAATCTGCCATCACAATTTCCCTGGCAGTGAATTCCATATCTTGACTGCCCTTACTGTAAAGAACCCCTTCCATTGCTGGTTGTGAAACTTCCTCTCCTCTAAACTTAGGTGGTGACCACGTGTCCTGTGTACAGTCTTTGGGTTAAAAGTTCCCATGAAACTTCTCTGTATTGACCCTTAATGTATTTGTATATAGTAATCATATCTCCCCTTAGATGCCTATTTTCTAAAGTAAACATGCCTACCCTGGATAAAAAATGTTCATAACTAATTGACTCCATACCCTTTATCAATTTTTTTGCCCTTCTCTGAATCCTTTCTAGTTCCAAAATGTCTTTTTTTATATCAGTGTCTAGAACTGTACTCCATATTCAAGATGAGGTCTTACCAACTATTTATATAGTAGCAAAATTACACTGTCTTCCCTTGCATCTATGCCCCTTCTTATGCATGCCAATACTTTAGTGACCCTTGCAGCTGCTTTACATTGCTTAGCACTATTGCTAAGTCTACTGTCTACAAGCACTTCCAAATCCTTTCACATTTCAGATTCCCCTAAATATATCCCATATAATTTATATAATCAATATATGCTTTCAATTCATCAGTGCTTGTAAATGCAATTTACTTACCAATAAAAAGTAATCAGCACTCTCCACTGTGAAAATATTTGTTGAATGGCTTAATACTTAAAACCCCCACCAATTAACCCTTTTGACTGTACAAGTTCCTCTTTTGGGGAAAACACAATAACCTGTACTACTAAATCTTTCTCTGACTCCATCTATTATTTGTTGTTGGTGTTCAGTGTGTTGCTTTGTCTGTAGCTTTGTATAGAATATAAATATATATTTTTTATTTGTGATACTTGCAGCAAAATAATTTAGTGCATTTGATTTTATACATCTCTTACATTCCCTGCTAGTTTGACACATTTAATGTAGTAATGTAATTTATCCGCTAGAGGTCACTATATTGTTAAACGTTTTGTTAAATTCAAATTACTGGTTTTCTGAAAAACACCCAATACAGCACGTGGATTTTGGTGATCCACAGCGTATTAATTGGAAAAACAAATATTCTGCATGCTCTCATAGTCAAAAGTAAGTTGACAGGGGATTGAAAAAGGGAATGTGCTATCTGACTTTTGCTTCTTTGAAGCTGTTTTGAAGATTATAGTGTTGCTGGTGGCACTTGGTACACTCTCCACATTTGCAGTAGCCCTTGTGTGAATCCAGCTCTCTTCAGCCTATTCCTCTGACTCACCTACTGGCTATTTGGCGTAGTAGTTTACTGCTTTGATTCTACCAACTTCTGGAGCCATCTCTGTGTCTCTGGGTACCGACTTCCAGTTCCAGGCTTAATGCTGGTTCTGAGTTGCCCAGGGCCAATTCAAGGCTTATCCAGTTCAGAGGGAGTAACCCCTGATAATCCACTACCTGAATTCTGTGCCTTCCCAGTCCCAGTTTAGGTATCTTCTGAGTTTCTGGATCCTTGGGGGTACTGAATGTCTGGCCGTGGGTTCAGTCCATCTGTTCCTACGTCCAGGTTCAAATACACCAGGTCCAGATTCCAGTTGCTTATTCCAATACGGAGTCCAGTCCAGCATTCCTCCTCCTGCCATCTAGCATAAATGAATAGAGTGCATCCTCCTTCTATGAACAACACCTTCATCTGGCCTCCTAGTTTCCACTTTATCCCTCCCACAGCTAGTCCCAAGGGTCTCGAGACGGATCCCAGAAACCCAATTGCCATGACACGCATAGTCCACATGATTGTGCAATCATGGTTTTACCTGTGTCTCAAATTTGTTCAGTTGTTTGCATTATCTGAAACAAAATTAAAGGTCTTAAAGGATAATGTGACGTGAGGGTTCATCTGGCCTACTTGTCTTGCAGGGGCCCCCATCTTTTTTGTTGGAAAAGAAGATGGATCTGCATAGATTACCATGCCTTGAATCTGATCATAGTACAGAGCCGTTATCCACTTCTTATATGTCTGGAGCCATTATAACTTATACAAGCAGCCAAACTCTTTTGAATTGCCTAGACGTTAAAGAGGGGCCTTAGATTTGGTTTCAGATAGACCAGTAATGCTAGTCCAAGTCATGTCTCTCTCTGTCTCCTAACCCACCAAGTGATCACGTGAAACCAGCTGTTGCATAACGACTCAAGTTGATGTTGTCAATTACTTAAGTGTGAGTAACTGAGTTCCGAGAGGAAGAGTAATGAATCCAGTAGGAGATTCAGTATAGAATTAGCAGCTGCAGAGAGTTAGCAATGTAGAATCCAGAGCAGTGAGCTGCTGACCGGCTCTGTCTATAGGTCTAGTGGAGGGGGTGGTGTTAAAATCCTAAAGTTTAACTATACGATCATACAATCAGGGCCGCCGAGAGGGGGGGGAGCGGGTACAGTTTACCCGGGCCCGGCCATGCCAGGGGGCCCGGTCCGGGCCCTCACTGCTAATTATTTTTTTTTTTTTTAATTTGCTGTCTTGCGCTATTTTTTTTTTACTTTTTAGATTTTTTTTTCCCGCGGGGGGGGGGGGGGGGGGGGGGGGTCTTGGGTGTCTTGGGAGCTGGGAGGAAGAATAAATTAAAAAAAAAACAAACAATACTCACGTGATCGCGCGGCGCCGTGTCCCTCCTCTCCTCCATTCACACTGACTGCCGGGCGTGACGTCATCAAGTCACGCCTGTCAGTCAGTGAGGAGCGCCGCAGCCAGCAGGAAGAAAGAAGACAGAAGAGGAGACAGAAGAGCAGAAAAGAAAAGAAAGAAGTTGACAAAAGGTAAGTAAAGAAACGGAGAGGCAAGGGGAAGAAAACAGAGAGGGACAGTACTATAAAGAAAGGGGACAGAGAAACAGAGGAGGAAAAAAAGGAGAGAGCCACAGAGAAATAAAAAAAAATTGGGGAGAGAGGAACAGAGGAGAGGAAAAAAAGGAGAGAGCCACAGGGGAATAAAGAAAAAAGTGGGAGAGAGGAACAGAGGAGGAAAAAAAGGAGAGAGCCACAGGGGAATAAAAAAAAATTGGGTAGAGAGGAACAGAGGAGGGAAAAAAAATTGGGGAGAGAGGAACAGAGGAGGGAAAAAAAATTGGGGAGAGAGGAACAGAGGAGGGAAAAAAAGGAGAGAGCCACAGGGGAATAAAAAAAAAAGTGGGAGAGAGGAACAGAGGAGGAAAAAAAGGAGAGAGCCACAGAGGAATAAAAAAAAATTGGGGAGAGAGGAACAGAGGAGGAAAAAAAGGAGAGAGCCACAGAGGAATAAAAAAAAGTGGGAGAGAGGAACAGAGGAGGAAAAAAAGGAGAGAGCCACAGAGGAATAAAAAAAAATTGGGGAGAGAGGAACAGAGGAGGAAAAAAAGGAGAGAGCCACAGAGGAATAAAAAAAAGTGGGAGAGAGGAACAGAGGAGGAAAAAAAGTGGGAGAGAGGCACAAGGTAAAAAAGAAGGGGGAAAAGCAGCATGGAGGTCGCAGTGTGAGCATAAGGGGGTACAGTGTAGTTGTGATGAAGGGCCACAGTATTGTGTGTGTGATGGCACAGGGCGCTTGTTGCAATGTAGTGTGTGTGAGGTAGGTGGCAGCTAATTAATGGGCGCTATTTTGTTTGTAGGGTGATGGTGAGGCAATTTAATAGTAGGGACTATTAATTTAAGATGGGGTGGTTTGGGGGCTATTGAATCTTGGGGTGAGTTTAGGGAGAATGAGGTCTATTTATTAAATGTGACTATGAATTATTTAATGGCAGTGATGGTTGCGGGAAATAGGTATTGCTGGGGCTGTTTGCAGGAAGGGAAATAGGTTTATTTATTAAATGTGAATAGTATTATTTTAATGTTGGGGCTGGAGGAAGGCCTAATTATTAATCGTGGGTGCTATTGATTTAACGCTGGGGCTGGCTGTAATTTTCTAAATGTAGCCATTTTTTTTTCAAAATAGGTCCTTCAACATTTCTGGATCCGGACAAGCCACAACTAAAGAAAGCAGCAGCCACAGGTGGAGAAAATGAGAAGAACAGGTAGGAGAGAGCAGCACAGTGTGTGAAATGTTGTGATTCTAGTAGGGACAATACCAATTTTTGGTGAATGTTGTGTCCAATGTAAGGTGTAGGCCAAGACTGAACTGTTTGTGTACACACTGCATTGTTTGTATACTACCCTGCGGTGGTAGATGTCCTGAAAGTCAGGAGTGCTTGAACATATGTGACGCTCCGGCGAATTGAGAGCCTAGTGGTTTTTATGTTAGCCACGCCCCAATGGCACGTTTGCCACGCCCCCAAATGCATGACCACACCTCCCAAAATTTTTGCACCGCCGTTTGGCTAGCCACACCCCTGAATGTATGACAACACACCCAACTCTTTTGGCGCTTACTTCACTATGAGGGGGGCCCCATGAATTTGTTGTACCCGGGCCCTGAATTCTTCTTGGCAGCCCTGCATACAATATCTGTAAATCCAATAAACTAGCAATAAATATTATATATAATATATTATTAACAGTGAAGGCAGGACTGCAAAACTTGCCTTTGTTGGTGAGCAAATTTAGGTTTTTAGGTCTCTTACTTACTCTGCATTCCTGTGTTGATCTCGCTCTGTTCTTATGTATATGTAACTTTATAGCACATATAGCACTTTGTGTGATGCAGCTGTCTGCCTTTCTAACTTCTTAAATCACTCCTGCCTACACCCTCATGCATCACATTCTATTCTGAATTGGCTGCTGTGAAAATGGTGACTAGAGTCCACAGTCACAGACACATTTCCATGCTATAGAGTCCCTAGTGCACATTCAGAACTCTGCTGAACAGAACGTAGTTCCGCAAACTTTCACTCTCCTGCTTACCTCAAGTGTTTTTCTGCCCTAGAGAATCAGCACTCCCGCACATTGTTATTTGCCAATTAGGGACACAACCTCTTACCTTGTACATGCATGTGTGGTGGTCGAGTACTGATGGGAAATCCTTCCCTTACCTTGCCTCCCAGATACGAGTCAGGTTCTTTTCTCTTTTGGATATCCGGTGGTCAGGAGATAAATACTTCAATGAAAGGGACAAAGATTGGTCAAACAACTTGGTTTTATTGAGAATGCGGTAAGGATAGTTTTGGCAAGCCACCGCGCCACTGACCCCTTCAGCTCAATAGTAATGACAAATAATGCGTCTGATCAGCATAGACCACAATAGCATTTAACATATAACATACACCTGGTGAGTATAAGGCACAATAGCGATCACATCTTGAATGCACATTGTCTAATGAGGCATACTGGTAATCACAGTTACTACTTTCAACTTAACAATATCTGACTGGTGATGATGCAAGAACCATCAATACTAACCCATCAAGACTCTTACGGCCACTACCGCGCCCACTAGCGGGCTCCTTACTATTCAAGTGTTTGGGGTACCGTGCTATTCCCTATGGGTCAGGCGCCCCACTTTTAGCATCTACTGCTGAGTTAACTTGAATCGCAGCGGTACCACTAACACTGAATGTCACACCTTCAGTATCAAATCAATTCTTAGGTAAATTACATAACATTAACATCCATCTAAAACATTTGGTGCACCAATATTATCCCCGGTAATGTTACCATATGTTCCACTCAGTCCTGGGCTGACCTGTGCACAGGAATTTTGTAGTGTTCAAATGTCCTGCAGAGGTTTCCAGAAGGGTTAACAATCCCGATTAAGTCCCGGTACTTTCTCTCAAAAGGGTAGTTGTTAGACTGTAGGCTGGGTTAAAGATTATAGCAAAAACACAGGACTGTTGCTCAATTCAGCCACAAGATGGTGCTGTTCTCTCATAAATTAATATCTCTAATAGCACATGTACTCCGAACGGGGGATAGAGTTCAGATATCAGCACACACAGGATTTAGCTAAAACGACAGTCTTAATGGTTCCCTGCAGCCTGTGTAAAGGTATGATCTGAGGAGGGCACAGTATTCTTCCTTGTACAGGAATGTAATGTCAGTTTTGGATAGATTCTTTCAACACTCTTCCCTCTGACGCTGGGGTGTGTGCAGTACACTGCAGGCTAGGGTTTTACCTTGAAAGGGTTCTGTAGTTCGTGGAGACTGTCTTGGGTGCCCCACTGCGTGTCCCCAGCCGTTCTCCAGCCGTGGGTGCTGGCAATTTCACCTATTCCAGCAGCAGATCAGTCTCTCTGCATGTCAGCTTCCCCTTTCTTCTACCTTGTCACACACTCCTCCTTCCTGCACATCCTCTTCCTGTCACTCCCCCAGCCAATCAGGGCCTTCAACCTCCTCCTGTCAATCACTCCTGGATACGTCTTCAGAGCACAATTAACCCCTTGTAGCCCTGCATTTTAAAAGCGTTTATGCACTCCTCTGTGCCGTTCTCAGGGCTTTGGGGCACCACATTCACCCCCGCTTTTTCAGGTGTGTGTCCTCACGCATTAAGACATAAAGGTGGTTGTTCTTTATCAACTCAAATCACACATCTACAACATTTATAATGGCAAACATTTTCAATGACAGCAGTTTTAATATACATTATATACAACAGTTTCAGTGAGAAAGATCTCTAATCCTGATGCCGCCGTGGAAGTGTTCCCCTCGTACTCCTCGCGGAGCGTTTTAGTTTGGGATCGGGAGCCACCTCCACGGGTGCAAGGGATAATGGTAACTCGACTGGTGGCCGAGACTGACTCTGCAGTGGCATAGTAGCCCAGCCTACCGCCAATAGTAACTGAAAAGGGTCAGTGGGCAGCTGAAACATTCCCTTCGCCATCATCTGGTTCTTCGTCCCAGTCATCCCTTGATGTTTCTTCTGGCCCTTGATCTGGCCTTGGGCGGAGCTTAAGCTGGTTTCGGTGAATCCACTGTGGACGGGTGCTGTCTGGTCTCGAGATCTGGTAAACAGCCATCGTTGATATGGGTTCGGCCGTCATCACATATGGGTTCAACTCCCACTTGGGATCCAGCTTACTCCCGGGTCAATTATTCTTCTTGAGGACGATGCTGCCTTCTGGCAGCCGGCAGGCCTGTGCATCCCGGTCGTAGTCTTTCTTCTGCCGTTTGTGCACCTCTTCCAGGCGCTGCTGGATGATCAGGCTGGCCTCCTGCAGCCTGTCTTGATGCTCACGTACCCACGAGGTTTGTGGGGGCAAAGGGGTTTCGGTGTCAGGGAGGTCGAGCTTCCCTGCTTGTCCAAACAGCAAGTAATAGGGTGAGTATTCAGTCGAGGTGTGACACGTATTATTATAGATGAAGGTCAGTTTGGCAAGCAACCTGGGCCACTCAGATCTTTGACTCGGGGTCAGTGCTCGTAGCATGTGGATGAGCGTCTGGTTCATACGCTCACAGGCACCATTCCCTTGGGGGTGGTAAGGGGTCGTACGTAGTTTGTTGCACCCGTAGAAAGCGCACAATTCTTTGAATAGCTGAGATTCAAAAGACGGACCTTGGTCGGACAGGATCTTCTGCGGGAACCCATAGGGTCGAACGAACGCCCTCCAAAAGACCTCGGCGGTGGTTCGGGCTGTTAGGTCTCTTACTGGCATGGCCACTGCGAATTTCGTGTAGTGGTCCACCATGGTGAGGACGTATGTGTATCCCATTGGACTGGGTTCCATCTTCACGTGGTCGAGGGACACCAGCTCGAGGTGCCTGCGGATACAAATGGGATGAAGTGTTGCCTTTTCCGTGGCGGTGGCTGGTCTCCGAGCCGTGCAAACCATGCAGGCCTTACACCAATCTTCGGTGTCTTGGCGCAAGTTATGCCAGTAAAATCGGTTCCGCAGGGTAGTTTCGGTCTTCTTACTCCCAAAGTGCCCTGATTCGTCATGGTAGGCTTGCAGCACTGTTTCTATGGCAACTCTGGGTAGGAGGATTTGTTCCTTGGCCAGGTGCGTCTTTGGGTCGATACATCTGTGATACACCAGTTCCCCACGGATTACTAGTCGATCCCGCTGTCTTCACAGTTGTAGAAATTCTGCAGGAGCCACGTCTCTCTCAGCCGGGGATAGTTTGCGTCTGGCTATCAGGTAAGTCTTCACCCGTTGGATGTGTGGGCACCCTTTTTGCTACTTGATACATTCTTCGTGGCCCACTGGGTCGGGTCTCGTCATGACCCCAATGTCCATTATATTCTGGATGGGGGCCTGCACAGGACCCCGGAAGACCGGGATCTCGTCCTGGTCCCTGGCATCACTTTCGAGCTCCTCTTCTTCGGGTAGCGGCAACCTGGACAACGCATCGGCGTTTATGTTGCTGCGCCCGCTCCGATATTTGACTGTGTAGCGGTAGTTGGCGAGCCTAGTGGCCCAGCGTTGTTCTAATGCTCCTAGGGGGGCGGTATCCTGGTGAGCCATGGGGTTGCAGTCCGTCACTGCGACGAAGGGGGTGGCCGCCAGATAGTCCCGGAATTTTTCAGTTCTAACTTGAACGCGCTGTAATTAGCGTTGTTTCGTTCGGTCTTTCTCGGGCTGCGGCTGGCATAGGCGATCACGCGTTCTTGCCCTCCTTGCACTTGGGCCAGTACCGCGCCCAGTCCCTGCTTGCTGGCATCCGTGTACACCTTGAAGGGGATGCTATAATCCGGGTATGCCAGGAGCGGGGCTTCTGTGAGCACTCTCTTCAGGTGGTCAAATGAAGATTGGCGAGCGTCACTCCACTCAATCAGAATCTTGCGGTTATTCCCGTCCTTGGGGATCCCACGAAGGAGTTCTGTTAACGGGGTGGCCACTTTAGCAAAATCACGGACGAAGCCGAGGAACCGCCGGACATCTTTAACGGTTTGTGGCACAGGACATTCCAGCACTGCTCGTATTTTCTCCGGATCAGGGGAGATGCCTTTTGCGTTTACGATGTGTCCCAAGTACTGGACTTCGGGTTTCAGCAAGTGGCATTTACCTGGCTTCAGTTTCAACCCGTATCTCGCTAGTTGCTGGAAGACTTCCTGCAGATGTTGGATATGCTCGGGGTATGTTCGGGAGAAGACAATAATATCATCCAGGTACAGGAGTACGGTCTCGAAATTCCTGTGCCCCAGGCAGTGTTCCATCACTTGCTGGAACGTGGCCGGGGCATTACATAGCCCGAAGGGCATTCGGTTGAACTCATATAGCCCCATGGGCATCATGAACGCCGTCTTCTCCTTATCCTCTTCTGCCATCTGCACTTGCCAATAGCCACTGGTCAAGTCAAGGGTGGAGAAGTACTTGGCCGTCTTGAGAGCCGTCAGTGACTCCTCTAAGTGGGGCAACGGGTATGCGTCTTTGTGCGTTACGCTGTTGAGCTTCCGGTAATCTACACAGAAGCGCAATAGTCCGTCCTTTTTCTTTACTAGTACCATGGGCGCCGCCCAGGGGCTGTGGCTCTCCCTGATCACCCCATTGGTCCTCATATCCTCCAACATCTGTCGGACTGGTTGATACAGTCCTGGGACTATTGACCGGTATCGCTCTTTAATGGGGCGGGCATCCCCCGTCGGGATCTAGTGTCGGATCCGTTCTATGACCCCTAATTCGGATGGATTCCTGCTAAAGGCCTCGGCATTCTCTCGGACGGCCGTTAGGACTCCTTCTTCATGGTCTTCATGAGTTGCTCCATCACCAATATGTGTTTCGTCCCACCACGGGGTGCCTGGGTCACTTTTGTGGCTCTCTTCAGCCGCCGTGTGGCCCTGCTGGGCGGGCCAGGATGGATGCAGCACATCTAGGAATGTGGTCCATAAAAGGGTGGCCAATGGTTGGTGCCAATACAGCTTGACCACGTGGTTGTGTGGGTTCAGCACCATCACTGGGACCTTCCCATTTTCCACTGCCACCAAGGCGCTGGCTACCGCGACCTCTTGTCTAGCTGGGAGCAAACATGACTCGATCAGGGCTTCATATCTGCAGCCGCTGGGTCCGCAGAGGGCTTTACCCCACACAATCGTTTCTGCGTTGGGTTGGAGTTTTACGGGTTTTCCGTCCGTCAGACGAACTTTGCCGATTTCTCCCGTCTTTTGTATAAAACGCTAATGTCCTTGTAGGACCTTGCTTGTCTTCTGTAAGGCCTGATGACCGGGGGAAGCCGCTTGGGTTAATTTACCCTTCAATGTCGCCACTAACTCATCTGGGCATCTTTGCAGCACATTCATCCCCAGGAGGATGGGGGCTATTTTCACTTCACAGGGGGCGGTGACAAGACAGCCTTGTCTTGGCAACAGGGTCGATCCGATCTGGATGTCCGCTTCCCAATACCCTTCACATGCAATCTCGAGGCCGTTACTGACGATCAGCTGCAGCCAGGTTGGGGGTGGTGATAACAGCTGCTCTTTGCCCCAATACTTGTGGAATGTAGGGGGCCGGATGGTCGTAATCTGCAACCCCGTGTCAAGCATAGCCAGGGTCTCCACTCCATTAATTGTAACGGGTAACGTGGGACATTGTCCGATGAACTGGGGCCTCCTGTTTTCTGGATCCGGATCTATTCCCGGGGCTCTCGATCTCGGGGTGTTGGAGTTTAAATGTTCATCTTGGTCGCAGTTTCGTTCTATGTGTCCTACCTCATGGCACCGGCGGCATATCGGGCGCCTTTGACTATTGAATTGGTTGGACGATCGCCGTACATACTCGCGAGGTGGTTCCCACCTGCCTCGAACTGGTCTTTGTCTTTCGGGCCTCCACTTTGGTTCCCCATAGGTGGGTGCCGGTGGCCTCGCCATTTGGCGCATCTCTCGCTGGATTTCTGCCATTCCGACGGCCAGCTCCTCCATTTGCTTTTTGAGCATTTGCATTGGGTCTCCGGTGAGGTACTGACCACTCTGTATTACCGATTCTTGGGCCCGTGTTGATTTTTCTGTGCTGCTTGCCATGGCTCCCGTCGAGCTTGCGCTTTCTCTGAAGCCCACCAATTCTGGGTATTCTTCCTCCCTTCCCCGTTGGTTACCGACAATGGCGATGGCGGTCTCTTTAAACTCTCGGAAGGTTTTGCCTGGCATCTGTGCTTTCATCAGTCGCAGCTGAATCTTAACGCTTTCTTGGGCGACTCCTTCTACAAACTGTACGGTCAGGGATTCGTCCGCGTTTCGTACTTCCTCTTTGTCCACTGCCTGAATGGCTCTTAGCATCTCTTGTAGGCTCAGGGCATAGTCCCGCAGTGTCTCATTCGGTTGTTGCTTGCGAGCATATAGTTTCATCTTCAGCTCCGGAAGAGTTCTTGTCTCAAACGTTGTGGAATTTTTTTTTAAAACTTGTGCCGCTTCTTTCTTGTCGTCCATCGGCCATGAGATTACTTCTCTGAGCGCCGAACCTGTAAGTTGCCCTATTAAGATCTCCACTTTCTGCTGTTTAATCAACGGGTATAGCCGGAACATTGATTCCAGTTTGTTCTCGAATTCTGTGAATGAAGTCTTCTGTAGCTTGTCGTCGTCCCCGCTGTACTTAGGGAGCCATGGGGCCCCGAAATAGTACGGTAGGGTTATGGGCACATTTGGTGTTGCTGCTGGGGCGGCCTGTTCTGGGTTTTGTGGCCCTGCTGGTTGCGCTGTTCCCCCGCCTTGTTGCTGCACAATACATTGTGTCACTGATACTGTGTGCATGTGGCTGATGTGGAAACTGCTACTTTTCACCTTTTTTCTGTAAATTGAATGCTTTTATAACCAGTGGTCAAAGTGGAAATTGAAAATTTAGAAGTGGCGGTATGTAAAATGTAAGCTAATTGGAATTTGATAGTTACAATCAAAGCAGCTGGAGAAGTGGTTGTACGGCATACCACCGTATACCCCTCCCCGCACTTGGAATACAGATTGTAACTATTTTTCTCTCTCCTACCACTGGGGGACACTGCCAGACATTGGGGTATGGTAGTGGAAATGGGAGTTTAGGCACTAAAACGTTATGATTTTTACTCCCCTCCTCTGCTATGCCACTCCTCTCCAGTTTTTTTTAGTGCCTTAGGAGTTAGGTCAGTTTGGTATAGGCTCCTGCCTATACTTAGTTTAGTGATAGTTTGTCATGTTTTTATTTAATTTTTTTTTCTCAGTGGTGCTTTGCGGGGATCGATCCTAAGTCCCAGAGAGGGTGAATAGTCCTGGGCTTCCTTCACCCTGATCCCCGCGCAAGGTAAGAAGGTGCTGATGCCCGGGTCTTCCTTCCACCTGTCTTGCTGGCAGTTCCTCCCCTAGAATCAAGCTTTTAGATGTCAGTCATGCCATTAGGGCTTTAGGTGCCCATGGAGGTAGTCCTCTTTTAGCGGGCCACGGAGATAGGTCACGCGGGGGAGATCCAGGATCCATCTCTCCCCGCCGACGGACTAGCCGGCAAGCCCCCTCCTCCAGACCCCCATCTTCCCCTGACAACGAGCAGCGGGGGGTCCGTTAGCGCTCCCTCTATTATAGAGAGAGGCGCTGCATGAGGAGGGCAGACATCACACACTCTACCTGGGCACTGTAACAAGCGTGTTGTGGAGCAGTTACCGACAGCCATATTATAGATGAGCTGTTTGGTAACGTAGAGAGGAGCAGACATTTTTTTGGTGAGGGCGGACCTGGAGGAGGACCTTCATTTCCCGCACTTTTCAGGATCCTGCACAGCAGAGTCGCCATTTTTAGCGAGTAGCTGCATGTCGCTTCTCTCCTCTCATTTACCTCTTCTGTGATTGGTATCGTTAAATCCTGTGTTTGTTTGTGTACAAAAACATTTTAAACATTCATAGTTGATTGTTCTGCCTAACGGGAGAGGTTAAAGTTACTTTGGGGCTGATTTGTACCCGGGTATATAGATCTGGCTACAAATTGTGTATTGCTGTATTTTGACATTAACTGCTTAGACACTAATCATTTATCTGTCTAGTTATAATCAGTTTATACTGTATTTAACCAGTTATGTCTAACAAAGAGACCTCTTATAGGGGATCCTCTGGAGGGTCTGCATTGTATTTTACTTGTGCCATATGTAAAGTAAAACTTCCAAAAGGACAGCATGCCCTTTGCGCTGCTTGTGAGGCCGGATCTCAAGAGCGTCCCGCCCCAGCTCAGACACCGGTAGCCATGGAAGAGCTGCCTTGGATTAAGTCCTTTGCCTCAGCCATGGAAAAGTTTACTACGGTGATGTTACAGGCTGCAGAGATACAAGAGAAAAGGTACCACTGCACTAGGTAATCGCTTTTACAAAATCCAGATAATTAAACAATAATTAGTTACAAATATCATATTGCCACTGGATGGTGCACTCACACACAAAAATTCTAATATCAAAAAAGAGAGAAGGAAAGAGGAAATGTGCTTATGGAGGCACTCAGCGATCTTCTTATTAATAAAATATCCAATTCTTTATTAGTTATACTTAAAATACAATTATAGTCCCTCCAAGTTGTAATAGCGAAATATAAAAACAATACAGTGAAACAAATGTGATTTAAAATAGCAAAATTAATTTGCTATGCCCCGCTACTATATATATTACTAATACTGTTATATCAATTAATCATGCTGTCCAATCTCTATTATTATTGTATCGTTCTTTACTGATGCTGACTTTGTCAAATAGAGATTCAAATGTATGGTAAAATGATCGTTGTGTTATAAATATCACTCAGACTGATTACTGCAGTTCATGGTTGCTTTATATTAGTAAATGTTAATCCTACATATAGGTTTAATAAAATTAATTATTAGCAATGGGTCTATGACTACTATGATCTAATAATACCTTGATCATGTAATTATGTATAATTGCTCCATATAATAATTGTAGGACACCTGATATTAATAATTACTGCTGTGTCTCAGTCCTTCCGTTAATCACGATATCACATACACTCTATTATAATATCTAGCTGATTGAAGATAAAGCGTAATTTACAGGTATCTAGTGGTGTAGTATTCGGCTGCTACACAGGTGATCCTCTGTTTAAATTATTCATATATGCATGCTGTGATTACCAGCTCCGTGAGGATACTTAGAGACACCTAGTGAATTGCTAATAACTGCTGCCAGACCTCGATCGTATACTGCCACGATCTTGCATAGCCACTAAATATTAGCCTGTTAAATTAGATTGGCGACCTTATTATGGCATCATGACATTCCCTATGGTTACGTTCGTGGACGACTGATGCTGAGTCAAAAAGGTCCTTGGAAAATCTGCCTTTTGATGGAGTCCCTATGTTTAGGCCGGAGCTTGAGAAAGTGATTGAGGTAGCCACAGGAGGGAAGAGTAATATTCTTCCTATAGGCTCTCGTAAACCTCGTCAAGCTCGTTTTCGCTCCTTTCGCTCCTTCTCTCAGGGCCGTGGCGGCCCACCAAGGGGTCAGCCGGCTGTTTCCAGAGGAGGTGGCGGCAGAGGTAGGGGTGCTCCCAGACGGAGAACGTCGCGTCCCAGTGAAAAACCTGCAGCATGACTCCTTGGCCCCCACGCGGGTACCCGTGGTGGGGGCACGACCTTCTTTTCAAGCGCCAGTGGTGGTGAGTCACGTCGGATGCTTGGATTCGAGGAGTGGTGTCGAGGGATTATGTTATAGACTTAATCCAGTCTCCACCAACAAGGATCCTTTCTTCACCGGTGCCCGTTTGTCCCTTCAGACGTCAGGCCCTGCTGGAGGCAGTGTCGAAGCTTCAGGGTGTGGGAGTGGTGGTTCCGGTGCCGGGGCCAGAAAGGGGTCAGGGGTTCTACTCCAATCTCTTCTTGGTTCCGAAACCAGACGGAACCTTTCGCCCTATACTGAACCTCAGGTCCTTAAACAAGCACGTGGTAGTCCAGAGGTTCAAAATGGAGTCTCTACAGACAGTCATTGCAGGGATGGAATAGGGAGAGTTTCTAGCTTCCATCGATATAAAAGATGCGTATCTACATGTTCTCATCTGGGAACAGCATCATCGTCTCCTGAGGTTTGCGGTGGGTCCCGATCATTTTCAATTCAGGGCCCTCCCTTTTGGATTGGCCTCCGCTCCTCGAGTGTTCACCAAAATTATGGCCGTCATGGCGAGTGTCCTGAGACGAAAGGGAATCACAATAGTCCCGTATCTAGACGACCTTCTCTTAAAGGCGAAGTCTGCAGAGATCTTAGATCGCCAGGTTCAGACCACAATGAAGTTCTTGGAGGACCATGGGTGGATTCTGAATGTGCCGAAATCGTCTCACATTCCAGCCCAGCGCATGCGCTTTCTGGGGATGGTGTTCGACACAATGGCTCAGGGGGTGTTCCTACATCAGGAAAAGATCATCGCCCTCCACCGGAGAACCAGAGTGTTATTGGATCGCCCTCGAGTGTCCATGCTCTCCTGCATGAGACTTCTAGGGACCATGGTGTCTGTTTACGAGGCAGTTCCGTTTGCCCAATTCTATTCCCGCTCTCTTCAGATGGAGATTCTCCGGAAATGGTCAGGGTCACAGGAACATTTGGACAGGCAGTTCATCCGCCTGTCACGTTTAACTCGACTGTCTTTGATGTGGTGGCTGTCCATGAGCAATCTGAGCAAAGGTCAGACCCTCCAATCGGGCCCCTGGACCTTAGTTACCACAAACGCAAGTCTCTCGGGTTGGGGAGGAGTCACGGGACCGTTAAGGCTTCAGGGACTCTGGTCTCCCCAAAAGTCAGCTCTTCCCATAAATGTATTGGAGCTGAGAGCGGTTCACAAGACTTTGTTAAAAGCTCAGGGGTTTCTGAAAGGAAAACACCTTCAGACACAGTCAGACAATGCCACGGCCGTGGCTTACTTAAATCATCAAGGGGGAACTCGCAACAAGGCAGCCATGCAAGAGGCTGCCAAGATTCTAATCTGGGCGGAACATCACGTACCCCAGATTTCGGCTGTATATATCCCGGGAGTGGACAACTGGGAAACTAATTTCCTCTGCAGGGAGAAAGTTCATCCGGGGGAGTGGTCCCTGTGCAAGGAGGTCTTCGCTCTTCGTGTCCAGAGATGGGGTCTACCAGAAATAGACATCATGGCTTCCAGACTGAATTGTCAGGTCCCTCGGTATTGTGCAAAGTCCCGGGACCCTCTAGCATACGCAGCAGACGCCATGGCGATTCCGTGGCGCTTCAGGCTGGTGTATCTGTTCCCATCATTTCCGATGCTGTCTCGCATTCTGAAAAAGCTGAAAAAAGAACGCGTTCAAGCGATCTTAGTAGCCCCTCATTGGCCTCACAGGGCGTGGTTCTCAGACATCCTAGGAATGTCAGCAGGTCAGCCGTTTCGTCTGCCCATGCGCGCAGACCTGCTCATTCAGGGCATCCTTCACCACCACAAATTAGGTCGGCTGGCTCTGACGGCGTGGCTACTGAATCCTTAGTTCTCAAGGCTAAGGGTTTGTCGTCACGGGTTATTGCCACCATGATTAGGGCAAGTCATCTTCTTCGGCTATTTATCACAGGGTCTGGAAGATTTATATCCTCTGGTGTGAATCCAAAGGTTTCCATACTTCCAGGTTTAGCCTGTCTAGACTGTTGGCTTTTCTGCAGGGGGGCCTGGATAAGGGACTCAGACTGGGTTCCCTTAAAGTTCAGGTGTTTGCGCTGTCAATTTATATTCAGCGAAAACTGGCACCTCTGAGTGAGGTCCAGACCTTTTTACAAGGGGTCCTTCATATTCAGCCCCCATTTTCTCATCCGGTAGAACCTTGGGACTTAAATTTAGTGCTGAGGGCTCTTTGTCTTCCTCCATTCGAACCCCTTCATACCGCAGAATTGCACCATCTTTCTTGGAAGACGGTTTTTCTTCTAGCTATATCCTCGGCTAGGAGAGTGTCAGAGCTGGCAGCACTCTGTTGTAACTCTCCATTTTGGGTGTTTCATGAGGATAGAGCGGTGTTACGTACTAAACCTTCCTTTATTCCAAAGGTAGTGTCTAGGTTCCATCTCAACCAGGAGATTGTGGTTCCGGCATTTCGACCGGATTTGTCTTCTTCATCTGTGGTTAGGGCTCTCCGGTGCTATGTTGACCGCACAGCCTCACTTCGCAAAACAAAATACCTGTTTGTTTTATATAACGTTAAGAAGTGTGGTTGGTCGGCGTCAAAGCAGACAATTGCTCGGTGGATCACTTCCACTATTAGTCTGGCTTATGTCCGAGCATCTCGGCCAGTTCCTCATACGCTTAGGGTTCACTCGACCAGGACTGTTGGTGCGTCCTGGGCGGCGCACCATGGTGCTTCAGCTGAACAACTGTGCAAAGCGGGCACTTGGACGTCTGTTCATACTTTTGTAAAGTTTTACAGATTGCAGGCTTTCGCATCTTCTGATGCGAGCTTTGGCAGGAAAGTATTGCGTGCAGCCGCACCAGAGCATTCCCTCCCATAGAGGCTGCTTTAGTATGTCCCCAATATCTGGCAGTGTCCCCCAGTGGTAAGAGAGAGAAAAGAGGATTTTTACTTACCGTAAAATCTATTTCTCTTTCTCCAATGGGGGACACTGCGCTCCCTCCCTTGCTCTGTAGACGATCTGATTGTGAATGTTTTTTATCTTACATTCTTTGCCCCTTGGGGCAGCTCCTTATAGTACACTTGGTTAGTCAAAACTGAGGTATCTACTGGAGAGGAGGGGCATAGCAGAGGAGGGGAGTAAAAATCATAAGGTTTTAGTGCCTAAACTCCCATTCCCACTACTATACCCCAATGTCTGGCAGTGTCCCCCAGTGGAGAAAGAGAAATAGATTTTACGATAAGTAAAAATCCTCTTTTCTCTTCTTCACCAGCTAAACTCTCTGGGCCTGATTCATCAAGGTACGCAAACGCATACGCATCTGCTAATTGGTTCTGTGCATGCGCGAAACGACACTTGAGATGCACAAAACGACACTTGAGATGCGCAAAACGCCACTTACGCTACGCAATCACGGCAGATACTACTCTCAAAGTCAACACAATCTAAAAGTCCAACGCAAATAGATTTGAGATGGCTGCTGACCACTTGAGAACAAAGGGGTGGGAATGGGCGGAGAGTAGGTGCGGACTGGGCGGAGATGAGACATCATTTGAGTAAAGTAGGCGTTATGCATTTTCACTTGAGAACAGTAGGCGTTCCCTCTTTCCAGTTGAGTGAAACTGACGTCACTCCTGTCTCAAATCTTTCACAAAAGTTAAGAACGGCCAGGGACATGTTTAAATCCAAAACACCTAGCGCAAACATCAGCAGGACCACCCCGGCCAGGCTGGCTGTTTGACCCCCCCCACCTCCTCCCTCCTCACGCGGCGGTTGCCGCTCCTGCCGCACAAACTGTCCCCCCTACCATGTCTCCTTTCCCCGCTCAGGAGTGGAGTACAATGCCAGGTCCGTCCGGGGGGCGGGGCCTAATGGCCGGCGGAGACCACGTGACTCGGGCGCCGCGAGAGAATCTCGCGGGGCAGGCCCGAGTCGTCTTAGGAGGGCACGGGCTCCGGAGCGGGCGGCAAGGCCGCTCTGGTGTGGAGCCACTACAGAGGCAAGTGTGGTCAGCAGAGCGCGGGGCAGGGGATACCCTTCCCCTGCTCCCGCGATGGCCTTGGGGATTATGCGCAGTCGCGCTATAGCTGCAGGCTCTGCAGATCAGAGTGGTATGTGTAAGGATGAGGGGACAGCAATATAGGGTTACCCCGGAAACACGGGGCATGGGGCGGACACAAGGGCAGGTCTTTTCATACAGGGGGCTTGGGCCAGTCATACTGGACCCTCTACCTCCAGTTGGCCACCTATTTTACGTGTGGAGCATGAACAAGGTAGGCTCACATCCCCCCTCCTGGCATTAGGAAGCTGGGCAATTTCAATACTAGACACAGGTCGCTTCGCAGTAGGTCAGCTCCCCCCTTTTTTCCTCCCTGCAGGTATGCATCTATGCTAACAGCTTCCCCCCCCTTGCCGGTTTCTTTTTTTGGGCATATCACGAAAATAGTCCCTGTAGCTAGTACTTCACCTCAACCCCCGCGCCAGAGCAATTTGTATCCTGCAAGGGCTAACGTGTATTTTTGTGCAGTTTCACAGACACAGTCGTCTTCAATACCGACGAATATGGTCAAGGGTGGGCCGGCCCATCGGCAACTGTGAGGAGAGGAGTTAAAGCGGGGGATAACACAGCAAGGGCCTCATCAGAACGGCACGCCTGGAGATGACAGAGCAAGATCGGGTGGTCAGGAGACGCAGGGCGCAGTCGGTGAGTATGAAAGTTTTCGATTGTATGCAGCACACACAGGCCAAGCATTTCAGCACTAGCGATGAGGCCGCTTCATTTTCTCTTAGACCGGGTCAGCGCAAACTAATGAAATACTGAATACCCACTTGGGAGGGGGTAAGAGGAAGCCTAGGACCCGGTTAGAAACTGCTTCTCCCACCAGAAACGCTGGTCAGGGGTGAGAACACAGCGCTGCTGATAGGAATAAGGTACAGCGTAAGAGATCAGATAAAGCGGGGTTGCTACGTCGATATCTTTGATCGAACAGCAGACACGAGGGAAGAGTTGGCGGCAGCGTAGGCGAGAGGGGGAGTTGGCGAGGATGCTTACAGGAATTTCTCTAACTGGCCGTCGGGGTCCTGCGCTTCTGATGCCTGTTTAAAAGCGAGACCAGACACAATTATAGACATTTGGAATATCTCCATATGATAAACGAAATGCATAGTTGCAACCGTCCAGGGACCTGGCGGTTATATGACAAGCAGTTTCGAGAAAAAGTACATGGTCAGCGTTACATGCCCCATGCCTTTAAAGATGTTGAAGTTTGGATTAAGTTGAATAGAGCCCAAATGCATATGGGATATGCCCCTCCCCAGTTTACAAAGTTTTCCAGGCCGGGGGGAGACGAATCGCTCCCCAGTTTTTTTGAAAAACAAAAAAACAAAACAGGTGCTTGGCCTTTAATAATTCCTCCTGTGGTAGGGGAGAAGCATGTCGTTATAGACACGCATGCTCAAATTGTAAAGGAAGCCATTCCTTCAAAGATTACCCTAGGGGTGTTGGCAATCGACCCTGGAATTAGCTTAGTGATAAACCAATCTTTTGACGCATTGATCATAGTGAGAGAATTCGGCAAGGGAAAGTTGATGGCAAAATTAAATATAGGGTCAGCATTCCACCTCCTCCCGTTACACCCATAGTCATTCTAAATTTAAAGGGTTTAAAATAGAGAACGGATACTATGCTGAGCGATGCCTTCCGATGGGTTGTTCAGTTTCGTGCGCCTGTTTTTGAGGCTTTCGGTTCCTCCCTCCACGGGTGTGTGGGGGCAGGGATGGGACACCGCGGCATAGTGCATTATCTAGATGACTTCCTTTTCATTGGTCCAGCCAATTTCCCCTGCTGTGAGAGCACTTGGTATGCAGCGCAAGCCTATTTCATGTAATGGGTGTTCCTGGGGCTGCAGATAAAACGGAGGGCCTTGCCACATGCCTGGCTTTTAGGTATTGAAATCGACACAATAGAGTTTGCTGTCGTTTGCCCTCTGATAAAAATTTGAGAAATGCAGTCCCTGATAGTGGAAGTTCTGTCTGCACCATTTTTGCAAGTTGCAGTAGGTTTCAATCATTATTAGGCTCATTTAATGTTGCTTGCAGGGTGATACCTATGGGTCGGGAGTTTTTGTAGGAAGCTACAACTAGCGACATCTGGTTTCCGCAGTCCCCATTCCCAAGTATGACTAATGAGATAAGGGAGGATTTGGTTATATGGAGACGGTTTTTTAACAAGCTTTCAATGGATACGAGTATGGCATGCACCCTCAGTATCTAGCAGAACGTTAGATTTACATACGGACGCGTCGGGTTCGAAAGGTTTTGGTGCATTTTCCAGGGGATTTGTGTGCCGCCCCTTGGTCGCAGTCATGGAAGTCTGAAGGTTTTTGTTAGGAACTGGTTAACGTTAGAATTGTTCCCCATAGTCGTGGCCCTTGAGTTGTGGTTCTACCGTTTGCGCGGCAAGAGCGTGGTGTTTTGGTGCGACAACCTAGGTGTGGTCCAGGCTATTAACGAGCAGAGCGCCTCATCACGCACGGCGATCAACTTGTTGCAAGTCTTGGTTTTGAGATGTCTGGAGTTTGACATTAGTTTTCGCGCACGCCACGTTCCTGGCATGGATAACCAGATGGCAGACGCTCTTTCTCGTTTTGACTGGAAGCGTTTTAGGTCCCTGGCCCCACATGCCCCTTTCACCGGTTTCCAGTGGTCCCCCTTGTGTTTGGCAGATGATTCAGTAGGGATAAGGTGGCTTGCGGAGGCGTCCTTGGCTCCTGGTACTAGAAAGTGCTATCAAGGGGCATGGGAACATTGGTTGGGTTATCAAGAGACATTCAACAACAACACATCAGGTCAGATTCCCTCTATGACGTGTTTTAGGTTGAACCACTACAAAGAAGGGGTTTCTAAGGCAAGGTTGGGTTCCATGTTAGCCGGCATTTCATTTATGGTCAGATTAAACGGTACACAAGATCCCACTAAATCATTTATTATAGCGAAGGCATTGAAAGGTTAGTCCAGAACTCAGCCAGTGATTAGTGGCACACGCCGCCCTATTTGACAAACAGATTTTAGACGGACTGATTAAGGTTTTTGCATAGAGTATCAGCGGATAGTTACGAGGCTTTGCTATTGGTTTGGCTTTCTCATTAGCATATCACGGCGCTTTTAGGTTTAGCGAGCTTGTGGCGCGATCAAAAAGCAATCAGAGTGAAGCTTTGCTATTTAGGAATGTTATTGTGCAGCCTTATATTATACGATGTAAGATAGCTAAGTCAAAAACGGATCAGTTAGGCAGATGTCATTGGTTAGCAATTACGGGGCAATGTGAAACATCTAGATGCCCAGTCATGCTTGCTAATAAATTTTCTAGTCTTCGGCCCCCAGGGTAGGGTTTGTGGTTAATGCATCTGGATCATACCCCTTTGACTAAATTTCAGTTCAATGCCCTGCTGAAATGTGTCCTGGGGGAAATAGGTCTAAACCCACCAGACTATGGTACACATTCTTTCAGAATCGGGGCCGCCACCGCTGCGGCAGTTAAGGGTGCAGCCGTCACTGAAATTCAAGCGCTAGGGAGATGGAAGTCGCAGACTTATAGAAAATACATTCGGCTGGACGTCTTCATAGTCTTTCCTCTCCACATGTTACTCAGTACTTTTCTATCTCTTTTATCTTATCTTTTCTTCTCAATCAGTTGGTGACTCAGGGCTATGCTGCTCGCTGTGTTAAACGGGGGCGTGAAGGGATTTTTTCCTCTTTTTTTCCTTGGCAAGGCCTGATTAGTGTGAGTGCCTCCAAGGTTCTAGGGGGTCATTTACCTTCACCTGGGTTACCAATTTTTCCTATTTCTTTGCTTTGAAATAAAATAAAAATAAATTAAAATAAAATTGTTGTTAATGATAAGGCCGAGGTGCCTCACAGAAGGTTTTAAAATTTGAAAGTAATTAAGGAAGTGTTTATGGTTACGGGATACTCCGCCTGAACTGAGATGGCGCCCCTCTGGTATGGAGGGGGGCTAATTTAGGAGTAGGCAACAGCTTAGAGTTCTGTTGCCTGTGTTGGAAGTTTTTTTCTTTAGGTGGCGGGCCGTGAGGTCCGTAGTGCACACGGCTGTGGTAGGAGAGCATGGCAGTCAGCTCGTTGGTAAACATACGGTACTTAAGTGTTTGCGATGAGCTTTGGTTCCCTCAACGTTATCGGACTCGTTGATGCTCTAGTAAGGAGTATCAGGTTTTGCCTAGAAAGGGCTTAACCAGTTTCCATCCAGAGGGTATTGAGTTAATTTATAGTTTATAGTACCAGCCAATAGATAAGGTTTTAACCTGGGTCGATGGGATTGAGACGATCTTCCACCTTATTGGTTTATGTTGGTTAGCTGGCTGCCCTGCTCTTCGCCACCTATTAAAAGGTCCACATTTTGAAATAAAATAAAATAAATTAAATAAAATAATTAAATAAAATAATAATAAAATAAAAGTGACCTTTTTTATTCCAAACTTAAGTCGGTGTCCGTGTCTTTATTTTATGGTTTGTAAGTGTGGGGAGCTTTAACCAGAATGGGGAGGTTGCATAGGAAGAGTAATCAACACTATGCATTTTAATGATCCATCTATATTTATTGAGTTGTTACCTGTTTACCCTCCACCCACAGATATTGGCCGTGTATTGTGATATTGTTGTGTCTTGCAATTGGATTTCTACATTACACATTTGTCTGTGTGTGTGGTAAGTAGAAACCACAGATTGTTTATTACATACCCCTTGTTAAAACTCCTTGCAGTAATAATGGGCATGTTTTTGTATTTATTTTTCCATAATCACTTTGTTTTAGGTGTGGTTTTTTGGCCCTACCTTAAAGACACATTTTCACTCTGTATTTAGTGTTTCACACCCTTCACATTTGTACGGCACATAAAGTTCAATATAAGTAATGTGATTTGTGAAAGGGTCTATGGCGATGGTAAGTATCACGTTTGCAAGCACTTTGGTGGTGTTTCTATAGGACTAGATGGTGTTTGGACAATCAATAGGGTTTGTTTCTCAAATTTATTTATTTTTTTAAAAACAAACTCACCTTCTACATTACTTTCATCTACTTATGGACTGTCCCTTTACACCATTAAGCGAAAGCATGAATTTCGACATCTTTGTAAGTATTGGTTGTGTCATTTGTGGCAAAGTCTAAACGTTTCACCTAAGTGCTGGTTTGTGACCTCTTCCTTTTGAAACCCATACAGGCACTCCTGGAGTTGGAGTACATTCGGCATCACGAGAGGCCTGCTCCTGTGCCCCGTCCTAACCAGCAACGGCAACAATGTCGCCGTCCAAGGGAGCGCATCTTCAGGACACGTGTCAGCCTCTTTGGGATGTCAGATGCGGAGGTTGTCCGTCGCGATCGGCTTCCTCCACATGTGATCTTGGACACCCTGCGCATTGTGGAGCGTGACCTTCGTTTTTTATTTAAATGTTTGCTACAGTTTGCCCTGTCCAGACTTTGCACACTTGATGCTTGTATAAGCTAAGTCACAAAAGGCACTAATGGTCTAGTATGTCGATGTCCCCTAGTGTCATAATGGGTTTGCTAAATTGTGACATTTTCAATGTACCCTAACTGGTCATTTATCCATGTGAGGTTTATAGGTTATTGTTCGGCACATATAGTGTGTTGTAGTGGTCATTTTGCACACTTTGTTTGTTTCTCTTATATCTACAGGCTGTATATTACACTTGGCCTGGAGTGCTGGTCTTTGTGGCATTGCACTTTCCTTTTGAGTTGGTGGATGTTGCCATGGTGAAGGGTGTTGACAAATGTAAGTCCTATAGTGTTATCAGCACTAAAATGTGTCTGTCAAGTGAGTGTGCTCCATACAATAATGTCATTACTAAGCCTGGAATGTGTTGGTGTGCAAAACAAACACATGCTAGCTATCTTTCCTATGGTTTTGTGGTTTGTAATCATGTCAAATAGTACAATCAGAATCAAAGATATAGCTCAAACACACAAGCCTTTATTAGACACTAGTGTGTAGATTATTACCTGCTTTTTAACACATTTCAATACAGTAGTAAACTTATTGATTAACAAGTCATCTACTAGATACCAAAATGCAAGTTATTTGGGAGCTAACATTGCAATATTAAATGCTTGTTTCCCATTCAACAAGGCGCGTTGGCGTGGATTTTGGAGTGGTGCAATTCGTTTCTGACTACCTGTTGAAGCATTTCTCCAGAGCTCAAAGCCTGCTTATGTGTTTTTTCAGTCTGGCCAGATTGTCATCTCTTCATCCAAGGAACTTTGACACACACACAGACCATTAACTTATTTGCTGTTTTTGTTAGCATGTTTGGATTCATATATGCAATAAATATATCTTATCCTGCAAATGACTCAGGAATCTGTTGTCATGCCATTTTGTACCATTACTATAGTGCAGTGATTTCTCTTTGAATAGACATAAATCCATGTGTATTGCTTTCCTAACTATTGTGGAACAGGTTTACTTGGTAAATATATTATTTCAAAGTGTCTTTTTGTCCTTTGCCACAGACACACCATACCCTACAAATACACACTATGGTGGTAATGTTCAGTTATAGAAATTGAGTTTAGTTTGGTGGTTTGTATGTGTGTTTGGTTGCTTAATAGTTAATTTATTGTACGCTTTATGTTTTTTTATGGGAACATGGTATGTGCATAGCAATATGGATTTTTTAAGATGTGTAACACATACAAATATTACTAAAATGTTACCGGTGTTACGTCCAACACTACCAACTTTTGGCCCTTGGCCAAACAGGATAACAATCTTTCGCTGTGCTAGTGGCACTTTGTTTCAAACTGGCCCAACACCCACACGGCAGACACAAACCCAACACTAACAATGATGGGAAATGCGTTAGTGTCCTAAGCTAGTGTAGTCTTGCTACAAGGGCAGATTAACATTATGTGTAACCCACCTTTGGAACAGCAAATAATCCAGTATACACCCTTTTCATGGTGTATTTACAATGTTTCATTGTTGTGATAAGTAATACTTCACCTAGTTTGATAATAGCTCCAGTCTGCAAAATGTGAATGTACGGCCAACACACTTATTCCAAATTAGCACTAGTTACATTAGTTGGCTTACACACATTGTTTGGCAGCAGTCACTTGACATGTTTGGTGCCCCTGACAATGTATGTGTTTAATTTTAATGTGGTGTATAAATGTGTAATTTTTAGACAATCCAAATATCTGTTAGATTTTCCTCTGTAAATATAACATATTGACAAATGGCACATTACAGCTGGGTTTTACTTCAAATCATATGTCAGTGTGTGTGTGTAAATAGTAAATTATGTGCGCTTGGGGCTGAATAGAAGCTATGACAGTTTCAAATTGCTTGTAAATGTGAAGACTCATTTGCGCATCTTGCATTGTAATATGGTTTTGTGCAGGACACTGAAATAAGGATACAAATCTTTTAACATCCTTAATCATTCAGGCCCAGTGATCATGTGCAATGGGTACCTGTGTCTGTATTTACACGAAATCTCTACATACCAAACGACTCATCATAATATTTTGCACGTGATGTCAATTAGCTTGCCCTTGCTTAAATTAAATCCACCACTGGAAGGGAGCAAAATCCTAGTCTCATGGCCAGTATAGCAATGAATGAATCAGTGTTCATAAGTAAATAAACTATAAGGTCAGTTTTGACACATAAGGTATAAAGGCTTCCTAATAGTTTTGAACTGTCATGCAATTGTGGAATCAGACCATAGAGTTTTGTAAAATAACGACTGTATGGATCAATTTGGGTGACAAACTACCTCTTGGATATCCATCACTAGGTGATGTAGAGAGTGTGGTGTCTACTTAATTGGATTAGAGGGTGTGTTTATTTGCCAGAGTAAACCATATTCAAACTGCCATGTTTGTAGTGTCCTTCTTACATGATTAGCCAGGCACACAGAAAACAGCTCACACAAGACTACGTACACCCTTATATAGTGTAAAAATGTCACGGTCATCTGTAGTTCTTGATCCGATTCTGGACCCTTGGGACTAGCTGGAGCAGGACTGAATAAGAACCTAGCAGACTGGATCTTCTTCCTGCTCATGTTCTTGATGATTGTCGAATATAGCAGGGGAATGACCAGTCTGCAAATGTGGTCATAAACTCTGCTTTTGTAATGCAGCCCAGAACACTGGAGCCAAGACCTATCCTCTGGAGAGAAGTGTGTTGTTTGCCCAATGAACAAATCACAGCAGCAGATTTAAATAGGGTGTCCAAAACAACTATTGGCTGATCAGTTAATGTTATCAGAGCTGGTGATTCTGGTTGGTCTGGAATGATCACCTGACTGCATCCAAGATGGCCACGGCCATGCAGCAGAACAAACAGTGTGTTTTCAAGTGGAGGACGGGACTGTTGCAGATGACCAGAAGGGGCGAAGGTAGCCGTGATATGACAGCGGTGGATGGGGTAAGTGCGCCTAAGATCCCAATTTGAGTCACTAACTATATGTGCTTAGTGCAATAAGGACATTAAGTAACATTTAAACAAGCGTTATGCTAAAGGGTGATTGGTGTACCACACACTGTGCATTAGTACTATTCTTAAAGGCAAATGCCTTATTAGATCTGTTGCAAATTTCTACAGTCAGAACGGTTCTGAATAGTAGTTAACAATACTTGACCTGTGGCATTATGCCAAAAATTGTTAGGAGTATTTTGGTGCCATTTGCACCTGTTTTTTGCGGCTACTTTGTGTCAGCTTACAGTTTACAAAAACAATACTTCCTTTACAGGATGATTTTTGCAACCTGTAAAGGGCCACTGTAGTGGCACGCTTGTTGTAAAAACATTTACTCACCCAAAGAAAGAAACACTGGCAAATTCATTCTGAAGCTTAGCTTGATAAACTTCTTGTTGTTAGGAACTCCCAAGTCAGTACAGTGAAACTCGGGAACTACTCAGAAGGCCAGGTGTTCGCTGGAGCCCCTAGTGATGGGGACAGACTGGGCTGCGGGCCGACTGAGGGTCGAGTAGCGTATACTGACTTAAAGGAGTTTCCCAGAAGTGGAGTGATTGGTGGACTGTAGTATAAGAGAAATCCAAGGTCCAAAGGTCACAGGCACAGAAGCAATATCCAAGGGCAAGCAAAGGGTCAAACTCACAGGCAGAGAAGCGAAATCCGAATTCCAGGCAAAAGGTCAAGGTCAGAAGAGAAGGGTCAAAGGTCCAATAACAAGCAGGGGTCAAACACGGGTGGTCAAATCTAAGGTAACAGGAACCTAAATGGATAGCACAAGCAGGCAGCAGGACTGAGGACAGAACGCTATAACCGGCAATGAGGCAGCAGACCTCATTGCCTTAAATACATAGTTGGCCCAATCAAAACTTACATGCACCCCTGCAGACTAATGAGAACATAGCACCAGACCAATCAGGGCTAGTCCCTGATAGGTGCACCCAGATGCAGGCTAATGCCTGTAACTAGTCCCCTAATTAGCCCACAGGCTGTGTCCACTTTTGCGCATGCGCCCGGCTTTCAACAGCGCCGGGACGCAGCGCTATGTAACAGGCGTCCGGCCGTTGCCTTGGCAACGGCCGGGTAGGAAGGGGAAGTGACGTCCCGGTCGTCATGGTGACGGCCGGGACACTGGAGCAGGTAGGAAGTGAGCCGCGGCGGCTGTGAGTACTGCCGCGGCTCGTGACAGTACCCCCCCTTGAGGAGGGGTTAAGGAACCCCGGCATCCAGGCTTAGTGGGAAACTTCCTAAAAAATTCTTTAATGAGTCTTCCAGCATGCAGACGTCTCTGCGGTATCCAAGAACGCTCCTCAGGGCCATAACCCTTCCAATGAACGAGGAATTGGACTTGACCCTGAACCCTCCTAGAATCAAGGATTTTTTCAATAACATATTCGTGGTCCCCGTTCACCATCAGAGGCCTGGGCCTGTTAGAGAGAGATCGATTAAACTTGCTGGGAGCAGCGACTTTCTTCAGAAGTGAACAATGAAAGGTCGCAGGTATTTTCAAGGAAGTGGGTAGTTTCAATCTAAATGCCACTGGATTAATTTTCCTCTCAATTGGAAATGGTCCGATGTATCGGGGCCCCAGCTTCCTACAAGGTTGCCGCAACTTGATGTTCCGTGTGGATAACCAAACATGATCCCCCACTTTCAATGAACAGGGTCTACGGTGACGGTCAGCGAAGATCTTGGATTTTCGGGAAGCTTGACCTAGTGCAGCGTGCACCTTTTTCCAAATGTACCTTAGCCTGGCCGTAAAAGCAGGCGTTCTGGAATCTCCACAGGGAACAGTAGTAGAAAATGAATTGGATTTTGGGTGAAACCCGAAGTTGCAGAAAAACGGGGATGTGTGAATAGTAGAATGGCAAGAATTATTGTACGCAAATTCTGCCCAGGGCAGGAGAGAGGACCAATTGTCGTGAAATTTAGACACATAAATGCGCAAAAACTGTTCCAGAGCTTGGTTCGTCCTCTCTGTCTGTCCATTCGACTGAGGATGATATGCTGAAGACAGACTGATAGAGATCCCGATGGACTTACAAAAGGCTTTCCAAAACCGGGCAATAAACTTGGATCCTCGATCTGATACTATATCTTCAGGAGTCCCATGAAGACGAAAAATATGCGTCAAAAACAAGGTGGCCAGGGTCCTGGCAATCGGTAGCTTGGGCAAAGATATAAAATGTGCCATCTTACTGAACCGGTTGACAACTACCAGGATGGTGTTATGTCCTGCGGATACTGGTAGGTCAACAATGAAATCCATCGACAGATGGGTCCAAGGTCTGCTCGGTGCCGGCAAAGGTAACAATAGCCCAGAAGGACGGTTCCTATCGGTCTTGTTTTTAGCACACTCAGGACAAGCCCGAACATAATTCTCCACATCGTTTGACAAGGTGGGCCACCACAACCAACGAGAAAGAACCTCAATAGTACTACGGATTCCCGGATGGCCAGCAGAGCAGTTGTTGTGGCCTTCAATGAGAACAGATTTCCTTAAATGGACGGGGACAAATAATTTGTTGACCGGTGTCTGAACTGGAGCGATTCTTTGGAAGCGCCGGATGGTTGCTCCTAGGTCCTGGGTGAGACCAAGATGAACAGCAGTTGTAGGAACAATAGACAACGGGTCCGGAGACTGAGGATGATGGGCCAAAAAACTTCGGGACAAGGAATCGGCCTTAGTATTTTTAGAACCTGGACGGTATTTAATAATGAAGTTGAATCTGGTGAAAAATAAGGCCCAGCGGGCCTGCCTAGGATTCAGAGTTTTAGCGGTCTGAATGTATTGGAGGTTTTTATGGTCCGTGAAGATGGTGATGGTATGGGTAGCTCCCTCTAACCAATGCCGCCATTCCTCCAGTGCCAACTTAATGGCCAACAATTCACGATTGCCGACATCATAATTACATTCGGCCGCTAGAAATTTTTTAGAAAAGAATGCACAAGGATGTAATTTTTTGCTCCTTGGGTCTTTTTGAGAAAGGATAGCGCCAGCATTGATGTCAGATGCGTCCACCTCTACAATGAATGGAAGTTCCGGATCAGGATGTCTCAGCACTGGAGCAGAAATGAACGCGGCTTTGAGTGCCGAGAAACTCGCCAATGCCTCCGAAGGCCACTTCGCTGGGTTAGCTCCCTTTCGAGTGAGAGCAGTGATAGGAGCTACCAATGAGGAAAAAGAGTCAATAAACCTACGGTAATAATTCGCGAATCCGAGGAACCTCTGGATCACCTTCAGATTAGTCGGGAGGACCCAATCCTGGATTGCTCGAACTTTGGCAGGGTCCATGGCGAATCCTGTTGAGGAGATGATATATCCCAGGAATGACACGGTGCCCACCTCAAATTCACATTTTTCCCTTTTTGCACAAAGGTGATGTTCCCGCAATTTCAGCAGAACTTGTCGAACATGCTGACGGTGCTGAAGTAAAGACTCCGAGTAGATTAAAATATCATCCAGATACACAACTACTGTTTTACCCAGGAACTCTCGTAAAACGTCGTTGATCAGGTCCTGGAAAACCGCCGGAGCATTGCATAACCCGAATGGCATCACGAGATATTCATAATGTCCCGACTGGGTATTGAAGGCACTCTTCCATTCATCCCCTTTCCTGATTCGCATAAGATTGTACGCCCCTCTGAGGTCAATCTTCGAGAATATAGTGGCAGATTTTAATTGATCAAACAACACCGAAATCAATGGTAACGGGTACATATTCTTAATAGTGATGTTATTCAGTCCACGGAAATCGATGCACGGTCTAAGACTGCCGTCTTTTTTTGACACGAAGAAACAACCTGCGCCTACGGGAGATTTAGAAGGACGTATGAATCCTTTTTTCAGGTTTTCCTACACATATAGCTCCATGGCCTGAGTCTCTGGAATGGACAAGGAGTATAACCGCCCTTTGGGCAACTTGGAACCCGGGACTAAATCAATGGCGCAGTCATACTCTCGATGTGGTGGAATGGACTCAGCTTTTCTTTTGCAGAACACATCAGAGAAGTCCTGGTAGGGTACCGGGAACAAGTCTGGACTAGGCTGTAAGATTCTAAGCGGCAGGGTCAAGCAAGACGTGGAACACTCGGGACTCCAATGAGTAATCTCTCCACTTTTCCAGTTGATAAGAGGATTGTGACTGCGAAGCCAGGGATACCCCAAAATCAAAGGAGCAGAGGGACAACTAATGAGATAGAAGGAGAGCTCCTCTGTATGGAGAACTCCTACAGTCAACCGAACCATTGGAGTCCTAGCGAGAATCCTTCCCCCAGGCAAGGGGTTACCATCCAAACCGCACGTGGTGATGCTTGATCCTAACCTGATATGCGGAATATCAAGCGTCTGAGCCAAATGTATATCCAGGAAATTACCAGCCGCACCACTGTCAAGAAAAGCTTTCAGGTCCATGGATCTCCCACGGAAAGTTAAACGTCCAGGGACTAATAAAGAGTTTTCTGAAGAGGTAATCTGAAAACCCAAGCGCACCTCTTCACCTGCACTTAGGCTTTGGAGTTTCCCGGTTTATTGGGACATGAGCGAACTAAGTGGCCTGTCTGACCACAATACATACACAGGCCTAGTGAGCGTCTTCTGGAGCGCTCCTCCGGAGGCAAGCGGTAAGCGCCCAATTGCATGGGTTCAGAGGAATCGGGTGTTATTGGAGCTAGTGAAAACGTCCATCGGAACAGAGGACTCCCGTTCAGCCTTCCTCTCTCTGATCCGACGATCAATTTTTATGACAAGTTGCATCAAGTTCTCCAGCGTGTCGGATATCGAATACTGGACTAAGGAGTCCTTAATTTGCTCGGTAAGTCCTAAGCGGAATTGAATTCGCAATGCGGGGTCGTTCCAAGCGCTATCCGTGGACCATCGCCGAAACTCCGCACAATACTCTTCCGCTGAGCGACGTCCCTTCCTTAGCGTACGGAGATGAGCCTCAGCTGAGGCTACCCTGTCCGGGTCATCGTATAATAACCCCAACGCTTGAAAAAAGGCATCCACAGACTGTAAGGCTGGACTTGTGGAAGGCAAGGAGAAGGCCCAAGACTGAGGGTCGCCCTGGAGTAATGAGATGATGATCCCTACCCTCTGTTGTTCGGAACCAGAGGAACGTGGTTTCAGACGAAAGTACAACTTGCAGCTCTCTTTGAAATTACGGAAGGCTGGCCTGCTTCCAGAGAATCGGTCAGGCAAATTCATCTTAGGCTCCGGTGTGTCACCAGCGGGAACTTGCTGGGGCTGCCGGCCTCTGGAAGCCTCTTCTTGGACTGCCAGGCGCTGGGATAAAGCCTGCACCACTTGAGAAACCGCCTGTATCTGGTTAGCCAGAATCTGGGCTGGGGACAGATTCGACTCCTCTCCGTCCATGGCCGTACGATACCAATCTTCCTGGCCGGTTATAATGTTAGGAACTCCCAAGTCAGTACAGTGAAACTCGGGAACTACTCAGAAGGCCAGGTGTTTGCTGGAGCCCCTAGTGGTGGGGACAGACTGGGCTGTGGGCCGACTGAGGGTCGAGTAGCGTATACTGACTTAAAGGAGTTTCCCAGAAGTGGAGTGATTGGTGGACTGTAGTATAAGAGGAATCCAAGGTCCAAAGGTCACAGGCACAGAAGCAATATCCAAGGGCAAGCAAAGGGTCAAACTCACAGGCAGAGAAGAGAAATCCGAATTCCAGGCAAAAGGTCAAGGTCAGAAGAGAAGGGTCAAAGGTCCAATAACAAGCAGGGGTCAAACACGGGTGGTCAAATCTAAGGTAACAGGAACCTAAATGGATAGCACAAGCAGGCAGCAGGACTGAGGACAGAACGCTATGACCGGCAATGAGGCAGCAGACCTCATTGCCTTAAATACATAGTTGGCCCAATCAAAACTTACATGCACCCCTGCAGACTAATGAGAACATAGCACCAGACCAATCAGGGCTAGTCCCTGATAGGTGCACCCAGATGCAGGCTAATGCCTGTAACTAGTCCCCTAATTAGCCCACAGGCTGTGTCCACTTTTGCGCATACGCCCGGCTTCCAACAGCGCCGGGACGCAGCGCTATGTGACAGGCGTCCGGCCGTTGCCTTGGCAACGGTCGGGTAGGAAGGGGAAGTGACGTCCCGGTCGTCCTGGTGACGGCCGGGACACTGGAGCAGGTAGGAAGCGAGCCGCGGCGGCTGTGAATACTGCCACGGCTCGTGACACATGTTTAAATCTTCTTGACCAAACCATGGGCCTGAATCATTCTAGAAAGTTAAGGCAAAGTAACTAAGTCAGGCAAAACCATGTGGCATTGGAGGGGTATGTTTTAAAAATTGAGCTTGCGTTCTCTTTTTGGGGGTAGGAGAGGTCCTAGATGAACTTAACATTTCCGTGTTCAAATAAGCTAACAAGTATTTGTGCGCTATATTAAGATACAGACAGTATTTAACTTAGCCAAAAAACATGTGATAATTTACTACCCTTGCATTATTACATGGTTTCTACCAGATTATTGTAATAAGGATCCTTTGCATTTATGAACCTTAATCAATCTGGCACTTCCTTTTGGACACCAGACTGAAATTAGATACCTATTCCTTAAAGAACCTTAATGATTCTGGCCGTGTGTTCCGAGTTTATATTTTGCTTAGACTTGATAACAAGTATTGTGTAAAAGAAACCATAATAGATTATGTAATAGTAAATAAAGAAACACATACTTATATTAATAAAAAAAACTTTAATTGTGAAACAAGAATACATATTTTTAACACAATATATGACATAAGGTTTCTTCACCAAAGGAAACAATTATTTTCGTTTGGGCTTTTTGTATGGAGTCGGAATGGACTGTGTCCGACTCCTACTTCTTGTCACCCGTGATGTAGAGGAGTCAGAGGAAATAGCCAAACCTGCATGGGAAATGGATTGTGTCCAAAGAGGTGAAGGTGCAGGACAGGGCCTCATGGACAGGGGATTGGGAAGGGACCACGACAGGGGATTGGCCGAAGCAAATGCTAAACACATAAGACGACAGAGGCTTGGGTCAAGGAGGGAGGACGCAACAGAACCAACAGGGAGGGAGGACGCAACAGAACCAACAGGGAGGGAGGAGTCAGACACAACAGGGAGGTTTGAGCCACCAGCCAACTGGGTATGGGGGCTGGTGAAATTAAAATCTGAACTGGGTGAAGGGAATGTGCAGGAGGTGCGTTGGGAGTGGGCATGCAAGAGATCACCAAGGAGTGTTTCGATATTTGACATTGTTCTATTTAAATTTTCCATTTGGGTGGTGTGTGTGGTCATTAAAGAGGTGTGTGTGCTCATGAAAGTGGAGAGTGTGCTATTGAGACTGGTAAATTGTTGATCCGTGTGTTAGACAGTGCTCGCTATTAGTGCTAAGGGAACAGTCTGTGCTTCAGTGGTGTTTTCAAGTCTTTTGGATGCGTGTAAGAGTGACCGCTCCCATGCATCTTCAGCTGGATCCACCTTAGCCCCCTCCACATCACGGGCAACTTCTTCAACAGCTGCAGCAGCCTGCTGCTCGGAATCTGTAGAGAGAATAAATACAAACACTAAGATATTCAATAAAAACATTAAGGAACAATAATGTTATTTAGACATATATTGAAGTACGCCTGATGTAGCATTGGTCAAGTCTGAAATGTCATTTAATATGCTTGCAGCCCTTCACAGTCACCAAAAGCAGACATTACCACATATTTTCTATTTTACTTACGCACAAAACTGTATATATAGAGACATTTTTTCTTCAGTGTCTACATTACATTTCCTCCAATCTGATAGGCTAAGACATTGTGCAATCATAGTGATCCTTCAGACACATCCTGAGAGTTTACACATTTGCTCAGACAGATAGAAACCTTTACAGACATTAACTAAGCAAGCTCATCATTGTACCTAGTGGACCGGAATCTCCTGTTCGGGTGGGCTATAGCCAGTGTCTATATCGCCTACCCCAACAATCTTCACCAGAGCAATTGCTGCCCTTGCACGCTCCTCAAGGGGGTTCAATGATATATCCATGGGTGGCCAGCCCCCAGTCCCTTGGGCATGACGGTGTTGGCGAGCCAGCTTGCTTTTGAGTCTTGCTTTATAGTCTGCCCAGCTGCGGATTAGACTGGCCTTTTTTTAAAATGTAAAAAAGAAAAAAAAATTGCCATTATCCACAATTAATAATGGCACATTGTACACAAATGTCTTGGGATTTGCAATCGTGGTTAATGTGCACAACTGATTATGTAAATGAGGCCTAGGGCCATGCTGCTTTTAAACATCACCTAAGCCCCTGATAGGGAAATACTTTATAGACACAAGGCTGGTTTTACATCACAGTTGCATAAGTAATACTAACACACAATAGATATAGATATAGATAGAGAGAGAGAGAAAAAAAAAAGAGAGAAAAACAAAAGGAAAGAAATACTACTCAACACAGTCATTCAAAATCTCTAGGCCTTTTGTTCAAACATTGCCTTATTACCGTTTCTGGACCTCATGCAGTTTTCGACCATAGGGCGAAATGTCATTTATAGCTTTTGTTATGAGCTCCCAATGGCGGTGACGCTCAAGGCCACTAATCTGGCGCTCTTTGGAGTGAAATCTATGTAACACCTCGGTCACCAAAACCTCAAGTTCTTCATTGGTGAAGTTTTTCTTCCGCATACTTGGCCGCCCGGGTGCCTGCTCGCCACTGGGGCCTGGCTCAGACATATTCCTATTGGAAAGATAATGAGATTATGCTTTGCCAATGCAAACAGTCAGGTGTCAATACAGATTGTACGCCCATCCACCCCCTTAAAAGGTTTAATTTGGGACCCTACTACCTAGGTATAAAACACATGGCCCTTATTATAATAAACATTGTTGCTTCTATATTGAACCAACATTGACTTTGTCCACTGTATTTTTACATTATTGGTCGACAAATACTACTTAAACATTCAGCTACTACTACCAGTTGCCACTTTTAAAAGTCTAACCTTGGTTAACAGGTTAGCTACACACCTAAATTAATAATATCACATTAAGTTTGATGGAGTGGCAAACCCTATATGGTGCTTGCAATATTACTTTTCGAAATCAAATCAGCCACCAACACACTTAAGTGTGTAATAGAAATGCAATTTGTTATGTAAGCGACAAAATACATTTACACATTTGGATGCATGTGTCCCTCAATGCAATAAGTCAGTTATTAGTGTGTAGTTATTAGCATAGTGTAAGCTACTAATGCATTCTTTCCCAGTTAAATTTGAGGCCAAGGCCACTTCTGGTCACCCTCTCTTTACACCTATGACACACATATTTGTGCATATACAGATGGCTAAATGAGCAGATACAAACTATTGGTATATACTACAATATTTCTTACCGATTTATACTTACTTTTATATATTTGCACACAAAGAACAAAAGAGGCAAATTGACAGTGTGTAATGTTTGGGGTGGCCTGCAAAACAAAAATTAAAGTTAGTTAAAATGCAAGGTTATGTTATCAACAATGCTAACATCCAAATATTATTGAGTGCAAGATGGATAAGGTAAAATAACTTATCTTATTGTAGGCTAATATAGCATTATTGCCATGTGAAATGTGATGGCAAGGCCCCTTTTTATAGCAGTTTTATGACAGCTAGGACACACATATTTCATACAAAACAGAAGGCTACATTAGAAGATACAAACACATTGGATATATTACAATCTCTGATTAACTTTTGTACTTACTGTTTGTTGTTTGCTTATTAGGCAAAGCAGCTAAATTTCTTACAAAGTTCAATGTGTCCTGTCCTGTCCAGCCAAATAAGCTCATGAACAGGCAGTAAGGCAAAGCATAGGTGGGTTTAAATGGAGGTTTGGATTAATAAACCAGTTGTACACTCTTCTTCCTAATTGCAACGCACAGAGTACTCGTCTCATCGTAGGGGGCCGCCATGTTCTTGGTGGGAGAGGCAACCATTACACACACAGGTGTCTGAAAGATCTGCGTGTGACGTGAGTTACGCCCATACGTGCTCTGAGAACCAATCGGAGCTCAGAATATTGCAGAGTTGGTTTCTGAGAGTTAAAATGAGGGCTAGAATTTTTTTGTGTATAGATTAATTTTTAAAAACTCCCATAAGATGCAAACAGATTACAGAGTGTACTAGATATAGATAATCAATCTTTATTTACCTGCCTATTTAGACAATTTTAGACTGTGAGGTAGTCCAAACAAAGGGTGATTTCCAAAGTATACTCAACATTCTAATATTTTGAGATCCATACACTAATTCAGTGGTCCTGTAAAGAGAGAACTAATTGACATCATTACCAGCCCCATGGGAGTTTGCTGACATAAATTTACCAACATTAACAAAAATACTACTGCAAATTTGTCAAAAAAACAAATTACCCGGCCAGTAGTATGTTTGGGGAGTGTGGTAGACAGGACATGCAAATATGGAGCAAGCCGGCAAACTCCACACATATTAAACAATAATCAGGGACTTGAACTTATGACCCCAGTGCTGTGAGAGCAAAGTGCTGACCACGAGGCCACTGCGAATTTCCACATCTCTATGGAAAAGATAAAAATTTGTGACAGGTCATGTGAAATACTTTGTGTCCATCATGTTTAGCTCCTTGCTTTGGGAGTAGCTAATATTTCTGACTCCTGCAAATGCAAAGTTGATTAAACATGTATGATCATAAGATTTTCCAAATACTATCAGTTTTTTAAGCTTGTGCTTGTGTTAACATGCTCTTTTTTTTTTTTTAAATCCTTTTTTCAAACAGACTGGGAACGCCACCAACGGCGCTGGGCAGTGGTGGAGGTGCAGGCAGCGGAGGAGCCAGTGGAGGAGGAGCAGGAGCAGGAGGAGGCAGTGGCGCCGGTGGTGGTGGAGTCGGAGGCAGAGGAGGAGGAGGAGGAGGAGGAGCAGGAGGAGGCAGTGGCGGCGGTGGTGGTGGAGTCCCAGTCAGAGGCTGAGGAGGAGGAGGAGCAGGAGGAGGTGATGGAGGCGGAGGAGGTGGAGGCGGAGGCAGAGGAGCAGGAGGAGGTGGTAGAGGCGCAGGAGCAGGAGGAGGTGGTGGAGGCAGAGGAGCAGGAGGATGACCAGCTGCATCTGTCGGTGGTGGTGCTGGAGGAGGAGAGTCGGCAGGAGGCAGCATCGGCCAGGCAAGAGCCAGAGGCCTTTGGAGATAGTAAGTATTTGCTATAAGTGCTGGACATAATTGGATAAGATTGAGATGTCCATTATCCTTAAAAAAAAAACTGCTTTCACACATGTGCATTTAATGATAACCTAAATGTCATAGGTTTAAATGGCCCTACACATGTAAATGTCTTTAACCACTCAAACCACAGACAGAGCCATCATAACACATGGCCACGCAGGCCAGGCCAACACAAATGTGCCCGATAGTCTTGTGAACGTGTCAGTATATGAATGTTTTTTTTTTTTACTACAAATGTAAACAAAATTACTGTAACTTCCTGTGAGTGGTTGTGTAGATAATGGGCCACTGTAGTGCTTTGCCTTGGGGCCTATAATGCTGTTAAGACCAACCTGTCCACAGGCCTCTCCCCGGCCCACACCAGAATGTAGAGCATGTATCCTAATGCAACAGCAAAGCCTTATCAACGTCTATTGTGCGGCCAAATGCATTTGTACCTAGAGGCCTAACATTTGAAAGTAATGTAACAGTAGGCATCTCTAGTAAATCCTGTCTGTTTGTCAAAATAGGTATACATGTATGTAATGTTTTTTTTTCTGTTTTTTTACAGCACACATGGAGGAAGTTGACAGTTGGCCTCCCCGCCCACCAACATTGTCTCAGATCAGGGACAACATTGCAGCATATTGGGGCAAAATAAAAAAACTCCAAAAAGAGCAGGATCGAATATTTGAGGAGCTGGAGGCCAAAATGGCGTACTGGTCCACATTATATGAGGTTTGTTTTTTTTGTTTTTTTTTATCATGTAAATAGTTTAACACATTATTGTACATATGTATATTATTATTTCTCAATGTATATAAGTTTTTCTAAACAACCTTGGTGTGTGTGTCTTTATTAATCTATTACAAATGCACAACATGTGGGTCTAAGGTCAATAAAGAATGGATATGGATTCCAAAAACACAAACATTTAAGCGACAAATTTTGGACACAAACCCATCATCATGTCAACATTTCTAAAGTCCTACTAATTGTGGCTATCAGCTAATGAAGATACACAAAGTGTATTTTGTAATGAAATCCACACTAACATTGGAAGAACAGTAACTCCATACACATAAGGCAATGGTCAGGAACCCAACTCATGACACCAGCACAGGGAGTCAGAGGTGCTAAATAATAAGCCACCATGCTGAACCGGTGCTGGCTATAGTATTTTGCAAGACAAGAAGATGGTGAAATCACATCCAAGCACACGCAGTAGCTGAAGAAAAAAAAAACAAATACCATATGCTAATTCCATGTCAGCCAAAGGAACATGTGCCCTCCACCACCAATCCACCCCTCCAAGAGGTAGGCCATCCGTAGTACTAGCAGACAGATAAATAATGTGCCCTGGGGGCAAGATTCATTTCCAAAGGTATATGTCAAATGCCATAGCTCATTAACTAGTTCCCCAAATCATGTGCCATTGTAGTGATAGACCAAGGTTAGCTTCAAGTGTCAAAGCAAAGCCAGTCACACATTGAAGAGAACCTCGAAACTGTACACAGATGAGGCCATGTTTGTGATTTGAACTCATGACCTCAGTGGTTTAAGGCAGAAGTCGGGTGATGCAAAGGTCCATGGTACTGGAGTGTGGTGAGCGTTCAGTTTGGATAAAGCTGAGTACATGGCATAACGTGTACACCGTGGATCCAGATGAAAGTCAGTCTGCAGCCAATGTTGCATTTAACTCTAAGGAGGCTGACCCCTACAACTCCCCCAACCCCCCCTCTTAGTCCATTTGTAGTAATAGATGTCAGCATGCACATAATAATCTGCATGTGAAGTAGGAGGCCTGAGGCTTTTCTAAAGTTCACCACAAAAAATACTTATCTTACAATACAGGAGACATATGAGGGCATTTTATACAATGTGGTTGAGCGTGTCTAACAAATCCAACTAAAAAAATAAAACCATTGTGTGAGGTTCCTGCGTTTCTTGTTAGCATAATGATTCCATTCCACACAATAGTTGTGGGTATGCTTGGTATTTGAACTCATGTCTGCTGTGTTGTGGGTCCAAAGTGCTAACCAGTGAGCTACCTGTGTATTTTGTGAGTACTTTGTGCGAATAATGAAGAGTAGTATTAAGTGTGAGGTGTCTGTGTAGCACGCATGCTGTATTTTGGTTGTTGTGTGTGGTTTTTAACATCTGAGGTTGGGGTAGTGGGTAGCTGTCCCTCTTTGCATACAGTCATTGCTGAGTTCTGATCCCAGACATAAACCCTTCCTCTGTGTGGAGGTTGTATACATTCTTGTGTGCATCCTTTATGGAAGAGTATGCTATGCATTCATTTTGCAGAAAAGGCAAGATGCATTTACATGACATATATTTTAATACATTCGTTATTCATGTGTTTTTAATGTGGCCATGTCCATGCATTTTGCATACTATACGGCAACTTGAAATCCTCAACACAGAAATATTGTGAGCTATGTATTTGTTAAAAGTGTGTAGTACGCTTATTAGTAGCAAAGGAAAAACAATCGTTCAGAGTGTTCCACATTGTTATTTGTGAGTGATTCTTAGCATTATCTAATATCTATAATATAAAAGCCTAGCAGCGTGTGTTAGTCTGTGTGTGGAAAAAACTACCGGGTGACAGAGTGCTCAAGCTGCGGCGCCACCTGCTGGGCGGAGTTATATACTACACTTACCTACTAAATTCTTAGCATTATCTAAAATATAAATGTAAAAGCCTAGCGGCGTGTGTTAGTGTGTGTGTGTTTGTGGAAAAACTATTTTCTCAGAAAGGGCTCATCCAATTGACCTGAAATTTGGTATACTGACATTATTTGACAAAAAAATTAGAATAGTGAAGTCAGTTAACTTCCATCATCCCCCCTTTTCCCAGTGGGAGGGGTAGTAAAGGCTAAATTTACGAGTTGAAGGCTCAAACTCATTTTCGTGAGGTAATTTTACCTCATGAACACTTATGTGTAGCTGCGTGTGTTAGTGTGTGTGTGTAAAAAACTATTTTCTCAGAAAGGACTCATCCAATTGACCTGAAATTTGGTATACTGACATTATTTGACAAAAAAAATTAGAATAGTGAAGTCAGTTAACTTCCATCATCCCCCCGTCCTCCCGTGGGAGGGGTAGTAAAGGCTAAATTTACGAGTTGAAGGCTCAAACTCATTTTCGTGAGGTAATTTTACCTCATGAACACTTATGTGTAGCGGCGTGTGTTAGTGTGTGTGTGTAAAAAACTATTTTCTCAGAAAGGACTCATCCAATTGACCTGAAATTTGGTATACTGACATTATTTGACAAAAAAATTAGAATAGTGAAGTCAGTTAACTTCCATCATCCCCCCTCCCCCCCCGTGGGAGGGGTAGTAAAGGCTAAATTTACAAGTTGAGGGCTCAAACTCATTTTCGTGAGGTAATTTTACCTCATGAACACACATGTGTAGCGGCGTGTGTTAGTGTGTGTGTGTGTGTGTGTGTAAAAAACTATTTTCTCAGAAAGGGCTCATCCAATTGACCTGAAATTTGGTATACTGACATTATTGGACCAAAAAATTAGAATACTGAAGTCAGTTAACTTCCATCATCACCCCTTCCCCCATGGGAGGGGTAGTAAAGGCTAAATTTACGAGTTGAGGGGTCAAACTCATTTTCGTGAGGTAATTTTACCTCATGAACACACATTAAAAAGGGCGCTTGCGTCGAGAAGTAACGCTCTTCCCCTGAGGAGGCCTGGGCTAGGCCCATATGCATGACAAGAACATTTTTAAGACCTTAAGTAGCTTGATTTGACTAGAATACATGAGTATCATGCACGGGTTAACTTGTATATATATATATATATATATATATATATATATATATATATATATATATACATACACACACACACATATATATATATATATATATATATATATATAATATATATATATGACTGAAATGAAGCAAAGCCAAGGCGCCTAATAGTGTAATACATAAGGTATATTGGAACCTAAATGTGGATTAAATGCATACCATGTCAAGCTTGTCCAATGGCCTTATAAGATGGTAATTCTTCGCCTAAAGATGTTCCTCTGGATCCCATCCAAACATAAAAAATATAATGCAGAAAAATGCAATAATAGTGTAGTATTTCAATGTGTTCCCTAATACACCTCGTGGGGTACGCACCAATCCTTGTCACTCGAAAACACCACTTAGTGTATCAGAGATGTTATAATCCCATAGAAGACACTTCAAAGGGGGAAGAGAACCCATCATCCAAATATCCAACAAGAAATATATATACTATGCATACCAGATATCAATTGAATATCAGCACATCTCAGAGACTTGATAAGGATCTTCCTTATGTTAAAGATGTAACTCTTGACATAGTCACTTCCATCGGCGGTAATAAACAGGATTGACAGAAGAAGAATATGTTGTAATATACAATAACACAATTTTATTAAAAAATGTAAACAATGCACTCACAGGAAGAAGCATAAACAAAGCTTATCTGTAACGCCAGATAGCGATAACCACTCACAGCAGCTCGACGCGTTTTGTCTTGACCCCGCAAGACTTCATCAGGAGCAAATTGAAGTAGGTATAATAAACAGAATCCATCGGCCATTTTATATCCTGCCACACCATTATGGCGCACGCACGGACCGCCGTTCAGTGCGCACACGCATAATGTTGGATAACTTTATTGGCAATCATGTGATAAACGCACATACATAAAGTGCGCATGTGCGAAGTATAAACAAAGATAAAGACCTCTATTTATAGTATTAAAATTGACAATAACAATCACATTTTTCATCCGAAGGTAACATTTAACCAGAACTAATTAACAGTGAATAATGAGTAAATCCTGATGACGTAGCAATGAATACATATTACACATAGGTCAATAATGCAAAGAGATTTACCAATAGCACATAGCCAGGTTGAAAGACCTAGACTAAACACTAAAATACAGAATGTACTAAATATTAACATTAACATATAAAAACTAATGGTCAAATGAGATTAAATATACAGATTACCATAAGGTAATACCTTCAAATAACAATATATAATATTAAAAGTATACTACATATCAAAAAAAGTAAAAGTTTATCAAAAAGTTGTAAAAATTGTAAAAAAAAGGGCGGTTATAAAAAGGGGGGGTTATAAAAAAAGGGGCAATTCCATAGTTCTCGTTAAGACCAGAGGGTGTTAAAGTACCCAGCTCAAATATCCAAAACATTTCACGTTAAGAAAGCCTCCTTTGTCAATCACCCCCTCTTGAATTCAATTTCACATGTTCCAGAGCCATAAATTTAAGACATTTAGGATCACCATTATGTTTTTCAATGAAATATAGATACAGAATGACTCATAATTCTGTTTTTAATGTTTCTAATTTGTTCCTGGATTCGTAACTTTACAGGACGCTTAGTTTTACCAATATATTTTAATCCACAGGAACATTCCAACATGTATATTACGGAGGTGGTTAGACAATCCATACGATATTTAATGGTGAACCTCCTTATCATGGTTGTAGAAAGAGGTTTTTGCTGAGTTCATATACTTACAAACGTTACAATGGTTACATCTCAGAGACCCTTTATCATCAAAAGGGGTACCAGAGGATCTTTGGTCTTTATTAAGTTTCTCAAGCAAACTAGGAGCTAGCAGATCCTTCAAATTGCAATTTTTTTCTAAAGATCACAGCTGGTCTTTCAGGTAAAATTTTAGCCAGGATAGGGTCCCTTTTTAGTATGCCGCAATGTTTGTTCAAGGTAGACCTGATGATGTTTTCACCACTGTTATACTCCGTAATAAATGGTACACTTTCAACCTTACTTTGTCTAACTGAGTATTGTAAAGTTTCCATTCTATCCTTGTCCTTAATCCTCTTAGTGGCTTCATCAAGTAATTTGTTGTGATAACCCCTTTCTTTAAAATGATCTGACTGTTGCAGCTGTGACATTCAGTCACAGCAGCAACAAGACACAGAAAATACATAAACTTTTTCTTTTTCTTCCGTGCATGATTGCATTGAACGTGCTTAGAAAGTGCTGCTATACCTGACATATCTGAAATCCCTATACCAAATGCTGATTTAGAATTGTATGTAGATGGTTTCCGATAATATGTTGATGGCACACCATACACAGGGTGTGCAGAACTAATTAGGTCTCTGTTTGCTGCTCTTCAACTGCCTCAGTAACTAGCGGTGATAAAGGTACAGGCACACACTAGGGAACAAACCACTAGGCTTGAATGAATCTATAAGATTCCATTGTATAAAACCTTTAGGGAATTATATCGTGAAGTAAGGTTTATACAGGAGCCAAGTAGGACTACAGGCAGGGTATAGTTTAGAGGTTCTAGATTAAAAGGTGAATCAAAAGAAGGGAATTATAATGTATTTTATATGAAATGTAGTGTACCTTTAAGAATGCTTCACATTTTAATATGCTCAGGGATATATTCTAGAATTTGTAAGAAGTTTTGCAAATTTTAGAAGTAGAAGTTAAAATTAGATCTGCAGAATTAGCCGATTACAAATAATGTACTACCTTACGCTTCTTGGAAAATTACACCATAACGCTAGAATAAGTACAACCGCAGGCTTGGCAGGAAACTGATCTTGTGATTCATCAACTGTTCTGCACATGAACAAGTTCCTCAAAAGTACTATAATGGTTTTAACCTAATATGCATTAAAGCAGAACAGATTCTATACAGAAGATATATTGTGTATAGTCTGTGTTCTGATCGATCGTAATGTATGCATGCAGAAAGAATTCCATTGATTGTGTATAAGCTCAGCATCAATCCATGGATAGCATACGTTGGATTTGACAATATATATATATATATATATATATATATATATATATATATATATATACAGAAAAAGCTAGATAACCAATAATGGCACTGTGACAAATTATCAGTAATGCAATGGATAATTGGAATATATAGTCTAAACAAGTCTTTATAAACACTTCCCGTGTGCAGGCAGCTGCCGGTCCTCCATAAACCAAACGGTGTATTGCGGAAAAATCTGGGAATAAAGGGTAGGGGAGGACAAGGCGCACAATAGTGTAGTATTGTATTACAATAAATGTATATATTAGCACAGGACCAAGAATGATCCGGAATAAAACCTTATCACCAAAGAGAGAGACCGATGTTCTTAGTGCAATGAATAAATGCAATATTACACCAGCCACTCGTGTAGTAAATATGCGTACCAGAAAGAAGGTCTTTGAGGCTTATAAGATAAAATATCCCGGACAAATCAGGTTATACATTTTCCATGTTCCAGCAAATGATTGGATTGGATGTCCCTTAATATCGTGCATCACGCCATTTTGCGTGTGCGCACTAACGTCCGGAAACTGGAAGTGGTCATAATGTAGATGCGTCTCCACGGCAACTTGACGACCCGTTTGCGCATGCGCTGCATGCAGAAGCACAATTGCTTTATCGTCCAACAGCGCATGTACAGAATCGACAGTTCACTGAATTCTATAGCGCAAGTGCCACAGTGGTATCATGGGACAAAGTTTCTGGCATCATTAATCTATTTTCTCCTGATGAAGTCTGGAAATAGCACAGACGAAACGCGTTGAGCCTCATTGTTGCTGTGATTATTTACCTTGAATCATATTGTCATCTATATCTGGTGTGTGCATGCTGTATGCTTTTACAGATAAGCTGATTATCTGCTACTTGATATGTAAGTGGCTTATGTGTATTTTAAATAAATTGTATTATTGAGATACTACATCTGTGGTTTCCATTCTGCTCCATTCCTGAGGCATTCAATCATTTGCTGGAACATGGAAAATGTATGACGTGCTTTGTACGGGATATTTTATCTGATAAGCCACAAAGACCTTCTTTCTGATACGCATATTTACTACATGAGTGGCTGGTGTAATATTGGATTTATTCATTGCACTAAGACCATTGGTCTCTCTCTTTGGTGAAAAGGTTTTATTCCGGATCATTTTTGGTCTTGTATAATATAAATATATACATTGTAAATATATACATTTATTGTAATAAAATACTACACTATTGTGCGCCTTGTCCTCCCCTATCCTTTACACACACATATATATATATATATATATATAGATATAGATATAGATATATAGATATATACATATATATACACACATATATATGTATATATTGTCGAAGTCAGCAAATTGGATAAAGTCATTTCAATTGATATCGAGCAAACTTGGTTGTCTTTGTCTGAAAATATGCATATAGTACGCTACAGCGTATTAGGGCGTATCCAGCCGTAACACGTGGCAATAACAAGGTTTTACACTTTTACACGAACACACACACTTGTAAATAATACACATTAATTGTAGTTGCAACACATAGTCATTTATATCGAAATATAGTAGTATTTATGCTTAATAAGATAAGATATATGCATTTAAGTGAAACCCAAAGTTCAGGTTGCAGGAACTGTGTCATGTTTAGTATCATTTTAATCCCCTATTCATTAGCAGCTATCCGGTTCATTCAGTGAAGAGATCGCACATTGCATACGCTAGTTATTGATGTTAGGGAATAAATGTTTAAAGTGATACTGATTATAAAATGCTAATAGACTAGTTGAAACTGGAGTCTTGGCGGGATAATCGGAGCACATCCCCTGGAGAGATGACCCCCACCTTTGGATATTTTGGTTTGAACTGGTCTATGACCTGCAGTACACTGGACCTTCCTGAAGCCTGGACCAATAGAAGCAAGCCACACCATCTGCTTTGTTTTACTGTATTTCTGACTGCATATAAGCAGGAGCTTTGTGTTTAGTGACAAGTCTTCTTTGACCACAGCCTTCAGACCTGAATGACTGTTCACTGGATCCATAGCGCCTGCGATAAGTAACGGCTGTACTTATTATTTCGCTTGAATTATTCTGCTACTTTTGGATAACAAATTTTTGTGCGTTGGAAACACAAATCAAGATTCGACGATCGTTATTGGATAGCGACAAAATGCGCATAACAATATACGCACACACACACACACACACATATATTATAAGGGCACAGTCGTGCCCTTATATTATGGTTACATGTAAAAAACGACATTCTGCCATTGGAAATCTGTGAGAGGGGAGGCATGGTGTTTGAGGCTCTACATCTTAAAACGTATTAAAGCTATTAAGCTGAAATTTGGCATGCGAATGGAGAACTGTCCACAGGTGCCGCATGTAAAATTTCAGAAAAAAAGAATAAAAAATGACGATTTAGGAACAATCTAAAGTTCAAAATCTCACCGTTTTTTCCACTTCCTGTTTTGCAAAAGTCGCCGTTTTTCTGGGTTTTTTGGGAGAGCGTAAGTCGGTGTACAGGACGTTTAAAGACATGCGGTAACTTTTGTTAGAAGCTATTAGGGCTGAGGAGTGCCTTTGAGGGTTCACAAGTTTGACAAAGTTACAGTTTTTTTTACAATTTTGTAAAACATGCCCCATTTTAAAGATAGGGTATTTCAGAAAAGTTCATGACATTGCACATGTCAGATAGAGTCTTGTGCTGGGTGTAGTATATGTGGCTTCACATGGGGCACAAATATGACTGTGTGTTCCCCCGCATACCGATTGTGATTTGTAAACTACAGACAAATTAGAGTCTGAGGGGGGGCACACTGTATAATTTTGAGCCCTGGCACTGCTTTTATTTCAAAGTTTATCCCTCAGTGCGATGCCAGAGGAATGGATGGGGAATGCACTCAGCACACCATTCCGGCAGCCGGAATGGATGGGGAATGCATTCAGCCATCCATTCCGGCAGCCAGAATGGATGGGGAATGCACTGAGAAAGCCATTGCGGGAGTGGAATGCACTCAGCCATCCATTCCGGCAGTTGGAATGGATGGGTAATGCACTCAGCACACCATTCTGGCAGTTGGAATGGATGGGGAATGCACTCAGCACTCCATTCCGGCAGCCGGAAAGGATGGGGAATGCACTTAGCACTCCATTCCGGCAGCCGGAATGGATGGGGAATGCATTCAGCCATCCATTCCGGCAGCCCAAATGGAAGGGGAATGCACTCAGCACACCATTCCGGCAGCCGGAATGGATGGGGAATGCACTCGGCACTCCATTCCGGCAGCCGGAATGGATGGGGAATGCACTCAGCACTCCATTCCGGGAGTGGAATGCACTCAGCCATCCATTCCGGCAGCCGGAATGGATGGCAAAGGTACGTGCAAAAACATTCATGTGTACTGAATAAGGCCTTTTTCACTTTTACATGGAGTTCTAGGAAATTGTATATGTATGTCAAAATTTAGGCTAAGCCACAATATGTTTGATTTATTCTCTATGTAAAATGGGTCTTGTATCCACACATCTTTCCTATTGTATGTTAACCACACTGCTTAAAAACGCTACTCAGAATAATAATGCTACATTTTCACTTTTAACGGCAGAACTGTTTGAAAATAGAGCTAGCGAACTTTTACAATAGAGACACTTTGGAACTCAATACATATATAGGAAGTAGAAAATTATTGATTCCACACGTACAAGAGTGTTGGGGAGGAAATGAGCTAAGCTCATTGCGCATCGGAGCTCCTACTGTGTAGAAGCTCCTATACGCAATGAACTTAGTTCATTGCATTAGGTCTATTTATAGTATTAGGGGATTTTTCCACTAGCGTGGGAAAATCCCCTAATACTATAAATAGACCTAGCGCAATGAGCTAAGCTCATTGCGTATCAGAGCTCCTACTAGGTTGGAGCTGTTTGCGGCGGCTTCTCCCTTTTTTATATTTCTTCAATCAAGCAAGAAGATTCCTGGATCTTACAAATATGGGGCCCCTCTGGCCGAAGAACAGAAGACTGCAATCAACAATGGGCTCCCCCTGTGTAGAAGAACTGAAGAGATTTCAAGCATGGACATTTGGAAGTACAAATTTATTTGGGACAGGGACAAGCATGGACATTTGGATACAAATGTATTTTTGAATTTGTTTACAGCCATTTTTGGATTGAAAGCTGTGGACAAGAAAAGAAAACTTCATTGGTGAGTATATCGGGAATTTATTGTTTTTTAATAAAATATGTTGTGTAAATGAGGGTGTTTACTGTCTTTATTGTCGGTTTATTATTTTTAATAAATATTAGTGGTTTTAACCAGGGTGTTGTGATTTTGTAGAACTACAGGTCCCAGCCAGCCCTGGGTGTCAGGGCTTGTTGGCACTTGTGGTTCTCCAAGTGCCAACATGTCCTGGCTGCCGTTGGTATGCTGGTGCTTGTAGTTATACAAATAGCAGCATGCCCACACTATTTAGGGCAACCTGGCTGGATGGGACTTGTAGTTTCACAAAACAAAATGGTGTCCATTTGTTTTTTTTATGACTTATATCGCCGTTATTACCCTACACCCACCGCCCAGGAGTAGTAGGAAGAGCCCTAGTGCTATCAGCACTGGGCTGGGGGTCCCTAGCGGGGGCCCGCTCATTTTTTTTTGGTGGACCCCACTCCCTATGGAATGCAGCCCAGCGCTGAACAGCCTGTGGTTGGTTAGTCATTATGGCAGGGGGACCCCTGTCGCGAGTTCCCCTGCTATAGTGTCTCCAACCCCGGCTGGTTTGCCTAGTGCTGCTTCCGTGAAAATAGGGAGGACCCCACGCCAATTTTTCCCCCGATTTTCACGGAACCAGCAGTGGACTGGCAGCACTAGGTTTAAGACTAAATAGAGGGGGGACCCCAAGCTTTTTTTTTACTTTGATCTATTTTTAACACTTTTGACAGCTGCAGGAGCTCCAGCTCTATTGCAGAACAGTGTAACAGTGATGTGTTTATACAACACTCTGCTAGCAAGCAGCATGTTGTATCTGGCGTGTTTGAAAGCAAACTCTCCTGAGTTTGCTTACTCGCAGCTTCATACATTTGAGACTTGTATAGCCAGGGCCCTCTTAAGACCATCTTGGGCCCCCGGGCACAGCAGTGCACCTGGGCCCCTATATATAAAAAAAAAAAAAAAAGATTATATATATGGGCCCGTCGGAGGAAGCAAAAAAAAAAAAACCTGGAAAAAGAAAAGAAGAAAATACTTACCGTGCTGTCAGCTGGCGATCCGGCTCCCTCCATGGTCTCCTCCTCTGTAGCGCTCTGCAATGGATGTCGGGGGGGGGGGGGCGTGATGACGTCACGCCCGACATGCAGTTTGATCTCTGGCGATTTTGGAAATAGCGCTTTTGACAGAAGCACGACTCAGCGATTTTGCATGAAATCTCAGCTTCATACATCTGCGAGTTTCAACTCTCACGATAAAATCGCTGGATTTGCAAAATCGGATCTTGATACATTTACCCCTTGGGGTTTGTGTTGTAAGAAATGTATTAGGGCTGCGGAGTGCCTTTGAGTAAAGGGACTTTTAGATGCAAATACTTTTTGGACTTTGCAAGCCGGACTTTGGAAATTACACATTTATTTTGGACTTTTACAAGCCGGAATTTGGATACAAAATTATTCAAGACTTGGTTGACAGCCATTTTTGGATTAAAAGCTGCTGACGACAGATGAAAACATCAATGGTAAGTATAGGGTGTTTATTATTTTTAATAAAAATATATGGTATAAATGAGGGTGTTTATTGTTTTTATTGTGGGTCTATTATTTTTATTAAATGTGTATGGTTTTAACAAGGGTGTTGTGGTTTATTTAACATTTTCTTTTGTGGAACTACAGGTCCCAACCAGCCGTGAGTGTCATTGCATGTTGGCACTTGTGGTTCTTCAAGTGCCAACATGCCCTGGCAAATTAATACACACCCAGCTGCCAGGGCCATCTTTTCCATGGGGCACGATGGGCAGGTGCCCGGGGGCCCCACAGGCAAGGGGGCCCCATAGGCAGGGCTCTTTAATTAGAATAAATAATCCTGCAAAAGAAAAAACCTGCAAAAAAACCTTCAAGGGTCACTGAGCAAGTACATCTATCTATCTCTATCTCTATATATCTATATCTATATCTGTATCTCTATACATCTATATCTATATATATATATATATATATATATATATATATATAGGGGCCCCGGTGCACTGCTTTGCCCGGGGGCCCATAATGTTGTTAAGATGGCCTAGCCAGCTGCTAGTCAAGAGACTCTGCAATCTCTAAAAAAATGTACAAATAATGAAGCAAATTTTGGCAGCACTATTGAATATGTATAGATATAGATTATTCTCAACCTTAGACGCCAATATCTAAAAAATATTCACATTTACTAACATCATGAAAATAAAACAACATAAAGGAATGCCACCACAGATCAATTTGTGAATAGGGATAGATCAATCAAAATGGAGAGTCTCCAATATAGCTAATAGTAAGTTCATTGCTCTGTTATATCCAAATAAGTTCAAGCTGGAATAATGTTGTTTCCCGATAGAAAACACTCCAGAAAACCGTGTGTTTCATTAATGAGCAATGAATATGATTAAGGAGAGTCGGTTTATGAAAAGAGAGCCTGGTGAGAACAAATTCTGGAACTTGACACAGTATCTCCGAATCACTTATGTGCTCTTTTATAAATAAACAGGGTTTTGGCTTGTTAATTATCATCTGTCATCGCAACGATGATGACTTTAATTATCTTACAACTCCAGTCACTATCGCAAAGTGGCTTTGCAATAGTGATCAGGTAAGCTGTGATGAGGGATCAGAAGATCACTCAACTGCACTGCTCTGCCCATAGGCTTCAATAACCATTGTGGGCAAATTCTGAAAAGCTAAGCTTTTCAGCACTTGATAAAAATGTGCAGTCCGCAGTCCCCATTGACTATTATGTAGACCACTGATGGCTAACCTGTGACACTCCAGGTGTTGTGAAACTAGAAGCCCCAGCATGCTTTGCCAGTAGATAACTAGTTAATAGCTGGCAAAGCATGCTCGGACTTGTAGTTTCACAACACCTGGAGTGTCACAGGTTAGCCATCACTGATGTAGACTGTGGTTTAGGTATAAGAGAAGCACATCAGCACACAGTTAAAATGATTTGTTTGAGTTCATACAGCTTACCCTCACGACATACAGAGTACACGCATCCCCTATTTTCAGAGCTCATAGTGCCATTCGCCCCCACCCGCCCCCTTTTTCACCGTTCTTCATTTCTGGCCATAAGCTATGCCCCGTCCCAGGAGAGCCAGGGTAATGCCCACTAGATATTCCCACGCAACCCCCTCACCTTCCGGGCATGCCCCTGCAGGGAATGAGGGCCCGGGACCTGCTGGGTCTTCCCGCCGGAGAGAGGCCGCATCCACTATCGGAATGGCGGCCGTCTTTTCCGGCGGGAGGGCCTTAGCCTCCGGTCACGTGACCCGGATGCGGGTGCACTCATCAGACGTAGGGGCGCAGGAATCAAGCTCTGAAGCACACAGCGAGACAGACCGGCACCAGGGCAACAAGTAGTGGGGCAAGTCACATACCCGCGAGGGACAGAAGATCCCCTTCCCCGTCCTCCATAAGAACGAGACAGGCCGGGAGGATAAACAGTATGGCTGGGCAGGACAACAGCCAGATTGACTCGGGAGTGAATATGGGGGAGGAAACTGCAGCTCCTCTTCCACCCTCCTTTCAAGTATCGCCTTTAGAGGACTAGGCCCCATAATTTATGACACTGTTCCGACATCACAGGGGACAGCATCAATGCAGGCGGACTCAGGGCCAGATAGGAATAGATTTATGACGAGAGAGGCCCATTTCCAGCAATCTGGACCTCCCCCTGCGTACTCCAGTGGGGCATCTTCCTCCACCCGTATTTCGGAACTCATGGGTCATTCTACCTTTGATGTAGGCCGGGGGACAGGCTGCAAGCAGTTGGGTCACAGGGACACCACGCCACCGTCAGTATCCCCTATACTTTTTTCTAACAAAATGGAGAGCGAGGTCCCGGCACATAAGGACACGGTGGCAGCCTCCACATCTAGGGCAGCAGCGTTAGGGTCAGTGCAAGACCCCTCCATTAATCCCAGATTAGTGACAGGTGTAGGGCCAACCCTCCCCCCGCCAGACACACCTCAACATTTATTACAAGGTGAACTATGGCCCTTTCCCCCACAGCTTTCAGACAACCGGATGTGCCTGCTACCTCTAATTGGGCTCTCCCCTACCCTTCGCTGAATGCTCCCATCCCTACCATCATTAATAACATTTAGTCAGCCCCATACCCATCACCCTCGGGGCAATATGCCCACTATTATACCCACCCAACCTTTCCCAGCCCAGGCCTTTACTCCATCCCAGATCACTTTGTGCAGAATTCACAGCCCCCGGTTGGGTCGAGTCAAGGGATGCCACCTCCTCCTGGTTTCATACATTTCCCGGGGCCACCCCTACAATCATCGCCAGGTCGCTTGACAGCCAATGTGCTTAGTAAACTTGGAGCAGATAGTAACAGAATTTCTCATCCAGTTTTGCAGGTTAAGCTTCAGCCCACGGAGGCACTGACACTCGCTGCAGAGGCATCTCAGATGGCGACTCAGGTTCAACAGGATGCTTCGGTTTTGGCAGCCAAAGGAAAGGAGTCGGCGGCAGCAGCAGGAAACACTTCAGACATTGCTGGTGAGTATGAAAGTATTGCAACCTTGCGCGCTTACACACCCAGTCCACCCATGTCAACTACTAGCGATGACTCCTCATCATCATCCAACACAGGTCCCTGCAAACTCATAAAGACTCATTTCAAAGGGAGCAAGGTTAGGTATATAGTTGCGACTAAGCAAGCAGATAAAACACCAGCCAATGTCCCCATGGTTGGATGTGAAAACATGGCGCTGCTGGCCGGGATTCGTCCTTTTATTAGGGACAGAAATAAAAAAGGCATTTATGTCGATTTATTTGAGATTACCAAGTCAGATCAAAAGGAGCTTGCAGGCAGCGGGGCAAAAGGAGGAATAGGCTTTGACGGGTATAAGACTTTCCCAAAATGTTTAAGTGGCTATTGCATCTTTGCAGCGTGTTACCTTGAAACCAGGCCAACGGCGAGTGGGGAGGTGTGGAAATACCTGCATCTGATCAATGAAATGTTTTTGAAGGAACGTCCTGGAACATAGCGCGCTTACGACGAGCAATTCCCGGAAAAAGTCAGCGGGTGGATAGGTATCCCATTAGGCCACCGTGATGTCGAGATTTGGATGAAATTGAATTGAGCAGTGGGACCTTCAGAGCAGGGAACACAGGCATTGCGGTTTCCTTCAACGAGTTCCCCAGTTCTACAAGAATAGATGCTTCGCATTCAATAATGCAGCATGCGGGAGAGGCGAAACTTGCAGATACAGGCACATTTGTTCACACTGTCACGGAACCCACCCCGCCAAGGACTGCCCAAAAAATATTAAAGGGAGCAGGCTGAGGTCTCGGCAATTCAGGAGATGACATCTAAAGCCTACTCCCGGATAAACCTCCAAGTTCTTAACACTTGGCTTCATTTTTATCCTATAACTGCCGAGGCTTTGTTTCTGTTACATGGCTTCAGAGACGGTCTCAAACTGCCCGTCAAGGGAAGAAAATCCACAGGGTCAGTAAATAACTTGAAGTCAGCCCTTATTAACAAGCATATTTTAGTCGACAAAGTTCGTCAAGAATTTAGCCTCGGGCGCATGCTAGGCCCTTTCCCTTCCCCTCCCACTAACTGGCCTTATTATTTCCCTGGTTGGTATAGTACCAAAAGCATCGGGAAATTTAGGCTCATACAGCATTTATCCCACCCCCAAGGTAGCTCCGGAAACGATGTAATTGATTCCACTATTAGCACGGTCACCTATCAGTCTTTTAACAAAGCTCGGGCACTCCTCGGGGGCCTAGGGCTCGGTGCATTAATGGCCAAATTAGATCTTGAATCCGCTTTTAGGTTGCTCCCTCTTCATCCGTCATCTTTTCAATACATGGGTTTCAGAATTCCAGATGGTTTTTACATAGATAGGTGCCTTCCCATGGGTTGTTCGGTCTCATGTGATTTATTTGAGACATTCAGCTTCTTCCTTTTTGACAAAAAGGGGGTACCACTGCACCAGGTAATCGCTATTTTGTATCCAGATAATTAACTTATAATATATTATATTTAATGTTGTTTCTGGATGGTGCACTCATACACAAAATGTTCTAATATCTAAGAAGAAGAGAAAAGAGAGAAGTGTGCTTGTTTGAGGCACTCCGCGATCTTCTAATATGTAAAATATCTAAATCTTTATTAGTTATACTTAAAATTGAAAATAAATCCCTCCAAATGTAATAGCGAAATATAAAACCAATAAAGTGATCCTAAAGTGAATTAAAATAGCAAAATAATTTGCTATGCCTCGCTACTATGATAATAAAGTTTTGTAATCAATTCATCAATATATTATTATATATCACTCCATTCTGATACTATCGTAATCAGATTTAATAGTCTAATACAGCTAGTGGTGTGATCATAATGTGATTTGTAATCAATCAGATTGTCTTATTCTTTGTTATCATGACATTGCTGTATGATTATACTGCAGATTTAATAAAGTCTCTCTCCAGCAATTCTACCAGTTGTATTGAGTTTCACTGATTTTCTGGCCTTATTTAATGCCTATGGCTGCTAAAAGGTCTCAGTCCTGCCGTTAATACAATATCACGCACACACACTCTGTTATCCTAAACTTAATGAGATTGAGCGCTATCTATTATTGTAAGTCTATTGGTCAGACTCTTACAATGCTGCTGACAACTACTGCAAGGTTTCAATCATACGTTGCACGCTCTCACACATGCCCGCTAATATGACAGGCCCATAAAGCACTTATGTGATTCTCGTTAAGTTAAACAAATTAATAGGAGTGAGGATATAAAGTAGCGAGGCAAACACCAACGCGCGTTTCGCTACTCGCTTTGTCAAGGCAACCAGAAATGAGGAAGAATGAGGGTATTTAAACTGTATAACACGCCCATTCATCTGACGTGTAACTCTCTGATTGGTGGAACGCCGTGTCATATGATTCCTATGAGTGATAGCATGTATGGCCTATCTTATTAATGATGAAATTCTAGATCCGCCCCTTAGAGTCGATTATTGGTAGATCACAACCTCCACACTGCAGTATGTAAACAACGGAGTATACATGGCCTGACACAAATTGTACTGATCTACTCGATAATATGTCAGTACCGTTGTAGGTCTGAACATTACCATATGGTCATATAATGTATTTAACCAGGCAAAAAAAGCGAGTAAGCGAAACGCGCGTCGGCGTTCGCCTCGCAGTGTTATGCATATTAATTAATTATCTAAATTAATCTTTTCGGGAGGGGTCTAATCTCTGGCGTGTGTGTGAATGATTTGAATGAGAGCCCATAATCAGAAATAAGAGGGACTCTTAGATCAGGCAAATGATAATCTCAGCAATAGTTAGGGCTTTATTAGTTTGACAGACTGCGGTGACTGAATGCTCAGATGTGAGCCTCCATTATAGAGAGATACGCAGACCAGTCCTTTTCTAGCCCTACTACAGCGTATGGTTAGGGCAGGATTTAGCCTGACTAATGCTATATTAACAACTATAATGAATTATACAATCTCTGATGTTGAAAACAACATCTTATAGTTTGGTAATTTATGGCTTATATACATCATGTTTACCAATAATTAAGAGAGAATATATCTACTCATACAGCACTCTTAAGTCTGATCTATAGTGACAAGACTGCCACTGCCAGAGTTCATGTCCCACTAAACGGAGGTTACGTGATTATGGAATACTGGTTCACTATTTTGATATATATCCCTTGAATAACTATTCCACTACAACAAGGGAATAACTTTGCTTATACTATCATTACTCCGTTAATGATGTCTTATTATATATCTATGACATCTCCCATTTAGGACCAAAAAATTCAAATGGTCCTATATTTTTGGATTTATAGACAGCTATTAGAAATATTTTGTCATTTATTATAAAATCTTATTGAAGACCTTCTGGCTGTCTCATTACACTGCGAGGCTTGGCGGTGTTCTCTGCCATTTTAAAATTTATATGTTTGTTTATTTCACAATTTTTTGTTTTTTATTTCGCAACTGGTGTCACAGGCACTATTTTGGGACTCATTATTATTTTAATAAAACTAATAAAATGTAAGCTTTAAAATACTCCATTATCATAGAGTGCCCCTATGTTACATGATTCTCTTCTCTGTACTTGTTAATTTAAAAACTTAAATGGTGTAAATTAAGGCCCATATGCACAACAATTAAGAGGGCATTTGATGATAAACCTATTATGTTTCCAATGTATAAATTACATTAAGAAAGAGAACAATATTATTATATATTGTTTTCAACATAAGATATAAAACAGCTTCTTCCTGTATTGGTGCATATAAACAGGAACGGGTGACCTTGGGATAGCACACTATCTAGATGATTTTCTGATATTAGGCCCTCCTTCCTCTTCCATTTGCGCCGATACTCTTTTCGCTGCCCAAGCCCTTTTTCGCATGATGGGAGTTCTGGTCTTCCACGACAAGACGGAGGGGCCTGTTACCACACTATCATTTCTCGGCATTGAGATTGACACTGTAAAGGGTTACTGTAGGCTTCCATTGTAAAAGTTGAGAAGCTTGAAAATCTAATCCTAGAGGTACTCTCCTCACCCTCCCCCACTTTTAGGCGAATCCAATCACTTTTAGGCTCCTTGAACTTTTCCTGCAGGGTAATACCCATGGGCAGGATATTTTGTAGAAAGCTAGAGCTAGCAACAGCCGATTACACCCACGCACAAGCTAATTTCAAAGGCTCCAGAATTTGGCCCTCACAGCAAGTGTCTACATCAAACTTAGACTTACACACAGATGCATCCGGGTCTAAGGGTTTCGACGCCTTCTTTCAGGGGGAATGGTGCGTTGCCTCTTGGCCCCTTCTATGGAAACAAAACGGCTTGACGCGCAACCTTTTAGTATTAGAACTATTCCCTATCTTGGTAGCTTTAGAGCTTTGGGCCCCCCACCTCCGCGGCCGGAGCATGGTTTTTTGGTGCGACAATCTTGGCATGGTACAGGCAATCAATCGTCAGAGCGCTTCATCCCGTCCAGCGGTGAACTTACTTAGGGAGCTGGTGCTTTGTTGCCTTGATTATGACATAACATTTCCAGCCCGCCACTTTGCCGGAATGGACAATAAAATAGCTCTCTCACGTCAGAATTGGTGGAGTTTCAGAGCCCTCACCTCCCACGCGTAGCGGGAAGGTTTAATGTGTCCTAATTCTGTTTGACAGATGGTAGAGCCGGCATAAGGGCCATCGCGGTGATATCCTTGGCCCTGTCCACCAAGAAAACATACGTTGCGGCGTGGAATCGATGGGTATCTTTCCAAGCAATGCGTCATCCCACTCCCACTACGGTGAACGGTATGTTCAAATTCATGTGGGATCGATATAAAGAGAGAGTATCGAAAGCGACGATGGTCTCTACTTTATCAGGAATCTCCTTCATGGCCAAATTGCAAGGTGTCCCCGACCCCACAAAAGGTTTCCTCATAAGTAAAGCATTAAAAGGGTGGGCTAAACTCCACCCAGTGGTGGCGGACTGTCGTAGACCAATTGTTGGCCCCTTGTTATCACGATAAGTGGGGGCATTGTCCTTGATTTCCAACAACACTTATGAGTCTTTACTCTTTAGCACATCCTTTTCAATTGCATATCACGGGGCTTTCAGAGTTAGCGAGCTAGTGGCGCGATCCAAAAGACACCTAGCCTTAGCTCTTCTATCAAAGCATATTATCTCTTTACCCACTAGTGTTCAATGCAAAATAGCCAGTTCTAAGACCGATCAAATGGGAAGAGGTCATTGGTTAGTTTTATCGGCCCAACAGGACACAAGTATTTGCCCAGTCACTCTCTGTCATAGATTTGCCCAATCCCGCCCCCAAAACCCGTATGGTTAGCGCATAATGACGGTTCTCCCCTCACCAAGTTTCAAACCAGCGCCCTTTTGAAGAAATGTTTAGTTCATTTAGGTTTAAACCCTGTGTATTATGGAACGCATTCATTTAGGATAGGGGCAGCTACTGCTGCAGCTATGGGTGGTGCCACAACCCCCGATATTCAGTTGCTAGGATGGAGGAAATCAGACTCTTACAAAAAATATATAAGGCCAGATAATTAATATCCTCCTTCTTCTGTTTGTCCCCTCCATTGCGGCGACCCAAGGCTCCTCCGCCTGCTGTTTTTAACGGAGGCACGAAGGGATTTTCTCCCTATTTTCTCCTTGGACCAAGGCCTGCTTAGGGGTCTCCGAGGTTTTATGGGTTTTCACCTTCGTTTGGGTCAAAGCTCTTTCTTATCTTCCTTACTATTTTTTCTTCTGTTTGTTATAGAGTTCTTCTATGGTTGGTAACCCAGTTATATCTTATGTGTTTTTTGTTCTAGGCATGTCTACTAGACGGATCCGAATTTGGGTAATTGGGCACTCTTACGTGTTTTGGGTGTCCAAGCTCGATTTGGCCTGCAATAGGTCATTTGTTAATACCCCCGTAGACATCAAATGGATTGGGAAGAGAGGTATGAAATGGCAGGCACTTATCCCATCATTAGGCCAGGAGATTGCTACCCACGGTATACCTGACATCTTAGTCATCCATTTAGGAGGCAACGATATGGGGTTGTGTTCACCTTTGGCCCTCACCAACCAAATAAGGGTAAGCTTATTGGAAATTTTTTCACCCGATGGCCAGGTATACATACTTGTTGGTCCGATATAATACCGCGTTTGTGCTGGAGGTCGGACATCCCCCCCATAGTCATGGCACTCATTGTCTATCAGTGTAACAAGGATTATTGTGGTTATAGAGCATCCTCTACTTTCTTACAAGGCAGCCCACCTTTTTAGAGTAGACGGGGTTCATCTATCTAAGGAGGGGATTTGGATATTCTTGGATCAGATATTCTGGAAACTCAGATCCGTGGTTAGGAGGTTTGGTGGCCCTATGGTTCACGGCGTGTTTTAGTTGGTAGGAGAGCAACTCAGTCAGCAGCCAGAGAGCATATGGTGCATTTTACCTGTTTATTTAAGCCATACTCCTTTCAAAGTCACCAGACTCTTGGTCCTCTGCATGGAGGATCTATTGGCCTGCTGAGTGGTCGCAGGCCATCGTCGAGTCATATAAGTAGTATATCTTAGCCGATAGATAAGGTACAACCTGGGTTGGTGGATAGGGGTTACACCTTTTCCACCTTTATTGGTTTTGCTAGTGTGGCTGACTGCCCTGCTCTCGCCGCCACCTTTAATATTCATATTTAGTCCTTCTTTAATAAACTCCTCTTTTCCAACCTTAATTATTTATCGCGTGGTTATTGGTTTACTATTATGGTATAAGACATGTTGCGTTAAAGGGTGTGTATGAACACCAGCGATATGCATTTTAGTATAAGAGAAGCACATCAGCTGAACGCAGTTAAAATGATTTGTTTGAGTTCATACAGCTTACCCTCACGGAGTTAACTTGCCTCGGAATGTTGCAGCCAATAGCAGCACAGGGGAGGAGTTACTTTCACTGCTATAGCTCCTGATTCCTGGGAGTGGTCTTGTGTGTCGAGCTGTGCTGCTGCCTCCCACCCACCCTGCTGCTGAGGTCAAGTCTATGGTTCTCCAGTTCGGTGGCCTTTGAGTAGAAGAGCAGCCCAGTCAGCAACCAGAGAGCATATGGGTCTCTGGGTGAAGCTGAAAGCAGATAACAACAGAGAATACGGCTGATGCAGGTGAACAGGCTGAGTGGGAAAAAAAACAGCGACAGGGATGTCAGTTAGCAACTTGCAGTAGTCTCAGGGAACAGGAGTAACAATTGAGAACAAAAATATCAGGAACGGCAACAATAATGACCAGCAAAGGTGAACTGAGGAAGGCAGACATAAATAGGGAAAGAACAGGTGCACTAATTAATGGGAACAGCAGATTAACCCCTGCTACAGAAGGAAGAGACAAAGGTTCAGTAGGAGCACCTCTGGTGAGTCAGAGGTACTGCAAGGTACATGTAATCCAGGAGACAGGAGCTGCTGAGACAAAGCAGCATGCTGATGTGATGCTGCAGTACAGGTGAAGGCAGATCCTGACAAGCTGCAACTGGTGGGAGTCCTCCATGATCAGCGCTGAATTCCAGGCAACTGCGTTCAGTGCTTTGTAATTCTCATATGAATAATTAGAGATGCTAACTGACCCCTGTGAACTGGTTTTGGATCTGGATTAGCTTCGTGTTTTGGTTTTGGCAAAACCTCCCTCGTGTTTTGGTTTTGGTTTTTTAGAAAGATTGCTAAAATCACATAATTTTGCTCTTTTTTTTGTTCCTACACTATTATTAACCTCAATGACACTAATAATAAGGCATTTGCAGTCAATTTAGGCCACCTCACAGGTCACAATATTATTTTCATACACTTTTAAACAAAGACTGCAGCAACCTGGCTGGATGCTAAGCGACAGAGCAATGACACAAACAGCAGTTCCTAGCACATCTAGCACATTGGCACACAGCAGTGGCAGAAAAGATAAATGGGGGGGGGGTTCTCCCTCCCTCCCACCCTCCGTGATGTTGGATCTTTAAAAGGGATATAAAAACTCGGAAGATCCGAAATCCGACGACGTCACAATGACGTTTTGCCTCATTTTCAATTCCGAGGGCGCGTGATAGTACCAAGCCGGTTCGGCTCGGTACTCGCATACCCTAAGTTCGGGTGTGTTCGAGGAACCAAGCCTGAGCATCTCTAGTAATAATGTAGTGTGGCAAAACACTAATCGTTGCAAGCTAGCCTTAATGGCAAGTATATATAACAAAAAGGATGGCATTTACTTGTTATAAGCAAATAAAATCACAATAAAAAACTTTTAAACACATCAATTTAATAAGTGTCTCAACAAGATTAATAAAATAATGGACATTTGCAAAATCTAAAAGTTAAGTCAGAGTAAAACAGTTTCAGAATTACACTTCTACTTAAACACTACTAGTATGTCTGTACACTGGCATCTAACATCAAGCTCTCAACCTCTAATTAGGAACATAACTTACAAAGAAAAATATAAGGCCAATAAAACTCTACTTTATTCTCAATCCAATCATGAAAAAGTGTGTAAATATTCATAAGATCTCCATAATAGCTCTATAATAAGAGCTCCATAATAGCTCATATAGCTGATATTGCAGAAGAATCTTATAATCTATTAGCTATTACCGATGACCAATATATATATATATATATATATATATATATATATATATATATATATATATATATGTATATATATATAGTATTCAGGTGCTTGGCACTCATAAATAGCATGTGTATATTACCCTGTTGCCTTCCTCGGTGCTTCACTTGTGTAGATAGTATAATAAATAGATTCCAGGTGAGGTGGGACTCAAGGAGTTAAGACAAATTTTAGTTTGTATAAAAAGTAATAATTTAATACTTTCCTCAGGACATCAAACTGCAATTTGTCTTAACTCCTTGAGTGCCACCTCACCTGGCATCTATATGTGTGTATATATATGTATATATAAGACCTCCCTCTGGCATAGGGAGCAAAACCTATCGTTCCATGATCTATTGTGGAAATATGTTCTAGGCCCACAAGCTTAATATTAACAGGAACACTGTGCAGAGCATACCTTGATATACTGGGCCTGAATCAATAAGGAGCATACATGCTGATACCTGCAGTATTTCGTGTAAAATAACACTACGCTTGTCCAGAAACGGATTATGGTCAATTTACCTACACACGTGACTCCACTCATCTAATCCAATAGTATCATTATATCAAAGCAGATGGGGTGAAAGAAGCCACTGCCAGCAGGGAATACTGCCATGAAGGGATGTACTTGGACTGCAATAAAGCTTAGGTAGGTGGTATGTGTTAAAATAACCTCCACATGAATGCTAGGACCTTGGGTTCCAAGCAGAACATTGCCCACAGCATCACACTGCCTCCACCGGCTTGCCTTTTTCCCATATTGCATCCTGATGCCACCTCTTCCCCAGATAAACGACACACACACACACACTCGGTCATCCACATGATGTAAAAGACCAGGCCATCTTCTTCCATTGTTTCATGGCCAGTTCTGGAACTCGTGCTCTTTGTAGGTGCTTTTCTACTGACTGGACAATTTTTTCTTCAGCTTGTACATTTGCACATCTGATTATCATTTTAGCCTCCTTTTGTCTTACAATATACACCTCCTTGTCTTCATTATTTTGAGTCTGCTTATATTTCCTAAAGGCCATGTATTTTGCTTTCACAATACTTGCTACTTCTTTTGCAACCCACTATGGCTTCCTTTTTCTCGTGCTTTTCCTAACCCTTTTGATGCAGAGATCTGTTGCTTTTAATATTGCACTTTTTAATTTTTACTACATCTCCTGCACTCCTTTCAAGTTCTTCCACTATGCCTAAGAGCCACTTACACATTTTTCAATCTCTAAACCTAGCCATTCATAGGCAAACCGAAGGGGGTTTCCTAGTGCCTGGAAACACCCCCCCCCCAAAGCCTGGGGCACTGTATAATTGAGGTGGCTGGACCTTGCCCTCGCTTTACACGGCTCTGCTTGAAAAGAGAGAGCCGCGTGTACCTAACAGTAGTGCATGCAGCATTGTCCATGTATATTATAGGGATAGGAAGAGTTGGAGAGCAGCCAAGCACTGTCTAATACTATAGCCATGACCCCATGCATGCTGGTTAAGTCCACTGGTGGCGTGGTGTGGAAACCCCCCTCTACAAATCCTGCGTTTGCCCCTGCCATTTTAAAAATGTAGAAGGTAGCCAGGTTACAAATGTATGCATAGCACACTATACTGAAATATATTAAAAATTGCTTTTGCTTACTGTTTCTTCAACAGTCACAGACTCCAAATTAGAGCCATGGCATTGATCTGCTTTGTGACATTTTCCCATATGCGGTGTGTAGCAGGGGCAGATAGCTGCCACTTGGCAGAGTGCAGCCTAGCCACCACCAGCTGCACAAGTACTTTCACCTCGCATTGCGTAAAATTAAGTTGCCTTCACTTGCCAGAGGTAGACTTGCTTTGGCCAGCTCTCTCTTCCTCAGCAGACATGTCAACATATATATAGTAGAAGTAGATATCACCAATATTAAAAAGTAGAAATAGACTATCAATAGCTACTCAGCCTGGATTGCAAAATGGCAGGATACGATGATTGCTCTTCCAACTTTATATAGTGTCTGTAAAGTCGTCCTCTCCTACCATTGGTTTTGTGTGAATGCCCAGGCGTTGGAAAGCCCCTATCTGACTGGATATAGGCCACTGTTGTCATTAAATTATATATAGTCATCCAATCTGCCGTCACAGGTGAGAAATCTGCCAATGTAGATATGGTATAGGAGGAATCCTTGACTGACATGCTTTTGCTCACACATGGCCTGAGAGGCAATCAATGAGGAGAATGTTGAAAAGTCTCATACACTTACAAACATGTGGGCTGCAAACTTCACCTGTCATGAGCTGTGGGCCCTCATCTGCACAATGGACATGTGCCTAGGTCTTGCACCCACACATATTTCAAATGAAGAGAAAAACGCTGCCTAGTGAGCTACAAGGCTCTATTTACAAGGCAGCATTGTGCAGCTCCAGCGGTACTGGAGCAACCTCAGGAGGAGGCAATCCCAGCTTGTTCTGGAAATGAGTAGGCATATTAGAAGATGTAAGTTCACAATTACTAATAAATACTTATGATTACACTTACATACCTATTTAGTTGTATACAACGCTATATGTCTTGTAATAACCTTCATTGGACAAAGTACATGGCCTGCTATGTTATAGTGATGTTTCAGAATCAATATGTGATTAACATAACTTTCTAGGTCAAGTTCACATGAAAGTGGTGTAGAGTTGATTTATTTGGCCAATGATGGAGTAATGGTCCATGTGTATTACTGGATATTTCACATTGCAACCTAACATTATATTTATGTATCTATGTATGTATGAGATAGAGATAACATTTTTTTTAAACTAATATGCCATATTTTTTCCAACAGACCAACGCTGCCAGAATCTGGGGCTAGGGAGAAGTCCTAGGAGGAGGCCCTGGAGGAGGACCTGGAAGAGGTGGTCCTTTCAACACCTCCTGACCAATCCCTTACCCCAGCCCCGGAGGAAGAGTCCATGCCAGCATCCTGGGAGGGACCCCTCGTGATAACTGAGAAGCCCCTGGAGGAGACTATGGAGGAGCAGGAGGAAGCAGGGGCATCCCAGGTCCCTGCAGAAGATTGTAAGTATCTTGATTTTCTATTATAGAATAAATTAATTATTACTTTTGCAGAATTAAAGTATAGGCCACGGCAAGCCTTTCTTTGTAAATGTGAATTTGCCTAATCCTAGGCAATGATTGCTATTCTACAGGTGACTGACTACATTGACTACTACCCGAGCCACCTAGCTATTACTTTTGCCCACATACACTTATTAGTGTTTGTTGGCTTTTTAAAAGTTTGTTGGGGATCAAAATATCGAAATTTTGGGTCCATGGCCAGGAAACTCCCCAGACCTTAATCCCATTGAGAACTTGTGGTCAATCCTCAAGAGGCAGGTGGACAAACAAAAACCCACAAATTCTGACAAACTTTAAGCATTGATTAGGCAAGAATGGGCGGCCATCAGTCAGCTTGTGGCTCAGAAGTTGATTGACAGCATGCCAGAGCGAATTGCAGAGGTCTTCAAAAAGAAGGGTCAACACTGCAAATATTGACACTTTGCATAAACTTAATGTAATTGTCAATAAAAGCTTTTGACACTTATGAAATGCTTGTAATTTGACTTCATTATACCATAGCAACATCTGACAAACAGGTCTAAAAACACTGAAGCAGCAAACTTTGTGAAAACCAATACTTGTGTCATTTACAAAACTTTTGGCCATGACTAATAAGAACTCCAATCTCACCTTTAAGGAAAGAAAAGCATTGAAGGAATTAAAAGGCAACCCCGACCTTATGATCAAACCAGCTGATAAGGGAGGATAAAAAACACTACCTTGAAGAATTAAACATACAACTTAATGACAACAGTACCTATGAGTTACTCACTAGTGACCCCACTTTACTTTATCAGAAGGAATTAATGGATCTACTTAAACCAGCATTTGAGAAAGGAATTATCAGTAAGGCTGAATTCGATTATCTATACATTAAATTCCCAAGGTTACCTGTCATCTACCAGTTACCTAAAAACCATAAATCCCTCGAACATCCACCAGGGAGACCAATTGTGTCGGGAATTCAATCCCTTACCACCAATCTATCAAGTTATATAGATTTTTTCCAATTCTTATATCCCTAAGACCAGTAGCCATCATAAGAATTGGATAAACAATATACCCAAGGGACAGTTTACAAGAATACGAAGAAACTGTTCCACTTTGGAACAATTTGACAAGCAAGCCTCTGTCCTTAAGGAACGTTTCCTGGAAAGGAACTATAATTCAGAAACTGTACAACAGGCGGAACATTTAATCAGAAATACGAACAGAGATATGCTCCTCGACAAATCAAAAAATCAAAAAGAAAATGAAAGAAAAAAAGTGTATGAGAAAATTCCCTTCATCTCTAGGTTTAACCGAGATGCAAAGAAGGTTGAACGCATTTTTTCCAAACACTGGCACATTCTTTTAGGAGATGAAAAACTTAAAGACATACTCCCGGCAAGACCGAAATTCATATATACAAGAGCAAACAATCTCAAACAACAATTAGTACAAAGTACAATTCCCCCCAACAATCCCAGTAGCACAGGAACTTGGCTAGGGGAAAAAGGACATGGCTTTAACCACTGTAACAGATGCCAAGCTTGTAAAATCAGCCATGTGCGCAACACTAAACCAACCACTTCCTATTCATCTTCAAGCACGAAAGAAATGCATACCATCAATAGGTAGTAAGATCAGTTGTGATTCCATGGGCGTCATTTACCTACTCCAGTGCCCTTGCGGCCTACAATATGTAGGGAGAACTATTAGGAAGCTCCATGTACATATAAGTGAACATCAAAGAAACATCAGGAATGGTTTTGAAAACCATAGCGTTTCTGAGCACTTCCTTACCCACATGAAAAAAAACCATCCCTTCTATATTTCATAGGCATACAGAAAGTCAGCAAATCATGGGGAGGTGGGGATTATATTAAATCAATCTCACAAGAGGAATCTAAGTTCATTTTCAACCTGCAGACCTTAACTCCCAAAGATCTAAACATAGACTTTGAACTGAATTACTTTATTTAGTAATCAATACATTTATAGAAATCCTTTATACTCTCTGCCTGTCATTTTAAACTGACATTCGTTACTGTTTCCATTAACTTTACTCCTTCTGCATAGTCATTGGTTGAAACCTCCTTCAATCATCTCCTCAACCAATTAGAGGCCTACCTTTAAGTGGCCAATCACCTATTCAATCCCTGTGCAAGTGCCTCTATAAGAATGGAGCTGCCTCTACTTAACCATACTTCCTTGATGAAGCGGTAAGCGAAACGCGTAGGGTTATAGCTGTCACCCACAACTCCTCTATTTGAGTACATTCAGAACCTGATTTTGGAACAGCGACTTTTCTTTCTTTTTTTCCCCACGCCGCATGCGCTTTTTTGGTGTTAGCCGCGGCCGCGACTACACCAACTTTTGGAGGCTTGCTTTCATCCTGTATATCCAGAGGATACAGCGGCACCGCTACCACTACAGGGGTGAGTGAAATTGACACCTTGAGGCCTTCACTACTGGATTAGAGTCTTTGACCACTCAACGCCAACTGACTCTATCGGCATTTATTGTAAGTACCGGAGCTTTACTACAGAATCTGGATTTATCTGTCTGCCCATTATTTCCACTCATTGCACCTTCTGATTGTTATTTATCTACTACCTAGTACGGAGTAACATCTTTATACTGATACAGAGACTGCGAGCAACGCTTTACATTGGGACTCATTCAATCTTAACAGTCTGTTGGGACCTCCGTGTCCATTATCAAAGGATTATCAAAGGATTATTGCTGTTTATAGATTTGGAGCCAGTGTATTTTGATGTTTACTATATGGATGTACTAAGGTTGTCACCTTGCATTGTATATTAACCGTTTGTGTTGATTATTATATCAGATTTTCTGTGCCGGAACCATACTACAGTTCCGACTATACCTACAACCTAGCACGGATTATTGTCATTATATAAACACAGAGACTGCAAATCCCATTTACGTTTGGACGAACGCTTTACATTGGGACTCAATAAACCGTTTTCAGTTTCAGGACCTCCGTGTCCACCTTTAAAAAGGACTATTGCTGATCCAGGATTTGAAGCAAGTTATATTGCTGGTTTATACCATATGTATGTACTTTTATATTGCCATTTTGCATGGGAACTATTGCAGCTTTGTGATTCAATAAATCATTTCTTACATTTCTGTCTATCTTTGTGCGCTATGGGGAAACCATCTTTAACATATTTCTCTAGGGTCGGAACTACCCTTTGTATTTCATCCCCCTAAGCAGCCCCTATCTCTCACCACCATTTAGAGGTGCGCTCACCAAACCCCCCTTTGCCATGACTGTATATGTGTTTTGATATCATGCAATATCATGCAAAGAGGTTGATGTGGTAATGCATCATGCAAAGGGTTAACAAGCAGGGCCAGTATGATAATTATATAATAAAACATAAGTGTAAGGAAGGAATTGCACGTGTGTGCGGTCCTCTGTCAATTGGCAGTACAAATGCAAGTCGAACACAAAAGTACATCTGACGGTGAATTAGATAGAGGAGCACATAAGATCGCCCCCCCCCCCCCCCCCCTAGCAGGGGCTTGCTGCCGACAGCTGCACGCTGTGCAGGTCCGTTCAGCAGTGACAGTGCGCTGCCCGGCTGCTCTGATTGTGTTTTAAACACAATCAGAGCAGCGGGGCAGCACACTGTCACTGCCGAGCGGACCTGCACATAGTGTGCCCCCTAAAATCGCCCCGGGTAAAGCAGTTGTCTAGATCCGCCTCTGCTACACTTATAGTTAAAGATAAAAAGAAATGGACAAAGGCAGTTTGGTTTCTGTCTGCATCAGCCTTCCCCCTCCACTTGTAGTAAAATAGAAAAAAAACATCCGGTATAGACTGTACAATAAAAATAGAAATGGACAAAGGCAGTTTGGTGTCTGTATGTATAGCCCCCCTCCACTTGTAGTTAAATAGAAAAGAAGCAGTCTGCATAGAGACTGTAAAATATAAAACAAAATGGACAAAGGTAGTTTGGTGGCTGTTTATGAGCTTGGCAAATGCCAGAAGGGCCGATAGCAGTGTGGGCCGGTCTGGCTTCCTGCGATCCCCCACTTAATTATATTAAATTATGTTTTTTTGCCCAGGTGGAGCCGTCATGACATCACACGTCATGGCGGCTCAGTGGGCTGGCCCGGCTCTCACGCTGTCATAAAAAAATACACTTACCATAAGCAGCCTCTGGGAATGCGCCCTCTACAGCCAGTCCTACGCGGCTGCACGATGTGACGTCATCACATCGTGCGGCCACGTAGGACTGGCTGTAGAGGGCGCACATTGGATTCCCGGAGGCTGCTTATGGTAAGTGTATATCTTATTTTCTCAGAGAAATTGGTGCTGGTGGGGAGGAGAGAAAGAGTACCCGACAAGGTGTGCAAGGGGGGGGGGGGAAGGACCCAAAAATGTGTGCAGGGGGGGGAAGAGGGAAAGGAACCAAAAATGTGTGCAGGGGGGGGAAGGAAAAGGACCCAAAAATGTGTGCAGGGGGGGGAGGGAAAGGACCCAAAAATGTGTGCAGGGGGGGAAGGAAAAGGACCCAAAAATGTGTGCAGAGGGGGGGGAAGGACCCAAAAATGTGTGCAGGGGGGGGAAAGGACCCAAAAATGTGTGCAGGGGGGAGGAAGAGGGGCTGAAAATGTCTGAAGGGGGTGGGGAGAGGGGCTGAAAATGTCTGCAGGGGTGGGAGGACAGGGGCTGAAAATGTCTGCAGGGGGAGGGGAGAGGGGCTGAAAATGTCTGCAGGGGGAGGGGAGAGGGGCTGAAAATGTCTGCAGGGGGGATGAAAATGTCTGCAGGGGGGGCTGAAAATGTCTGCAGGGGGGAAGAGGGGCTGAAAATGTCTGCAGGGGGGGGAGATGGGCTGAAAATGTCTGCAGGGGGGGAAAGAGGGGCTGAAAATGTCTGCAGGGGGGGAAAGAGGAGCTGAAAATGCCTACAGGGTTAATGAAATGTCTTACGTGGTATTTAAAAAATAGAGTAGCTTTGGGGGGCATGATAGCTTTTTTGGCGTGGCAGTTACATGGCTGCTCTCTGGTCTCAGCTATCACTAGAATATTGAATACGAGTGAGATGGGGCTGGTAGAGGTAAATATTTTATTGACCACAAATGTTCAGATATTACTTATATATGCCTGTACAATGGGGTAGTGTTATCTGTCCATGATGGAGTGTTTTTTTTTTAATTAAAGAGCCTATTCATTCAGGGTTTGTTAACATTTTGCAAGATAGTAAAATTTTTGCATTTTTAATACAGGGCTCCAAATTTCCAGAAGCCAGCGGGAAGACAACAAAGCAGCAAGACAGAAGAGCAAGAACAGGTAAGAGAGAACGGCGCAATCAATCTAAATTTGAATGCTGGAGAATGTTTCGGAATATTTATATTTAGTAGTATTACTATACATTGGGGGGGCAGTGGTAGGGAGGCGCTGTTGGTGTATTTGTCTGCGGTGACCGAAACCCTTTATCAATCCCTGGGTTTTCTGTAGTCGTTTTATGTTTTCGCACACAGTCGGAACAGTATGCTTTTGTAATTCAAGCAAACTGATTTGCCCAACAAGGGAATTGATCAGGGTGGGCAGAAGACAAAGTGTGATACACAAGTTTGTGCTGCTGCTTAACATGTTGGACTGCACCAGCAACGCCATTTCACGGTGCAACAATATCGCGCATGGAGCCCACAGCAGGTGGGCCTGTGTGTTTTAAATGCCAGGGCTGATTTTTAGTCCCAGTCCGGCCCTGTGTACGTGATATAGAAATGCCCCAAGTCCCTTTTTGCATTTGGGGGTAGATTGCACCCTACACTTATACTTATACTTATAAGTATACTTGGTTTTTTTTGGGTGTGCTTTTTTCCCTGATTTAAAAAGACTGTACACTTTTACATAGGCTTTACCAGATGACGTACAGGGAAGACTACCATCAGAACTGGTGCCAGCACCTGCTTGCTGATCCTGCTCATATGTGGACTGCTTTGAATCCATTTTAATGAGCACAAAGCACTTGAAGTGCAAAATATTCAATAGATAGTGCTGCTAGATATGACTTTTTGCAGCCAGAAAAATTATTGTTTCACACTGGGGAATATGAGACACCCCAAAGCACTTGTAGTGCAAAATATTCAATAGATAGTGCTGTTAGATATGACCTTTTGCAGCCAGAAAAATTATTGTTTCACACTACGGAATATGAGACACCCCAAAGCACTTGTAATGCAAAATATAAAAAAAAATGCCTCCTCTATCTCTTCCTGCTCTAACAATTGCTAGAAGAATTGCTAGCAGATTTTCAATAATAATAGAAAGAATAAGGTATACGACAATTGCTCTGTCCCTGCTCTAATACAGCCTGTGACCTAACCCTGCTCTCGACCTCTATAAAATGGTGATGGATTGCTGTGTAGTCGGGTATTTATGCATTTCAAATATCGCGAGAACCGAGCTCTGAGATCCGACTACGTCACGATGACGTTTTGCCTCGATTTCGAATCCGAATGAGCTGGAGAGTACGGAGCCTGCTCGGTACTCGGATAACTGAAGTTCGGGTGGGTTCGGTTCTCGGGGAGCCGAGCCCGCCCATCTCTAGTAATATTAGACAATTACTTTTTTTTTTTTCTCCTGTCAATTTTTTTTCTTTTTTTACTTTCCTGGTAGATTTAAGTCTGAGACAGATCTCTTGTCCATATACATCTGCTCCTCTCAGCTTTTCTGCTTCTTGCAGGACACACAGCTCCTCTCTGAGCTTTCTGAGCCCCATACAGAGTACTGGGAGTGGTCACGCGCCTATTCAATCCTGTAGGGGATGATCCCAATCTCCAGACCTTGAACAGGTGGCAACACACACGCAATGATTTACAAAAGTATTCTGACCCTTGAGAAATTTTCTCAAACCCTACTCTGAAATTGTGCTGCAATGGATATTTGTATTTCACATAATTTTTTAACTGTGACATTGTTTTATGCTACAAAAACATTTTAAGAAAAAAAATAATATATATGCTGTTTGTAATTCTTACAATGTAATATATTTCCGTCAACTTTTTGCAGCAATAACAGATTTAATAATAAAGAGCTTAAAACTATTTGGGTAGGTATGTACCTGATTTGCACACTATTCAGGGGTGATTTGGGCCCATTAGTGCAGACGGATTTGATCCATGTTGTTTAGGACTCTTGTCCTAAACAAGAGTTACAATTATAAAGTTGTGCCACAAATTTTGAATTGGATTGAGGTCATTGTTTTGCCTAGGATATTGTAAGACTTTCACCTTTTTATTCTTAAGCCACTCATATGCTAGTTTGCCCTGTGTTTATGATCATTGTACTGCTGAAAGAGTAATACTTTTGCCCAAGCTTCCCTTTTTTAGCAGATTGAAACAGGGTTCTTGCAGTATTTTCTTGCAGGATTTGCCCTTATTTTGCCCCATGCACAATTATTTCTATTTTAACAAAATGTCCAGTTCCCACTGATGAAATCATAATACTGCCACCATCATACTTTATTGTAGATATAGAGCGTGATTTTTTAGCGGACGCATTCTGAGCACAACTTGCATAACGTAATATACACACATGAGCGCAAGCAACGTACAGGCGAATTCATCAAGCAATGATTCTTCCGATACGTACCAAGATGAATTCGGGCGCAAGTCCCTTATGCAACGTAATAAGTGACGTAACAAACACTTGCATCCAACTATGGAAATCATTTGCAAAGGGCAGCACGAACTACGAATTTTAGAGAACTCAATGAAAGGTCTGCATACAAATAAATCAATTCTGTGGACTTGCCTAGTGTTGCAATGGCTTGAGTTTATTTTGTGATAATCATTATAATGAGTGTACTGTGCAGAAACATTCTTAGGTATATAACACATTATTTGGATTTACATTTCCAAAATGAATGAATAATATATTATTAATAATTAATAAATAATAATAATAATAATAATAATATAATTTAATAGTAATAATTATTATTAACTGTCCTGCACAGTAAACTTGAGTTTGTTTAATAAGAAGTCACTTTAACTCAATTCATCAAAACACAACACAACTAAAATCTACTGCACTGAACTATAATAATTTTATATGTTTAATAATATAATTTTTTTAAATTATTAATAATGTATTTACAATAAGCTTACTTTGCATGGGAACTGATTTTGCAACATCTACCACGGATTTTGTCTTAATTGGATCACACTATCATATATGTGACCAATAATGTGTGTGTCATTTTTCTTGCATTAAAAATGATGTTTATGTAACGCCCCCTGCGGGGAAAGACAGGGACAGACGCAACACAAAAAAACTTACCTTGTACACGATGGTCACCTCCAGTCCGCCTCCAATATCCCAGCTGCGATCCAATCCCAGCAGATCCGCAGCCGCAACCCGCCACCTCCAATCACGTCCCTCTACGGAAGAGACAGAGATTACGGCCGTGCCTACCAGGTAAGGGCTGTCCGAGACTACGGCAAAGAACAAGGACACGGTCAGCCCAAGCTCACTTGCCGCCTCCTCACTTTGTTCTTGCCAAGACGCGGGGGACTACAGACACTGAAGGCCAAGACTAGTCCGAGGACTAATCCCGCCTCAAGTACCTCACACACCTGCCGGTGAGGGCCTAACCGAAAGGAGGAATCGAGCGTGATACTCACCGGGACACTCCCACTTCCGATCCGGTTCTCCTGCACCTTCCCGACTCCTGTGGATGACAAGAACACACAGCCTCCCTCTACGCTCTCAGTGAGACTAAAATGGCACCCACAAAACTGGCCTGACTACAACAGCGACCCGACCCTAACAACGTTCTAATGGTCGGCAACGCAACTAAATCAAACCACTATGACTAACTAGGTGTGGTGCACTGACGGAACTGCTCACTTACACACTACGGGGAACACCAGCCGGTGTTCACGGACTAAACCGGAGGGCGGTTCCTAACCCCCTCACCCAGGTCGTACCAAGAAGCTGCCTTCTTGCTATGGAGTCACACACAGGCCCTAAGGACCGGTTCTTTAAGCCCGGCTGAGGCTCAGTAGAACAGCACACTAACCCGCGGGCCGACTGCCGCACGGAACAGCCGATCGAACTGAACCGCCCGACTGCCTGTACTCGGGTATCTCACACGTGTCCCTACGTCCGGAACTACAGGTCCACCTGCACGGAACCGGCCTTGAGGACCCTTGATCAGAACCACGGCCGCCCCTGGAACTGCCTCAAGGTGTGCTGCACTGCCACCGACTCACTCAGCCACCCCCTCTGGGTACCAGTGTGACCCCGGGGACCTAAGGGACAGGGAAACTACGTGTGTTCTCCCCTGACTATGTGTATGCTGGTAACTACACTTGTCCCCACAACACGGGTTAGCACAGGAAACACAGGGAACAAGAGCCTACCTTTAATGGGGGCCTGACGTCTTGCCCCTGGACACAGTTATGTAGCACACCCCAAAATACCGTAATGTAAACTATACTCGCCGCACAGACAGAATAAATACAGTATACAGTACTTTGCACGCTACTTACCAGAGCACACCGCTGTTAGCCAACCAGCAGGTTGCTACAGCACCACAGGAGCCTCCACTCTACTGTACCTCCTAACTACGTGTGCTCACCTCACACAGGACCGCGCCTACACTCACGAGGCTCTCACGCCTCTACACACACCACCAGGGCCTTATGCCCTACACACCATGGGTCTCTGCCCAGCTACACACAGAGCCTTCTGCTCTGTTTCATGGGCCTCAGCCCCCTCTCTAACTCAGGGCTCTGAGCCCACTCACTAGGGCCTTATGCCCTACTACCTAGGGGTCCTAGCCCCTGCCTGAGGCCTGTGACCTCCCTAACTGACTGAGGGCCTTGTGCCCTTAATAGCCTATGGGCTACCAGCCCCTAACCAGGCCCTCTGGCCTTCCTATGGCCTCTACGCCACTAACTACCTAAGGGCCTTGTGCCCTTGTACACCTGGGGTTCTCACGCCCCCTGTCTCACTAATAGGGGCTTGTCCCCTTTATCATCAATACTATGGCCTACTGGCCCACTAACTTTGTTGGGGCCTAGTGCCCGGGTCCCTGGGCCTTGTGCCCCTGATACTCTGTGCCAACGGGCCTTGTGCCCGACCGTGCCCACGGGCCTAGTGCCCGGCTTTACAGCTGAGTCACTTACCTGCTCTGCGCAGGAATCTCAGCTTGCCACGCCGTCTTCTTCCTCTTTCTCCGGATCTTCCAGACCCTCCAGCCGGTGGCGCCTCTTCTCCGGTTCGGCGCTGTTGAGGGCTGCTTGGCGGGGGCGCTCTCAGCCCTTACAAGGGCTCCCCACCGACGATCTCCGCCGCTTCTGGCCTTCTTCTGCTCCGGACGTCCCACGACGTCCTTCTCCCTCCGCCGCCGACTCTCTTCTCCCAAAATGGCGCCACACGCGACTTATATAGTAGCCGGCGTGACGTCATTAGCCGGCGCGAGCGCTGATTGGCTCGCGTCGGCGCCAATCTTTTGAATGGCCGGGCGCGAGCCGCGAATGGCTCGCGCGCATCCGGCCGCTGATTGGCCAGCGGGGAAAGATGAGCCCTGATTGGCTCATCCTTCCCCCGCGCACAAGACCTGCAAGGAAGAAGCCATACTCACCGCCGCTGGATCGCTGGACGAGTAACCTTCTTTCTTCACCCGCTTGCAGGGCTCAGCTACCAGGAGACTCTTCACCCCCTTCACGGGCACCAGGCACGTCTTCTGTCCCTCCAGGGACACAGCGATGGCGGGCACCTTCGCCCGCTTCTCGGGCACCATCTCCACATTTACACTTGTGTTTCTATTGTATTTAAATGTTTCTTTGGGACATTATAGTTCCCAGCATGGCTCTGCAGCCATGGAGTATGCTTGTGGTTGTAGTAATGCTGCTATTTAAAATTTAGGGACTTATAAGCAAGTAAAAAGGGCCAAATGTATAATAGATACTAGTTTATGTTTAAGATGTCCCTTCATTAAGGACAAAATATACATGAACACACATTTTCGTTTATTTGTATAAAAAAGGAAAAAAAATTTTTTAATAACAAAAACAATATAAACTAGAGCAAAAAAAAATATTCTGATGAAAATTTTTCTAACACTATAACATTTATTTTTATTTTTGGGGAGTTACAACAGACATCTGATCCCCCCAAGACACCCCCCTCCCCCCAAAAAAATAAAAATAAAATAAAATACAGATAGCAGATACAGAGGCAAGCCACAAAAAAATAATAATAAAGCTAAAACCAATGAAGTGAAGCAGAAGCTATTCAACAGGCATATAACAACATTTGAAAATAGAGAAGTATTGTTAATGTGGCTAAAAAACAACAACAATCCAGTTTACACATTTTAAAACAAAACAATAATGCATAGGAAAAACCTCTCAAGAGAGAAAAAGCAGGTAAATAAATTCCTTTGCTAAGTATTATATATAATCTTTTACAACAACCACTTTAAATTCTTAATGATTGTAAATGTGTGCATCAGTAAATCTCTTATAATGGTTTGTAATGAGAGAAGAGTATGCAGGTGTATGGTCAGCTGTTTATCACATTGCGAGAATGACAGAGTTGTGTTTATCCAGTGCTGCCAATATTGCCGTGGACTTAGACATGACCCCGAGCTGGTGCAAGTGTTGCGCGTTTACAAATGCATTCGTATCTCACTGGTTTATGTCCGTAACTCCCGGTTCTGGGCATATGCAGTGTGGTTTTGCACATGATACGCACAAAATCTGCCGATATGTCCGCTAATGAATTGGGCCCATAGTGTTCTTGAGATGTGTGCAGTTTTAGATTTCAGGTACACATATCAACTTCAACTTTACCCATTTGGTCTCATCTGACCACAAAACCTATTCCCCACATCATAACTAAATCACTCTCTTGCTTTTTGGCAAACCACTGACTTGCTTTTACATCATTTATTTTGAGTAATGACTTCTTTTCTGTCATCCTCCCATGTTTACGTGGGTTTCCTTTAGGTTCTCCGGTTTCCTCCCACACTCCAAAAACATACTAGTAGGTTAATTGACTGCTATTAAATTGACCATAGTCACTCTGGGTCTATGTGTTTGTTAGGGAATTTAGCCTGTTGCTCCAGTGGGGCAGGGACTGATGTGAGCGAGTTCTCCATACAGCACTGCGGAATTAGTGGTGCTAAAGAAATGTTTGCTGCTGATGATGATATAGGCCAGTGCTATGCAGAATTTTTTATATGGGTGACTGGAGTAACATCACGACAGTCTCAGCTAATAAACTCTTTAGTTCCTTCAAAGTGATTACTGGCCCCTCTGTGACTTCTTTCCCATCTCCTTCTGCTTTGAGAGTTTGATGGACAACCATTACTAGGCGGTGTCTAGGTGGTTTTATGTAGCTTCTGTTAGTGTATAGGAGCGCTATCGCTGCGTTTCCTATTTCCACGGTGATCTAGGAGGAAACAGGAAGTGGGGCAGGACTCTAATGTCCATTTTGGCCAGACCTCCAAAACCAGAAGTTCGGCTTTTCACGCCGCACTTCCATCCAGATTTTACACAGACAAGACGCAGCTATAGGAGCTGCATGCCCGCATGCATATAAGTATTTAAAGCATTTAATAGATCACCAGAGGCTCCCTAATAGACTTAGGAGAGTTTTGTGCCACCACAACATAAACTGCACGGCTGTGCAGTATATATATTGTCAAACCTACCTGCATCTGTATACATAAGAGTGTATTAGAACCTGCATCTGCATACCAGCATATCTACATACAAGTGTGTGCTGCATATAATCTGTATTGCCTGATTGCTGCAACTGTTGTTACTGATGAATACTGCTGTACTACAAGCAACTGTGAGTAGCTGCATTCTTCTGTTGTTAGCATCTTTAAATAAACAGCAACCTGTTTAAGTTACAAAAGCATTGTGGCATAACATCCACATTAACATAGCTGAACACCTTTAGTAACATCAGAAAGTATAACCAACAGCTTCCACTTCCTGATGAATGAACCAACAGTACCAACTGGAACACTCAAACACTTGGATATAGTATTGCACACTTTTCCTAATAAACTTATTAGTATTGCGTTATCTGTAACTACTTAGGTTTTATGAGCTGCGTGGCGCCGCGGCTCTCTTCCTCCTTCGTCCCGGCTGCCATGGTAACAGCCGCATATGCAACTGGGCGCTTGCACAGTTGTATTAATTAACTGTAGCAACCCTTTCCCTAGTACACAAAAAGGATGGTGAAATGTTCTCTCTCTCTCTCTCTCTCTCTCTCTTCATTGCCTCCACCCGAGTCTTCTACACAGAAGGTGGGAAGTGGACTGTGACTGAATCCACAAGGGGTTGACTCTGGAAGCCCCTTGTACCTGACCACGCTAACACTCTGAATTATAATTGTCACATACCGGTCCCATAGTTAGGTGCCGGCGCCGTGACTTTCCCTTTAAGAACCATGAGTCTGCTTGCTTCTGCCTCAGAGACATTACTTTCACAGGTGTTCCTGGCTACTGTGATCTCAACCTCCTCCCGAACCTCATTGGTCCTGGAGCACTATATTAACCTTCCTGGTTATGGGCTCATTGCCTGTTCTTCGTGTTACTCTGGTTGCATTTGGATCTGGCTGTATACCTTTCCTTCCGTGTGTCCGTTACCTGCTCGCTGGACTGTACTCCTTACCACTGTTCACCTGCAAGCTGCAAACTCCTCACCACTGTTCATCTGCAAGCTGCAAACTCCTCACCGCTGTTCACCTGCAAGCTGGAACTCCTCTCCGCTATTCATCTGCACGCTGAATGAGTATCGTGAGTTGTTGCTAAACCTGTGCCTTATCTATTGGTTCAACTTTACTGCTGGCTGGCTAAGATCGCTGCATCTCGTTGTTAGAGCTACTATCAAGTTACCTGTCACCTGTAGTTCCACGTCTGACACGGGTTTCCTTACTCTGCTGTTAACTATTTACTGGACTGTTATTGTGAACTACTTGTTGTTCCAGTGGCTAATACTTGGGCTCAAGTTGCGTGTCTCTGTTCAGTTGCTCCATACTACAGCGAAATTACCATTCCAGTTACAACGAATCCTGCTACCTGTAGTTCCACGCATGGTTCAGATACTACTCTCTGCTACTTCTAGGCAACATTCTACTGCATGTGTCAGTGTTCATCCAAGTCCTTGGGTGATGTTTAACGCTTACTGCTCTACTTAATAAGAATCACAGCGATTCCAGTACCACCTGCTATGTTGAGTAATCTCTACTCTCGGATCAGCTAAGTTCTATATACTACTCTGTTTGGACTGTAAGCTGTACCAGTGATTCACATTCATCTGCCGTGTGGTTCTCTATTGGATTCTAGTGTTCTTGTTTATCATCACTGCGTTGAACTGTATATCATCTCATGCTGTTGCCAAAGGTTACCGATTATGAAGTAGCATATGTGATTTGTGTCTGCATTACTACGAATTGCCGTGTATTCATCTCTGCCAATATATATATAGCTATTTCCTTCCATTCCTGTTGTACCAACATTCAATACACTACGTTGCAGCACTACTACTTTCTCCTGTGTTATTATTGATGCTTGTAAGCCATGAACTTATCCTGAGAATATCATTGTGTTCTGCCTCCACCATCCTCTATAGTAGAGGCAAGGGATCCGCAAAAAACCTCAGAGCCGTGACAATAATGTACTGCACACTGTGGTTGCAAATAATCAACTGGGTGTTTATTTTGGGTAAAATAAATGGGAGAGGCTGATTTAAATATGGGGAGATTCTGAATGTGCTAAATGGGACAGCGGGTACCTAAACTCTCCCACAACACATCCACAGACAGTGTGAAAATAAAAATCAACAATAATCACAGTCCTGCCAATATTAAATAGTTTGTGAGGTTAAGTAGTTAACGTTGGTGCACTTGTTGAATTGTTGGTAATTTTTATTATATCCCTGACAGGTAACAGTCTCTGATATATGTGCAGCATTATGTAAAGAGATCTAACTTGTAGAATTATAGGTATAGCGTTATTTTCCTAATGCTGCATTAATGGTGTCACAGTGTTTCTGGATAAAGATGACAGTCTCAGCCACTGATGGGTCGTGGACTACCTGCAAGTCTGATCTTGCTAGCTGTCCCCCTCTGCTTACACGCGATTTGCTAATAGCAGAGTCATCCTCTCCACACATAGGCTTGTTTTGCCATGTAATCTCCCTCAGGCTGCTTGATATATGATTTTCTGCCAGGGATCCAGCTACAAGACCTTTCTGTGCAAAGCTACACCCAGCTTCTCTTTACATAGCTTGGTTTATTTTATTTTAAGTTTATTACAGTATAAGCATTGCAATTTATATATGTTTTAATATTGGTACAGTGCTCCAAGGCTATTACAAGCGCATAAGTGACACCCTTTGTTTCTGCATATCATATTTTAAGGAGAGATATCTTAGTCTCATTGCTGCTGTTTAGCCTATGCAGCCAGGTCTGGTTGAGCGCAGTGTATATTCCTGTACTACAAATTTTCTCGAAAAGTTTGGAGGGGCATGGGAGCTGAGAGATGGGGCGGTAATTTGAGAGAGAGTTTGGGTGAGAATTTTTTTTTTTAGAATAGGAGTAACCACTGCGTGCTTGAATAGTGATGGAAAGATACCAGTCGAGAGAGATAGATTACAGATTTTAGTAAGAGGTGGAATGAGCACACGAGACAAAGACCTACCAATTTGTGAGGGTATGGAATCAAGAGGACAGGAGGTAGAGTAGGAAGATAAGAAGAGAGTAGAAACTTCCTCTTCATTTGTGGGATCAAATGAAGAGAGGGTGTCAGAGGATTCTGGGAAGAAATTGAGCTGATTGTTAGTCGAGGGAGATGATACAATTTCAAGTCTGATCTTATCAATCTTGTCCTTAAAATAGGAAGCAAGATCCTGGGCACAATGGTAGTCGGAGGGTTTAGGGTGGGAGGATTGAGAAGAGATTTAAATGCGTTAAAAAGGCATTTGGGGTTAGAAGCCTGAGCATAGATGAGAGATTGGATGTATGCTTGTTTTGCAGACCTATCATATTCATTAGCTGTCATTAGTATATAATGCTACTGCAGGCTAAGTATATAATGCTTAGCCTCCCTGTTGGTTATAGCGCCTGTGACACTAGCAGCTGACCAGGTACCCTGCACTTCCTAGATACTTGGCTATCTGTGATCTCATCCTTGGCGTGTTTTCTGGATCCTGCTTATTTACCTGTGCCTTTGATCTTTTTCCGGTTTCCTGAATTCTCCATGTTTGCTACCTGCCCTGACATTAGTTTTTTGACCTTCCTTCTTGCTATGGATCCACGACCTAGGCCTGTCCCTGGATTTCTGCCTCCAGTATTCTGGTTCCATACCCTGAGCTGCGGCTATCCTGATAAGTATCTACTACCATAGAGGGGGCATCTAAGTACCTTCAAACGCATCTTATTCTATGGGAAAGGCGTCTGCTAAAGGTGAAGACCTTTACTAGTCTGGTTATAAAAACTTATCAGATAGCCGCGTCCCTAACACAGAGAATATGTTTGTTTGTTTGATATTCCAATCACCACTTCTGCTAGCAAGCAAGCAATAAATCAACAGCAGGTTGTAGCCAATTTAACAAGAATCAGGTAGCCTCTACTAATGTTGTTGTAGGGAACTAGTCTTCAACACAAATGTCTTCTATCCAAATATTTTTTTAGAATTATTAAAAATATACTCTTAAATGCAGATATAATGCATAGGGCAATGTTTACAGTTGTTTATGTTGTATGTATTTGTTATTATGTAAAATCATTTTTGTGAATGTTGGTTCTCCAAGGTTCCTACCAGTAATTTTTAAAGTATATTATTATTATTATCGTAGATTTGTAAGGCTCCACAGTTCTCCATAGCGCCGTACAGTATGGAATACAGGACATACATAAAAGAAGGACATACATAAACACAAGGACTTACAAGGCAGACAAAATACATGCAGGCATGAAAACAAAGAATATGGAGGACCCTGCTCATTAGAGAGCTTACAGTCTAAGTGGGAGAGGGCACAGTTGAAACAAAAGGAGTAGAGATTAGAACAGCTGTGAGGATGTATTAGTGTGAGCAGAATTATCAGGAATAAGGTCAACTTTAAAAAAGAGATGGGTTTTTAGAGAACGTCTAAAGATTTGAAGGATGTGTAAAAGCCTCATTGGCATGGTAGGGAATTCCATTAGTGGGGAGCAGCACGGGAGAAGTCTTGTAGACACAAGTGAGAGGTAGTAAATGGAATGCGTTCAGCGCTCCCTATGATTGATAATCAGCAGAAATTGCAGCCACTGGGGAGTATGGGGAGAAAGGTATAGCTCAGCCCTTTGGTATGGTATAGTGTTCATATCTATATAACTGGAGTCTCTAATAAGAATCAAAAGAGAATATTTGGAAACATAAAAAATACAGTATTTTATTCACAATGAATACAATCATAGGAATCTACACAGATTAAAAAATATATAAAAACTTTGCCAGCCAGCGTTTAAACCATCACATATGCATTATATAAAGAAAAACCTTCAGTACTGAGGTAACATATTAGATATTTAGCAATACTGATGCTTCTTTAATCCAGTACAAAAAGGCTTAATCTCATAATTCAGAGAGTGGATGAAATCATCTTTGGGAGGTTATAGCTTCAACTTATACCACCTCATAAATGTTTGAATACAGTTCAAAAAATGTTTCTCAATGATCCAATTGGATTGCTATCCGATGTATACAGGTAGATACACTGAAACAGTCATTTAGCTCTCTATAGTAAGTATAATGATGTTGATCCTGGTAAAGTTTAAATACATAAATATTGTGCTTCTTACCAGTGGTGTCTTCACCCCTCCGGAGGGAATTAATAAGTACAGCACAAAGACTTCAAGCACAATCCTGCTCCATAGGGATCTTCTCATTTACTCCTTTGGTTGCAGCGCTGTATAGCGCGGCTCCGGCTATAGCCCGTTATCCCGCGGGGAAAACCAGTTCTTCTTCTAGATAGACTCCCTCTCGCGTAACCAGGCGCAACTTCAAATGGAGTCCCTTAGTAACTGGAAGATGCTGTCTTGCATTTCAATGAAGCGGTATTATCATCGAGCCCACAGGAGTAAAATATGATGTCCGCAGGTATATGAGAGAAGTAGCAGACCTCGCTTACTGACGCGTTTCGTGGCGCGTTTCGTGGCGCGTTTCGTGCCTACCCCAGGCCCGGCGCTCCCATTAGGCAAGGTTAGGCACTTGCCTAGGGCGCCGGGCTCTGGAGGGCGCCTGGAGGGCGCCACAGATTAAAAATTTCTTTAAAACTGTGCAGCGACCACTGACCTTACCTTTCACGGCCACCGCACAGCTTCACATACATCCACAGGGAGGGGGGAGGGACTATTGCTCACCACCACTGCCGCCTCTCTGCTCCATCTTCTCCCCTCCACTCACTGACTGACTGTCGGGCGTGACATCATCATCACGGCCCGACAGTGTCAGTGAGTGGAGGGGAGCAGACGGAGCAGAGAGGAGGCAAGTTAGAAGCAGGTAAGAAAAGACGCACATTTTCAAAATTGGCGCCCCCACCCTGCACACTTACACACTATTTTGCAAGTGTGCATGGTGGGGGCGCCGATTTTGAAAATGTGCCGGGCGGGGGGCGCCGATTTTGTAAATGTGCCTAGGGCGCCACGGACCCTAGCACCGGCCCTGGCCTACCCTCGGCACTTTCTCAAAGCTACTTGTGGTCTGTGTGTGATCCTTAAATAGAGAGCTAAGATCACAGGTGAATTCACCAATTGGAGTTTTTTGTTTCCATTCATTTAACCAGCAATGCCATTGCTTGTATTACTGAGCTGCGCTTATACTTGACCTAACTTTAAGATCAACCTTTTAAATTCTTCCATACCGCAACGGTGTTCCAAGATCATTAAAGGATTTGTTTCCCTCTTATGTATCAATTGCATATTTTATTCTGATACATAAATTTGAATTGATATCTTCAAAAGCATCTCTATATGCACTTACATTCATACTTAATTCTATATTCTATCATGGTTCATTAACACTAGATGTCCATAAGCATTAATATTAATCAGCGGACTCCTTGTTAGTCCACCTGTGGTGTAGTCCAAAAAATATATATATATACATAGCAATATAAATCAACCATAACAATCTCTTAAAGAGATATATAAACACCAATCATCCTTGTACCCAAACCTGATGCCAATAATATCAAACCTTTTCTGAAAAACAAACACAGAATAAAAATAAACGGTTTATAGAAAAAAGACAACCTTATTGGACCATTAGATGTTACTCAATATGGTCCTATATTTAAAAAGCCAAAGGGCATAATTCAATATTCAATTAAGGCAGTGGTGATCTAGAGCTTTATTCAGACACGTGGGAATCAGAGTGGCTAGTTTGAAAATCCACGCTGACTCGCACAAGCATAATTTCATAAACCTGTCCCCTCTTCTTTCGGTGTTAATAACATGTTCAACACCCTACCACCGTTAGACTACTTGGATTACCTTCGTGACAGTCAGCAAAGTGTCTAGAGACACTGTGAGTGCGGATTTTGTTCAGAATATTCCTTCTGTGTTCTCTAAATCTTGTTTTGAGTGTCCTTGTTTGTCTACCAACATACTGGAGTTTACACTCACATTCTAAAACATAGACAATATAAGAACTATCACAATTAATAAATCCCTTAATTGGAAAAACCGCCCCTGAATGGTTAGCTTTAATATCTATAGATTTATTTCTGATATGGTTGCAGGTTAAACATGTTTTTTCGCTGCACTTAAAGCAACCCTCTGGTTTTTTTACCCAGCTGTCATTGAGGTTTTCCTGTAGAGTTCTAAGGGAACTTGGCGCTAAAATTCTTTTAAGGTCTAGATTTTTCCTAAAGATAATAACAGGTCTTTCCTCGATGTTATCACATAAGACGTTATCCATCTTTAATAGGCTGAAATTATTTTTAATGATGTTAGTAATTTCTTTGGATTTGGAATTATATTTAGAAACAAAAGCAGGGGTCTTCATATTTTCATATTCTCTATCTCTCGACTTTTTTAATACTTTGAACAAGAGACTCTATATTTAGAGATAACGCATATTCTTTAGTTGTCTCCAATAAAGCTTCTGGATAGTCTCTAGATCTGAAGGAATCCAGCATGGAGTTCAATTGGCTCCTAAATTCAAGATCATTGGAACAATTCCGTCGTAGACGACCCACCTGATTTTTCACCCAGGGTCTGTGATGACCACTCCTAAAGTGTAGAAAACTGCTAACATCTACTGGTTTGTTGTAATTTGATGTGACAATGTTGCCCTCTTTTATAGACAGGGTTAGTGAAGCAATGACAAAAAAGTCAATTCCTATGAAGGCGTGGTAAGAATGAAAATCCTCCTTAATGGTGTCTCAGTTGGCAAACTGCTTCTGTGGAGGAAGCCCGGGGTGGGCTAATGATTGAGGACTTACCCTCACATAGACAAATGGCAATGCCCTCCAGGAGTCCTGCTTAGTGTTAGTTGTGTTCAGTGCCGTGACAGCGCTTGTGCCGTCCTGCTGAAAGACTGATGCGGAGGTCGCGGTCAGTCTTGAGTAAAGTCTGCGCATGCGCATGAGTCAAAAGAGTCCGATCAGAAGTATTATGTGATGCCACTTAGGGGAACTGGTGGCTGGTGTTTAACAGGTTAATCCAACACGTTTCGCACTGCGGCTTCATCAGGGATTGTAAGCCAACTGAGACACTATTAAGGAGGATTTTCATTTTTACCACACCTTCATAGGAATTGACTTTTTTCTTGTTGCTTCACTAATATAGTGGACTTTAATAGCCCCAACAGAGAATCGTTCCAACTGTATTGGTATTTATGTACTATATAATCCTGCTTGCCATCTGTGCCCTTCCTTACTTCCTATGTACCTGTGTGCCGTTTCAACTGTATATCGGTTCTTACATGTATGTTAAATAGTTAGGGTTGCAACCCATCTATACTGTTATATTTAATAAATCTCTACTTTTTTTATTTACTTCACATCACTCTCCACTTTGTCCTATGCGCCCAGGGAGTGTTACAAGTGAGAGGTGGATACCAGAGACAAGACAAGGCGCAGGTCAGAGAAAGATCTAAGAGGGCGGTAGGGAAATTATTTTGATATGAGATTTGAGATGTATGAAGGGATGGTGTTGTTGAGGGTTTTGTAGGTAAGGGTGAGTAATTTGAATTGAATTTTGGAGGACACAGGCAGCCAGCCTAGGGATTTGCAAAGTGGTGAAGCAGGAACGATAAGAAAGGAAGATCAGTCTTGTAGCAGCATTTAGGATGGATTGAATTGTGGATATATGGGTGTCGGGAATGCCAGATAACAGGAGGTTGCAGTGGTCAAGACGGGAGATGATGAGAGAATGGATAAGAGATTTGCTACCATGTTGAATAAGGAAAGAGCGTATTTTGTCAATGTTCTTAAGGCGAAATCAACAGGACTGGGAGAGAGTCTGGATGTAAGGAATAAAGCAGAGGGTGGAGTCAAATGGGACACCAAAGCAGTGGACTTGGGATACTGAATAAAATGTAGAGTTATTAATGGGCAGAAAGGAAGATAATTAGCTCTGTTTTGGATATGTTGAGCTTTAGGAAGTGTTGGGACATCCATGTGAAGATAGCCGAAAGCCAGTTAGTTACACAAGAAAGTAGAGAAGGAGAGAGGTCAGGGGGAGAGATATAGATTTGGGTGTCCTCAGCGTAGAGGTGGTACTGGAGGCCAAAAGAGCAAGTTAGTGCTCCAAAATAAGAGGTGTACAATGAACAAAGTAAAGGACCAAGAACAGAGCCATGTGGCACCCCAACAGATAGTGGTAGTGAAGGGGAGGATGTATCAGAGGTAGAAACACTAAAGAAGTGGTTTGATAGATAGGGACTGAACCAGGAATGAACAGTGTCAAAGAGGCCAATGGAGTGAAGGGTGTGAAGAGGGTGATCAACAGTGTAAAAAGCAGCAGAGAGGTCCAGGTGAATGAGTATGGAGAAATGACCCTTAGATTTTGCAGTAAGTAGATCATCGATCACTTTTGTGAGAGCCCTTTCAGTGGAATCTTGTGGAAGGAAGTAGTTTGAAGGCAAAGGGGAGGAGAGAAATAGGGCAGTAGTTGGAGAGAGAGGCTGTATCGAGAGACGTTTTCTTTTGATTTAGTGAGATGAGCGGATGTTTAAAGGAGTATGGAAATGTGCCAGTGGAGATAGACAGGCTGCAAAGGTGAGTTAGTGGTGGGCATGCAGTGGAGGAGAGTAAAAGTTGGGAGAGAACAGGGTCAAGGGATAGGTTGTAGAGTGAGATGATGAGATGAGTGTAAAGACTTTGTCATCAGTTACTGGAGAAAATAAATTAAGGGTGGATTGGGAAGTGTAAAGGTGGGTAAAGTGGGTGGAGTTTGGCATGAGGAAATATCTTATTGAATGGTGTCCATTTATTCTTTGAAGTAGGTGGCAGGCAAAATCATGGGCTGTGAAGGAGGAAGGGGGAGCAGGTGCAGGAGGTGTAGGTGGGCTGAGAAGTGAGTTGAAGATGGCCAAGAGGTGACATAAGTTTAGAAGACTGAGTGGATATTAGAGATTTAAAGAATGTTTGGTAAATGAAGGGCAGTGCTGTAATATGAAAGGATGAATTTATAGTGGAGGAAATCAGGATAGGAAGATTCCCTCCAGTGGCGCTCTGCAGTCTGCTGGTGTGCCATGGTTGGGGTTTGGATCATCAGATACTGTATGTGGTAGCTGGAGCTGCATTGTCTATGGCTGAAGTGAGTGTTTTGTTGTAGAAAGAGGCGGCCAGATTAGGGCAGGACAATGCAGACACAGGCGACAATACTTGTTTTAGTGAAGATGAGAAGTGGATTAGGTTAAGGTGTCGTTGTGTACATGTGGATTTGAGTGCATAGGGGAAGGTATGAGGCTTAAGGAAAGGAGGTTGTGGTCAGAGAGTGGAAAGACCAAGTTGGTGAAACTAGAGATGGAGCGGAGCAGTAGCGGGAGAAAACAAGATCAAGGGAGTGTTCATAATAGTCATCATCATCATTTATGTATTTTTATAGCGTACCAGTATGTTTTTGGAGTGTGGGAGGAAACCAGAGTACTCGGAGGAAACCCACACAATCACTGGGAGAACATACAAACTCTACACAGATAAGGCCATGGTCATAGTGGGTGGGAGATGAGGTCTATTTTTAGAGAACAAAGGAGAAAATAAGTGAAAGAAGTGACAGTGGGATTTTCAATGAGAATGTTGAAATCACCTAGTATGAAAGTAAGCAGGTGAAAAGATAGGAAATAAGTGAGCCAGGCTGTATAGTTGTCACACTGTATCTGGGGGGCGATAAATGACAGCAACACTAAGGTGAAGACGATAAAATTAACGGATAGTGTGGAGTTCAAAGGAAGAGAATGAGAGTGAGGGTTCAGAGGGTATGACTTGGAAGGTGCAACTTGGAGAAAGTAGAATGCCTACTCCACCACCTTGTCTGTTTCCGGGTCTGGGGGTATGGCTGAGGGAGAGTCCCCTATAGGAGACAGCCGCAGGGGATGTAGGGTTAGAGGAGGTAAGCCAAGTTTCTGCAATGGCCAGGAGGTTGAGGGATGTAGAAATGAATAGATCCGGAATTGATGCAAGTTTGTTACAAACAGATCTGGCATTCTATAGTGTACAAGGAAGAGAGGGTAGTGGAGATGTGTAGATAAGGTTGGCTGAATTGCAAGTACGGGGTGGTCGAAAGGTTTGGGATGGAAAAAGGATTGTGAGCAGAGAGTGGGTATTATACGTGTTAGGTGAGATGTCACCAGCAGCCATGAGAAGGAGCAGGGTAAGAAAGAGGACATGCGAGGAGGATTTGCGGGTGTGAGGTATATTTCTATTTATGTAGGCTAGCGAGTGTGGCGGGTGCAAGAGACAAAACAGTTAATGTATGCTGACTAGGTGAGAAGAGAAGTAGTGAAGGGGAATTTATAATAGGGGAGGGAGAAATAGGTTAATGGCGAAAGAAGAGGGGTTTGAAGAGAAGTTTGGTGATAGTGGAGAGGAAAGAGTGTAAATTGAGTAGGTGCATGATGGAGAGGTGTAAAAGATGTGAATGAATGTGTATTAGCTGGGGTAGGTAATGGAAGAGTGAAAAGGAACAATTGATCCAAATGGTGGAGGGCATTGGAAGAGATGAAAGATACTTTACAGGCCCCTGATAGGGGTTAATGGCAAAGGAAGTTTCTGTAGCTATGACAAGACGAAGTCCAGGATACTGACAGTTGGGTGCAGAGCTTCCCGCAGCCAAACACATATATCTCTTTATATTTCACTAATATTTTGTATTTGATCAAGCTCTCTCTTTCCCTCTGTTTTCTGGCTCTTTCCTCCGTTCTTAAGCAGTCCTGGTTAAAATGGACAATAATTATTTGATTCACTGGAAATCTAAGATTTGTATAGATGAGAATGCTATTATTCACCATGCTTTGGCTATTCTGAATACACTTATGTTCTAAGTTTCTGAAAGATCCAGTCAGGGAATCCCTGTCTTCAAGAATGCAATAAAATGGTAACCACGAAGAAAGGAGCAATTGCCAAATCTTCCTATCCGCAACATCATTTAAACAGCAACAACAGCAGCGAAAACAGCCCTTTTAACCATCATTAAATAAATGCTTTCATAAATAATACAAATAAAGAAAAATAGCATCTCCTCTAGTAGGCAGAAGAAACCAGCAGGAAAGAAAAAAATACATATAATTATTGTCAATCAACATAAGCACACAAAAAACATCATTATCTCATGCACAGTATGTACAAGAGAGTCCCCTTTTAGACGAACGAAATTAAATAGTGACAGTGTTGCAGTCGTTTTACATTTACCTGAAAGAGTTAACGTGGGGTGTGGGTTTGGCCAGTGATGCTGAGGGGAGGTCCTTGTGGCTTTGTAACTGATGCAATTTCCTGGGTGAGTCACTCGGCTAGCAAAATCCCGGGAGAGAAGACGTCCAGAGAAAAATGGTGAAAAGAATCACCTAAGAGAGATTGTTAACTGAGGCACTCCAGTCCCTTGAAAAATATTTAAAAACAAATTTTATTGAAAATTTTTATAAAATTAGATATACCAGATAACATCACAGTCGGCGAATATTAAAATAAAGAGGTGATGAAAAATAAAGATAAGTGATAGAAATGGTTAAAAATACCCTTCCGGGAAGCCGGTGGTCACAAAATTGTGACACTTATAATTAAATGGGAATAATACCCATAATTATGGACATTGTGTCAATGAGATTCAAAATAACACGGTTTATTGGGATTCAATAATATTCCCTATATTCATTGATACATAGTGTGTCAACTATAGCCAGCAAGTGTGTCCACTCTGAATTGAATAACCGTAGTGTAAGAATGCACTTGTAGGGGTTATAATTATCAAAACCACTCAGGTATGATAGTCTGACATAGACATACAAAGGAACTTAAATAAATGTATATATAGTTCCAAAAAATCAGGATTGGTACTGTAGCCCAGCACCCTCTCATGCAATGTGTGAAAGAGAGGGGTTAACTAGGTCATAACCACAGAGGATTTCCTTCTAACACATATCTGCTGTATTAGGAATTGAGTCAGTTCTGCCTATAATCATACTGATAGTAAACATCTGACTAACGATATTAAGGAACCTCAAATCTCCTCCTGTTTGTCAGACAATATTGCCCTGGTGTTAAAACCCTAAACAAAGCGCACTACTAGGTTCAAAATTTAATTATAACATTAGATAGAGTGTGACACAATCATGGATAACTCCGCTGACCGGCTTCACACTTCCGGGTGTGTGACGTCACGCGTCACACGTGACCCGACGTACGTTTCACCGTGATCGACTTAGTCATGGGAAATTACCCATCTGAGATAGGGCTATCTCTTTATACTGTAGGCGTCCAATAGTATTGGATGGTTGTTGATTGATGGCGTATTAGATCACAAGGATCCCATTATACTAAGGACATATACATCCATTTCTTTAAAGAAAAATAATAGCTGACTTAAGGGTAAAACGATTATTAATAGGATTATGTACAAATACATTAGAAAACCACTTTTGTTGAATGATTATATGGATAAAAAGATAATATTATGAGGTGTGGATAAGCATATAATGTGAATACCACGTGAAAGGAAAAAACATATTGAAATTATACTAAAGTGAAATATGAATAATAAAGGGACTGTGTTTATAATGACAAATAAAGTGAAAAATAAACATAAATATGAAACCAAACCCTAAGACTCTTGAAACTAACACAACAACCTCTTTAACATCTGATATTACTATAGAAGGACAAAACTCATTGAGACCTTGTGAAGGTACCTCAATCCCCCCTTTGATACAGGATACCAGTGCAGATAGTCAAAGTGTACCTGATATAAGACTGGATGAAACAGATGTACCAGCTCTGAATATGTTGGAAGAACTTGTATTAAACCAGAGATCAAGTAATACTGAGAAGAATAATGGGAGAACTATTTGTCGTAAGAAATCTGTGTTCTTTCCTAAGGATGTCTCATGTCCACAGATTAAAGTTTTCGAAAATATGGTATCCAAGGAATTGGACCAATTGAAACTCAAACCCTGCCACAATAGAATTGATAATTTAACAAAAGAGGAGAGAGATGCCCTCAAGGATATACAAACATGGGAAGAAGTGATTATCAAACCTTCAGATAAGGGGGGTAATGTAGTAATCTGGCCCACATCAATGTACAAAATTGAAATGTACAAACAACTTAAGGATGCCAGTTGCTACAAACCCCTATTTCAGAATCCGATGGAGGAATTTAAATCCTCATATGATAGGTTAATTCAAAAGGCATTCAATGAAGGAATTATTACTAGATCAGAATATATCTTCCTACAAGTGGACCATCCTAAAACACCCACTATTTATTTACTACCAAAGATCCACAAAAATGCTAGAACTCCGCCAGGTAGACCGATATTATCAGGGATAGGCGGACTTACAGAACAAGCTAGCATATTTGTGGACACCCATTTGAGAGAGCATGTAACATCTTTACCTTCATATGTTAGGGATACCACCGATATACTTAAACAACTAGATGGAATTACTCTAGAGGAGAATACATGGTTAATAACGTGTGACATGGAATCATTATACACTAGCATTAAACACGAAATCGGTATTAAAGCAGTAGAATTTTTCCTGCAATCAAATAACAATCCCAAATTTGGGATGTTCATTGTGGACCTCCTAAAATTTATATTAAAGAAGAACTTTTTCGTCTTTGAAAACCGCTTCTATTTGCAGGTACGGGCACAGCGATGGGGGCAGCTTGTGCCCCTACCTTTGCTAATTTATATTTGGGGCTATGGGAGAGAGCTACAGTCTTTAATGAGGACCTAGCCCAATATACGAATAACATCATAACATGGATGCGGTATATAGATGATATACTCATTCTGTGGCAGGGAGATAAAGAATCATTTGGTCAATTCATCAACATTCTCAACAGCAATGATAACAATTTGAGACTTACATATGAAATGAATAAAGATCAAATTAATTTCCTGGATATCACTATTAGGAAAACAACTAATGGCCAGATGGAGACTGACCTATATAGGAAGAAGACAGCGACCAATAGTGTATTACACAGGGATAGCTCACATTTTCCACCCGTGGTGAATAATGTTCCTAAAGGAGAATTCCTTAGGTTAAAAAGAAATTGCTCCAATCATGAGGATTATGACAAACGTGTAGAAGAACTAAGTGCCAGATTGTCACAACGGGGGTACAGTAGGAGATCCATTAAAAAGGCCATTTCTTCTGTAAGAACTATAGATCGGACGGATCTTATATATCCTAGGAATAAGATCAAGCCTGATAATAAAATTCGTTTTGTTGGAGACTTTTGCCAACAGTGGAAGCAAATTCAGATGATTATACAACGGCATTGGCCGATTTTGATGTCGGATGAACTACTGGCCAAATCATTGGGTGAGAAGGCCAATTTTAGTTGGAGGCGAGCACCCAACTTAAGAGATAAACTTGTACAAAGTCATTTTGTTTCCAAAAAAAGAATAGCGCATATAAAAGGATCATATAAGTGTGGGTCATGTAAAGCATGCTCAATAATGGCAAAAACCACACAAGTATATGACAGATATGGACATCAACATAACATCAACAGTTTTATTAACTGTAACACGAAAGAAGTCATATACGTACTGAAATGTCCCTGTGACATGGCATATGTAGGAATGACCAGCCGGCCATTAAAACAACGGATCTTAGAGCATGTAGGGAATATCAGACATGCTCACCTGGACCAACAACGTTTCAAACCACTCACCACGGTAGCACGTCATTTTTTACAAGTACATGAAGGAAAAACTGAACATCTACGTGCATTTGGCATAGAAAAAGTATCAATAGGGATAAGAGGAGGAGACATTATGAAGGAACTGCTGAAAAGAGAAAGCAGGTGGATATTTTTACTTCACTCCATTATGCCATATGGACTCAATGAAAATATCAATTATTCTTGCTTTCTGTAGAAACATTCTCTGGAGATCTCAAAGAGAAAGAATATTTTCCTTGAAAGGAATGAGAACCATTCTTTATACTTTTGTACAAATACGAGTCCATAGTTTTGCAATAGTATATAGATACTGTTGCATGAGCACAATATACTAGGGATACTTTTCTTCACTACATATTAGAAAGGATGGGTGAATAGGATTATGTATATTTTCATTTTATCCTAATTATTTTTTGTAGATTTATTATTGTTATTTTCATCATTCTATTCTATTTATACCAATAAAAGATTCATGTTATATCATAGATCACGTTTGGATTTATCTAGTCAACCCTATAACATGTTCTTAGGTGTATTATTTAATATTGGGTGTATATTTATAATTATTTAGGTCACAATAAGTAACTACAAATCATAAAAAATAAAAGATTAAAACTATATATAAAAATAATAAAAAATACAAAATAAATAAAAATAAATAACAAAGAACATAAAATAGAAGGCACTCACTTTATAATTTTCAATAAAACTTAGTTTATTTATTTTGAATAAGCTAACATAGAAATACTAACATATATCACATGTATTATAATTTACAATTTATATTTCACTTTAATAATATTTGAAATTAATAAAGATTAAAAATCATAATATATATAAGAATATACACATAATATTATAAGAATATATGCACAAGTAACATAAAAATAAAAATAAATAATAAACATCCAATAAAGAATAAAAAATAAAAAGTAATAAAAAACAAAAAATAACAAAATAAAAAATAAAAATTGAAAATAACTAAAAAATTGAAAATAACAAATAAATAATAAAATGATATATAATCAAATACACAAATAAACAACTAAAAAATAAAAAGGTTAAAAATGAAATAATAATAATAAAAAAACATTCATAAAAATAATTAATAATAAATATTAAATAATAAATAATAATTCAAAGAACAAAACATATAATAAACAACCAAAAAAATGAAAATCAATCAAAAGATAATGAATGGTAAATAGAGAACAAAATTATAAGTTATAAATAATAAAATGGTTAATGAATTAAAGAGAAATAAATAAACAAGAAATAACAAATGAAGAATGGATATCAAAATAGAGAATTAATACCCACTAGATTTTAATCACTTATCTGAATTACTTACCTTATATTTTGGGGATTTATTTTGCACATATTTATCTCTCTTTTCAGAGTCTTAGGGTTTGGTTTCATATTTATGTTTATTTTTCACTTTATTTGTCATTATAAACACAGTCCCTTTATTATTCATATTTCACTTTAATATAATTTCAATATGTTTTTTCCTTTCACGTGGTATTCACATTATATCCTTATCCACACCTCATAATATTATCTTTTTAACCATATAATCATTCAACAAAAGTGGTTTTCTAATGTATTTGTACATAATCCTATTAATAATCGTTTTACCCTTAAGTCAGCTATTATTTTTCCTTGAAGAAACGGATGTATATGTCCTTAGTATAATGGGATCCTTGTGATCTAATACACAATTGGCTTGAAAAGCCATCAATCAACAACCATCCAATACCATTGGACGCCTACAGTATAAAGAGATAGCCCTATCTCAGATGGGTAATTTCCCATGACTAAGCCGATCACGGCGAAACGTACGTCGGGTCACGTGTGACGCGTGACGTCACACACCCGGAAGTGTGAAGCCGGTCAGCGGAGTTATCCGTGATTGTGTCACACTCTATCTAATGTTATAATTAAATTTTGAACCTAGTAGTGCGCTTTGTTTAGGGTTTTAACACCAGGGCAATATTGTCTGACAAACAGGAGGAGATTTGAGGTTCCTTAATATCGTTAGTCAGATGTTTACTATCAGTATGATTATAGGCAGAACTGACTCAATTCCTAATACAGCAGATATGTGTTAGAAGGAAATCCTCTGTGGTTATGACCTAGTTAACCCCTCTCTTTCACACATTGCATGAGAGGGTGCTGGGCTAGAGTACCAATCCTGATTTTTTGGAACTATATATACATTTATTTAAGTTCTTTTGTATGTCTATGTCAGACTATCATACCTGAGTGGTTTTGATAATTATAACCCCTACAAGTGCATTCTTACACTACGGTTATTCAATTCAGAGTGGACACACTTGCTGGCTATAGTTGACACACTATGTATCAATGAATATAGGGAATATTATTGAATCCCAATAAACCGTGTTATTTTGAATCTCATTGATACAATGTCCATAATTATGGGTATTATTCCCATTTAATTATAAGTGTCACAATTTTGTGACCACCGGCTTCCCGGAAGGGTATTTTTAACCATTTCTTTATTTTTCATCACCTCTTTATTTTAATATTCGCCGACTGTGATGTTATCTGGTATATCTAATTTTATAAAAATTTTCAATAAAATTTGTTTTTAAATATTTTTCAAGGGACTGGAGTGCCTCAGTTAACAATCTCTCTTAGGTGATTCTTTTCACCATTTTTCTCTTGATAGTAACCTCGGTTGTGAGAGCACCCCCTCTTTTTGTATTTCCTATATAATTATTTAAAAAACTCTTAGGTACAAATGATGAGGAAGTCCTAACCTTAGAGCGAGATGGATTTGCTTTTTTCTAGAGAAGGCGTCTAGACAGATAAGGATAAGTTTTATTTCCTCTGTCTGTTTCAATTCTATCCTCTTTTTGTTTAGTTCCCTTATTCATTCCTACTGTGGTATCCATTAAACTTTTACCCCTTTCAATCCTGTGTCTGCCTTTATTTCTTTTCACCCCTTTTTTCTTGTCCTCTGTCCTAGTTTACTGCGTGCTTTTTTTTTAACGGGGGCCCCCTCTCTTCAATTTTGACAAAAGCAAACATGCCCCGACCTAAAAGGGTGAGCACTAGGCCGGCACGTCTCCGCTCCCCATCCCCCGGCGAGTCTTGTCGCCATCTTGGGGATGGGAATGCGGGCGGGGGTGCTGCAGGCAGCGGCGGCGGGAGCATGGTCAGTGCTCCTCGCCGTCAAGGTGCTGGGCGGGTGGGAGACCCCCTTATTCCTGCGGCGGTGACAATAGGCAAGAGACTCTCCCGCGGGCGGGGCTCCCTGGCCCCAGCCCGAGAGTCACCTCCCGGCGCTGGAACTGGGACTGTGGAGGAGGTGGAGCGCGGGTCAGCCGCGACTATCCAGCAGCTGGGCGGGAGGGGAGAGCAGGGAGTATTGGAGCAGGGGGCACGTACCCCTCCTCCCCAAGTCCAATCAGATAACATGGTCAGCATTTTAAGCACCAGGGGGAGCCAGGGAGGGAATTTTCAGCAGCTCTCCGGCAGTATTGCCATTAACCCCTCCCGTGCCGTCTGCTAGGCAAAGAGGGAGAGAGAACCTTTGTCAGGTCCCACACCAGCTGTATTTTCCGCACAGCCCATTTTTGTATAGTAGTGCTAGTGGGTCAGCATGGGGTGCGAGATTTCAGGCCCCCAATTTTTCCGCCCGTAGATCACTTTACCCTTCTGCAGCTGGTGGCGAGGATGTGAGTCTAGAGAGAAGATCCTTTTTTGTTCAAGCCAGGGGTTATGAAGCGGAGGGGAGGAGTCAGGACCTGTATGGGGAACGCAGAAATTGGGGATCCTGGAAATATTCGGGGGTCAGGGAAGAAGAGGAATTTTTATACGAAGGACAGACAAGTTATGGGGTAAACCGGGTTCAACGGCATCAACTGCCCATCCACCCATACGGTGAGCACGCAAGGGAGAACTATCCACGGATGCCCGCAAGCCAGGGAAACGCGGGGGTGAGAATTTGGGGTACGGCCCTTTCTCGGAACATGTTAGAGAGTGGGTTTTCGAATACCACCATGGGAGCACAGACAGGGGGGCAGAGATGCCTCTGCTGACCGGTTATAGCGAGCCGAGTTGTCAGAGACGCAGGGAAGAAATTCCGCGAGGGGTTTCAACTCCAGTAGCTGAAAGGGGGTGGGGGTTTGCAGCTAGGAGCCGAGAGCCGGAGCTTCTCGATATTCCCCGGGGCAGGCCTGCCGTCTCCTCGACATTTGTTCCAAGTAGCGGGACTCCGCCAGACACGGGGCTTGGGGGGAATGCCAGCTGGAGTGTTCAGGAAGCTCACATTGATATCTCTTCAGTTTCACAGGCCCAGGATTGGGCATCTCAAGAGCAAAGGATAACGCAGGAAGAGCCAGGAGCGGCAGCCGGGAGATCCTCGCCAGGCACGGCAGAGCGTTCGCGGGGAGCAGCAGCCACAGGGACAGTGGAGCAGCTGGAGGTCAGCTCGGCATCGGGAGCCAGGACGGATGTCGAGGCCACATTGGAGAGAGGTGAGACCACTTCCACTAGTACACATAAAGCACGTGATGTAAGCCCCCCGAAGTCTACAACTAGCGAGGAATCCTCGGGTTCAGGTCATAGGTCCCGTAAGCTGATCAAGCTGTTGCAGACGCAGCTAGGTGGCAAGCGAACCGCTAGCCCCCTTCAGGCTTTAGGCCCAGATATTGTTGCGCATGCGGGGGATTCGGGTAGAGTGGAGAATGAGGCTTTACTATACGGCATCAGGCCAAGTGTCAGGGATAAGATCAAGAAGGGATTTTACGTGGACATGTTTACTTTGACGGACGAAGGCAAAAAAGGGCTTGATGCAGCGATGGATAGGAACGGAGAAGGGGAGGATAGTTACAAAACATTTGCTAGATGGGTGAAAGGTTTTTGTGTGTTCGCAACCCTGTACACTGATTTTAGGCCAGAGGAGCAGGTGGAGGTATGGAAGTATCTACACCTAATTACAGACGTTTTCTTAAAGGACGGGCCAGTTATTTGGAGGAATTATGATGAGATGTTTCGCAAAAAGATGACGGGGCGGGAGAAGTTGCCGTTAGGCTTTAAAGACATAGATACGTGGATGGATCTCATGAGGCCAAGTAGTTAGCGGCAGGGGGTTTCTCAAGGGAGGAGGTTTCCTGGGGGGGAGGGCACAACAAACCCTTCCTGGCAAAGGAAAGTGCTTCGCTTTCAATTCAGGGTCTTGTCAGAGGGGGGCAGCTTGCAGATTCCGCCATTCCTGCTCCAACTGTGGCGGGTTTCACCCCGCATCAGAGTGTGTTAGTGCCAGAGTTGGGGGTGGGAGAGGACGTGGGGCTGCTACAACAGCTCCGGGGCAAGGCCAAATCCCCAGTTAAGCTTGAAGTTTTAGATAAGTGGCTTTCACTTTATAGTGACGCCGAAGCAGCAGCCATAATTCGGAAAGGTTTTCATTTTGGCTTTAGAATTCCAATTTCCAAACAATTAAATTTACCATGGCCCCGTAATCTGAAATCAGCTTTTATATTCCCAGAGATTTTTGACGAAAAAATTGCAAAGGAAGTCCGGTTAGGCAGGATGATGGTGCCTTTTTTGGTACCCATTCCCAATTTGGTAGTATCCCCGGTAGGCGTAGTGCCCAAAAAAGCAGAAGGGAAATTCAGACTCATCCAACACCTTTCTTACCCATTAGGCCAGTCGGTAAATTCTGCCATTGACCCGGCAGTTAGCGCTGTCCAATATCAGTAATTTGAGGATACCCTTGCCCTAGTTCAGGAGTGTGGGGAGGGGGGCCAAGATTGACATAGAGTCAGCTTTTCGTCTGCTGCCGCTCCACCCTGAATCGTTTCAGTTTATGGGCTTTAGACACCGCTGCAGGTTTTATGTCGACTGCTGCCTGCCCATGGGCTGCTCGATCTCATGTGCCCTTTTCGAGAGGTTTAGCAGCTTTCTCTACTGGTGCATTCAGGCTGGAACCGGACACAGGGGGATTGCTCACTACCTAGACGATTTCTTGATTATTGGTCCAGACAAGTCTAGCAGTTGCTTCGAGGTGCTACAATCAGCACAGGCCCTTTTCACGGTTATGGGAGTTCCCATTGCCAGCGATAAGACCGAGGGTCCTTCCCATTGTTTAGCTTTTCTAGGCATTGAGATAGACTCTGAAGTGGGTTGTTGTAGGCTCCCGGAGGACAAGTTGAAGAAACTGGGGGAGGCGATTGGGCTTGCACTTAGCTCTCCATACATGTCATTGAAAAAAGTTCAGTCACTTCTGGGGCTTTTTAACTTTGCGTGCAGAGTGATTACAATGGGCAGAGTTTTTTGTCGTAAATTGCAAAGAGCCATAGCAGGGAAAAGTAAACCCCATGCAGCGGTCCGGCTGTCACTGGAAATTAAAGATGATCTTCAGGTATGGCAGAGGTTCCTTAAGGATTTTAACGGTAAAAGGATTTGGCCCACCCCTCCGGTAAACAATGCTACCCTTGAGCTTTTCACGGATGCTTCGAGATCGCAGGACTTTGGAATTTATCTGGGTGGACAGTGGTGTGCAGAGGCTTGGCCAGAGTCGTGGCATAGAAGCGGATGGGTGAATAACTTGGTTGTATTAGAGCTATTCCCGATTATTGTTGCCATAGAGTTATGGGCTGTAGCCCTACGGGGCAAGCATGTTGTTTTTTGGTGTGATTATTTAGGGGTAGTTCAGTCCGTTAATAGCCAGAGCGCTTCTTCCCCGCAGGCGATAGTGTTGTTGCGTCACCTTATACTTCGGTGCCTCGAATATGAAATAACTTTTAATGCTCGTCATGTCCCCGGGGTTAATAACAAAATAGCAGATGCCTTGTCTATATTTCAATGGAGGAGATTTCGTGAACTGGCCCCTCAGGCACATAGCATAGGCATTCCCTGTTCCCTTTGTGTTTGGCAGATCATCACGCCGGCATAAGAGGTCTAGCGGAACGCGGCTTAGCACAATCCACATTGCGGGTGTATCGTGCAGCGTGGCGGCAGTGGGTCCATTTCAGCGCCTCCAAGGACCAGTCGGAGTCAGGCCAGCGGGATGCGGTGATCGAGTTCATGTGGTTGAAGTTTTGTGAGGGAGCGTCGAAGGCTAGTATATCATCTTCACTGGTGGGCATTTTGTTTATGTCACGGATGAATGGCATGGTAGACATAGCTAAAGGTTTTTTAATATCTAAGGCGCTGAAAGGGTGGGCAAAGGAGAGACCGGCCACTACTGACATGCGTCACCCGATTACCATACAGATCTTAGCCCAGCTTATGAGGATTTTAGTGGATGTGGCTTGGGACGAGTATGAGGTCCTGCTTTTTCGTACTGCGTTTAGCTTGGCATTTTTTGGGGCTTTCAGGGTTTCGGAGCTTGTAGGGCAAGCGGCAGGTCAGGTCTCCGCAGGTCTGCTTACTGAAGACGTGGTCATACGTGAGGATCATCTAAGCTGTAAGATAGCCTGATCAAAAACGGATCAGAGGGGGAGAGGTTGCTGGTTACAGTTACAGGCCCAAACAGATAAAGCGTTGTGTCCAGTCCAATTAACCACCCAATTTAGTTTAATTAGGCCTTCTAACTCAATCTTCCTGATACATAAGAATAAGGGCAGCTTACAAGATATCAATTTAATACAGTGCTGAAACAGGCGATAAAGTTACTAGGCCTTAACCCTTCTTTTTTCAGCTCACATTCCTCTAGAATTGGTGCGGCCACCTCCGCGGCCTTGGCTGGGGCTTCAGTGGAGGCTATAAAATCACTGGGGAGATGGAAATTTTCGGCTTATCACAGTTACATTAGGCCTAATGTTTAAAATTGATTAATGTTACACGGAATGTTGTGGTCATTGCCTTATGTGTTTATTTTGCCTTTTTTCTCACCTATGCTTTCATTATTATTGTTTGTCACTGTCAGATAGATCTAGACCCTTATCTTCATTGCCGTTTGTTTGATCCTCCTATCCCCTACCCTGTTACTCAAGGCTTATCTGCTCGTCGCGTTGAGCGAGGGCGCGAAGGGCTTTCTCTCGTTTTTTTTCTCCAGAGGCCTGATTAGTGGTGTGCCTCTGGGGTTTGATCGGGTTTCACCTTCGTGTGAGTAACTTACCCTTATTCAAATCCATTCCTCCCTGTTTACTTTTCCTTTGCCAGCTATTCTCCATGCCCGTTGGATGGGCTGCCTTCGTCAAAATTCCTATGTGCACCTTCGTGCTATGTGTGATGGTCCTGTAAGGATTGCAGTTATTAACTCTTGTCTCTTTTTTAGATGCTGGGGTTACTGCGAGAGATGTGTGGATCATCGGGCACTCTTATATTTTCTGGGCAGCTAACCAGACGGGGGTGCAGACGAGGTTTACCAACATAGGAGATAGACGGGCGTTTTGGTTAGGTAAACGGGGTTTAGTATGGGGAGGTCTCTTGCCCTGGTTAAGACAGCTGATTGAACGGTGGGGAGCCCCTGACATATTAGTTATCCACCTTGGGGGGAATGACCTGGGTAAGGGTAAGTCCCTTGAGCTAATTATACAGATGAGAGAGGACCTTTACTATATTAACAGGACATGGCCATCAATCACTCTGGGCTGGTCCGTTATGATTCCGAGGCTGTTGTGGCGATCACAGATCCCTTTAAAAAAGATCCTGATAATGGGGAGGAAACTTAATAGTGCGCAGTGGAAGGTCATTAGGTCCCTTGGAGGTTTTGTGGTAGATCACCCTGATAACAGCGGATAGGCTGGAGCTGTATAGGAGAGACGGTGTGCACCTTTCGGACGAGGGGTTGCGTATTTTTATGGAGAGCATTTATTTGGAGGTTTGGAGAGTGCTCGGTTTTGGTGGTGGCGGGCTGCTTGGCCCTTAGGGCCGGCAGCGTGGGAGGAAGGCACTGCGATCAGCGGCTGATATAGACGGCTCTACCGTGATTGGTCGCAGGTATCTGTCCTCTTACAAGGCAATTGGTTACTCTTGTCCCTTTCGTGGGGAGGGGCCTCGCCCGGCTCAGTTAGGGAGGGGGAGTGAGTAGTGAGGTGTGGTGCAGTTTACTCTGATGCCAGGTTAGGGCCGGCCAAGCAGTGGGGTTATGAGAGAAGTGGGGGGACTTAAGGCTATATTGCCATGTCCACGCTTGGTTAGGTATCTAGGAGCTGATCTTCAGTGCCCTTTCTCCACCACCAGGTTTTAATAGGTTATAATAAAATAGTTCTTAGTGCCACTTTACTCAAGTCTCTGTGTCTTTATTTTATATTAATTGTGTATATTATTTAAGTTATTGTGTGGGACGAGGAGCATACACAGTGAACTATTTAATGTATATTGTTTTTTAAATTACACACTGTGCAAAATCTTTCTTGTCTGCTGCAATAGCTTTGACTAAATTGTGAGAAAGAATTCAAGTTTTCAGGAGAGTAATTAAATGAAATATTTAAAAATTAATAATTAGAAAAAGGTTTAAATGATGTAAAAGATTACACAAAACAGCTGGTTTCGTGAGTTGTGATTGTAAAGCTGTTTGCTGAATGTGATATATAAGTTAAAAGGTTGAAGGTGGGATAGAGGTATTATAACAAGAGGTTAGGGGAGGTAATGTGGCTTCTGTCTGGAGAAATGTTACAATAAGATATGATATTGAAATCCAAGTTGATTTATGATTCTCATAAATATGTAAACTGAAAACAGAAGAGGATCCAGTAATCACGTCCAACAAACAGCAAAAGTAGAAATAAAGAGGTACTTGGATTGGTGATCAAAATGAGTAATTAAATACATCAGATGAGAACCAAGTAGGTAGTCATGTCACTGAGAAGGGCAAAAACAGTGGGGGGAGGGGGGGAACGCAGAAGTTCATCATGATTACAAACAGAGCATTATTATTATTATTATTATTGTTTAATTATATGGAGCCACAAAATTCTGCAGCGCCGTACAGCGGGGAAATATTGCATAGTACAAAGATGTATAATACAAAACAAGCAAAGGCAAAATAGCATGGAATTATGCATAATGTTATAAGCAATACATAATAGGTAAGGTATAGAATAAACAAATGTCATAGAACATGCAAGAGACATAATGTAAGGACGCACAGATGAATGAGTTGAGAGCATGGTTGCCAACTCCCCCGGAACGTCCGGGAGACTCCCAGAATACTGGGAAATCTCCCGGGCGAGTACTTGAAAATCCCGAATTTTGCTGCGGATTTCGACGATTCCAAACTGTGCATGCGCACGCGCCGGTGACGTCATCGGCGTGATAACGCGTCGCATCTCCCAGCAGACCCCGGCCATTGCGGCGCACGGAGCTCCCACGCCCAGCAGCAGACTGAGCACTGGGCACGGAGCGCGCTGACAACGGAGAAGGCAGCAGGGAGCAGGGAGAAGGGACCTGGGACCTGAGACCTGACACCAGACACCAGACTGAGCCAAAGCAGGGACCATTTAGTAAGTATTAGTTATAAGGAAGCACCTTGAAATAATTATTACATTTTGATGACCACATTAAATAATTAAAAAAATATTGCTGACCATATTAATATAATATTTGGAGTTTTGCTGACCTAGGTCTAGAATTGGTGTATTATTTAAATTTATAATTTGTTATTAATTTCTGTAGTTTATTTTTTATTACAGTATTTATTAAATGGTTATGCCAGACCTTTATTATTTTTATCTTAGAGCTCTAGTGTTTAGCAAGTGGGGCGCTCCAGTATATGTAATTCTAATGGATTTAATGTTAAACTATAGTATTTCATTATTTTCTGATTTATTAAATGTGTTTGACAGGGTCCTTTGTGGTCTGTAATGATTCTGCCCTCTTTATTTCCATTACATATAGACCTTTAGGGGGGTATTCAATTGTCCGCGGGTTCGAGCGCGGAAAAACTAATACCGTTAATACGGTAATCTCTCGCTGGATTTCAGACAAAATAGAGGAGATAACTCAGATCCACGATTCATCTCATTCAAAGCTATCGAACATGTCCAATTGGGACCACGTGGTGGAGACATTCAAGGCAAACTCTCTAAACGGGAAATGTTCTGGATTTTCCAGTTAAACACATTGAGCCCCTCTGGGCTAAATGAAGGTTATGAGATAGCACCTTTTTTATAATTTTATTAGACTTATACTATATAAGTTCTTAATCTATTGCATTGATATATTTATTAACGACTGATATTTTTATACATTTTTTGAACTATCACACTGAAACATTTGTGATTGCTTGATATTATATGCCTGTATGCCTATAGACCATTGTTAATTATTTTACTATATACCTTTCTATATATATATATATATATATATATATATATATATATATATATATATATATATCTATTTATTTACATTTTATCAGCTGATTTTATGTATGTGTTTCTGCTGATTATATGTTCTGCCTGAAAGTATTGTGTTTACCTTATGTATATATATTTTTACATTACCACACAGCTATGCCTGTCTGGTTACAAGATATCCTGCAGAATATCAATTTTTTAAGATTTTTAAGCATGTTATGTCTAGTACTCAGAGGAATATTTCCTAGCCGTACTGCACTTTTGATATTTATTATTTTCCACATTTATATGTATGCACTATGGGCTATACACCAGGAGTTCTCTATTATAGCTCACTCCATAGCCCTGACTTAATATGGCCACCGCTATTCATTTCAGTATCACATGCTGATCTGTGATAATCTACTAGCACTCCACTGCTATATATCTTGCCCCATTCCAAGATGGCCACCGCCAGCAATTACAACAGTTCTATTTAGCCCATACAGTCTCTTGGGTACTAACCTTTACACATTCTATGCCCCTACTACTTTTGAGTCCTCTAAGGCTCAATACCTGTTTGTAACAGGCATCACACATCCCTCCCACACAGATAGTGTTAGCGCTGAACCGGAAGTGCGTTCTGCGCATGCGCGAAAATCGCGCTGTACTGCGCATGCGCAAAATGGCGCCCGCCATCGCTATTTAAGACAGCAATAAGTGCTGTTTTAAAATACTCCTCCTGACGAAGTCTATACGATGAAACGCGTTGAGGCTGTTCTACATACATTATTCCTGGTACACATAAGGCTGTACTGTCTACCTGATCCCTGAAAAGTTACCCCATTGAGAACTTCTGTGTGGAGCCCACTGGTGTTTACTTCTTATACATCCCAGTGATCTACATCGTGTAGCAGTATCCTATGTCCACAGGATTAACAGATAAGCTTTTAAACCTTATATATATTGTGAGTGTGTTTTATTATGATACATGCTGAATAAATTATTGCACATAAGTACTACACTATATGGCTTTTTCCTCTCTTAATACACCGTATGAGTGGAGTTTGTGAGCAGTGACTGTGCTGTGGCTGATGATCCAGTTACCATATACCTACATAAGATATCTACACGTCTGTTCCTGACCTCTTGAAGCTGACTGGAGCTCATTTCCAAGAACCTCTGATACAGATAAGCTGTTTATTTATATCTTTTTGGTACGTTGCCACCTATCACTTGCTACTGATTGTCACGGATACATCTGAAACTTTGTTTTCTGCTTTCTTCTGTCTGTGTTTCGGCATATGATCAGGAATTATTAACATTGGTTTATACTGTTTATACCAGCCTGACATGATGAACACTTTGTATTTCTGTATACAGTAATACTGACTGTCTGGACGATCTGTACCAGTTAGCACTACTAGATTTGGCGCCATCATCCCTCTTTCTATATTTACAATACTTATTTCTCGATCGGAGTACCATCCGAAAATTAAGAGGGAGGCTGCCTACTCTTATGAAAAATAGTGTACACCAAGATTGGTGATCTATATTATTATTTACTCTCTTATTTCGAGTTTGAGCGCCAGTATTTATTATATCTAATAATACATATATAATATATATATATATATATATATATATATATATATATATATATATATATAGCCGGTGATATGGGGACACAGCCTTTTTGGACGTATAACCCCCTTCCCCAGTCATATCTATCATGAGTTCAATTCCCAACCATGGCCTTATCTGTGAAGAGTTTGTATGTTCTCCCCGTGTTTGCGTTGGTTTTCTCCCACACTCCAAAAACATACTAGTAGGTTAATTGGCTGCTAACAAAATTAACCCTAGTATGTTAGGGAATTTATATTGTAATCTCCAATGATGTGAGTTCTCTGTACAGCGCTGCGGAATTAGTGGCGCTATATAAATAAAAGATGATGATGATATCTATTTTTTCAAAACATCCCATAGCCTAAATAATTACTAAGTAGTCCCCAGCCTTGCATACCACTTTCCCTGGCTGTGGCACCCCTGTGAGATTGCCGCTGCACCCCATGTCACTGTGTAACAAGTGAGTGATGTTTAATTTTTTGCTCTGTTCTGAAATCTAATATTTGTTCCTCTCCTTTAGAGATTCTGCATTTGCTCTTGGACAGCATTCTGCGTCAGATATCAGTACATCTGGGCCTTACCAGCCAACCAGGAGAAGGTAAGAGTTAACATTTTTATTTTGCACATACACAATTTACTTTGTAAGCTGTTCCAATGGTGGAAGACACTTTAGTCCAGGGGTTGGCAACCCTCGGCATGCAGCGCCCTGCATTGTGGCACATCGAGCAGCTATCAATGCAGCACATCTACACAACACTGAACTGCTGCACATTTTGTGTTGTATAGGAACTGGGGGCATTACTGTGGAATAATATGAACATGATGTACAACTATATGGTATATATTAAAAAATCTTTCTCTTTGGAAATGAGCAAGTCATTACTTTGTCACCTATATACAAACACATTATGATTACATGCTGATCAAACTACTACAGTTTGAACTGGTCACGCCCAGTGGGTGGAGCCGGTCACACCCAGTGGGTGGAGCCGGTTACACCCACAATGGTTTTTACTTTCTCCCTGAAATGAATTTTTAAAAGTTGGCAAGTATGGTTTAGAGCAGTCAAAAAGATGACAGGAAGAAAGGTGGTGACACAGATTGAGAATGTGAGCAGTGAAATCTGGACCAATGAGAGTGGAGCTAGGTGAGAGACTGGTAAACTTTGATGAACAGGAGAATTTTAAGGAGCCTTTATCATTAATCATTTTTATTGAAATTTGTTAGGTACACGGGGGATACAGAAAGAAAAAAAAGGGGAAGGGAGGGGGGGAAGAGGAGTTAGGACACACCAATACAGTATATGCAGGTTTCAGACAATATACAGTATACAGTATTCAGGCTACCGTGGTATTTTAAACTAACCCACCAGACTCGATCTAGGACATAGAGGGCCCATCTTAAACACGCTCTGGGGGCTCATCTGATGATTAAGGACCACCATTAGCAGGGGGAGAGGGAGAAAGGTTATTTACTGGAGCACCACCACCCTCAGTCACATAAACATGCCATTCAAACCATTTCAACCATGGGGAGGATGGTCTCATGAAATAGGGGGCATCCAGTGTTTCCATCTCAAACACAAACTGGACTTTGGTTATTACCTTTGACATGGTGGAGGGGAGCAGCGCCCTCCATGCTTGAGCTATGGAGGCTCTGGCAGCAATAAGTATATGGTTAAACACATAGCAGGCCTGTCTCGGGACATGAGACGGGTAAACCTGGAGAAGGGCAATTTCAGGAGTCTGGGGAAGAGCTAATCCAGTCACACTTTTAGCCAAGTCAAATACCTGCGCCCATAAAGAGCGTAAAACCGGGCATGTCCAGAAAATATGGAGCAAATCCCCCACCATCGAGCATTATCTCCAGCATAGCTTAGACTAGGAGGGCCACATTCTATGAATTCTAGAGGGGGTAAGGTACAGTCTATTAACTAGTTTGATGAACATTTCAGTGTGGTTTAAACATTTGGACATACGGAAAGCATTTACATAAACCACCTGCCACTGGTCCTCTGTGAGGGATTCCTGGAGATCTGATTCCCACTGGAGTTGACTGGAACTTTTAGCTATTGGCTCTGGGGAGGTGAATCCATACCAGAAGGTGATCCCTGCTTTATTGTCTCCTTTCGTTAGTTTCGAGAGGGGCTTGTAGGGACAAGTTGTATCTCGAGTTGTATCTCGAGAGGGAAGATACCCAGTGCCTGATTTGTATATATTTGTAAAAATCTCTCATTAGTATATGAAATTGGTACTGTATTTGCGTGAAAGACAACAAACCCTGGTCATCAAATAAAGAGCCTATGTCTACCATGCCATTAGCTATCCACAGGGACAGATTCATATCAGGGATCAGTTTAGCCAACGTCCTCAATGACAGGTTATTATTGGGAAGAGATATGATATGGGACTTCTCAACCAACTTGTCCCAGGCTCTCAGCGAGTCACTGGCCAGCCGGGACAGGGACCCATTGGGAGGGCGCCACCTTTACAAGAAGACTGTACAATAAAAATAGAAATGGACAAAGGCAGTTTGGTGTCTTTCTGTATAGCCCCCCTCCACTTGTAGTTAAATAGAAAAGAAGCAGCCTGCATAGACTGTACTATATAAAATGAGATGGACAAAGGCAGTTTGGTGTCTGTCTGTATAGCCCTCCCCCTTCCACTTGTAGTTAAATAGAAAAAAAGCAGCCTGCATAGACTGTACTATATAAAATGAAATGGACAAAGCTAGTTTGGTGTCAGTTTGTATCTGACCCCCTCTCCACTTTTAGTGAAATAGAAAAAATTCAGCCGTTATAGACTGTAGAATATAAATAGAAATGGACAAAGGCAGTTTGGTGTCTGGCTGTGTATGACACCCTACCCTTATTGTGAAATTGACAAAACAGCAGCCTTTCAGGACTTTACGTGATATAGAAATGCCCCAAGTCCCTTTCCTATTTGGGGGTAGATTTGCACCCTACACTTATACTTATAAGTATACTTATTTTTTTGGGGGTGTGTTTTTTTCCCTGATTTTAAAAGACTATGTACTTTTACAGAGGCTTTACCAGATGACGTACAGGGAAGACTACCATCAGGACTGGTGCCAGCACCTGTTTGCTGATCCTGCTCATATGTGGACTTATTTGAATCCATTTTAATGAGCCCAAACCACTGGTAATGCAAAATATTTAATTATATACTGCTGCTTAATATTACTTTTGGCAGCCAGAAAAATTATTGTTTCACACTGGGGAATATGAGACACCCCAAAGCACTTGACGTGCAAAATATTGTACAGAGAATGCTGCTAAATATGACTTTTGGCAGCCAGACAAATTATTGTTTCACACTGGGGAATATGGGACACCCCAAAACACTTGTAGTGCAAAATATTGTATAGATAATGCTGCTAAATATGACTTTTGGCAGCCAGAAAAATTATTGTATTACGCTGGGGAATATGGGACACCCCAAAACACTTGTAGTGCACAATATTGAAAAAAAAAAGCCTCCTCTAACAATTGCTAATAGAATTGCTAGCAGAATTTCAATAAAAATTGAAAGAATAAAGTATACAATTATTGCTCTGTCCCTGCTCTAATACAGCCTGTGACCTAACCCTGCTCTCTCCCTCTGTCAAATTGCGATGGATTGCTGTGGAGGTGGGTATTTATGCATTTCAAATATCGCGAGAACCGAGATCAGACTACGTCACAATGACGTTTTGCCTCGATTTAGATTCCGAATAGGTGGGAGAGTAACAAACCTGCTTGACTCGGTACTCGGATAGGCGTAGTTCGGGTGGGTTTGGATCTCGGGAACCGAGCCCGCCCATCTCTAATTACGAGCCCTTTCCAAATCTACCCATGGTTTCTTATAGGGGGGAAGAGACCAGTCTCTAAGTTGTGCCAGAAAGCAGGCCATATGATATCTAGCTAGGTCTGGCAGAGCCAGACCACCACTTTGTCTAGTTAAAGACATTCGGGCACTAGCTATTCGCGGGGGTTTATTCTTCCAAATGTATGAGCACATGATAGAGTGTAGCTTATCCAGTAAAGGTTTTGGTAGATACAAAGCAACGTCCGGAACAGATACATTAGTTTCTGCAAAATCATCATCGTAAAGGCTGCCAGCCTACCTAGCCAAGAGACCTCGCTGCACATCCATGACTTTGTCAGGGTGAGGATTAAGGGAATCAAAGCTGCAAAGTTGAGGTCTACAATGTTGTTTATCGAGGGAGTAATCTGAATACCCAAATATTGGAGCGCCTCCGACTTCCAAGAGAAAGGGAAAAGAGCACCAAGGCTAGACACTTTAGATGGCGGTGAGTTAATAGGTAAGGCGTCAGATTTAGTGGTGTTTAATTTATAGTAGGACGCACCGCTAAATTTATCAAGTATATCATGAAGGGGCGGCAGCGAGGTCTCCGGATCAGTCACAAATAATAAAATGTCGTCTGCAAAAAGACACAGCTTGTGAACCGTCTGGTTGACTATAACCACAGGGAAGGACTTGGCCTGTCTAATAGCTTGAGCTAGAGGTTCTATTGCTAGGATGAAAATTAGGGGAGAAAGGAGGCACCCTTGTCTGGTGCCATTCGAAATCTTGAAGTGGTCAGATAGGAAACCGTTACTGAGCACTCTAGCTGTGGGGTCACTATAAAGGGCCATGATCCCATTCAAAAACCTGTCTTTAAGACCAAAGCGAAGAAGGACCTGCCGCATATACCTGCAATGCAACCTATCAAAGGCTTTTTCTGCATCAAGAGACAGAATTACTAGCTCTAGATGGGACCCATCCATACTTTCAATAATGTTAAGGACCCGCCTTGTATTGTCAGAGGCCTGGCGACCACTGACAAATCCCACCTGATCAGGGTGTATAAGCTCTGGAATGAGGTTTTGTAATCTTTCAGCTATGAGCTTGGTGTAAATTTTAATGTCAATGTTCAACAAGGCAATAGGTCTGTAGTTGGAGCAACATGCATGGTCCTTCCTCGGCTTCAGGACTGTGATCAAGCATCTTTTTGGGGAAGTGTCCCTGCTCAGTACCAGCATTATACAATTGCATAAGAATAGGGCCTAAGTCAGACTTGAAGGTACTGAAGAAATTTTTAGTATAGCCGTCTGGGCCTGGGGCTTTATCTCTAGGCAACTTTTTGATAACATCTTCAATTTCAGACTGTGTCCACGGAGTATCCAGAGACAAGGCTGTATCGGGATTTAAACTGTGGAGAATGAGGTCATGTAGAAAGGACTCTATGGCTTTGCTATTAGGCTGGATCGTAGTGGGATCTTCCTTTAAATTGTATAGAGTGGCATAAAACTTTGCAAATATATTCGCTATGTCTTTGGGGTTAGAGGCTTTTTCGAACACTTCCCGTTAGCAGATATTTTATTCTGTTCCTGGCTTGGTGGCCTCTTAATTTACGCGCTAGCATCTTCCCTGCTCTATTCCCAGCCACGTAGAATTTTTGCTGCAATCTATTTAAGGCCACTTGGGTTCGAAGCATAAGTAACTTCTGTAGTTGGGCCCTTACCTGGGTAAGTTCCTTTTTAATCTCTCTAGATGGTCGGGCCTTATTTTGGGCCTCAAGCACTTGCAGTTTGGCTTCTAGCTCCTTCTGGCAGTGGGCGTTCGTTCTCTTCAATCTAGCCCCCGTCTGAATGGCAACCCCCCGCACCACCGCCTTTAGAGTACAAAAGAAATTGAATATATTAGTCTCTTCACGGCTATTGGTTTTGGCAGAATGAGGAGATAGAGTTCTTTAAAGCAAGTTTAGCTTCTAGCAGGGAGAGCAAAGAAGCTGGGAAGCGCCATGGTCTAGGAGGCGTTTGAGGGCGCGACAATCGACCAGGACCAAAATAGCGGAGCATGGTCCGACCACGCCAGTGGCAAAATCTCCAAAAGGATAGACCTTTGTAACGTCCATTTATCCGTCAATAGAAGGTCTATACGCGAGTACGAATTATGGACATGGGAGAAATATGTATAATCTCTCCCTTCTGGCTCTGAAACCCTCCAGACGTCATACAGACCATGCTCCGCCAAAAGCCTCGAGAAAGCACCTGCCGGGCCCAGCTGAGAGGAAGCCACAGAGGGAGGTGGAGAGGGAGATCTTTCCAACTTAGGGTCCGCCACTATGTTAAAGTCACCCGTCGTTATTATCCTTATGTTTATCAGCTTCCTGGAAGACCTCTCTTAAGAAAAGTATCTGGCTAGAGTTTGGAGCATAAAAGGGGGGTGAGAGTGAATAAGGTGTCCTCCAATAGGCCAACTAAAATCAGGTATCTACCCGCTTTGTCCGCTATCTGCTTTTGAGGGTGAAGGAGATTTTAGCTCTAAACAGGATGGCAACTCCGTTGCGTTTTAGTGGACCATTCGCCATATAAATTGTAGGATAGTGATTATCTCTAAAAGTGGGGGGGGGGGCAGAGGCTGAAAAGTGAGTCTCCTTTAGTGCAACAATATCAGCCCGTTGTTTAAATAAGGAGGCCAGCGCCATGCTGCGTTTATTTGGTGAGTTTAAGCCCCGGACATTAAGAGATAGTAGCTTAACCATCTAAGTTGAGAGGGGTAAAGTGTTGTCTATATGAGGTAAAACCACAGTATACCCAATACAAAACTTGGAAAGGGAAGCGAACCACGATAACATCCTGAACAAGGGTGTGAACCAGAGTTGTAGCAAAGATATGTAGGGTAAAAGGGGGGAAAAGGAAACAGAAAAAAAAGGGGGAAAAATATAGGGCAAAATATCCCAAACCATTGGGTTAGTGTATTTGCTGGAGGGGAAAAACGGGGAAACCAGCAAAATAAGTAACAGGGGGGAGCATGGACTTACGGGGTCCCCACCAACGTACAGATCACCCACTATAACCTAGTAACACTTGCAAACCTGGATAACACCTGGCATCATAACATGAATAGTAAAACTTTGTATGCTGGTAGAGAATCTGATTCTGAGAGTCATGAAGGTGTATTCCATATCTGAGGAGCAATGTGGTAGAAGTTTTGGATGAAGGAGTGGGATGTAGTTACCAGTAAGGAGTTGAGTTGCTGGTCATTTACGGAGCAGAAAGAACGGGGTGAAGTGAGAGAGACATTTAGAGATGTGTGGGGGAGATAGGCACAGTGCTTTGCAAGTGGGTATGAGGAGTTTGAATTGGATTCTTTTGGGAATGGGGAACCAATGAGGAGACTGGCAGAGAAGCACAGTGGCCTAGTGGTTAGCACTTCTGTCTCACAGCGCTGGGATCATGAATTCAATTTCCGACCATGGCCTTATCTTTGTGGAGTTTGTATGTTTCCCTGTGTTTGCGTGGGTTTCCTCCGGGTGCTCGGGTTTCCTCCCACACTCCAAAAACATACAGGTAGGTTAATTGGCTGCTATCGCAGATTTAGATCGAGAGGAGAGAGTTTAAGAAAAGAAGCTTATCGAATGACAGGAATACTTGTCATTTATGACGGGGAACAGATCATTGATATTGTTACCATGCATGACGCTGAAATTATGGGCGCATACTTCACCAGTAAAGAAATCATCTGATAGGATTACAGAGATGTCTATTACTATTATTAATGGGAAATAAGTTGCTAACAACGTTGCCATACGTGATGCCACACTTTGTGGGTATGTTTATCTCTATAAAGAGCCAATTAGTACTTACCATTGGCTTGCCTCATTAAAGCGGCTTGCCTTATAGCAAAACTCACGTCAGCGGACGCCATGCTCACTGTTCCACATACTCAGACCTCTAAGAATTTTATAGTATAATCGATCCATCATCATCATCATCATCCTCATCATTTATTTTGTCACACAACAATGTTGGTCAAGGGGTAGTTGTATAACAGGTGGTAATAGGGTAGTGTAGTGAGGTTAAGAGGGTGGTTGAGGAATATTATAAGCTTGTCTGAAGAGGTGGGTTTTCAGAGAACGCTTGAAAGCTTGTAGACTAGAGGAAAGTCTTATTGTGCGAGGGGGAGAATTCCATAGAGTGGGTGCAGCCCGGAAAAAGTCCTGTAACCGTGAATGGGAGGATGTAATGAGTGTGGATGAGAGACGCAGATCTTGTGCAGAACGGAGTTGCCGAGTTGGGAGATATTTTGTGACTAGATGGAGGAGATGTATGTTGGTGCAGCTTTGTTGATGGCCTTGTAGGTTAGTAAGAGTATTTTATATTAGATTCGGTAGAAAACAGGCAACCAGTGTAGAGACATACAGAGTGATGCAACAGAGGAATAACGATTTGCAAGGAAAATCATTCTTGCCGCAGCGTGCAAAATAGATTGTAGGGGTTTGAGTCTGTTTTTGGGAAGGCCAGTAAGGAGGGAATTGCAATATTCAATGCGGGAGATGATAAGTGCATGAATTAAGGTTTTTGCAGTGTCTTGTGTGAGATATGTGCGAATTCTGGAAATGTTTTTGAGATGTATGTATGTATTATTATTATTATTAATTTTTATTTATAGGGCGCCACTAGGTATCCGTAGCGCCGTACAGGGACAAACAAAGTTACAATACAAAGGTGAGACAGCACGATACAGTAAACAAAATGCACAGTAACTCCGAGATCTCAAAGCACAGCTAGAGGGGCGGGGGAGGGGAGAGGGGAAGGTCCCGCATACGACGGAGCCCAAGAGGGCACGGAAGGCAGGGAAACCCCCAGAGTGGAGAGGAGGGAGCAAGAGGGAACGGGGAGGAGGAGGGCAAGGTAGATGGAGAGCAGAGTTAAAAGTGGTGAAGACAGGAGGAGAGATGACCCTGCTCAAAGGAGCGTACAATCTAAGGGGTGGGGTATACAGACAGAGAGACACGAGGGAGGGAGAGAAGGAGGATAAGGGAAGGGGAGTGAAGGGGAAGAGGCAGAGGATCACCCTAGAGAGGAGGGAGAAGGCTTTAAGAAAAAGGTGGGTTTTTAGAGCCCGTTTGAAACTGGACAGATTAGGGCAGGTTCTGATAGAGGGAGGGAGCTTGTTCCAGTGGAGGGGGGCAGCGCGGGCGAAGTCTTGGATACGTGCATGGGAGGAGGTGATCAGGGGAGAAGAGAGGCGACGGTCATTGGCTGATCGGAGAGGGCGGGAAGGAGCATGAATAGAGAGGAGGGTGGAGATGTAGGGTGCAGTGGAGTTGGCGAGGGCCTTGTATGTAAGAGTGAGAAGCTTGAAGAGGATTCTGTAGGGGAAGGGGAGCCAGTGAAGGGATAGGTAGAGGGGGGAGACAGACGCGGAGCGGCGAGAAAGGAAGATAAGCCTAGCGGCTGCGTTAAGAACAGATCGAAGGGGAGCGAGATGAGATTGGGGCAGGCCAGTAAGGAGGAGGTTGCAGTAGTCCAAGCGGGAGATGATCTGAGAGTGAATAAGACACTTGGTGGCATCTTGGGAGAGGAAGGGCCGGATGCGAGCGATGTTACACAGCTGGAAGCGGCAGGATTTCGCAAGAGAGAGAATGTGGGGGCCGAAGGAGAGAGAGGAGTCGAGGATGACACCGAGGCAGCGAAGTTGGGGGACAGGGGAGATAGAGGTGTTGTCGACAGTGATAGCGAGGTCAGCAGGGGGCGAGGTATGAGAGGGAGGAAAGACTATGAGTTCTGTTTTGGCGAGGTTGAGTTTGAGGAATCGAGAGGACATCCAGGAGGAGATGGCAGAGAGGCAGGCGGACACCCTAGAGAGGAGGGAGGGAGAGAGATCAGGAGAGGAGAGGTAAAGTTGAGTGTCGTCAGCATAGAGGTGGTAGTTGATGTATGTATGTAACATGATTTAGATATAGAGTCAATGTGGGGAACAAAGGATAGGTGTGAGTCAAGGATTACACCTAGGCAGCGAGCTTGTGGGGTGGGATTTATGGTCATTTTATCAACAGAGATAGAAGTGTCAGGTATGCTCTTGTTGGTGGGTGGGAATATTATTAACTCTGTTTTAGAAAGATTAAGCTTGAGTTGGCGAGAGGACATCCAAGATGAAATGGCAGAAAGACAGTCAGTTACACAGCACAACACAGATGTCGAGAGATCAGGAGAGGATAGATAAATTTGGGTATCATCCGCATAGAGATGATACTGAAATCCAAAGGAACTTATTAGATTTCCAAGAGAAGCAGTATAGATAGAGAACAGCAGAGGACCTAGCACTGAGCCTTGCGGTTCTCCAACTGATAAAGGAAGCGGAGCAGAGGTGGCCCCAGAGAAATTAACAGTGAAAGAGCGATTAGAAAGGTAGGGTGAGAACCAGGATAGAACAGTGTCTTGAAGCCCTAGGGATTGCAGCATTTGTATGAGAAGAGAGTGGTCAACGGTGTCAAATGCAGCCGAGAGATCCAGGAGAATTAGGAGAGAGTAATGGTGTTTAGTTTTAGCAGTGATCAGATCATTGACAACCTTAGTCAACGCAGTCTCTGTGGAGTGTTGAGAACGAAAGCCAGACTGAAGAGGATCCAACAGGTTGTTTGCGGAAAGGAAGCGTGTGAGGCGAGTGTAGGCAAGTCTCTCTAGAAGCTTGGAGGGGCATGGCGGATGAGAGATGGGACGGTAATTTGATAGAGAGTTTGGGTCGGAATCTTGTTTTTTTAGAATAGGAGTAATCACTGCATGCTTGTATAGTGACGGAAAGATGCCAGTAGAGAGCGAGAGATTACAGATTTTAGTTAGAGGTGAGATGAGCACAGGAGACAGGGATCTACCAATTTGCGAGGGGATAGGATCAAGAGAACAGGAGGTAGAGTAGCAGGATAAGAAGAGAGTAGAAATTTCCTCTTCATTTGTGGGGTCAAATGAAGAGAGGGTGTCAGAGGTTGGTGGGAAGGAATTGAGCCAATTGTCGAGGAAGAGGATACCAATTTGAGTCTGATTTTATCAATCTTGTCCTTGAAATAGGAAGCAAGATCCTGGGCACTGATAGTGGACAGAGGGTTTGGGGTGGGAGGATTGAGAAGAGCTTTAAATGTCTTAAAAAGGCATTTGGGGTTGGAAGCCTGAGCATAGATAAGAGATTGGAAGTATGTTTGTTTTGCAGTGTCCAGAGCATTTCGATAGGAGCGGTAGATAGAAGTATATATGAAGAAGTCATTAGAGGTGCGAGTTTTGCACCAGTGACATTCTGCTTTACGGTAAAGTTTTTGAAGATTTCATCGAAGTCAACGTGTAGTATGTAGTGTCGCTGGAGCCACTTGAATGGCTGTTGCTAAGGTTTGGTGAAAATGAGGTACTGCCATCTCAGGGGAGGAGAATGTAGAGATAGGGGAGAGAAGGTATTGGAGAGAGGTGGAAAATTGTTGAATATTAATAGAATTAAGTTTTCTGCGGGTATGAGGAGGCTTGGTAGAGTTAGACAGTAGAGAGGTTAGAGCACTGGGGGTGAGCGTGTAGCTGATAAAGTGATGATCCGAGAGGGGGAAGGGTGTGTTAAGAAAGTTAGAAAGTGAGCATAGTCTAGAGAAAACAAGATCAAGGCAATGGCCATCCTGATGAGTAGATGATTCAATCCACTGTGAGAGGTCAAGTGAGGAGGTTAGAGAGAGTAGTTTGGAAGCAGCTTTGGAAGGTGGGTTATCAATGGGAATGTTAAAATCACCCATGATGATGGTGGGGATATCTGAAGATAAGAAGTGAAGGAGCCATGCAGAAAAATCCTCAATAAATTGTTGGTGTGCTCCCGGGGGGACGATCACCGCAATACGTAGAGACAATGGATTAAATGCGAATACTTCAAAAGATGTGAACGTGAGTGATGGGAGATTTGGTAGAACTGTGAACGTGTACTGTGGGGAGAGAAGTAGTCCAACCTCATCTCCTTGTCTGCCTTCAGGTTTGGAGGCGTGGGTGAGTTGGAGGTCACCATGTGAAAGTGCTGCAGGTGAGGCAGTGTCTGATTGCATGAGCCATGTTTCAGTTATTGCCAGAAGGTTAAGGTTTTTTGAGAGGAAGAGATCATGAATGGAGGTAAGTTTGTTACAAACAGAGCGTGCATTCCAAAGGGCACATTTAAAGGACTTTGGAAGAGAGGGGAGGCAGGTAATGTGTTTGAGGTTTGCTATAGAGCGGTAGGGTTCTGATGTATGTGTGTGTGAGGAGTGTGGGGGACCTGGATTAGGTGATACATTACCGGCTAATAGAAGCAATGAGAGAGAAAGATAGGTAAGGGGTTTGTAAGAAGTGTGACCTTTTAATAATTAATTAATAAAATTAATAATTATATTAATAGTTGAAACTGTTTGGTATCCATATAAATAAAAGATTTGCATATAATATTAATATTAGGCGTATAAGACTGTCATATACTGCTTAAGTTGGAACTACAACTGTATGTACTAGACAAATGAGCATAGATAATCTAATTGCCAGATTATATGGGCTAGATAGTAAGAATCCTATACTAGGTATTTCAAATGACTAAGGGCATAAATCTGATAACATCTATTATTCTTGGAATGAAAATATAAAATAAAAAAGAAATAGCTCTACCTTCACAGGATTGCAATAGAACACTCTCTTTAATTCTGGTCAGAATTTACATAATTGTATTAATTGTCCTGCTATTATAATATTTATTTGTTTTTATCATACCATAAAAAATAAAGAATTAGTTAAAAAATGTGTAGATATAACAGTAGTCGCGTATCCAGAAACTTTTTTTGTTTAATTTAATTGTGGTATGATTAATATTCTGTCAATTGTTTTTCATTCCTGTCTGGGATTTACTATCCCTTCCTCTTTGGCCCCTGAAACAGAACTAACAAAACATTTCACATAGTGGTATACAAAGGCAATAAAATATTAAAGGCAGCATATAGCATCATACCTTTAGTATCCACATACATTATACCCAAGTCATCTTATGCCAGATCTCCCTTACTATTTCCTTTTGGTATTCAGCCTTAATTGCCCCCTCACCTTTCAAATGGTACTCTTCAGTAAGTCAAATTAATTTTCAGATTTTTTCAAGTTTTATTTAAAATATAGTGGACATTTTACAACAGTTAAAAACAAAAATGATATCCTGCTATATGAAAATGGTATTCAACTGATCTTACATCAGAAGAAAATATGAATTGAGCAATTTTGATATAATTATACATTTCTTCTTGTTTTTTTTTTTTTTCAAAACTCCATGAATAGCTAACCCCTTCATAATAAATTTTTAAATATTTACAGGCAGATGAAGCCCCCATTTAGGTTCCTGTCAGCTAAAGCCGCTGGGTATTTACATTACTCATTACTCTTTTCATCTTTAACTAAAGCCACATGGGGCCTTAAACAGATAATTTACGTAAAAGGGTCACCTTCCAATTTGGGATTGTATCATATTCCAGAAGTAGGCAGACTGTAAATTCCAATTACATAAAGTACTTCTATGCTCATAACCCCTCTGTTATCTAACATTTAGACATTAATTGTAGCCAATAAACTCCTGTTTACTAGCTACAATGATTCAAATCATTTTATGAAAACAATTTTGGAGCTTTTAAATCTCTCTTATATCTGAATTTGTAACAAAAAAAAAATCGGGCACATAAGTGATTTTCATAATGTCAGTTTTGGCAAATAAGTACCAGATAAGTGTTTTGTCACAGAACATTTAGCCATTCCTACACTGTAGGAATGTACTTGTTTTCCATCTCAGGCTTTCAGCATGCAACACAGCATTCCTTGGCAAGTTCAATCCAATCAGAGAACTACATATTTATACCACTCTTTTCTTACACTCCCTACTTCTACCAAATGGCCACTCTATTGCAGCAAATTCATAAATAGGATACCAGTGGGAACCAGGGAAATTAGATATAGTAACACTATGAACATTATTTACCACTACCCTTATTTATGTGGATGTGATGTTTACTTGTGAACTGGCCATGATTTACAGGGAAAGTCACAAATACTCACAAGTATGCAAAAGTGCAAACGCTCTTTGGTGAGATCACGCTCTTATGTTTGCACAACCGCTCTCAATTTTACAGAAAACTGCATATAATTGTGCTAGGGGAGAAGATAGTTAAAAGGCTGGAAGAGATTTTAAACTAGCAACTGAAGGAGGATGATGATAGAAGCATTGTTCAATATGGTGTAAAAAGGGACAGTGCTAGGTCAAGGGAAACAGTAAAAGAACAGGACGAGGGGTTAGAAGAGGTGCATAAAATTAAAAGTGATAATAAAAATATCAAACATATGATTAAAAATACCAGGGCTTTACCAAACAAAATAAGTGAACCAGAATTAATTATGTTGCAAGAGAATTATGAAATAGGGAGATTACTGAGAATTAGAAATATCTTTGAAAATTATGATGTAAAACACCCCCTCCAGAACAGATTGCAATCATCACAAGGTTCTGGTGTAACAAACCTCTGCAGGGGCTGTGTGAAGTGCAAATCCTGTCCATTAAAGGACTTGGGGCCCGATTCATCAAGGTTTGCATACACGCATCTGTGTTGCATACGTTGAGTGATGCAACCCGATTTGCGCGTGAAATAAGCACCTCAAACAGCAAAAACACACCCCCTTGTGGTCCATTACAACTAAGTGACGCAAATAAGTAGTGCGAACGTTAGAAAACACACCCACCTGCGTATCTTTAAACATGCTACACGCATAAGCGACGGCTCTCAACTGATTGACGGCAAGCTAAACAATGCATACTTCACGCCCACTGTGGGAGGGGCCAACAGTTTATTTATATACAACACAACAAACATGCCTGGGGCTTATTTTAACGAGATAGCTCTTTACTCATTAATCACTGTCAATTAACAATAATCTGGAACACTCTCAACCTTGTTTTTCCTTTGCGAATAATTAGTGCAATACACACTGTTAACAAACACATTCTTCACGATCTTTCTGTGTTTAGGATTTCAAGTCGCCATATAGTGCGCAAAATGCATGGACAACGGCTACATTAAAAACACATGAATAACGAATGGTATCAAAATGTATGTGGTGTAAATAAATCTTGCCTTTTCAGCAAAATGCACAGCATACTCTTCCATAAAGGATACACACAAGAGTGTATACAACCTCCACACAGAGGAAGGATTTCTGTCTGGATTAGAACTCAGGAATGACTGTATGCAAATGGGGACAGCTACCCACTACCCCAACCTGAGACATGAACATACACAGACAACACCAACAATACAGCATGCGTGCTACACATGCAACTCACACTTAATACTACTCCTCATTATTCACACAAATTACTCACAAAATACCAATCTCACAGGTAGCTCACTGGTTAGCACTTGGGACTCACAACACAGCAGACATGAGTTCAAATACCAAGCATACCCCCAACTATTGTGTGGACTGGAATCATGACGCTTACAACAACTTGACATAATGGTTTCATTTTTGAAATGGGTTTTTTTTAAAGTGCTCACCCACATTGTAAAATAAGCCCTCATATTGTTCCTGTATGGTAAGATTTACATTTTTGGGGGTGTACTTTATACAAGCCACAGGGCTAACACTTCACACATGCACATTATTATGTCCATGCTTACATTTTTTTACTCCAAATGGACTAAGATGGGAGGGGGGGATTGTAGGGGTCAGCCTCCTTGGAGTTACATGCAACATTGTCAGCAAACAGACTTTCCTCTGGATCCACGGCGTACACATTATGTCATGTACTCAGCTTTATCCAAATAGGCCGATCTCCACACTCCAGTACCATGGAGCTTTGCATCGCTTGCACTTCTGCCTTACACCACTTACGCCACTCCTGGGTACGCTTTCCATGTTTCCATGTTCTCTTCAATGTGTGACTGGCTTTGCTCTGACACTGGAACGTAACCTTGGACTATCACTACAATGAAACATGATTTGGGGAAGTTGTGAAATAGCTAGGGCATTTGATCTTTTGGAATGTCTTGCACACAGGGCCTACAGATGGCATACCTCTTACAGGGGTGGCTTGTTGGTGGAGGGCACATGTTCCTTTTGGATGACATGCAAACAGCAAATCTAAACCTTTTATGCTACAGCAATGATTTTAGAAACAATCTATCTTGCTGAAATGTAGCACATTTAGGATTTTAAATACATTCTCTTGTAGCCTTACACCCACATGTTGTGTAATGAGATGAATAAAGACACACACACCAAGGTTTTTTGGAAAATTAGTTATATAATGTGGCAAGGGCTCAAAATTAACAACATATTTACAAGGAAAAACTATAATATTTACATCTAATACAGAAATTAAAATAAAGAGGACCAGTAGTCCAATGTGGCCTTCCAGTCGGCAACCAATCGCACCAGTTGCTGGCAGGTGGCCTCGAGATTGGCGAGTAAGTGGCCCATTTGGGCCAACAATTGGGCCGGAGTGGGTGGTGGTGTGACCAATCTCCGACCTTCCTCCTCAGTTGCTGAAAGGAACCAAACGAAAACAATAAATATACAGCTCTACCTAATTTGGCAAACAGACTGGACTTACTAGAGATATGTACTGTTACATTACTTTCAAATGTTAGGCTTCTGCCAACAAAATCATTTGACGCACAGTAGACATTGCTAAGGCATTTGGATAAATGTCCTACATTCTGGTGAGCCACGGGGAGAGGGCCATGGACAGGGTTGTCTTATCCAGCATTATAGGCCCCAGGGCAAAGCACTACCATGGGCCACTACCTACACAATAACTCACAGGAAGTAAAAATATGTTGGTTGATATTGGAATTTAAAATCAAGTGATTAATATGCTGACAAGTTCACCAGCGTAGCGGCAACATTTTTTAGGGCCCTGGTTTGAGTGTTTAATGTACATCAAATTTGTAGCCAGATATTATGTGTAAAACCTGTGTCATTTATGTCACCATTTAATCAACATGTGTCACAGCAGGGATTATGTACAAGTTTAATGGACATCCTCAATCTTATCAAATTAGGTCCATCATTTTTCAAAAATACTTACTATCATCAAAGGCCACTGCCTCTTGGCTGCCCGATGCTGCCTCCTCCAATCGTTGGTCCTCCGGGTCAGCCTCCTCCTCCTCCACTGCAGCTGCTGCCACTGCCACTAGCACCGGCTCCTCCTCCTCCTCCACTGCAGCTGCTGCCACTGCCACTAGCACCGGCACAGGCTCCTCCTCCGATGACACTGCCACTGCCACCGGCTGCTCCTCCTCCTCCTCCTGTGGCTGCGACCTTCCTCCTCTTCCTCCTCCCCCTCTTCCGCCTGCGCCTCCACCACAGCCCGCCGGCATTGCCAGCGTGCCCGGTCTGTTTGAGAAAAGGAAATATAAACAAAAGGACATGTTAACACAATCACCATTTGAAAGAACTGATAGTATTATGACAATCAGGTGATCATACATATTTAATAATCTTTACATTGTCAGCAGCCAGAAATATTAGCTACTAACAATGCAAGGAGCTAAACATGATGACCACAAAGCATTTCACATGACTTGTCGGCACGGTACAATGGGGCAGGGACTGATGTGAATGGAATCTCTGTACATTGCTGCGGATTTAGTGGCGCTATATAAATAAATGATTATGATGATGACCTTGCACAATTTTTGGTATTTTACATAGAGTTGTGGAATATCGCAGTGGCCTAGTGGTAAGCACTTTGCTCTCACAGCACTGGGGTCAGGAATTCTCCTGAAACTACCCGACTATTGCAGTATGTTGATGACTTGTTGATAGCTGCTGATAGTGAACAACAGTGTAAAGAAGAAACTGTTTCTCTACTAACCTTTTTGGCCCAGCAGGACTGCAGAGTGTCCAAATCCAAGCTCCAAGCAGCTCAGAAGAAGGTAATTTTCTTAGGACACTGCATTTCACATGGCACTAAACATCTGACGCCACAAAGAGTACAAGCAATACAACAGGTAAAAACACCTCAAACTGTAAAACAAACAAGGGCCTTCTTGGGCCTAATTGGCTACTGTAGAGACTGGATTCCATTAGCCTCAATATACATGCAGACACTATATAATAGTATAAAAAAGGAGGGCCCGTACCCAACCACACAAGAAATTGAAGACGCAGTACAATATCTTAAACAGGCCATTATGAATTCTCCAGCCCTGGGACTGCCGAACTATGACAAATCATTTAATCTTTTTTGTCATGAACATCAGGGACATGCAGCAGGGGTCCTTACACAAGAACATGGACACAAGCAAAGACCTCTGGCATACTATTCAGCAAATTTAGATTCTATAATTAAAGGCGCACCAACATGCATAAGGGCAGTAGCAGCTGCTGCAATCCTCAAAGACAAAAGCACAGATATTGTCCTTGATCACTCATTAACAATCCAAGTCCCACATGCTGTGGTAGAGATATTACAACAAGCAAAAACAAAACACCTTTCAGCAGCCAGACTCACTAAATACGAGGTAGCATTGTTAAGTGCCTCACATGTCACAATCAAACGGTGCACAGTACTGAATCCAGCAACATTGTTACCCTTAATGTATGAATCTCAAGATTCAAAAGGAGGGAATAATAGTGAAGAACAAGAGCAGACAGAAGAAAGACATTGTGATAGTGACGACGATGAATTGTGTGAAAATATTAACCACAATTTTTCTTTTTCACATGATTGCCTCGCTCTTATGGATATGGAAACACAGACTCTTCCAAATGTTACGGACTCTCCCTTGTCTAATGCTGTGTATGAACTTTTTGTAGATGGTTCCAGGTATTATGATAACGGATCACCATTTACAGGATACGCGGTGACTACAGAAAATGAAGTAGTTGACTCAGGACCACTATCATCGATACTGTCAGCACAAGCTGCTGAACTGATAGCACTCACCAAAGCATTGGAATATGCAGAAGGAACCACTGCCAATATCTACACGGATTCCAGGTATGCTTGGGGAGTGACGCAGGACTTTGGTCCAATATGGAAGAGCAGAGATTTCAAGACTTCTAGTGGTAAGGACATACAGCATGCCAATCTAATAAGAGACTTGTTTAGAGCATTGCAATTACCACACAAGGTTGCCGTAATTAAAATACAAGCACATACAAGGAATGAGACTTTTGAAACAAAAGGGAACACATTTGCAGATGCAGAAGCAAAAAAGGCAGCCAAAAGAAAGCCTGAAAGAGAAGTATACACAGTACAAAAAGAAATGCCTGACTACACTGATCTAAAAAAGTTTCAACAACAAACAGGACCATTGGAGAAAGAAAGATGGAAACGATTAGGAGCACAAGAAGATTGCGCCGGTATGTGGAAACTGAATGATAAACTTTGTCTTCCACAGGTGTTGTTCCCTCCCATGTTACAGATAGCTCATGGACAGCCGCACCTGGGGAAGGAACAGATGACTAGCGTGGTCCATCAGCATTGGATAGCTCCAGGATTCAATAAAGCTGCTACAGACTATGTTCAGGCCTGCTGGATCTGTGGAACTTCAAATCCAGGAAAAAGGGTAAAAACGTCACAAGGTACAACTCCAAAAGCCTTTTATCCTTTTCAAAGACTACAGATAGACTATATACAACTGCCTAAATCTGGAATATATGAATATGTTCTAGTCTGTACGGATCTTTTCAGTAAATGGCCAGAGGCTTGGCCAGTAGCCAAGGCAACAGCAAAAGCAACTGCGAAAAAATTGATTGGTGAGATTGTGTGCAGGTATGGTGTCCCTGAGGTAATTGAATCAGACAGAGGTACACACTTCACAGGGGAAATAATGCAACACATAATGACAGATCTAGGCATACAGCAAGCTTTTCATGTGCCGTACAGACCACAGGCTAGTGGGCGAGTAGAAAGGTTAAATGGGACATTGAAACTGAAAATTCAGAAAATCATGGCTGAAATAAAAAAACCATGGCCAGAATGTCTTCCCATAGCCTTGTTTAGTGTAAGAACAGTGCCAAATAGGAATAGCAAGTTGTCTCCTTATGAAATACTTTTTGGAACACTACCAAAAACAGGGTGTTATTATCCACAGCAATTACAACATAAACATGGAGATTTGACTAGCTATATGATAAGTCTAACTGATCATTTGAACTATTTGCATGTTCTAGCATTTTCTTCACTTCCAGAGCCTGCTTCAGACCTACAGCCGCATAAGCTGAAACCTGGCGATTGGGTGTACTTAAAGAAACACGTGAGGAGAACTTTTGAACCAAGATTCGAGGGTCCGTATCAGGTCTTGTTGACCACGCCCACATCGGTGAAACTCCAGAACCGAGACTCCTGGGTGCACGCATCACACTGCAAGAAGACACTGGTCACACTGGACACAGCATCATGACCAGATACATCCTTTTCATGGTTTATGTAGCTACAGCTACTGCAGCTACTCCAGGATTATTGCAGGCTGACATAGCAAAATGCACAGGGAATGGATATATACACGAGGAGTTAAAAAAGGCAAACTTAACCATATGTAGGTGGGATATTAATGATCTCTCAGATATAGGAAGAAATGTAACAACAGGGAAGTGTTTTAAAAGTTACTTAGAAAATGGAAGCTGGGAAATGGAAGATACGGTAGAAAATAAAACAGCGACACAACAGTTTGTTTGGCCATGTGACAAATTAAGTATAAAAATAAAAGGTGGGAAAGTGTACAAAATTCTAGGAAAAACACACACTCACGTAATTTGGGCAGCTGAAGTAAATAGTACATTCGAATTGATAGGCACAAGCGAGACACAATGTTGTGAAGAACCTTTTTTGAAATGGTTAGAGAGTACAGAGGCAAAGAATCAAATAGATCAGTGCGGGAATAAAACCAACACAATAGGATACAATCAAATCCATAATGCCACTAGCTACCAGGATAGAACAATAGTCTGTACCAATAAGACACGATTGGGGAGTTCTACACTTAAATTGAGAACTAAATTCTATATTCTACAATTACAGCCAAAAGTGGTAACTAATGCCATTGTAAGGATACCTTCCACCTGCATAACAATGGGGGTAAGGCAGCAAAGAACAGTGATTAAATGGAATATCACTTTCCCAGTAAGCAACCAAAAGAAATGTAAGAGAGAATGGTATGACACCTTACTGGGGGTCACAGGCACAGGAATAGGTATAATGAACACAATAGATATGGAGGTAATTGATACAAAACTGAGTAAAACGGGAGCTGACATGAGTAAACTGGTACATATGCAGGCTGATTGGATGCCTACAGTTTTTAACCCCTTAACCAAGAACATACAATGGAACAAAGAGTTTTTACAGTTATTTAACAAATCAGCCCTCGGTACTTTGAGGACAGAGGAAAACATTACTAAATTTATAAATTGGACTCAATGTACCCTCCAATATCTACATCAAAAACAGCAGAAAGATACTGCACAGATAAAATTGATGGCTGGTAATATATTGTTTTACAGAGTAATGTTTAATGTAACCAAGCAGGAAAGGTTCAAAATGGACGGGAGGAGAGTGAGGTGCGAAGAGACTTATTGTGCAGGAACTCTGGAAACATACACCATAAAAACAGAAACGCAAGTGTGTAAGTTTATAGTTATGCCTATGATCCTACAGGATGGCAATCTATGGACACCTGAATTCAAGGGACATTACATTGATAAAAAGAATAGGACACATAACCTAGATCTCTGTGATAACACAGACATGGGACCGGTTTGCCCACAACAAACTGCAGTATTTGAACCATGTATGCTGCAGCATAATACTAGTGTTTGTGTATGGGCATTACACCCAAAGGAATATGAGACACTAATAGAGGTAGCCCCTCAAATGGTCTGCATAATCACATATGATAAAAAAATAATACTAACCTACGGGCTGACCTACCCATTTTCTGGGTGCCTTATGAATGTAACCCATTTACAATGGCAAGGGAAAGTGTTGATATTTTATAAGGACCAAATGTCACAGGTAGACAAAATGTTCAAGTATAATAACCTAAGTCTGCCTCAGTTAACCTTAAATATAGAGGAAATAGTAAAAATTATAAATGAAACAATAATGCTGAGTGAACATTTAAAGCAGGTAAACTATACGAACAATCACGCAAAAATGGTCACGGTTATAGAAGGTAATGAATTAAAAGCTTTAGCCACCAAACTGAAGGATGATTTAGAGAAACATTGGTGGGATGTATTTACCGGATCATCTCCATCTATGACTGGTATATTTAACTTACTAGTACACCCACTACTCATTATCACTGTGGTATTGATCATATTGATAGGATGGAACTGGTATATGTCATGTACGTTCAGAAAAGATATACAAAGATTACAGCAGAGGCATGAAGAAAATATACTTTTTGAATAAACAGGGGCAGAAGTGCTGATATCTGTACTCGGTCCCGGGTGAATGGTGAAAGATCCTTGCTTTCTCTCAAGAGACTGTACAAAAGTAGTCTGTGCTGCATTAGGTGTCACCATTTTAGGCCTCAACATTTTTAACCTTTTTATATATTATTAAAAGGAGGGAGATTGTGAGAGCATTTTTAGGGCCTCAATTATGATGGTAATAATGATATGTGAAGGAGTTAAAAAATCTTGGTATTTGCCTTAAAAATACATTCAGCATAATCACCAGCTCCAGCCTTGACCTATCTCAAAGACCCCGGATGGAGGCCTAGGACATGGGATAATGAATGATGGCATTGGGAGTACTAGGACATGGGAACACGAATGATGGCATTGGGAGTATTGGCGCCAGCAAAGATGATAAGAAGAACCCATGATAAGAAGAACCCATAAAAGTGACATGAAGAGAACTAACTAGCTTTGTCAGAAGATTTATATTTACTCAGGAAAATATCAATCTTGTGTTTCTATCCTATAACCAGATCAAACGTTTTTTCATGTATAAATGTATGCCAGAATTAAACGAGCACAGTTCAGTATACATCTTGACATTGGCATGTCTGTGTCTTGATTACTGATCTCCTGGTTAACCAGCATCTTATCTCACTGATATCTGAAGGGACTTGATAAAGGAGAGGTAAAATTACCCTAACACAGGTATGGAAACCAGCGATGAGTAGCACATGGAATCCACAGGAACTGAAGACACTAGTAGTACACAGGAGATAGTAGCGGGTATGGAAACCAGCGATGAGTAGATCAAGAATCAGCAGGAAACTGAAGACACCAGTAGAACACAGGGGATACCTTCAGAGACTCACAGGGAATGAGACTCCAAGATCAGGCAATGAGGTAATGCACACAGGTGCCTTAAATAGGGAGTTGTCTGATCAACCAATTTGGATTAAAAGCAACAGTCACAAGAGTTCTTGGGAGCTGCGCATGCGCAGACCATCAGGATGGCGGAAGGCTGCGGTTCAGGATAGGTGTCGGCAGGAAGGCTAGGGAGCCACGCACCAGCGCAGAGGCACTCACGGTCCGGTAAGTGACAGTACCCCCCCTTTTAAAGGTGGGCACAGAACACATAGAGCCGGGTTTGCCCGGATTCTGGGAATAGAACTTTTTCAGGAGAGCTGGGGCGTTGAGATCATCAGCCTGGATCCAGGAACGCTCCTCTGGGCCAAAGCACTTCCAGTGCACAAGGAAACGAAGAACTCCTCGCGAAATTTTTGCGTCTAATATATGAGTGATCTCAAACTCCTCCTCTTGATGAACTTGAACTGGCCGAGGTGCTGAAGGAGGAACAGAGAAACGGTTGATGATAAGAGGCTTGAGTAATGACACATGGAAGGCATTGGAGATACGAAGGTTCTTGGGTAGTAGAAGTTTGAAGCAGACTGGATTTATCACTTGAATGATCCTATATGGACCAATGAAACGAGGAGAAAACTTCATAGATGGAACCTTCAAGCGAATATTTTTGGTAGAAAGCCATACACGATCTCCAATCTTTAGTGGTGGAATAGCCCGCCTCTTTTTATCCGCAAAGGACTTGTATCTGGCAGATGTCTTTTTTAAACAGGTTTTGACCTGAGACCAGATATCTTTGAAGGTCTGACAAACAGTCTCCACAGCAGGAACTTGGGTGGGAGGGAGGGCAGGAAATTCCGGGAAAGACGGATGGTGACCGTAAACCACAAAGAATGGACTTCTTGAAGATGACCCGTGATACATGTTGTTATGGGCGAATTCAGCCCATGGGAGTAAATCTACCCAGTTGTCTTGGTTGGCTGAGGAGAACATCCTAATGAAAGTTTCAAGATCTTGATTGACTGTCTCGGTCTGTCCGTTTGATTGAGGATGGTAGGAAGATGAGAGTGATAACCGAAAACCCAAGGTCTTACAAAGGGCTCGCCAGAATCTGGAAACGAATTGCACTCCTCTATCCGAAACAATCTCAGAAGGACATCCATGAATTCGGAAAATCTCTTTGAATAAATGATCAGCCAGCGTAGATGAAGAAGGTAAACCGGTCAAAGGAACGAAATGTGCCATTTTCGAAAATCGATCCACCACTACCCAGATGGTATTACACTTTTTACTTGGAGGAAGATCGGTGACAAAGTCCATACTAATATGGGTCCAAGGTTTGGAAGGAATGGGTAGTGGTTGTAGTAATCCCGCTGGTGTTCTGCGGGGAGTTTTAAACTGGGAACACAGCTCACAAGCAGCCACAAAGTCTTTGACATCTTTCCTCATAGAGGGCCACCAGTAGCTTCGAGAAAGAATTTCTAAGGTCTTGCGTTCACCAGAATGTCCAGAAAAACGTGAAGAATGGAACCAAGACAATATTTTCCTCCTAAGAGATGGAGGCACGAGGGTTCTCCCAAATGGTAGCACCTTGGTAGACGAAGTGGCCAGAGACACACATTTGGGATCTAATATAGAATGGTTAGGACCATCTTAAACGTCTGAGGACGTCACGAATGCCCGAGACAGGGCGTCTGCTTTTTTATTTTTGGCAGCCAGTTTGAAGGTTATAATAAGTTCAAAACGGGAAATGAAAAGAGACCATCTTGCTTGACGGGGATTCAAACATTGAGCTGACTGTAAATATGACAGGTTTTTGTGATCCGTAAAAATAGTTACAGGATGACGAGCTCCCTTCAGTAGATATCTCCATTCCTCTAATGCTGCTTTTATGGCCAACAACTCCTTGTCCCCAATGATCTAAAATTCCTCTCTGCGGGTAGAAGACCTAGGGAATAAAAGGCACAAGGATGGAATTTTTGTTGCTCCGATCTTTGGGATAATATGACCCCTAAGCCAACATTAGAGGCGTCTACCTCTAGGAAGAAGGGAAGCGTCACATCAGGCTGTTGAAAAACAGGAGCAGAAGAGAAGGACTCTTTGAGAGACTGAAAAGCTTGAAGGGCCTCGGAGGACCACTGTTTAGTATTAGCCCCCTTGCGGGTCAGGGCCACTATAGGAGAGGCAATGGACGAAAACCCTTGAATGAAGCGTCTGTAATAATTTGCAAATTCTAAAAAGCATTGGATTGCTCGGAGAGTAGTTGGCTGGGGCCAACGTAATACAGCGTTCACCTTTTCTGGATCCATCTTAAGACCGAATCCGGACACAATGTATCCCAGGAATGGAATCTGGGATAACTCGAATGAACATTTCTCTAGTTTGCAAAATAAAGAATTTCTTTGGAGTCTTGAAAGGACCTCTGCCACATGTTGATGATGAGTGGGCAGATCCTGGGAAAAAATTAATATGTCGTCCAGATAGACGACGACACAGACATACAGCAAGTCCCGGAAGATCTCATTCACGAAACCCTTGAAGACAGCGGGGGCGTTACACAACCCGAAGGGCATAACAAGATATTCATAATGGCCATCCCTGGTGTTAAAAGCTGTCTTCCATTCGTCTCCGGACTTGATCCGGATTAAATTATAGGCACCTCGAAGATCCAACTTGGTAAAGATCCGGGCTCCCTTAATGCGATCGAAAAGTTCAGTAATTAACGGAATAGGGTAACGATTTTTGATGGTAATGGCATTGAGTCCACGAAAATCTATACAGGGACGTAATGATCCATCTTTCTTCTTTACGAAAAAGAACCCCGCTCCAGCGGGAGAGGTAGAAGGTCGGATAAATCCTCGCTGGAGGTTCTCCTTAATATACTCAGATGTTGCTTGAGTCTCAGGTAATGAAAGTGGATACACACGGCCCCTAGGAGGACTCTTGCCAGGTTGTAAGTCAATCAGACAATCCCATGCCCGATGAGGAGGAAGGCGTTCTGACTGAACCTTATCGAACACATCCGCAAAGGAAGCATACTGAGGAGGGAGGCCCGGTGGACATGGTGAAATGGACGACTGCTGTATTTTGAGTGGAACAACTTGAGAGAGACAACGATGACGACATTCGGGACCCCAGGAAGTGACTTGAGGAGTGTTCCAGTCAATCTGAGGGGAATGAAGTTGAAGCCATGGAAGGCCTAGTACGATGGGACTGGTAGTAACAGGGAGGATCAATAAAGAAATTTTTTCTTGGTGTAAGGTTCCAATTTGAAGAGTCAGTGGAGACGTACTTTGAGTAATGAGACCATTAATTATAGGTGATCCATCAATAGCAGTAACGGCAATGGGAACCTTTAAAGAAATCACTGGTAGAGACCATTGATTCACTAGGGAACTAGAGATACAATTTCCAGCAGCTCCAGAATCTATAAGTGCTTGAGAGACTAAAGATTTGGTAGCAAAGGAAAACGGTGACATCAAAAGCACAAACTTTCACATTCGTAGAACATGGAGAGGACTCCAGGGACCCTAACCTTACCTCTCCAGAACTGGTTAGGGCCTGGCATTTCCCGACTTCCTAGGGCATGAGTTCAGCATGTGAGAAGAGTCAGCGCAATAGATACAGAGTCTATTTTTCACTCTTCGTTCTCTCTCCTCAGATGTCAGTTTAGAGCGACCTAGCTCCATAGGTTCTACTGGAGGTGGAGCATGACGAACTTGAGATACTGAGCGAAGAGGCGCTTTGCAGGAAGTTATTCCCTCGGAATCTCTCTCACGAAATCTCATGTCTACACGATGGCAAAGGGAAATCAAATCATCCAAGGAGGAGGGTAACTCTTGAGAGGTCAGTGCGTCTTTAATTTTATCGGAAAGTCCCTGCCAGAAGGCGGCGATCAGTGCCTCAGTGTTCCACTGAAGTTCAGAGGCAAGTATCCGAAATTAAATGACATACTGAGCCACAGCCGGAGATCCTTGGCGTAGTCGGAGGATACTGGAAGCTGCAGAGATAACACGACCGGGTTCATCAAAAATACTTTGAAACGTAGAAATAAACAAGGCACTATCTTGCAATAAAGGGTCATTTCTTTCCCACAGAGGGGAGGCCCATGCGAGAGCCTGTCCGGAAAACAAAGAGATGAGGTAGGCCACTTTGGAACGATGCAGTGGTACAACTTGCTATGAGGTTGAACTTCAAAATGAACGGAGCATTGATTAAGAAAGTACAGGTTTTGGGATCTCCATCATATTTAGAAGGAGTAGGCAGGTGTAGCGTGGAAGCGATGGACACCTGGGATGGCACTTGGGAAGGAGATGGAGATACTGGAAGCTCAACGGTTGCTGCTACATTTTGCACAGGCGTATCTTGGGAGGCTAAAGCCTGACAAAATTGCAACAACTGTTGTTGGCGAACATCTTGTTGTTCGATTCGGGTGACCAGATACTGCAGCATCTCTTTAGCTGTTGGTTCCAATCCTGGGTCTGTCATGGCCTGATCTTACTGTCACGGGCACTAGGAGTCTTGCCGAGGAATTCACCAGATGACTGGGCTTACCAGAGTAGTGAAGCTCACACAACGGTCCTCTGGTAGCGGGGTGACTAGCGGAACAAATATCACAGCAGATGGAGAGAGAATGCCAATGAATAATAGGAAAGTCAGTGACTTGCAGCAATCTTTGGTCAAAGAATCAGCGAATAGCTGATATAATGGAAAGGCAGATTTGAACACGGAGATCAGGATGGACATGAGTAGATGCAGGGAGGTAGCAGGGGAGTCAGTGGTCTGCGTACAGCAAGTTGTACCACTGCTTATGGTGAAGAGGCTTGTCCAGGTGCAGGTAGGTAGCGGGGAAGTCAGTGGTCTGCGTATAGCAAGTTGTACCACTGCTTATGGTGAGAAGACTTGTCCAGGTGCTGGTAGGTAGCAGGGAAGTCAGTGGTCTGCGTATATCAAGTTGTACCACTGCTTATGGTGAGAAGACTTGTCCAGGTGCAGGTAGGTAGCGGGGAAGTCAGTGGTCTGCGTATAGCTGGTTGTACCACTGCTTATAGTGAGAAGACTTGTCCAGGTGCAGGTAGGTAGCGGGGAAGTCAGTGGTCTGCTTATAGCAAGTTGTACCACTGCTTAATAGGTGAGGATGTATACAAGTGTTGATGAGTGGAAGCATACAAAGATAATAGGATCATACACACAACATTTTTTCCCCCAGCACACTGCTATAGCCAGCAACAGATCTGCCATTTCTACTGTAGATAAAAATGCAAAAGTCTTTGTTGCACACATTTGCAAATGTATGTTTAAGCCATCCGCCACGCCAAGGCGCTTTTGCTAATAGGATGGTCCTACTCTAAACAATGAGAGTCCCATATATTTGGGCCATACATATGTGTTTTTAAATTGAGAGCCAACTTACCAAAGAGGTACCCCAGAAGCCTCCAAACAGCAATTCAGTGCCAGTACCCCCTCTCAGCTACTGACACCAACATGCCTCTCAGACAAATACAAAAGTGGAAGCTGCTCAAATCAAAGATAATAGGATGCAGACACTGAGAGCACAGAGGAACTTGATCCCAATAGGTATGCAGCGTATCCAACAAAGTCTATATAACGGTATGTGTGGCGCTGCTTGGTAGAGACTTGCTCAGCACAGATATGCAGGCCAATAATGGATAGTCAATCACAGTTATGCATAGAACGACTGAGTAGTACGGTTAATTCCAAACAGGTATGCAGTGTAACAATAACAGTCTATAGCGGGTATGGATACCGCTGCTGAGCGTGGAACCTTGTCCTAGCGGATATGCAGAGTAGACGTAGAAAGTCAATAACAGATAGGCATACCCCTATTCAGTAGAACAGTCTGTCCGCAGGGAGATGCAGGAACTGCAGAGACGCTGGACGGCAGAGACGAGTGTAGGAACCACAGGTGAGTAGATCCGGTAATCAGAGTCCAGCTGAGGACACAGGCAGGAAACAAAAAACTGTAGCAGGTATGGAAACCAGCGATGAGTAGCACAGGGAATCCACAGGAACTGTAGACACTAGTAGTACATGTCACTCACCGGACTGTGAGTGCTTCTTCCCGTGTGTTTAGGAACCGTGGCCGTCCACCATCCTGAGGGTCTGCGCATGTGCAGCCCTTTCAAACCTTCAGTTCATGTTCCTTTTAGTTAATTGGCTGATCAGGCAACACTCCCTATTTAAAGCACCTGCTGTCTATACCTCGTTGCCTGATCTTGGAGTCTCATTCCCCATGAGCCTCTGAAGGTGTTCCTATGTTTCCTCGTGTATTCAGCTCCTGCTGATTCCTGTTGTTCCTGTGGTTTCCAGACCACTTCAACTCTCCTGTGGTTTCCAGACCACTTCAACTCTCCTGTGGTTTCCAGACCACTTCAACTCTCCTGTGTTTCATCGTGACTGCACCAGCTGATTCCTATCCGCTGCCTCCGTGCACTACAGTTACCAGCTCACTTCAACTCTCCTGTGTTTCATCGTGACTGCACCAGCTGATTCCTATCCTCTGCCTCTGTGCTCTACAGTTTCCAGCTCACTTCAACTCTCCCGTGTTTCATCGTGACTGCTCCAGCTGATTCCTATCCGCTGCCTCCGTGCTCTACAGTTTCCAGCTCACCTCAACTCTCCCGTGTTTCATCGTGACTGCACCTGCTGATTCCTATCCGCTACCTCCGTGTATCTGCAGTGTCCTGCTCATCGCTACCCTCCAGTACTCCTCGTGTCTGCAGCCAGCTGATCCGCTCTCCGTGCTTCTACAGTGTTCCTGCCTGTGTCAACTCGCCTGTCTGCATTGGATCAACGCTCCGCTGCTGTCTTCTCTGCCATACCACTTCTACTCTTCAGTGATCTCCAGGTGTCCAGTTCTATATACTACTGCTTCCTGAGTATTGTTTCCATCGTTGCTTGTCTACCTACCTGTGCGCTGCACCTACTTGGTTACCGCTTCCATCTTCATGGGACTTTGTATCCTGCCGGCCTCCAGCCGCTCAGGTATCCCTGCACCTCTTTCTGACAGCCTGCTCTTCTGAACCACGGTATGCATACTTATCATTGACTGTGCTGGTGTATTGCATACCTTGCTGGACTGAGTTGTTCTCCTCTGGAGTTGCCTATCCACTGAGACTGTTGCCATCATTTGACTGTGTTACCTTTTAGTCTGGATAATTCCTGTGACTTTGTATATTTGTGCAGTGCTGCTCAGTTATTACTATTTTGTGCACATCATCGTTGGATCAAGTTCAGTGTGCCCGTGTATCCTCTGCATTACATTTATCTCCCTGTGCTCCTCCTCACTTATATATTTCAGTGGTACAACTTGCTAGTGGCAGACCACTGATCCCTGTTTCCTGAGTCACCTGTTTCCAGTATCCTTTCACTATAGCAGTGGTACAACTTGCTAACGCAGACCACTGACTTTCCGTATACCTCCACCTGGATTCCGTTCCCTCACCTAGACAGTGGTACAACTTGCTAAACGCAGACCGCTGACTCTCATCACCTCCTCGTTACTTCTGGACATTCCTCCTCCCTATAGCAGTGGTACAACTTGCTATCGCAGATCACTGACTACCCTCACGTTTCCTTTGTCCATTCAGTTCCTCGTGTACTATTACCTATATATTACCAGTGCTGCTAGTCATAGACTTTCCACGAGCATTCTCTACCATCTGCTGTCTCCTGTTCCGTGATCACCCCGCTACCAGAGTACCATATTACCACCTATACTGCTCTGGTAAGTCCATCATCTGGTGATCCCTGGGTAAAGACTCCTAGTGCCCGTGACAGTACACAGGAGATAGTAGCGGGTATGGAAACCAGCGATGAGTAGATCAGGAATCAGCAGGAAACTGAAGACACTATTAGAACACAGGGGATACCTTCAGAGACTCACAGGGAATGAGACTCCAAGATCAGGCAATGAGGTAATGCACACAGGTGCCTTAAATAGGGAGTTGCCTGATCAACCAATTTGGATTAAAAGCAAAAGTCACAAGAGTTCTTGGGAGCTGCGCATGCGCAGACCATCAGGATGGCGGAAGGCCGCGGTTCAGGATAGGTGCCGGCAGGAAGGCTAGGGAGCCACGCACCAGCGCAGAGGCACTCACGGTCCGGTGAGTGACACTGTAAATACACTGTCCAGAAACAAGAATATATGGACAGGTATTCAAAAATCTGGAAAATTGAACAATTTGTCAACTATAATTCTATCGGGGTAATTTATTGTCTGACATGCCCGTGTGACCTCAAATACATAGGCATGACAACGAGACCTTTTAAAAGACGCCTATTGGAGCATGTCAATAACATCAAGAATGCCCTGAAAGACAGGGATAAATTTAAAACCATCACTACAGTGGCTAAACATTTTCTACTATTCCATGAGAATAATCTGGATACACTTCGGGCTTTTATTATGGAACAAGTATCCTTGGGTATTAGGGGTGGTAATTTACAGCAGGAATTATTGAAGAGAGAATCCAGACTTATATTCTTAATGAATAGTCTTGAACCACATGGCCTAAATGATAAAACAAACTATATGGCATTTATTTAAAGGGAGAATCAAGTAGGCTAGACATTTAACTATCTTGTAATATAATAGATTTACACCTAAACTTAATATATCACATTATTATATTAGGTATTGTGACCTTATTGAATTAACTTAATTTCACTTTTATCATACATCTATTTTTTTGATGTATGTCTTATTAATTTTTCTTGATGCTGCTAAATGCAACATCTCTTATTACAGTTTTTCACCTGCTAAATTTTGATATTCCCCATATTTCACTTTTATTATTCACTTTTCATTGTAATTTGTCATAGTTTTATACATAATAATAGATTGATGTTAGTAGTAATGAGGCACGAGATGTTATCACAGAACATATTTATCCACTGGTAATTTTATCACTTACTTAATGGTTTACACTTACCTTGTTGGAATGGAATATCAATACAGTCTTACTGTGTTCATTAATAACAAAGAAAGTCTTAATCACCCAAAAGTTATGTATGCATTTTAGGTTCAGTATTAACAATATAACAAGCTCGTAACCTACTGTGGTTCCTTCCCCCCCTTTTACAGGTGATATAATAATAGCTGAGATATTTTTATTCTAAGTTATATTCCCGATTCCTCTGTTTATTGTGTACGTGTAAATAATGGAGTATAGCCAAAGATTATACAGAGTCGAGGGGCGGTACCTCTCTTCCTAGTATTAATTGGATAACGAACCTGCCTGTCAAAAAATCGGGCCTCCGATATACAAGAGTCCTGATTGGTCCGTCCATAGTGACGCATTTATCATGTGATATCTTTGACCTATAAAAGAAATGTCAAATCCTTTCCTCGGCTTGCCTTGTTAAAGCGAGTAAGCGAAACGCGCATCGGCGTTTGCCTCGCTGTGCTGTTTAAATTTGTGACTCATGCTGCTGTTACTAGAAATAGGCTAGGGAGATATGCTTATACAAATATATCAAGGAACTTTATAGATCTCTAGAGAGGCAACGGGGGCCCGATATAATATGGGAAACTAATATATCTCTTTAGCCTCTTACATCGGGGGTCGTGGCTATAATCAGTACATAAGGGATCTGATTGTAGGTCTGAAGAGGGACCCTAGACTAACATAAGTAATAGGAGTGGCTATAGATAGCAGCATTCTATGTACTCTTCGAGTGAGAGGAGATCATAGTCTTGTGAAAGAAAAACGATATACAACATAACTCCTACTATATTAGACATTTTGGATAACGGAGAGCAATCTCATAAGCTAGTGAAGGCAATATGATAGCCTCAATTTTGTCCCGTATTTAAGCTCCTTCACCCATGTACTTAACTTTATTAAACTTCTTATCTCCCTGCTAATAAGGTGCGATTTAGAGGATATTATAACTATTTGTATTAGATTCATGATATCTCATACATACAAATAGGAACTTTTGCAATATTATAGCTTATCTCTTTTGCACCTTACAATAGCTTTTCTATAGATAGATTTGGGTAATCTGTTTATAATGACAGATATCTGGACAGCATGAGGATCGAAATTACCCACATATGATATAATTAGGGAAATCTTATAAATTAACTACACAGCGAGGATAGGCAGTTGTTTCTGCCTTTTTTAACAATTTATTTTGGTTAATATTTTTTGGTTTTATTTCGCTACTAGTGGTACTAAGGTACTAATTTGGGACCATAATATTGTTTTTAAATGAATCAATAAAATATATGTTTTATACCAATAAACAATCATTGAGTGCCCCTAATATACACGTTTTCCACTCTCTATTCATCCATGTAAATACCAGTTTGACGTGTGTAGGGTGCACCAATCCAGTCATATGATAACAAATATTAGGAGTAATAGAATGGATATATGATTATCTGGTGCGTCGGTATATTTTCTCCTGAGCTCTAATATATGGGCTAATGAGATAGTGTCTCATCACAGTGATACTGTGGTAAATCTATAGCTAATCCTATTATCGAATTAGCCTAATGTGGGGAGGTTTCACTGTGTTTTTTAACACATAGCAATACCCAGCAATACACAACTATAGCTAGTGGTAATACTAGTAATCTACCTATACATAAGTCCACATATTATGAAGGATATATATGCAGACAGCATTTGTTTTTAGTATATTTTATTATATTTCGCTTATTTTAATTAATACTTAATAAAAGTTACATTTTATTTAATACCAATTAGAAGCCTCAGTGCACCTACCAATTAACTTCTTTCCTTTCTCTTAAACTTTATATGTATTTGTTGCAAGTTTTTCTAAAAAAAAATCAGCAGCTGATTGGTGCTCCTGCTCTTCTGTGTACTGCTGTGAATCCATTTTGATAACACCATACACTTTTTTGTGCAAATGTCCTGCTCAGTCCAGTGGTGGTGTCCTGTGCTCTGTCCTACTCATTTCAGTGGTGGTGCTGCCATAATTCCAGTGGTGCTGTCCTGTGTCCAGTACAGTGGTACTGCTATATAAGCTCACTGATCCTGCAGTATAAGTCCATTGGTACTGCTATATAACAAAATTCACTGATCCTGCAGTATAAGTCCATTGGTACTGCTATATAACAAAGTTCACTGATCCTGCAGTATAAGTCCATTGGTACTGCTATATAACAAAATTCACTGATCCTGCAGTATAAGGCCATTGGTACTGCTATATAACTCCAGTCCAGTGGTACTGTCCTGTGCCGCATATCATTTTTAAAGCCTTTGCCCAGTGTGTGTGGTTTAGGGGTACGCTCTATTGTGCTGCATATAATGGAGTACAAAAATTTGGAGGATAAAGTAGGGAAAGATCAAGAACCACTTCCTCCTAATGCTGAAGCTGCTGCCACTAGTCATGACATAGACGATGAAATGCCATCAACGTCGTCTGCCAAGACCGATGCCCAATGTGATGGTAGAGGGCATGTACAATCCAAAAAGCCAAAGTTCACTAAATATATCATAAAAAAGAAATTAAAATCATCTGAGGAGAAACGTAAAGTTGCCAATATGCCATTTATGACACAGAGTGGCAAAGAACGGCTTAGGCCCTGGCCCGTGTTCATGACTAGTGGTTCAGCTTCACCCAAGGATCTAAGCCCTCCTCCTACCCCCCCCCTCTAAAAAATTAAAGAGAGTTAAGCTGTCATCAAAAACACAGCAAACAACTCTGCCTTCTGAAGACATGGCATCACAAATCCCCAAGGCGAGTCCAAGGGTGTTGGTGGTTGCGAAGCCTGACCTTCCCATCACTGTACGGGAAGAGGTGGTTCCTTCCACCATTTGCAGCACGCCCTCTGCATATGCTGGAAGGATCACCCACAGTGCAGTTACAGCTTTGGATAATAAAGGTGTCAATGTTGTACAACAGGAGGAGGATATTGATGTAGCTGGCGCTGAGTAAGAAATTGTCGAGGAGGATGCTGATGTGGTTTTCTTAAATGAGGCACCAGGGGGGGGAAACAGTTGTTGTCCATGGGATGAAAAAGCCCATTGTCACGCCTGGCCAGAAGACCAATATATCCACCTCTTCGGTCTGGAATTATTTCTATCCCAATCCGGACAACAAATGTATTGCCATATGTACCTTATGTAAAGCTGCAATAAGCAGGGGTAAGGATCTTGGCCACCTAGGGACATCCTCCCTTATACGTCACCTGAAGAACCTTCATAATTCTGTGTTTAGTTCAGGAACTGTGACTAGGACCGTCAGCAGTCCAGGGACACCTAAATCCCTTGGTGCCGTTGTATCCACACCAGCAACACCCTCCTCGTCAATTTCCTCCTCGATCTGGATCGGAGATAGTCCTGCAGGCCATGTCACCGGCATGACTGAGTCATCTTCAATCCGGGATTCTTCCGGAGGATCCTGCAGCGGTACGCCTACTACTGCCGCTGCTGCTGTTGCTGCTGAGAGTCGGTCTTCTTCCCAGACGGGAAGATGTAAGACCGCTACGTCTTTCACTAAGCAATTGACCGTACAACAGTCGTTTGCCATGAGCACGAAGTACGACAGCAGTCATCCTATAGCAAAGCGGATAATTGCAGCCTTGACAGCTATGTTGGTGTTAGACGTGCGTCCGGTGTCCGCCATTAGTGGAGTGGGATTTAGAAGGTTGATGGAGGTATTGTGTCCCCGGTACCTAATCCCGTTTAGATTCCACTTCACTAGGCAGGCGATACCCGGGATGTACAGAGAAGTTTGAAAAAGTGTCCTCAGTGCTCTGAAAAATGCGGTTGTACCCACTGTCCACTTAACCACGGACATGTGGACAAGTGGTTCAGGGCAAACTAAGGACTATATGACTGTGACAGCCCACTGGGTAGATGCATCGCCTTCCGCAGCAACAGCAGCAGCAGCATCAGTAGCAGCATCTCCGAAACGCCTGCTCGTTCCAAGGCAGGCAACGTTGTATATCACCGGTTTCAGTAAGAGGCACAACGCTGACAACCTTTTAGAGAAACTGAGGGAAATCATCTCGCAGTGTCTAACCCCACTTACACTCTCCTGGGGATTTGTGGTGTCGGACAACGCCAGTAACATTGTGCGGCCATTACATATGGGCCATGTTTTGCCCACACAATAAATTTGGTGGTGCAGCATTATCTGAAAAGTGACAGGGGTGTGCAGGATATGCTTGCGGTGGCCCGCAAAATTTCTGGACACTTTCGCTATTCTGCCACTGCCTACCGAAGACTGGATTACCATTAAAAAAGCCTGAACCTGCCCTGCCATCACTTCAAACAAGAGGTTGTGATGTGCTGGAACTCCACCCTCAATATGCTGCAGAGGATGGAGGAGCAGCAAAAGGCCATTCAAGCCTACACAGCCACCTACGACATAGGCAAAGGAGTAGGGATGCGCCCGAGTCAAGCGCAGTGGAGACTGATTTCCGTGTTGTGCAAGGTTCTCCAGCCGTTTGAACTTGCCACACGAGAAGTCAGTTCCGACACTGCCAGCTTGAGTCAGGTGATTCCCCTGATCAGGCTGTTGCAGAAGCAGCTGGAGAAAGTGAGGGAGGAGCTGGTAAAGCATTGCGATTCCACTAAGCATGTAGCTCTTGTGGATGAAGCCCTTCGTACGCTTTGCCAGGATCCGAGGGTGGTCACACTTTTAAAGTCAGAGGAATACATTCTGGCCACCGTGCTCGATCCTCAGTTTAAAGCATATGTTGTGTCTTTGTTTCCGAGGGACAAAGGTCTATTGCGGTGCAAAGACCTGCTGATCAGGAGATTGTCATCTGAAGAGGACCGTGACATGGCAACAGCTCCTCCTTCATTTTCTTCCACACCTGTGGCTGCGAGGAAACAGCTGAGATTTCATAAACGACCCGCTGGCGGGGATGCAGAGAAGATCTGGTCCTGACAACCATTGCTGACATGTCTACTGTCGCTGCATTGGATGCTGTCACCATTGAAAAAATGGTGGAGGATTACTTTGCTGACACCATCGAAGTAGACATGTCAGACATTCTTTACTTGTACTGGCAGGAAAAAAAGGCAGTTTGGAAGCCGCTGTACAAATTGGCTCTATTTTACCTGAGTTGTCCCCCCTCCAGTGTGTACTCGGAAAGAGTTTTTAGTGCAGCGGGGAACCTGGTCAGTGAGCGGCGAAGGAGGTTGCTTCCGCAAAATGTTGAGAAGATGATGTTCATAAAAATGAATTATCAATTCTTCAATCAAGACCAGCAATGGACTCCAGAGACTATAGAGGGACCTGTGATTGTGGAGTCCAGCGAGGACGAATTGATAATGTGTGAGGATGAGGAAGTACACACTGAAGGGGGCGAGGAATCGGAGGATGAGGATGAGGACGACATCTTGCCTCAGTAGAGCCAGTTTACTTTGTACATGGAGAGATGAATTGCTTTTTTTGTGTGGGGGCCCAAACAAACCAATCATTTCAGCCACAGTAGTTTGGTAGGCCCTGTCGCTGAAATGATTGGTTTGTTAAAGTGTGCATGTCCTTTTTCCGCAACATAAGGGTGGGTGGGAGGGCCCAAGGACAATTCCATCTTGCACCTCTTTTTTTCTTTGCCAGTTCGTTTTGTGGGGGTCAAAACGAACCAATCATTTCAGCCACAGTTTTGTAGGCCCTGTCGCTGAAATGATTGGTTTGTTAAAGTGCGCATGTCCTATTTCACCAACATAAGGGTGGGTGGGAGTGCTCAAGGACAATTTGTTACGATCTTGATGCCTTAGTCAGTATTAGCACAGGCTTACCTAGGGCGCGGAGTCTAACGGCCTTCCGGTCTTCACCAAGAACCACCGCAAGGTAGTGTGGGCTTAGCTGCCGAAGAACCGCAGGTCGCGGCCCCCAGATTAGCCTACTGACGTAAGGGAGAAAGTTCTAAGTGATGGCAGGCAGACAAGAAAATAGACAATGCGGTGCAAGTACAGGCACTAACCGTGAATTCCAGGCGTAGTAGGTCTGGAACAGTAACCGGTAGATGCACGGAGGCAACGGGTGCGTGGCAGGATCCAGAGAATAGTCGGTAACACAGCCGGGTCGGTACACAGAAGGTAACAGGTATACGGTGCCAGAGGGAGATCCAGAGAATAGTCGGTCACACAGCCGGGTCGGTACACAGGAGGTATCAGGTATACGGTGCCAGAGGGAGATCCAGAGAATAGTCGGTCACACAGCCGGGTCGGTACACAGGAGGTATCAGGTATACGGTGCCAGAGGGAGATCCAGAGAATAGTCGGTCACACAGCCGGGTCGGTACACAGGAGGTATCAGGTATATGGTGCCAGAGGGAGATCCAGAGAATAGTCGGTCACACAGCCAGGTAGGTACACAGGAGTAGGAGGAATAGAGGGGTTAACAGGGAGCAGGATCACAGGAGTCAGGACACAGGAACTGTAGCCAGGAACAGGAAACACATTGCTCTGACACAGGCAGCGTGTCAGAGCAGGGAAGATATAGGAGTTTGAATTCCCCGCCCAGGAGTCACATGATCAGCAGCAGAGAGAAGCAGGAAGTGCGGCAGCGCTAACAGAAGCAGCGCTGAAGACATGGACACCGCTGTCAGCTCCCGCTGACAGCGCAGCGGAACGGGGACAAGGTAAGTTCCTAACAGTACCCCCCCCCCTTCAGGGGTGGCCTCCGGACAACCTATAAGGCTTTAGAGGGAACTTGGTATGGAATTTCTTCAACAAACTCGGAGCATGAAGGTCTCGTGCAGGAATCCAAGAACGCTCTTCAGGACCGTAACCTTTCCAGTCAACCAGGAACTGCAAGGAACCTCTGGAAATCCGAGAATCTAGAATCTCCTTCACCTCAAATTCCTGATCTGGTGCAGAAATAGCAGCAGGAGGTCTTCTTGAAGAGAAGAATTTGTTAACAACAAGTGGTTTGAGAAGGGAAATGTGGAAGACATTGGGAATCCTCAAGGTAGGGGGTAATTTTAATCTAAAGGCCACCGGATTAATGACCTCAATGATCTTGAAGGGACCGATAAATCGGGGAGCGAATTTCCTAGAAGGAACCAACAGGCGAAGATTCCTTGTAGACAACCACACTTTGTCACCAGGAGTGAGTAGTGGAGACGGTCTTCTTCTTTTGTCAAATGCTTTTTTACTGATGGCAGAGGTGTGAAGTAATTTGCGTTTGATAAGATCCCACCTAGACGAGAAGTCCGATAGAAGGGAATCCACTGCAGGAACCCCAGAAGCGGTTAACTCTTTGAAGGGTGGAACTTTAGGATGAAATCCCTGAAGAGCAAAAAAGGGAGAAATGGAGGTAGAGTCGTGTGAATTATTATTGTGGGCGAATTCTGCCCAAGGTAATAAATCAACCCAATCATCATGTTTAGCTGAAATGAAACATCTGAGGAATTTCTCCAATTCTTGATTCGTCCTTTCCGTGAGACCATTACTTTGCGGATGATATGCAGAAGAGAAATTTAACTTAATTCCACAAAGACGAGAAAAGGCCCTCCAAAATCTTGCCACAAACTGAGTTCCTCGATCAGAAACGATAATATCTGGACAGTCGTGTAGGCGGAAAATTTCTTTGATGAAGAGTTGAGCCAGAACAGGAGCAGAAGGGAGACCTTTTAATGCCACAAAATGAGCGGCTCGGGAAAGGCGATCGGTGACCACCCACACTACTGAGAACCCTCTGGAGGAGGGTAAATCTGTGATAAAATCCATGGAGAGATGACTCCAAGGTCGATCCGGAATTGGCAGAGGCTGCAGCAGACCGTATGGAGCCTGACGAGGAACTTTATTCTGAGCGCAAGTGGAACACGCCGTCACAAACTGTCGAACGTCCGAACGGATAGCCGGCCACCAATAACTACGGGAGATAAATTCCAAGGTCTTCTTTATACCGGCATGACCAGAAAAATGGGAGGCATGAGCCCATTTAAGGAGTTTAGTTTGGAGATGTGGAGGAACCAAAGTCTTCCCGTGAGGAATGATCACCCGAGTAGGAGTAGTAGCCAAAATACATTCTGGATCTAGAATAGACCTAACACTCTCTTCTTCGGTATCCATAGAATCAAAGGAACGAGAGAGGGCATCAGCCTTCTTGTTCTTGGACCCTGGTCTGAAGGTAATGATCATATTGAATCGTGAAAAAAATAACGACCATCTGGCCTGACGGGGATTGAGGCAGGATGCAGTTTGTAGATAAAGCAGGTTCTTGTGATCCGTAAAAATAGTAACAGGAAATCTGGCTCCCTCCAAATGATGTCTCCAGGCCTCCAAGGCCAATTTGATAGCAAGTAGTTCTCTGTCTCCAATGCCGTAGTTTTTTTCGGTGGATGAGAATTTACGAGAAAAGAAGCCACAGGGAGAAAACTTTCCAGTAGAATTCTTCTGAGACAAAATAGCTCCTACTCCAGTGGAGGATGCGTCAACTTCGAGAAAAAAGGGGAAGGAAGAATCTGGCTGTTGAAGAATAGGTGCCGATATGAAGGCTTCTTTAAGATACTTGAAGGCCTCTACCGCCTCTGGTGGCCAGGTCTTAGCGTTGGCAGATTTCTTGGTCAGGGAAGTGATGGGAGCAATAACAGACGAAAACCCTTTAATAAAGTGGCGGTAATAATTAGAGAATCCAATAAACCGCTGGATGGCCTTAAGTCCAACCGGTTGGGGCCAATCAGAAATCGCCTTTAATTTCTCAGGGTCCATACGTAATCCGGAGCCAGAAACCACGTGACCAAGAAAAGGAAGATGCGTTTTTTCAAAGACACACTTGTCCACATTACAGTACAGATGATGCGACCGAAGGCGTTGAAGAATCAAGGAGACATGATGGCGATGAGTAATAATATCAGGTGAAAAAATAAGAATATCGTCAAGGTAGATGACAACAAATTGATACAGGAAATCCTGAAAGACTTCGTTAATAAAATTTTGAAAAACCGCAGGAGCGTTACAAAGTCCAAATGGCATGACAAGATACTCAAAATGCCCATCGTGCGTATTGAACGCCGTCTTCCATTCATCCCCTTGTTTAATACGGATAAGGTTGTAGGCCCCTTTCAAATCCAGCTTAGAAAAAATTGAAGCTCCCTTGATCCTATCAAAGAGTTCAGAGATTAATGGTAAGGGGTACCTATTCTTTTTCGTTATGGCGTTGAGGCCACGGTAGTCTATGCAAGGACGCAATCCGCCGTCCTTCTTTTTTACGAAAAAGAACCCTGCTCCTGCTGGTGACGAGGATTTCCGGATAAAACCCCTGTTTAGATTCTCCTTAATATATAGGGACATGGCCTCTGATTCGGGTAGAGATAATGGAAATACCCGTCCTCTAGGTGGTATCTTATCCGGCAACAATTCAATGGAACAATCCCAAGGTCTATGAGGGGGTAACTTGGAAGCCTCCTTTTCACAAAAGACATCAGAAAACGAATGATATTGAGGAGGAATACCGGAGGGTGTTGGGAGACAACCCATAGCGGGTCTATGAATCCTGGGAAGACATCGGGAATGACACTCTGAACCCCATGCAAGAACTTCCGGTTTCTGCCAATCTAAAGTGGGGGAGTGAAGTCTGAGCCAAGGTAGGCCTAAGATCAACGGGTTGATAGCCTTTGGAATGACTAAGAAGGAGATTTCCTCAGTGTGTAAGGCTCCAATGCGTAGAGACATGTTAACAGTTCTGTTCTTAATGGATCCTCCAATGATACGACTGCCATCAATAGCTGTAATGGCAATAGGTGGATCTAAGGGTTGCCTAGGCAATGATAACCGCTCTACAATGTCAGCTCGTAAAAAGTTCCCCGCTGCACCGGAGTCAATAAGCGCTGGAAGAGACAATTGTTTATCAGTATATTGCAGAATAACTTGGATAGAAAAACTAGAATCCATAGGAGAGAGAATGTTCATACCTAACTTAGTCTCTCCGTCATCAGTTAGGTCCGATCGTTTCCCGGGCGCTTCCCACATTGACTCAGGACATGACCGGGTTCCCCGCAATAAAGGCATAAACGATTCTTGAACCGCCTCTCTCTTTCCTCCTGGGATAAACGTGCTCTTCCCAACTGCATAGGCTCTTCCTCCGGTGTAATAGGACTTTGGAAGCGAGGAGCCAAACGGAAGGTAGATCGACGGGAACTCTCTCTTTCCTGAGTGCGTTCACGGAAACGTATATCAATCTGGTTACAGAGAGAGATCAAAGCATCCAGGTTAGTGGGTAACTCTCGGGCTGCTAGCTCGTCCTTAATACGATCGGACAAGCCTTGCCAAAAGGTGGCCACTAAAGCTTCATTGTTCCAACGAAGTTCGGCCGCCATAGTGCGAAATTGAAGGGCATACTGGCCCAGAGTAAGGGTACCCTGGCGCAGACGGAGGAGTCCAGAAGCTGCACTGGAGACTCGTCCGGGTTCATCAAAGATGCGTCTGAAGGTTTCCAAGAAAGTGGCACAATTATGGAGAATGGGGTCATCATGTTCCCAGAGGGGAGAAGCCCAGGCAAGCGCTTGACCAGACAATAAGGAAATAATATAGGCGACTTTAGTTTTCTGTGTGGGAAAGTTCCCGGGCAAAAGTTCGAATTGAATAGCACACTGGTTCAAGAAGCCTCGGCATTCCTTAGGATCCCCATTGAACTTGGGTGGGTTAGGTATGCGGAGTTGAGAGGTGGTGGGGGCAGATACAGCTGAACCGCTTGGAGCGGGGGCAGGCTGTGGGGCCGGAGCAGGTGGAGGATTAGGAGCTGCCACCTGAGCTGCTTGGAGCGTATCCAACCTGTTAGACAGAGTCTGCAGAATCTGTAATAACTGTTCTTGATTTTTCCCCTGTTCCTCAACCTGAGCCGCTAAGTTATCCAGTAGTACTCTCGCAGTGGGATTCCCTGTCGCTTCCATCAGTTAGATAGGTGTCAGAGCAAACTGTTACGATCTTGATGCCTTAGTCAGTATTAGCACAGGCTTACCTAGGGCGCGGAGTCTAACGGCCTTCCGGTCTTCACCAAGAACCACCGCAAGGTAGTGTGGGCTTAGCTGCCGAAGAACCGCAGGTCGCGGCCCCCAGATTAGCCTACTGACGTAAGGGAGAAAGTTCTAAGTGATGGCAGGCAGACAAGAAAATAGACAATGCGGTGCAAGTACAGGCACTAACCGTGAATTCCAGGCGTAGTAGGTCTGGAACAGTAACCGGTAGATGCACGGAGGCAATGGGTGCGTGGCAGGATCCAGAGAATAGTCGGTAACACAGCCGGGTCGGTACACAGAAGGTAACAGGTATACGGTGCCAGAGGGAGATCCAGAGAATAGTCGGTCACACAGCCAGGTCGGTACACAGGAGGTATCAGGTATACGGTGCCAGAGGGAGATCCAGAGAATAGTCGGTCACACAGCCGGGTCGGTACACAGGAGGTATCAGGTATACGGTGCCAGAGGGAGATCCAGAGAATAGTCGGTCACACAGCCGGGTCGGTACACAGGAGATATCAGGTATATGGTGCCAGAGGGAGATCCAGAGAATAGTCGGTCACACAGCCAGGTAGGTACACAGGAGTAGGAGGAATAGAGGGGTTAACAGGGAGCAGGATCACAGGAGTCAGGACACAGGAACTGTAGCCAGGAACAGGAAACACATTGCTCTGACACAGGCAGCGTGTCAGAGCAGGGAAGATATAGGAGTTTGAATTCCCCGCCCAGGAGTCACATGATCAGCAGCAGAGAGAAGCAGGAAGTGCGGCAGCGCTAACAGAAGCAGCGCTGAAGACATGGACACCGCTGTCAGCTCCCGCTGACAGCGCAGCGGAACGGGGACAAGGTAAGTTCCTAACACAATTCCATCTTGCACCTCTTTTTTTGGCATTATGTGCTCTTTGGGGCCTAGTTTTTCAAACTGCCATCCTGTCTGCCACTGCAGTGCCACTCCTAGATGGGCCACGTGTTTGTTGCGCCCTCTTGTGTCGCTTAGCTTAGTCATCCAGCTACCTCGGTGCAACCTTTTGGTCTAAAAACAATATTGGGAGGTGTGAGGTGTTCAGAATAAACTGGTAATGAGTGAAAATTAATGTTATTGAGGTTAATAATAACGTAGGAGTGAAAACAAACAAAAAAACAGGATTTTAGCAGTTTTTATGCTTTGTAAAAAAAAAATCAGAACCCAAAACCTTGAGGGGGGTGTTTTGGCAAAACCCATTAGAACCCAAAACCTTAAGGTAATCAGAACCCAAAACCCAAAACACGAAAAGTGGCCGGTGCACATCCCTAATAAAAATACCTCACATGGTTTCTAGAATAGGGATGAATACACTAATGGCAATGGGATTAGGGAAAATAGAAAGTTAGAAAACAGGCTGAGATTGAAAGGCAGACAGCGGACAGTCAAAATGAGATTCAAAGCCAGGGTCAAGGGAGTGGAGAGGGTAGAGAAGTAAGAACGAACACAAAAAACACAGGTGGTAGGCCAATGAATTGGTGGCATGTCAAGTGATTACTTAAATAGCCCAGTGATTACAGGTGATCAGACCCATTTGGAGATGAATGGACTACAGTTGGGTATACACTGCAGACAATTTCTCACAGTGAGATATCTGTAATGATTTTACCAACGACAAAGTCCTGATGAGCATGTCGGTTCATGTGTACACACTTACACTATTTACCTTCAGATCTGTGCTCTTCATCTCTCATGATCATCTGCTGAAAAGATTGTGACTCTGTAAACTCTATAGAGATCTGCCTACACTGCTGGTCGTGAGTGCATATACACTTCCACATTTGCCCGACATCATTCCATCGTTGATAATTATTTTTATGGAGTTTATAATATCAAATCAAATGATACGATGTGTTTTGGTACGATAAACATGATCGTGGGAGCATACACACTAATGTGATATCTGACCTTACAGTCGTTTATTGTGTGATTGGTGCAATACATGGTTGGAAAGCCTGTAGCTTGTGCCCAGCTTAAGAATCAGTATTGAGCAGCTCTGGTTCTCTGATTTTAATAGTTATATTGGGCATGTACATATCAGGCATTCTCACACACAATATCACCGGAGTCGCACTTTACAACCAAACGGTGAGCTACATTTCTTTCCTTTTACCAGCTCCTGTTCCTCTCCAAAAACAGAACAATTTAATCAAATTCTGCAGTGGAAACAGCATACATATCAATGAATCCATATTAATATGTGTCCAGACTACACATGCTTTTCTGAATACAAATACATTTAACTAAACTTCACATGTGCAGTGAAATGCAACTATATTTAGACTAACTTGCACCTTCTCACTAACTTCTCACCTGATGCTGAAAGATTAAAATATAGCTACATGGATAACAAAATGGCGTTTTTGAGATGTCTAAGTTTAGTTCTCTCTACACTGCAGAAGTGCTACTAAGCACAGCTATGATGTAGTTCCTACTAACCTAATTATATGTGTGTGTTGAGTGTTACAATTTAATTATTCATGTATTAGCTGAGCTCAAGCTTTTTATTTGTCAAACTTTTATGGCTTTTTATTAGTGATGTCTTGCAGCACCAAAATGCACGGAAGCAATGCTTTATCTATAATCTTTAATGTAATCCTAAACTTGTTGTAAATACTATATAAACCTGGGTGTGACCCTCATTAAATGTCTCTGCTTGTCATAAATTTAGAGACCTATGTTGCATGTTCGAAATGAAATGGATTTGTCTTTATCTGGTCCTTGGGAAGAGAATTTCAGTTCTGCAACAAGCATGCTTAGAAAAGTAAAACCAAAGAAGAAATACAACATCCCACCACTACCCCTGCAATTCAACTGGGATTAGAATGGGGCATAAATGTAAGGTCCCTATCGGAGATGTGCCTCACAGGGCGACTAACTCCTAATACCTCCGAATTTACCACGATCCGCGTGGATGACTGGATCCTACCTCGGTCCCGGATTGGGTTTTCTCCGGACGCCCGCAAGTAACACCTAAGAGGGAAAAACACAGTTAAACCGAGTCTACCAAGTAAGGGCTGTCCGAGACTACGGCAAAGAACAAGGGCACAGTCAGTCCAAGCTCCTCGCCGCCTCCTCACTTTGTTCTTGCCAAGACGCGGGGGACTACAGGCACTGAAGGCCAAGACTAGTCCGAGGACTAATCCCGCCTCAAGTACCTCACACACCTGCCGGTGAGGGCCTAACCGAAAGGAGGAATCGAGCGTGATACTCACCGGGACACTCCCACTTCCGATCCGGTTCTCCTGCACCTTCCCGACTCCTGCGGATGACAAGAACACACAGCCTCCCTCTACGCTCTCCGTGAGACTAAGATGGCACCCACCAAACTGTACTGACTACAACAGCAACCCGACCCTAACAACGTTCTAATGGTCGGCAACGCAACTAGTCAAACCACTATGACTAACTAGGTGTGGTGCACTAACGGAACTGCTCACTTACACGCTACGGGGAACACCAGCCGGTGTTCACAGCCTAAACCGGAGGGCGGTTCCTAACCCCCTCACCCAGGTCGTACCAAGAAGCTGCCTTCTTGCTATGGGGTCACCCACGGACCCTAAGGACCGGTTCTTTAAGCCCGGCTGAGGCTCAGTAGAACAGCACACTAACCCGCGGGCCGACTGCCGCACGGAACAGCCGATCGAACTGAACCGCCCGACTGCCTGTACTCGGGTATCTCACACGTGTCCCTACGTCCGGAACCACAGGTCCACCTGCACGGAACCGGCCTTGAGGACCCTTGATCAGAACCACGGCCGCCCCTGGAACTGCCTCAAGGTGTGCTGCACTGCCACTGACTCACTCAGCCACCCCCTCTGGGTACCAGTGTGACCCCGGGGACCTAAGGGACAGGGAAACTACGTGTGTTCTCCCCTGACTATGTGTATGCTGGTAACTACACTTGTCCCCACAACACGGGTTAGCACAGTAAACACAGGGAACAAGAGCCTACCTTTAATGGGGGCCTGACGTCTTGCCCCTGGACACAGTTATGTAGCACACCCCAAAATACCGTAATGTAAACTATACTCGCCGCACAGACAGAATAAATACAGTATACAGTACTTTGCACGCTACTTACCCGAGCACACCGCTGTTAGCCAACCAGCAGGTTGCTACAGCACCACAGGAGCCTACGCTCTACTGTACCTCCTAACCACGTGTGCTCACCTCACACAGGACCGCGCCTACACTCACGAGGCTCCCACGCCTCTACCACACACCACCAGGGCCTTATGCCCTACACACCATGGGTCTCTGCCCAGCTACACACAGAGCCTTCTGCTCTGTTTCACGGGCCTCAGCCCCCTCTCTAACTCAGGGCTCTGAGCCTACTCACTAGGGCCTTATGCCCTACTACCTAGGGGTCCTAGCCCCTGCCTGAGGCCTGTGGCCTCCCTAACTGACTGAGGGCCTTGTGCCCTTAATAGCCTACGGGCTACCAGCCCCTAACCAGGCCCTGTGGCCTTCCTATGGCCTCTAAGCCACTAACTACCTAAGGGCCTTGTGCCCTTATACACCTGGGGCTCTCACGCCCCCTGTCTAACTAATAGGGGCTTGTCCCCTTTATCATCAATTCTATGGCCTACTGGCCCACTAACTTCGTTGGGGCCTAGTGCCCAGGTCCCTGGGCCTTGTGCCCCTAAGATAGTGCCAACGGGCCTTGTGCCCGACTTTACTAAATGTGCTGCGGGCATGGGCCCGGGAGAGGAGTTGCCTGGCAAGGCCTTACCTGGGGCTGTCTTCGGGGAGCTTCTCCTGGACTCCTTCCCCGTCTGCCGCTGCTTCTACGCTCTGCCGCCGGCTTCTGTTCTTGATCACGCCGGTCTTCAGGCAGCAGAGGCGCTCTTAGCCCTAACAAGGGCTCTCTGCCGCCACTGCTGGTCTCCGCTGTCTTCTCTTCTTGTCTTGATCCCGCAGCTCTCCGCGACACGTCCTCTTCCTGCTCTCTCCGCCGACGGACTGAACATGGCGGCGCGCGCGCTGACTTAAATAGTCGGCGCCGCGCTAACGTCATCACGTAGCATCGACGCGACGCCACGTGATGACATGGCGGGCCCGGATTGGTCCGTCGCCATTTTCCTTTTTGAAATGGCCGGGAGGTGAGCCCTGATTGGCTCACCGTCCCGGCTGAACTGAGGGAACCGCCGCCTGAGGGATGACGACGGCCCCGGCCAGGTAAGTCCTCTACATTTCCCCCCTTTTTAATGTCGGCAGTCCCTGCCGACAAAACCCTGGTCCACACGAAATCCGGGTCAGTATAACGTTCTCCAGGCTGGCCCAAGTTCGGTCGCTGCGATCTTCTAGGTTGAAGCGGCGGTGTCGGAAGGTCCAGGTCCACTGGAGTAGCATCCGGAGTAACAACGTCGTCGGCGGTCATTGGTGCCCACCAATCCACCCCCGTCGGGGCGGGTATAGGATCTGGCTCACTTCTCTCCTGGACGTCGGAAGGCAAATCCAGAAAACCACAGGGACGTAACATATTCCGATGTAGCACCCGCGGTCTTCCAGTCCCTTCCGCAGGAACCACCTCATACAAAGGAAGGTCAGGAGCCATGCGCCGTTGCACTACATGTGGCAACACTTCCCACCGATCGCTGAGTTTATTTCCCAGCCTCTTAACTCTTACCAGTACCCGCTGACCCACTACGAAGGGGGAAGCCGTGCTGTTGGTTGGTCCGTGATGGACTTTGGACCGTAGCTGCCCCCTAACCACGTCCCCGGCAATCTTCAGCTTCCTCCTCTGCTCGGTCACCCAGCCGCTGGGAGTCCAACTGTCCGCTTCTTCGGGGACGGACAACTTCAAATCACACCACTCCCTTCCAGGCCGCCCAAACAAAAGGAAATATGGGGTATAACCGGTGGTACTATGTACCCGGTTATTGTATACCCACACCAAGTCCTGCACGAACTCCGGCCAGCGGTTCTTTTGCCCAGCCTCCAGAGCCCTGAGCATTTGCAGCAAGGTCCGATTAAACCTTTCACAGGCGCCATTACCTTGAGGGTGATAAGGAGTGGTCCGGGACTTCTGTACCCCATAAGTGTCACACAGACCCTCCATGAGGCGTCCCTGAAAACAGGCTCCCTGATCCGAGTGAATCCGCTCCGGGCACCCATATCTCCAAATGAAGTGCTCCACAATGGCGCGCGTAGCTGCTTCCGCAGTCTGGTTTCGTGTGGGCACGACGACGGTGAACTTCGTAAAGTGGTCGGTCATGACCAACGCGTAGCTATGACCACTACTTGACTCCCCAACCAGGACGTAATCAATCATAAGCAGCTCCAAGGGTCGCCCCGTCTGGATGGTTTGCACGGGCGCATGCTGCTCCCCAGCCTTACTTACCCCACATCGTGGACAGGCTCGGCAGACCTCTTCCGCCAACGCCTTGGCGCCAGGTACGCAGTACTGCCTGCGTAGCCATTGATGGGTCTTGGCCGCCCCGAGATGAGCGCCTTTTTCATGGGCTTCCAGTACCAAGTCCCGCGCCATGGACTCAGGCACCACCACCTGCCATACAGGACGGAGCTCTTGCTCCAGGTAGGCTCGGCGAACTAGCACCCCTTCCCTCACTGCCAGTTGATCCCATCTGTGCAATAGCCGTCGTCCGGCTATAGACAGTCGACGCCGTTCTTCACTAGAGGGCCAATGTCCCTGTTGCTTCCATCGGCGGACACACCGCAATGGAGCATCCTGAGCCTGCCGTTCGGCCCAATCTACGGTCGTCTTGGGCACACTCAGAGTACAAACAGGAGATGTCAACTGGGTCAGATCCGGGATCTCCTCCCCTTCTCTGTCCTCATCACTAGGCCCCTCCGGCCCTTGCAGGGGATAACGGGACAATGCATCCGCATTTCCATTAGCCTTTCCGGGTCGATACCGGATCTTATATCCGAACTTGGCCAACCGAGCCATCCAGCGCTGTTCCAGCGCCCCTAACTTGGCCGTGCCCAAGTAGGCCAAGGGATTGTGATCGGTCACTATGTCGAACTCAGCGCCGGTCAAGTATTCCGTGAACTTTTCGGTTACTGCCCAAACCACTGCTAGCAACTCCAGCTTAAAGGAACTGTAATTATCGGGGTTTCTTTCTGAATCCCGCAGACTCCGGCTTCCGTAGGCAATGACCCGTTCTTTGCCGTCTTGGACTTGTGCTAGCACGGCCCCCAGGCCCTTGAGACTTCCATCAGTATACAGAACGAAGGGCTTTTCGAAGTCAGCGTACGCCAACACCGGAGCCGTCGTCAGGTCTTCTTTGAGCGTCGTGAACGCCTTTTCCTGAGCGTCTCCCCAGGCTATGGCTTGATTCTTAGCCGTAGTGGCAACGCCCCTCAATAATTCGTTTAGCGGGCCAGCCACCTTCGCGAAGTCTTTGATGAATCTCCGATAGTAGCCCACTAACCCCAGAAATGCTCTCAGTTCCGTCACCGTTCGAGGGATCTTCCAGTCCAACACCGCAGAAACCTTATCCGGAGTGGGGCTCACCCCATCCCGGGACACAATATGTCCCAGGTATTCCAACCGAGATTTCAGAAGATGACACTCTCGCGGCTTCAACTTCAGGCCGAATTTCTCCAAGCGCTGTAGGACGACGTCGAGTCGATCCAGATGTTCCTTGACCGTGGGAGCGAAGATGATGATATCATCCAAATAGATCAGAAGAGCGTCGAAGTTCAGGTTTCCCAGACATCTCTCCATTAACCGTTGGAAGGTGGCGGGAGCATTAGTGAGCCCAAAAGGCATCCTATAGAACTCAAACAGACCCATTGGTGTGATGAAGGCCGTCTTCTGCCGGTCCTCTGCCTCCACTGGTACTTGCCAGTATCCGCTGGCAAGATCCAGAGTGGAGAAATATCTCGCCTTCCCTAGCGCAGCTAGCGATTCCTCAATCCTGGGCAATGGATACGCGTCGCGGACAGTACAACTATTCAACCGCCGATAGTCCACACAGAACCTGATAGCGCCATCTTTCTTCCGTACTAAGACGATAGGAGCTGCCCACGGGCTCTTACTTTCGCTAATCACGTGGCTATCCAACATCTGCCTAATCATCAGCTTGACCTCTTGGTACAACTTGGGCGGGATTGGCCGATATCTCTCCCTAATGGGCAGACTGTCTCCGGTACGGATATTATGTTCCAGTTCCTCCGTGTACCCAAAATCCTCTTCACTTCGGGAGAACACTTTCTGTCTGGCCCACAATATCTGCTGTAAACGGGTAACATCCCGAGGCTCGATCCCTTCTAAGGAAACATCCATTTGTTCCAAAATGGTGTTGCCGTTCCATTCGCGGGACAGGCTATCGTCACCTTCCACCTGGACCGCCAAGCCCCCTTGTTGTCCTGACGCGGGTTTGAGAAGTATCTGCCGGTCATCTCCAATCTGTTCTGCTTCCACGGCGATAACTCGAGCGACAGTCGTACCAGGACCCATCGTCTGAGTATGTTCCTGCACATTACATAACCGCACGGGTACCCTTCCTCGATGTACCCTGGCCAACGCACGGGCAACAAGAGGTCCTTCCGCCGTTCGTTCCGGACTGACCGGTTCCACCAACACCACTCTTCCCTCTAATCTCCGGTTTGTCCTCACCTCCATATATTGCAGCACCTCCTGACCAGGGGGTACTTCGACCGTCTGTCGATAGTTGGTCCGTAGGTAGCCAAGGAGCTCCAGTCCCGACTCAGTCAGTTCTTCATCACACCGTCGTACCATCCTCTGGAAAACCTGCTGCACGGGCCGGGGTACGTCCAACTCTCTCCAGTATCGAGGCCCTTTGGCGTGGAATAAGGCCTGATCCAAATTCTGTAGGGCGTTCATCCCCAGGATCACCGGGCCATGACGAAGCTCTTTTCCACCAACCACCAGAATGCCCTTCTTTCCCAAGGTCTGTCCGCATACTTCAATTTCCAACCAGACTACTCCCACGACAGGGATGGGCAAATTGTTGGCGGCGGTCAGCTTAATCCACGTTTGGGCCCGGCTCTTCTGCGTAGAACCGCCGCCTGAGGGATGACGACGGCCCCGGCCAGGTAAGTCCTCTACATAAGGGTGGCAGCCATCACCCCCCCCCCCTCCCTCATCTGGCATTCTTCCCCCAGCATTAAATAATGCCCATTAAACCCCTCAACCCCCGCCCCTTCCCACAGCGCCAGCACATATGTATTACAACACCTTTCCCCCACCCCCCTGGGCAGAGCTGGATTAAGGTTCGGGGGGGGGGCCCGGGGCACTTAATATAGGGGGCCCCCTATTGTGTATGGTCTTCATTTTAGACAAATAAACAGGCAATGCTGTGTGCACTACTGTTAGTTGCATGCAGCTCTGCCATCACAGCATAACAGTGTAAAGTAGGACATACCTCCCAACTGTCCTTGTAGTCAGACCAAATCCTGACTAAGTGAGACAGTCACCCACAATCTGGACTGTCCCACTATATTGAGGACAGTTGGCAGACTGTCCTGCTCTCTCCTACCTGCTCTTCTCACTTTCACCACCTGTGGCTGCTGGTGTCTTAAGCTCAGTTGCTGCTTGTGTAGATTCTGGGATATCGGGGCCCTATTTTGAAAAAAAAAGGTAAAAGGTACATAAACTTTAGGAGTCCCCAAACAGTCCTGTTAATAAATCAATAGCACCCCCTTTAATAATTAGGCCTCCCTCCCTGCAACCAGCCCCAAATTTGAAATGAAATACAATTAATACAATTCACATTTAATAATAGAACTATTGTCCACAAGCAGCCCCAACATTAAATTAATAGTGTACACATTTAATAAATAAACTTATTTCAATCCCCACCAAACAGCCTGGCAGTAAATTAAATAGAATTTATGTTTAATATAACCATTTCCCACAACTATCACCGGCATTAAATAATTCATATTTACAATTACAATTAATAAATAGCACTTCTCCCCAAAATCAGTCCTATATTCATTTAATAGCCCCAAACCACCTCATCTTAAATAGGACCCAATATTAAATTAAATTGTCCCACCATCACAACCCAAATAAAATAGCATTTATTAAATAAGTAACCCCCACCTGCACTCCACCATTAAAATAGCCTACCTCCCACACTATATTAAGAACCCCCCTTCCCTTACATATATTAACATACTGCACCCGAACACACTATATTTATATACTGGCCTCCCACACTCACATACTATAGTCTACACACACACACACACACACACACACACACACACACACACACACACACACTATATACACTGCCCACACACACACACACACACAATATGTATACACACACACAATATGTATACACTGCCTACACACACACACACAATGTCTATACACTGCCTACAAACACACACAATATGTATACACTGCCTACACACACACACACACACACACACACAATATGTATATACACACACACAATATGTATACACTGCCTACACACACACACACACACACACACACAATATCTATACACTGCCTACAAACAGACACAATATGTATACACTGCCTACACACACACACAATATGTATACACTGCCTACACACACACACACACCATATGTATTCACTGCCTACACACACACACACACAATATGTATACACTGCCTACACACACACACACACACACACACACACACACACACACACACACACAATATATAGCTCAATGGAGTTTTCTAAATTTACTCATTTATTTTCCAAATAGGGCTCCCAGCATTTCAGGATTCAGACTAGCAGCAACTGATCAAGAGACACCAGCAGCCACAGGTAGGGAAAGCAACAAGAACAGGTAGGAGAGAGCAGGACAGTCTGCCAACTGTATTTTTCTATATTTTCAGTTCCTCTGCACCATGTTATTAAATAAACACGAATATGTATATTGTGATGACATTTTCTGTTACTGGGTTGCTCCTGCTACATTTAGTTGCTCATTTTGTCCTACTTTCTATGTATTACTAAACCCATCACATGTGCACAGAGGAGGCAGTCATTATGTGGCCTGATCAATAATCATATATCCCAATTTCAGCGGGACAGTCCTGATTTAGAGCTCTGTCCAATGAGAGGGAATGTTGGGAGAAGGGTGGTATGTTATGGGCAGTCTAGCACTTTACAGTCCTCTAGTGGCGTAGTCAAAGAGATGCACAGACACACAAAGGGGAGGGGGGGCAGGGCTACACAGACAAAATTACAGGCAGAGGAAAACACAAAGTGGAGAAGAGAAGGAGACAGAGGATGGGAGATAGAGAAAGGCAGACCGAAACACGGTGGGGAGTGAATGGGAGGAGTGAAAGTCTGCAGACAGCAGAAAAGCAGGGCAATCAGTGTAGTACGGGAACCGTGCATCATGTGGACGAGGAGCAGAAAGCTCAGGGGGCGAGCCTGTGCAGTGTGCACATGAAGAGGCCACTCCCCCCTGTGTAATGAGAGTGGTCGCATGCTGTCTTTATGCAGGGATAGGCAACATGCGGCAATGGGCAAAGATACAGGGGTGATCCCGCTGGCACCCCCAGCATGCTTGCTAGCAGGGCTTATTTTATATAGTTTAATAGTAGAAATTGCGGGTGGCCATTGCGCCCCCTTTGCTTTGCACCCTGGGTGATCACACCGCCCTCGTTACGGCCCTGCACTCAGGCCCTTTTTCATTGTTTTTTAGTGCTGGTTGCGCAAAATAAAACCGAAGGGCTGTCCAACTGCCTTTTTTAGGGATCAAAATCAATTCTGTGGCATGTTTTTGGCAACTCCCTTTAGATAAAGTTAATAAATTAAAGGTACTCATCTGGGTGGTACTGCGAGCAGCTAAGGTCCCTCTTTTGGTCAGTTCAATCTTTGCTGGGTTCCTTCTTTAATTTCACTTGTTGCATTATCCCCATGGGTAAAATTGTTTGCCGTAAATTGCAGAGGTCAACGGCCAGTGTTAATAGATCCTATGCATGGATTAGGATTTCCCAGGAAATCAAACAGAATTTGGAGAAATGGTCTAGTTTCCTGGATATTTTTATTGGCGTACGAATTTGACCAAGTTTCCTTAGGTCAAGCCCCGAGATACATCTCGTCACGTTAATGACACTATAGATGCCACTGAATGGTTTTGGCGCAACTTCAAACTCTTCACCTGAAGTCATCTTAACGGGAGGAGGAGGAGAAGATCTCTTGGAAAATTTGTTAATGAGGGGTTTGAGAAGAGAAATATGAATAGAGTTACGTACCCGGAGAGAAGGGGGTAACTGGAGTTTATAGGTGACAGCATACAAAACTTGAGTAATGGGAAAGGGTCCAATGTAACGAGGTGAAAATTTCATGAACGGTATTTTGAGTTTAAGATTCTGGGTAGAAAGCCACACCTTGTCCCTAATGTGGAGAACAGGGATGTTTTTCCGGTGGCGATCCGCAAAGTGCTTATACCAATCCAGTGTCTGTTGTAACTTGATTCGCACCAGAGACCTAAGAAAGATTATGGACCAAATCTTGAGCTGCAGGTACCGTAGAGTCAGGTAAGTCCGAAAAAGTGGGCAATACTTGGTGTTTCCCAAATAATGTAAAAAAAGGGTGACATGCCCGTAGATTCATGTAGACAATTATTGTGAGAGAATTCTGCCCAAGGAAGAAACTCACTCCAAAAGGATTGTTATTCGGAGCAGAAACATTGAATATAAGTTTTCAAATCCTGGTTGACCCACTCAGTTTGGCCATTCGTCTGCGGATGGTATCCTGAGGAAAACTTTAGATTAATACCTAAAAGTTTGCAAAAAGCTCTTCAAAAACTAGAAGCGAATTGCACCACATTGTCGTAGATGATCTTCCGGGGGCAACCATGCAGACAAAAAATGTGAAGAATAAACAAGGAGGCCAATTCAGAGGCAGATAGTAGTCCCTTGAGGGGAACAAAATGAGCAAATATGGAAAACCGATCAACAACTACTCATAAGCAAGTGTGATCATGACTGCTAGGAAGGTCAGTAATAAAATCCATGCTCATGCTGGACCATAGAAATTCCAGAATGGGAAGTGGAAGCAGGAGCCCGGCAGAGGAGTGACTAGGAGTTGTGTTGAGCACAGATAAGGATATATTTTCGTACATCGGTGATCAAAGAGGGCCACCAGTAAGAACGAGAAAGTAGTGTCACTGTTTTTTTTTAACACCAGCATGCCCTGCAAATTTGGAATTATGTGCCCACTTCAACAACATGCTGCGCAGATGTGGATCAACAAAGGAACGCCCAACAGGAGGAGACTTGATAAATGACTACGTCAAGGCCAGAATCTTAACAGGATTGATGATGGGTTTGTATGTAATAGAGGATTTGGAATCAGAGAAATCAAAGGATTGGGAGTGAGCATCGGCCCTAAAATTCTTGGAACCCGGCTTTCCGGGAAATTAAACATTGGGCAGACTGAAAATAGGTGAGGTTCTTATAGTCAGTAAACACAGTGACCGGAAAGCGAGCTCCCTCCAACAAGTAGCGCCAATCTTCCAAGGCGAGTTTGACAGCCATGAGTTCCTTGTCTCCAATACCATAATTAGATTCAGTGGAAGAATTTTTTTTAAAAAGAAAACCAGAAGGTCTGAGGTTACCAGAGGAATTCTAGTGGGACAGAACAGCCCCCACACCCACAAAAAAAAAGGCTTATGTTGATCAGGCTGTCTCAAGATATGGGCTGTGGAAAAGGCTTCTTTGATAGCCCTAAATACGAGAATTGCCTCTTTGGGCCAAGTCTTGACTTGACCTTCCCTACAGGTAAGGGAGGTGAAGCCAATAAAGTGCTGAGTGACCTTTAGCCCTGCTGGCTGGGGCCAGTCGAGGATAGCCTTCACTTTATTTGGGTCCATTTGGACACCAGCTCCGGACACAATATATCCCAGAAAGGATACCTTGAATTGATCAAAAAGGCACTTTTCCACCTTGCAATATAAGGGATTTTACCGTAGCTGGAGTAGCACCTCCTTAATATGTGCGCGGTGGGAAGACAGGTCCTGTGAGAATATCAGAATATTGTCTAGCTAGACCACTATGGACTGATACAGAAGATCTCGGAAGATCTCATTGACAAATTCTTGGTATACGGCAGGAGCGTTACAAAACCCAAAGGGCATTACAAGGTACTCGCAGTGACCATCCCTGGTGTTGAATGCAGTTATCCATTCATCCCCTTTCCTAATTTTGATTAAATTGTAAGCAGATCGAACAGCTCGGGAATATAAGGGGATACCCTTTCTTGACAGTGATGGCAGTGAGTTTGCGGTAGCCAGTGCATGGTCTGAGAGACCCCTCTTTCTTCTTGATCTGAGAAACCCGTCTTTCTTCTTGACATCAGTACACCAGTGGGAGAGGATTACTTACGAATAAATCGCTGATTTAAATTTATTCAGACATAGACTGAGTCTCTGGTAAAGACAAAGGAAATACCCTATCTCGAGGGATAATCTTCCCTGTTACCAGATCAATGGGGCGGTCCCAGGGACAATGTTGAGAGAGGGATTCTGCAGCCACTTTGCTAAAAGCATGATGTCAATTGAATTGTGGGGAATGTCTCCTCAGCCAGGGCAGACCCAAAATAAAAGGGTTAATTGATTGCTTAAGAACCAGGGATCTTATCTATTCAGAATGGAGAGCTCCTACCTACAGCCGGACCGGAATGGTGATGCAGGAGACTCGGTTTCCATCAGCTGCTGTGAGTGCTAACGGCTGGGGCAAGGGTGTAGTAGATAAATGGAGCTAAGAGACCAAACCGGAAGATACGAAGTTCCCTGCAGATGCCGAATCCATCAGAGGAAAAGAGAGTAATGGGAACAGGAAGAAACAGATCGGGATCCTAAGCTGACCTCCCTACCATCGCCTAGGAGGTGGCATTTCCTGGTCTCTTGGAACATACGAGAAATAAAGAGAACAAAAAACAATGACCTAAATAGCACTCCAGGTTATTTCTCATAATTATATGTGGCTTAGCACCCCCTCACTTACACTCTACTAATATAAAGTATCAGTGAGGTTAGGTACTGTCCTGTGCGGAGCGGTTTTCCCTCTTCCCCCCCTATTTTCCCCTTTTTTTTCTCTTGGAACATACAGAAAGAAGGTGTCCAGACTCCCCACAGTAGAGACATAGCCGATTCTTCATACGTCTATCCCGTTCTGTCTGATGAAAATTTATCTGGTGCCAGTTTGAATTGTATGACACACTGGTTGAGGAACCTGCAGCACTTTTCAGGATCTCCGTCATATTTCTTCAGAGGAGGTATGCGCAACCCTCGGGTGCTGGTAGAGCTAGTGGGGATGGTGGCAGCAAAGTTGGTTACCGTTCCAGTAGGTGCAATATAATGTACTGATAGCGACCCCTGAAGAGAGTACAGGTGGGAGTCTACACCCTGGATACACTGCAAGAGCTGGGCCTGATTCGTCTCCTGCTGGTTTACATGTTGGGCAAGATGTAGAAGAAGGTCCTGGGCCATAGGCACAACCTATGTACTCATGGCCAGAGTATTCTGTCACATTAATGCCACTATAGAAGCCACTGACTGGTATTGGCACAACTAAACAGGGAGGTGCGGATTCTAACACCCCCCCCCCCCCGGTATTCACCAAGGACCCTTGCAAGGAGATATGGACTTTGCTGCGTGAGGTGTGCAGGTTGCGGTTCTCCAAGTTAATTACCAGTGCAATGGATGGAGTACAGAGATGGTCGTGCACTCTGGGTCAGATACTAAATGGTGGCGTGGTACACAGAGAGGTTCCAGAAGAATGGTCAGAGACAAGCCAGAGGTCAGAATCCAGACATGTGAGCCGTACCAAAACCCAGGACAAGAGAATAGTCAGGAACAAGCCAGAAGTCAGAACCAAGCAACAGTAGCAGGAACAGGTAACAGGAGTCAGGAATGCTGGAGCTGGTGAACCAATACTCTGGCACCAGACTGGGGTAAGGAGGAGCCTAAAATAGTGGTGGGCAGCCCCTGATTGGAGACAGGTAATTTCGGGGGTCAGATGCACCTGACTGCCGATAACAAGAGGAGAGCATCCCGTTGCCTGGCAACAGGAAGCAACTTCACCCCACATGAGCGCGCAGCCTCGGGCCGAATCCGGAAGTGGGTCCCATTGCCAGGCAACGGGACACGGCCCGTAATGGAGTATAGGCTTCTATACCTGGCAGATGCAGCAGGTGGTACTGGTTGTGGAGCCTATTTTAACAGCTCCTGGTGCGCAGCACCGTGGCCATCAAGTTTGTTTTCGTAAGGTCTAATTGGAAATTTTTTCGTTTTAGAACTTTTTCCCATAGTAGTAGTCAAGGAATTGTGGGCACCTCATTTAGAGAACAAAAACCATAATATTTTGGTGTAATAACCTAGGAGTGGTACAAGCTGTTATTTAACCATCATCCAGCCTAGCCATTAGATTAATTAGATGCCTTGTACTTCAATGTCTTTAATATAATATCAATTTTGGAGCTAGACATATAACAGGCATAGATAATTCATTAGCTGGTGCCTTATCCTGTTTCCAATGGAGTAGATTTCGAACTCTTGCCGCCCCAAGTTCTGACAATGATTGCACGCCCTGTCCTTCTTATGTTTGGCAGATGGTCAAGCCGGCATAGAGGTACTGGCGGAACAATCTTTGGCAGCATACACTTAACGATCTTATAGGGTGGCATGACGCGAATGAAAACTGTTTTCCAGCGAACCAGTCCATGAGCATTTTGATCAACAGCAGCTGACACTTGATTTAATTTGGTATAAGTACAGTAAAGGGGTTTCCAAAGCATCAATGACACTTACTTTGGCAGGCATATCATTTATAGCACAATTGCATGGGAGGGGTTAGTTTACCAAATGTTTTTTAGTGATGAAGGAGCTACGGGGATGGGCCAGGATCCATCGCTCTGCCCCTGACTCTAGACCACCCATTGACATAGATATGATCCGAAAGTCAATTGACTCTGCGCCAGAGGTGACAGTTTCTGATTTCAAAGCACTGCTGTATCGTACAGCTTTTGCAATTGCATACGCAACTGTCGAGCAACTCTGGTTTAATGGCAAGGAATGTTATTTTGTGAGAGGCAGCCCTGTTGTGCAAGCTCCACCAATCAAAAACGGATCAATTGGGCATTGGATCATGTTGGAGGCCCACACCAATCATACAGTTTGCCCAGTGGCAATGGCCAGGCCTTTCTCTAGTTGGGCCCAGTGTGGCTCCTCCATCTGGATAGGACAACTCTTACCAGATATCAGTTCCAATTTATATGTAAGAAATGTGTGTCCAGGATTGTTTTGAAACAGACTTATTTTGGTACACATTCCTTTAGAATTGTTGCAGCCACCTCCGCAGCAGTAGAATGGTCCTTCGTGGATTGCATCAAGAAGTTGGGTCAGATACTAAACGGTTTTCTCTCATTCCTCCTCCATCATGCTTGGCCTCATGACCGTAGCAGTGCATAGGGATGCACCTCACTTATGTAATGATGTCAGTCATTGGTGTACAGATGCATAATTTCCCTGTTGTGACTTGTGTATTGATTTAGGTGTATTATCTGGTTTACAGATAGCCCAGTGAAGCACCTGTGAGTTTGGGTGGTTGGTCACTCCTTTGTGTATTGGGCGGCCAGCCATCCGGCAGCTCAGGATCCACTCTCACGTAGTCTCCCATTACGGGTCAAATGGTTTGGTACACGGGGAATGTCCTTGCATAACTTTAAAGGATCAATTTTTAGTCTGATAGTGGACAGGCCCCGGACATTCTTATTATCCACTTAGGAGTTAATGATTTAGGTAGCGGTAAGAACATCAAGCTCATCTGGAGGATTTGAAGGATGTAACATTCCTTGATTTAGAAATTTATATTCAAAATGATAAAATTGAGACTAGGGGCTAAATTTACTAAGCTGCGGGTTTGAAAAAGTGGGGATATTGCCTATAGCAACCAATCAGATTCTAGCTTTCATTTATTTAGTACTTTCCACAAAATGACAGCTAGATTCTGATCAGTTGCTATAGACAACATCCCCACTTTTTCAAACCCGCAGCTTAGTAAATCTAGCCCTAGGACTCATTTCAAACCAGTAGATTGCAACAGCTTCATTGAGATGACAAGCAATCACTACCCTAAATGGTTACAAAATATTCCTGCTGGACAGTTCACTCAAATAAGAAGGAACTGTTCTAATATAGAGACCTTTAAAGTACAAAGTGAAACCCTTAAAACGAAATTTGTAGAGAAGGGATACGAACCAGAGAAGATAGATCAAGTCGTTGAAAGAACATGTGCGAGAGACAGAGGAGAATTACTTATATATAAAGAGAAAGAACAGGAGGACCGTCTGTCTGAAAATAATTTTTCATTTATCACGCAATATTCGGACTCAGCCCCACAGGTTAGAAAGATCTTCAGAAAACATTGGCATCTACTTTTAAAGGATGATGCCCTGGGGAAGATATTACCAAAACAACCGCAGATTGTATTTCGGAAAGCACCTAATTTGAAACAAAAAATGGTACACAGTCATTTGCCCCAGAACTCATCAAGAGAGAATAATTGGCTTACAGATGAAACTAGGAAGCCTCAATTTTTATACTGCAATAGTTGCATACCATGTAGAACATGGTATAATCAAAAGCGCTAAGGCAGTACAGGAATTTAAATCCAACACTACTGGCAAGTGTTTTCAGATAAAGGAGAAATTAACATGCAATTCTACGGGAGTTATATATCTGATCATTTGCCTTTGTGGCCTACAATATATAGGAAGGACAGTAAGGAAACTGAAAACTAGAGTGTCAGAGCACAATCGTAACATAAAGTTGAGGGTGGAGACACATAGTCTATCCAAACACTATAAGGAGGTCCACAACCATGGTCCATTGGGAATTAAGTTCATTGCAATTAAAAAACTCAGAAAAGATTGGAGAGGAGGGGACTATATAAAAAGACTGAACTGCGAAGAAACCAAATGGATATATGAGATGAGGACATTAACAGCACTAGGATTAAATATTGATTTTGAACTCTCCTCTTTTTTGTGAAATTTTATGGACTAGTCACAATCTTTGGTGAGGTAGGGGTTAAAAATAATGGAGAAATAAAATAATATCGTATCAATCCCTAGAAATTAAAAGATCAGTGTCTATTTTACAACTAAAAAATAAATGGGCAATAACCTGGGTTCAAAAGAAATATTATTATGTATAGAGATAATATTACTATGCAGTGGAATGTGCAAAATGTATTTTAAAACCCCTATATTTGGTGAGGCAACAATGGAAAAATAGGATTGTACCAATCCCTAGTAATTAAAAGATCAATGTCCACCTTACAATTATTCAGTAAAATGGTAATAACCTGGATGCAATGAAGATATCATTATGTACAGAAATAACATTAATATGTATTAGAATGTGTAAAGTGTATTTCAAACCCGATAATCATTGTCAAAATAACTTGAAGTATACACGGAATAGCAATGTGCACCGTTTTAAAGATGATTACTGTAATAATGTGGTATAGAACATTGTAAATTGCCATAGTTGGGGACATCGTAATTGGAAATGTTTTATTGGCTAGAACTTAGTATGTAAGAACGGACCAAGAGCACTGTATACAACACCTGATGAAGTCACTTTGTGATGAAACACGTTGGGACCAATCAAAAGAGTACACGTAATAGGCCACACCCCCTCCAACGCCGCAGAGTTTTCCCGGGTGATCTGAAGCCCGGTTTGTGCGATCGTGGCTGGGACACAGAAGCAGGACACTGCCGTATGGTTGAGGAGATACAGGGGACTTTCAATCATCTAAAGATACCTTTCTATGAACGGTTTTTAATGCCAAATGTGAGTGTTCAAGTTTATGTTTTTATTTTAATAAATAGAAAACGGTATTACACCACGAGATTTCTCTCTGTTCTCTCCCATTTATATACAAATCTCGGTGAGGAGGAGAAGAAGAAGTAGGACTATAGGGAATTAGGAATATATTGTGGTGGTGCTTTTGGAGTAAGAGAATACATTTTTGAACATTCTATGGAAAAGATATCCACAATATTTATGGAGGTATATTACTCTGGACATTGATACATGTGGAAGAAGATGACCCTTTAGTGTATTATATCAATTTGGGACTGACATTCTTTGGCATATATAGTGTTATCATTAATCCTTGTGTGCAAACCACCCTCCCTTTTTGCGCCCACCTCTCACAATCCATTTTTATATTTGTAACCATTGGAGATCATAGGCAAATCTCCCTGTGAGGTAGTGGCTGCATTCATATCCCTTCCCCCATCCATCTTTGCGCTTCCCAACCGCTATATCTATCTGTATAATCTGGAGGATTATTGATGATCTATGGGTACTGTCACTTAAATGGTAAGCCATGAAAGTTGCGTGGTCTGATATCATTCCCCGTCTTAATTGGAGAGGTGATCACAGGGGTTTGATTATGGATAACATAAGACAACAGATCAACCATTTATTGATTAAATTCCAGAAGGCATCTGGGGATGGGTCTATCCACCATCCTGACATTAATTTGTCACACATCTTTACAAACAGGATGGGGTCCACCTCACAGGCGCAGGTTCGGATTTGTATATCAGACAGATATTTAGGTTTTTGGTGGATTTCTAGGGCCTCTATAGTGGTGGGCTGGCTGTCCTTCCTGTAGCCTTCCACTTTCGCTACTGTCTCTTCAGGGTCATTTGTATAGGTGCCCGGGGTATTATTTGTGTAAGCGTTCATCTGAGGCCTGAAGGGGCGGAGTCTATTTGACACCTTTAAAGTAGTGCCGGGGTTCCAGGCCAGTTGGCCGCACCAATTTATTGTTTGGTATTGACTGGTAGCTGTTACTGCATCGGCTTTCATTGCCATCATTTTTTGTTTATAGTAATTAAAACTGTGACCCTAGGCAGGGCCACCTTAACAACAGTATGGGCCCCCAGGCATAGCAGTGCACCGGGGCCCCTATATATAAATATATAAGTAAAAAAAAAAAAAACAACTTACGTTTCAATCACGATAAGTTGAATCCTCTTCGCTGTGCTCCTCCATGCTGTGCTCGCAGTGAATGTCTGGCGCGATGACGTCATCACGCCCGACATTCACTGCGAGCGCAGCACGGAAGATAGGACCAGGGAGTGAGCCGGATCGTCACCTGACCTGAACGGTCAGGTGACCGCAAAAGGTAAGTTTCTTTTTTCTTTTTTTTTTCTTCTTTACAGGCTTTTTTACAGCAGCAGACCTGCCAGGGCCCACTTTCCCCCTGGGCCCCCGGGCACCTGCCCATCGTGCCCACTGGGAATGACAGCCCTGACCCTAGGATGCCAAAAGTTAAACTTTGTGTCCATGTCATTATTTCAGGTTTTCTGGTGTTAGTTGAAAAGAAATAGCTCAAGGGGGAAAGGGAATTTTTGTCTGATGCTACGATGGGATGTTATCCCTTAGTGTTTATATGAAAACATGAGGTATTGTTATTTTGATCAAAACTTTAAGCCTGCATCCAGTGATGAACTGCCATTGGTGCACCAGGGCCCATGAAGATAATGGGGCCCACTGCATGGCAGATGCAGAGAGTCAGGGCTCTGGTTCCCTCCTCCCCGCATCAGGGCCCACAGCCAGGGCCGCCGAGAGGGGAAGGAGCGGGTACTAATAACCCGGGCCCGGGCATGCCAGGGGGCCCAGCCCGGGCCCTCGCACTGACGTTTTTTTTTTTTGTTTTCTATTTTTTTTCAAAACTATTTTTTATTTTTTTATTTTTTTGCGGCGGGGAGGTGGGGGCTCGGTCGTTGGTGGGGGGAGCAGGATAGTAAAAAAAAAAATATTACAACTCACATGATCGCAGCGCCGGCATCCCTCCTCTCTGCTGCTCTGTGCTCCAGAGGACCAAAAAAAAAGAAAGGGAAAAGGTAAGTAAACGAGGGGGAGGGGGGGCCTGTCATAGAGGGGTTAAAAAATGAGGGTGGGGCCTGTCATAGAGGGGTTAAAAAATGAGGTGGGGGGCCCTGTCATAGAGGGGTTAAAAAACGAGGGGGGGCTGTCATAGAGGGGTTAAAAAACAAGTGGGGAGGCCTGTCATAGAGGGGTTAAAAAACGAGGGGGGGGTCTGTCATAGAGGGGTTAAAAAATGAGGGGGGCCTGTCATAGAGGCGTTAAAAAATGAGGGGGGCCCTGTCATAGAGGGGTTAAAAAATGAGGAGGGCCTGTCATAGAGGGGTTAAAAAATGAAGGGGGGCTTGTCATAGAGGGGTTAAAAAACAAAGGGGGGCCTGTCATAGAGGGGTTAAAAAACGAGGGGGGCTGTCATAGAGGGGTTAAAAATGAGGGGGGCCTGTCATAGTGGGGTAAAAAAATGAGGGGGGCCTGTCAGAGGGGTTAAAAAATGAAGGGGGGGCCTGTCATAGAGGGGTTAAAAAACGAGGTGGGGCCTGACATAGAGGGGATTAAAAAATGAGGGGGGCCTGTCATAGAGGGGTTTAAAAGGGGGGGAGGCATGGCACAGTGGGATTGAAAAAGGGGTGGGAGCAGCATAGTATAGTGTGATGAAGGGGAGCCAGGTGAAGGGGGCAAAAGCAGCATGGAGGGCACAGTGTGATCATAAGGCATGGCGATGATGAAGGGGCACATTATTGTAATATTGGAGCTGGAGGAAGGCCTAATTATTAATCGTGGGTGGTATTGATTTAACGCCAGGGTTGTTTGGAATTATCTAAATGTAGCCATTTTTTCCTAAATAGGGCCCCCAGCATTCCAGGATCCAGACAAGCCGCAACTAAAGAAACATGCAGCTACAGGTGGTGAAAGTGAGAAGAACAGGTAGGAGAGAGCAGGACAGTATGTGAAATGTTGTGATTGTAGTAGGGACAATGGCAATTTTTGGTGAGTGTTGTGTCCAATGTAGGGTGCAGGCCAAGACTGAACTCTTTGTGTACACACTGCATTCTTTGTATACTACACTGTCGTGCTAGAAGTCCTGAAAGTCAGGAGTGCTTGGACATATGTGACGCTCCGGTGAATTGAGAGCCTAGTGATTTTGATGTGTTAGCCACGCCCCAATGGCATATTTGCCACACCCCAAATGCATGACCACACCTCCGATTTATTTATTTTTAGCATATTCGACTGTAAGGGGGGCTCCATGAATTTGTTGTACCGGGGCCCTGAATTCCTCTTGGCAGCCCTGCCCACAGCTCATTAGTTCCACCTCTGCCTGCATCCCAGCATCAATGACACCAAGCGCTGACAACAACTGTCTTTATGCTTGGAAAAGTGTAGCACTTTTACAGAAGGTGCAGCCTAGTTGAACTTGGCAGCATCTACAGATAACCCTCAAGGCCAGCTGTAAATATACATGCTGATGATGATGACTGCATCAACAAAAATCTTTAATTCTTTCTTTAAAACAGGATAAATAAATAAAACTGGTGTACTGGTCTGGTCTACTTACTACTAATGCTGGGAGACAATTCGGGAATTTAACTGCCCGCAGAGACACAACGGGCCTAAGTCATTAAGAAGAGCAAAGAATAAAAAGGAGTAATGTGACAGGAGAGACCGCCTATGCCACCCTGTCTATTGTTGCTGGGAACCAGCTAGGCTCACTTTGCCACCATTCCATTTCGGTATCCCAAATGCGCCCGATAACCGCAGTAGGAGGGGCTTACAAATGCTGCCACCACTGGACTCCTTAAATGCAGTACTGGTTTTCTTCTGGGTAACTGACGCTGCTAGTGTACCCTGTTACTGGTGTGCCTGGGCTGGTACCCCTGACCTCTTCCTATGGATCAGGGTTGCTGTGGATGGATCCCCCCTGGCCTATCACACTGACCAGAGCTGCTGGGTGGCGGGCAGGAAGAGCTGTGGTACTGGTAAGCTGGGTCCAAACCTCAGAACAACCGGGAACAGATTAGAGTTGGGTCTAATCTATAGGTCACAGGGATAGAGAAGTTTCCAAGCAGGTCTTTGAAGCAAGTGATGTTTATTTGCTCACACTGGTTGAAGGTACCAGTGAGCAGGTCAGATGAAACAAGAAGAACAATTTTCAATACAAAACAGTGCTTTTTTTTTTATACAGTTTTGGACACAGTCTCACAGGGTAAGCCAGAGATCTGAGTTATTTTCAGTATCAGGATGTAATATGTTTATCCAAACATGGATTTACATGCAATGCAAAGCTAACAATATTTACATGTATCTGTGCTATCCAAAAACTTGCTGTTATTTCCTGCATCTTGCTTTAGACACAGAGGAAAGCTAACAGCAAGTCTAAGTAAACCTTCCTATGCCCCCAGGTGTGTTTGGACATCACACATCAAAAGGTCTAATAAAATGAGATTAACATGGGTCCTTTCTTCAGACTGTTGCAGAATACACATTTCATCCACTTGAGAATTCCCAAATAAAAGTTACAAAACCCCAAACAAGTCATTGCTCTACACCAAAATACACAAAAGACTTCCTCAACAAACGCTTATTGCATCAGATATATACCTCAGACATAATGCATTTCTTCTAGAACAGTTAAAACAAAAAAAAATTTCCTCCCCTTGTCTCAGAAATAAAGATATTTTCTTTACCATGCCAACATACACACAATATCAAAAATAAGTACATTTGCGATTATATAAATAAGCGCCCTGCAATATTTCCTCTAAATAAATTTATACCATAAGTTGTTTATAAGTGATCCAGTCACAAGTAACTTTAGTGCAAAATGTGTTTCATATCATTTCTGCTTGAAATTATATCATTATAATGTTATTGTATTAATGTTCTGGCTGGAACATCTGTTTGCATATAATACTGTGATTCTGAAATTAAAATAATTATCATATTATCGATACTGCCTAAGGTACACAAACCTAGTACTCATACACACCGAGTATTAGACACACAGGGCCTGATTCCTTAAGAAAAGTAAAGCAAAAAAAAGAGTAACTTTGAACCTTGGCAAAATCATGTTGCAATGCAAGGGGTGCAAATTAGCTTATTATTTTACATACAAGGAAAATTCTGCTTGTTTTTTCATGTAGGATGCAAATACTTGATAGCTTTATTTTTATACTGATATGTAAAGTTGATCTAGGACATGCTCTACCCCAATTTGTCCTCACATTTTAAATTTTCCTCCCCCTCCAATACAACATGGTTTTTATGGTTATGCGAAGGTGTAAAGTTACTATTTTTTTTTGCTTTACTTTCCATAATGAGTCAGGCCAACAATCTTTACCCTTTATTCCCATTCCCCTTAGCGCCTTGGAGTTCACTGTAATACTTTGTCTTCAGAGGAAAACGAGGTAACCTGTTCACAACTCCAGTTGACAGCTTACCCTATATACTATCCAAAGGGAGTGCAAATAAATAAACATATTGGACATGATTCAATAAGGTAAGTAAGGCAAAAAATTAGCATGGTTTCTCCCGGACAAAACCATGTTAAAATACAAGGGGTGGAAATTAGTTTTTTTTATTTTATTTTTAAGATATATACTGTCTGTTTTTTTCATGTAGCACACAAATACTTGATAGCTTATTTGTACACTGAAATTTAAAGTTGATCTAGGACATGCTCTATCCCTAATATAAATCTGTCCTCACATTTTAAATTTACCCCCCCCCTCCAAAACAGCATGGTTTTGCCAAAGTTAAGTTTTGCTTTACTTTCCTTAATGAATCAGGCCCATTGTATTTAAATCAGAGATGCTCGCTGACCACCGTGAACTGGTTTTGGTTTTGGATCTGGAATAGCTTTGTGTTTTGGTTTTGGTTTTGGCAAAACCGCCCTCGTGTGTTTTGGTTTTGGTTTTGGATCTGTATTTTTTAGAAAAATTGCTAAAATATGCTAAGCTCATATAGTTTTGCTCTTTTTTTGTTCCTACATTATTATTAACCTCAATAACAGTAATTTAAAGTTATTTGCAGTCAATTTTGACCACCTCACAGGTCACAATATTATTTTCATACACTTTCAATCAAAGACTGCTGCAGTTCTTGCCAGTGAAAAGAAGAAGGTCATTGTCATGCCTGGGTATAAGACCAAAAATCCACCTCTTATGTGTGGAATTATTTTTACCAAAATCCTGACAACAGTTGTCTAGGCATTTGTAGCATTTGTAAAGCCACAGCCAGTAGAGGTAGGGACCTTAACCATCTAGGATCCTCATCTATGTTATGCTATTTGAAGCGAGTTCATGGAAAGCTCTTGGGAAAATCAGAAACGTATGCTAAAAAAATAACAACAAGCAGTCCAGCATCAGCTACCTCCCTTCTTTCAGCTAGATCCCAGCACCTGCAATCTGCACCCCCAATACCTTCATCATCAATATTCTCACAATTGATTGGCGTTAGTCCTGCATCCAAGTTGCTAAGGCGAGATGACTCCTCCCCTATCCAGGATCCTCAGAAGAATCATCACCTCTACCAGAAGGTTCGTAAAAATGTAATTATTGGGCTACAAAATGCCATTATACCCACTGTACACCTAACCACAGATATGTGGACAAGCGGAACTGGGCAAACTAAAGATTATATGACTGTGACAGCCCACTGGGTTGGTGATTCGTCTTCACAAGCAGGAACAGCAGCAGCATGTACCCAAGTACATCATATTTTTCTGAGGTAGGCTACTCTGTGTATCATATGCTTCACTTAGAGGCATGATTATTATTATTATTATTGTTATTATTATTATTATTATTATTATTATTATTATCATAGATTTGTAAGGCACCCCAGTGCTCCTCAGCGCCTTACAGTAGGGAAGACAATGACATACATAAAACAAGACATACGTAAAACAAGAACAGACCAGGCAGACACAATGAATGGAGACATGAAAACAAAGGGTATGGAGGACCCTTCTTATTAGAGAACTTACATTCTAAGTGGAAGAGGGCACAGCTGAAACAAGAGGGAGTGTGGCTCAGAGTGAAGATTGGGATAGTTGTGAGGGTGCAACTCATCTCTAAAAAAGAGATGGGTTTTCAAAGAGCATCTAAAGATTTGAAGGCTGTGGGAAAGTCTGATTGAGCGTGGTAGGGAATTCCATAAGTGGGGAGCAGCACGGGACAAGTCTTGAAGGCGGGAGGGAGAGGTGGTTATCAGGGACGAGACAAGGTGCAGGTCAGAGGTAATACCGCTGACAACCTGTTTGAAAAACTAAGGGATGTCATTGCAACTTGGCTTATCCTGCTTGGACTCTGCTGAAGATATGTGATTTCTCATAATGTCACCAATGTTGTTAGAGCATTACAGCAGTGGGAATTCCATCACACTCCCTGTTGCACTCACTCAATCAACTTGGTGGTACAGAACTTTTTAAAAAATGTTAATGACATGCAGGAGATGCTGCCTGTGTCCAGAAATATTTAGGGTCATTTTCGGGATTGTGCATTAACATGTAGGGGAATGCAGCAGCTGCAAGAAGAATAGAATTTGAGGGGAAATGTACTTTAGTCCAGCGAAGTAGTCACCTGTGAAGAGAGTGCAGACACAGTTAGCTTAAGTCAAGTGATTGCCCTAATTAGACTTTTTGAAAAGCAGCTACAGAAATTGAAGGAGGAAATTAAACAAAGCAAAGCTGCTAACTATATTGTAATTGTAGATTAAGTACTTAACTCGCTTCGCCAGGATCCAAGAGTTATTAACATCTTGAAATTGGATCACTTCATTTTGCCAACTGTGCTTGATCCTAGGTTTAAGAGCTATGTCTTTATTTCCCACTGTCCCAGAACACAAGAGATGCAATGAGCTCCTGGTCAGCAGGCTGACAGCTCAAGTGGTACAAGACACAACAATGTCTCCTCCTTCAGTTTCTCTGGCAACTGCTTCTAGGAAAAAAACTAAGCTTTCCCAAGACACCCAGTGGTGATGCAGATGAGTCAGCACAACATTTTGACATTTGGGCTGCTCTAAAAGAATTGTCCAAAATTTGTGAAAGGTCTGCCAAAAAATGAACTACAAATTCCATGAGGAAGGCCATTATCGGCAATTACATCAAAGTACACAGACTTCTGTGATGGTGGATTTCAGCGTGGATGAATTAGTATTGTTTGAGGAACATATACACAATGATGAGGGTGAATATGATGACAGTGCAGATTGCAGGTGCTGAAATCTAGCTAAGAGAACGGTGCTACCTGATGCTGGTAGGCTTGGTAATATTTTGGGTAGAACGGCAACTTGGCAATTTTATGTTTTTCAAAACTTTCACCTTTATTAGAGCATTTTTTTTCTTTAAAAAGGTACAAGGTTTTAATTTACATTTTTAAAACCACTATGCACTTGAACATAGGCTTTAGCACATGAGGTAGAGGTATTAGTATCATCATGACTGAGACTGGAGAGTGACAACAACAATGTCACCCCTCCTGTTTCTGTATGAGCTATGGCACAGTAGAATGTCACTGGAAACTTTTAAGAACACTGACAGCCCTATTATTACAATTTCTGTTTCAGCACTGAAGCCTGCCACCTCTCCTGTTTCTGAGTGAGCTATGGTACAGTAAAATGTAACTGCAGATTTAGACCAAGCCAGCCAGCCCTATAATTTCTATTTCAGCAATGACAATTAGCAATGGAGCTCTCCTCTTTGTGTGTAAGTTATATAACACTGTACAATTTGACTGCAAATTCAGAAGAAAAGCCTGCCAGTCCGACTATTTGTATTTCAACAATAACACTTAGCAATGGAGCACTCCTCTTTGTGTGTAACCTATATAACACCGTACAGTTTGACTGCAAATTCAGAAGAAGAGCCTGCCAGGCCTAGTATTTGTATTTCAGCAATGACAATTAGCAATGAAGCAATGGAGCTCTCCTCTTTATGTGTAACCTATATAACACTGTACGCTTTTACTGCAAATTCAGAAGAAAAGCCTGCCAGTCCGACTATTTGTATTTCAACAATAACACTTAGCAATGGAGCACTCCTCTTTGTGTGTAACCTATATAACACCGTACAGTTTGACTGCAAATTCAGAAGAAGAGCCTGCCAGGCCTAGTATTTGTATTTCAGCAATGACAATTAGCAATGAAGCAATGAAGCAATGGAGCTCTCCTCTTTATGTGTAACCTATATAACACTGTACGCTTTTACTGCAAATTCAGAAGACAAGCCTGCTAGCCCTAGTATTTGTATTTCAGCAATGAGAATTAGCAATGGAGCTCTCCTCTTTGTGTGTTACCTATATAGCAGTCCCCCTCCTATCCTACACACACTTTAGCAGCCCTCCTATCCTACACACACTTTAGCAGCCCCTGATCCTATCCTACCAGCTGTGAATGCTACTTCTAAGGTAGCTAGGAACCGTGTCCGTCCATTATAATGAGGTACTGCGCATGTGCAGTCCCTTCTAACCTTCAGTTCTGTTCCTTTAGCTTAATTGGCTGATCAGGCAACACTCCCTATATTAAGCACCTGTGGTCAATACCACGTTGCCTGATCTTGGAGTCTCATTCCTCATGAGTCTCTGAAGGTGTTCCAGTGCCTCCTCGTGTGTTCAGCTTATGCTGATTCCTGTTTGCCGTTTGTGGTTTCCAGACCACTTCTACTCCTCGTGTTCCTAGTGACTTCAGCAGCTGATTCCTATCCGCTGCCTCCGTGTAGCTACAGTTACAGATTACTACAAACTCTCCTGTGTTTTATCGTGACTCCAGCAGCTGATTCCTATCCGCTGCCTCCGTGTATCTACAGTTACAGATTACTGCAAACTCCCCTGTGTGTCATCGTGACTCCAGCAGCTGATTCCTATCCGCTGCCTCCGTGTATCTACAGTCACAGATTACTTCAAACTCTCCTGTGTTACATCGCTACTGTTCCAGCTGATTCCTGTTAGCTACTTCAGCGTGTCTACAGAGTCCTGCTCGTCTCAGCGCTCCAGTCTGCATTCCACCTGCCGTCAGCTGACCCGCTGCCTCCTGCTTCTACAGTGTGTCCATTCGTGTCTACTTGCCTGTTAAACATCAAGTCTACGCTCCTCGGCTTCCAGCTCTGCTACATCGCTTCAGCTCTCCCGTGGTCTCCTGCTGTTCAATTCGATATACTACTGCTTCCTGAGTATTTTGTCGTCCTTGCTGGCCTACCTACAGTGCGCTGCACCTACCTGCCGCTTCCATTCTGCAAGGACTTCTCATCTCGTCAGTTCCCTGCCGCTCAGGTATCCCTGCAGCTATCTCTAACAGCCTGCTCATTTGAACCACGGTATGCATACTTCTCATTGACTGTGCTGGTGTATGGCATATCCATCTGGACTGAGTTGTTCTCCTCCGGAGTTTCCATTCTCTGAGACTATTGCTATTATTGACTGTGTTTCCTTTTGCTGGACTATTCTAGTGACTTTGTTTATCTGTGCAGTGCTGTTCATTCATTATTATTATTGTGTGCAGTTCAATGTGGGATCAAGTTCAGTGTACCCGTGTAGACTCTGCATTGCATTTATCTCCTCGTGTCCTTCCTCACATATATATTCAGTGGTACAACTTGCTACACGCAGACCACTGACTTCCCTGTTACCTTCACCTGGATTCCATTCCTTCACTACAGACAGCGGTACAACTTGCTACACGCAGACCGCTGACTTCCACCTCCTTATTACTCCTGGACATTCTTCTCACTATAGCAGTGGTACAACTTGCCGTGCGCAGACCACTGACTACCCTCATGTGTCCTTGTCCATCCAGATCCTCGTGTTCAGTTACCTATTGTTTACCAGTGCTGCTAGTCATAGACTTTCTGAGCATTCTCTAACCATCTGCTGTTTCCAGTTCCATTATCACCCTGCCACCAGAGTATCATATACCAACTCTACTGCTCTGATAAGACCATCAGCGGGTGATACTGGGTAAAGACTCCTAGTGCCCGTGACAGGTGCCCAGAACTGTACTGCATATTCAAGATGAGGTCTTACCAACGATTTATACAGTGGCAAAATTACACTGTCTTCCCTTGCATCTATGCCCCTTTTTATGCATGCCAATACTTTGTTTGCCCTTGCAGCTGCTGCTTGATATTGAGCCCTATTGCTAAGGCTACTGTCTACGAGCACTCCCAAATCCTTTTCCATTATAGATTCTCCCAAAATAATTCCATTTAATTTATAGATTGCGTTCTTGTTTTTGATCCCTGAATGCATAACCTTACATTTATCTGTGTTAAACCTCATATTCCATTTAGCCACCCAATCCTCCAGTTTATTTAAGTCCCTCTGTAGAGAAGCTACATCTTGCTTTGATTTTATTACCTTACAGAGTTTAGTGTCATCTGCAAAAATAGAAACTTTACTCTCTAAACCATCACCAAGGTCATTAATAAATATATTAAAAAGGAGTGGTCCCAGCACGGAACCTTGAGGTACTCCACTTATGACTTTTGACCAATTAGAAAATGTTCCATTTATCACAACTCTCTTCCCTATTCTCTAACCAGTTTTCGATCCAAGTACAAATTTTGATTTCTAGACCCAGTTCCCTTATTTCGTAAACCAACCTCTTGTGTGGCACTGTATCAAAGGCCTTTGCAAAATCTAAGTAGACCACATCTCCTGTCCTGCCCTGGTCTAAGTTCCCACTAACTTCCTCGTAGAAACTAATTAGATTAGTTTGACATGACCTATCCCTCACAAATTCATTTTGATTCCCACTAATAATTTTATTGCGTACCAAGTAATCCTGAATACTGTCCCTTAAAATACTTTCCAGTAGTTTCCCCACTATTGATGTCAGGCTTGCAGGTCAATAATTCTCTGGTTGTGATCTCGTCCTCTTTTTAAACAACTGCACCACATCTGCTATTCGCCAATCCCTTGGTACTGAGCCTGATGAGATTGAATCTCTGAAAATTAAGAATAGCGGTCTAGCTATTTCCGAGTTTAACTCCATAAGGACCCTTGGGTGTATGCCATCTGGACCTGGAGCTTTATTTATCTTAATATTCTTCAGTCGCCTTTGGACTTTGAAAAGTGAAAAATGAAAAATAAGAATCAACAAATCAGTCCAGAAAAAAATATATATGTAAATGGATGCATATAGCATTAAGTATTCTCAAAAAAAGCAACCATTCAGGAATATTTATTCAATGGTTGCTTTTTTTTTTTGAGAAAGCTAAATGGTATATGCATCCATTTACATATAGATTTTTTTCTGGACTGACTTGTTGATCCTGATTTTTCATTTTTCACTTTTGTGAATAAAAAAATATTAACTTTTATTATTGTGTGTGTTTTTATACATTTTGTGTGTTAATTTTATAACTCAGATATTTATAATGTAATATATATATATATATATATATATATATATATATGTATATATGTATATATGTATATATATATATATATATATATATATATATATGTGTGTATATATGTTATATGTATATAGATATGTGTTTTTTATATATCTATAATATAAATGTCTAGTGGCGTGTGTTAGTCTGTCTGTGTGTGTGTGTGTGTGGAAAAAATAAAACCAAGCTGCAGCGCCACCTGCTGGGCAGAGTTATACACTGACCTACTAAATTCTTAGTGTGTGTGGAAAAAAAAATTCAGAAAGGGCTGAAATTTGGTATACTAAGATGTTTTTAATTTGTTAATTTAATTTGTTAATTGTTAAAATTGTTTATAAAGATTAAAAAAAAATATATATATATTTCTTGAAGGAGAAGTGACAGTTGGGAGTGGTTGGTGGTTGCCGGGGTGACAGTGGGGAGTGGTTGGTGGTTGCCGGGGGTGACAGAGTGAGAGGAGTGTGATACTCAGGACCGCTGAGAGAGATCCCTGTGTCTGGATAGACATCTGGATAGATGTGGCGATGAAAATGAAGGATGAGGTGATGGAGAAGAATGATGAGGTGGTGACATGTGGACAAAACCATGTTAAAAAAGGGCGCTTACGTCGGGAAGTAACGCTCTTCCCCTGAGGAGGCCTGGACCCAAATGCATGACAAGAACCTTTTTAACACCTTAAGTAGCTTGATTTGACTAGAATGCATGAGTATCATGCACGGGTCAACTTGTGTGTATGTATATGTATATGTATATGTATATATATATATATATATATATATATATATATATATATATATATATATATATATATATATATATATATATATATATATATTGCTTGTTTGTTTAAGTTTTGAGATAATAAGCCCAGCGCTAGAGTTTTCTGTCCTTTCCTTTCTTATTCACTTGCAAAATGATAAACTTGATAAAATGCTGTTTTAAGTAATTACAAAGGGTGTTTTTATCTTTGATACCCTATGTAGTGGGATTAATCAATATTATTATAGGTTGTCCCAGCGCTTGTTGTTTCGCTTTTATTTTTCTCTTTGATCTCATTCCTTTAGGAAATATAGGTACAGCAGTTAAAAGTCCGTAAACATGACGTAAAAAAATAAGAGTAAGATAATATAACAGGGGCAGACCTTATTGCACCGGATTTGACTTTACTCTTGTGGCAGCATTGAATGAATAGTTTGTTAGATGGCTGCTCAGCCACAAAGTGCTTAGCGTGGCAAAACTCACAAATACCGTTCATGTGACCACAGTTATAATCATTATTACTTGTTTCATTAAAGTTACTGACATAAAATTAATGTTTTTTACCTATCCCAGAGTAGGAAATCTGCTATCTGTTTATATATTTTTTTTATTATAGTATATATTTTTAACTATGTAGATTTTTTTATTAGATATTTTTTTGGGATGTTTATTATCTTGAGCGCTGCTTGCTTCAGCTTTTTTGTTATGCGTATTTAACTTAGGGAGTGGGAAATATCCTTAGAAATTCAGTTGCTGGGTCATTATTTGGATACATATTTATATATTATATAACTTATATAACTTAAAGTCTTCATTTATCAGTCAATTTGATTGGCTAAAGTTGATGTCAAAATATTTTTAAATAAGTTGAACCGCTATGAAAAGATGAGAAATCTGTATTATTTGCAGGTAGTCAGGGGCAGGTGTAAATTCTTGATGATTATTGTCCCCAGAATTATGTGATTGGCTGTTTGCAAATACACTGATGACAGTGAATTGTGATTTATTTATTGCTTAACCATATAGCATGCTTTTATTGTTTGGGACAGTAGAGAGTTGTGAGGGCTTTTAATAATAAAAAAAAAATGTAAGCCCCTTCCACACTACATAATTATCACCCTCAGATGTCCTCACTGTGTTGGAGGTGTAATGGGGCTTTTGGCTCTTTGATGCATATATGGTGGGAATGTCCAAAAATAACTCCCTTCTGGAACGAAGTCATTAGGCTCTCTAAGATCATCGTTGGTTACGAGGTCCCTGAGGATCCTGGTTTCTGGCTCCTGTCTTTTTCTAATATTCCCTCATCAAAATATAAGAAATCACTCCTAAAACATTTAAACAACGCAGCCAGGGCAGTTGTGCCTGCTCACTGGAGATCCCGTTCTCCCCCCTCGGTAGAGGATTGGATCTCCAGAGTAGAATATTTTATGTCTATGGATGACATTATATCTTCCATAAACGATAAATACTCGGACTTTAAAGCCACTTGGTTTAGTTGGATGAGGTTTAAAGAAACAGAAGAATTTAAAACTCTTTTTGCAAAACCATCTCTGTTAGATTGAAAGCTACATATTAGAAGACCCCAAGAGTTTCTCATAACCCCAACCCCCCCCCCCTCTTTCCCACCTTCCTTTCCTCATGTCTTATCCCCTTTCTTTCTTTTTGTCCTTGTTCGGTACTTTTCCCTAAGTCATATGATATGTTTATGTGAATTTATTGGTAACAACAAAGGGGGGGAAAAAAAAAAAAAAGGAGGATACATTGAGTTTTTATCATTCATGTTGACTCAGATGCCTATGATTAGACTTTCATTGCATGGATCTTCCATGGTTTTTTAACTTATTTCCAATGTATTTTGTAAGACCTTGTACATGATTGTGCATTTCTGATCTGTCTTTTGCATCTTTTTGAATCCCTTTGAAATAAATAAAGAATTTATAAAAAAAAAAAAAATGTAAGCATTTTATATGCAATGCATTATATTAATATAAGTGAATTAAAATATGTTTGCAAGTGGCCTGTAAAGGTCTGTGTCCTGTTCATGGCGTAAACCAGATGCATATGTTGCTGTTCAGACTGACACACATAATAAGATAGTTGCCCTCTGTATATGGTTGTGAATTATGTATTTTTACTTTGTATTTTGCACTTGTGATTTGGGGAGCACATACAGGCAGCTCTGCATCATGCTCATTATGGCAAGTTTTGTGTACTTTCTTGTCCAAAAACTGATAAATGTTGGTACACAGAGATAGAAATGTTTATTCTTAAATTGACGCTTCTGTCTGATTTATGGTCCTCTGGTTACAACAGACCTATTTTCTATGATGTGGTCAAAAATTCCATAATTGAGCTCTCATGTATTTACAATGTCTTTACCAGAATAAAAAGCATTCTAAGTTTATAGTTAATTTCATACTTGCCAACTCCCAGAAACTTGCTTCCGGGAGTTGGGGGCGTGACTGGAGGGCGGGAGGGGGTGGAGCGATTCTCTGTGAAATCTTCGATCCGGGAGAAATGCCAGCTCCCCCGGGAGCCCGGGAGACTGACCCTAATTTCGGGAGTCTCCCGGACTTTCCAGGAGAGTTGGCAAGTATGGTTAATTGCATACTCTATCTTTTTCATTTTGGCCCTTGTCAAAGTCACTCATATGCTTGCCCAAAATACAGCGTTTTGGTCTTCACAGTAGGTCAGCCACTTGCGGATTGATCCATCTTTGCGAAGGACAGCTTTCTTTATGACTTATGTTTTGTTTTGGGTGATAACTAAAAAATAAAGCTAGTTGACTTGTTTTCGGCCGAACAAAGTAATTGAATGGAGACTGTGACTCTAAACCTTGTGTACATGGAGAGCTACAGGTTTCAATTAAATTTCGCCATTCTTCACCCTCTTGTTCTGGCAAGGATTCCTTTATAACAACGCTGACATCTTGTTCGGGTACTAGATCATACGCTAGTGCGGCAATTTGGTGCTCACACACAGATATAACTGACTGTTCCTTCTGTTGACTGGTGCTTGGGGATTCTGGAATACATAACTGTGTTTCACTTTCTTGATCAATTTGCATTTCTGAAACATTTTATTCCGTGGATGTTTTCCCCGGAATAGTGTGACCTTGTTGATGATGACTGAACATATCAGTTATTTTAACACATTTTTCCGCATCAGCTTCAAGATTCTTCTTTTTCTTCTCCCTGATTTTTTCTGCTCCACCTTTTCTTTTTTGTTTGGAGTTCATCTGTTCTTCCAACAGGGTACAAAAACCTTTCAATGGAGATATTTAGGGGTTTATTATTATCCAGGATTAATTAACCAATGAATTGAGTAAATTGTGACATTTCAGTATAGATATATATCTCACCTGGCAAAGAAGCAAAGGGCACTAATTCTGTTCAAAGTCTCTTCTATTTTTGCTGCACTTTCAGTCCAATGCCTCCCCTCAATGCTCTGCAGTGCCTTCTGACAGGTATATTCACTGCTGGCTGTCACTCGGGTAACGGTGTCCCACCTCCTCGTTGATTGAGCAGTTCCCAGCCTCCGCAGATTGGTTGATTTTGGGAATTTCTTCATGAAAACAGGTTAGGTGCATCAGCGAGTCTACTTTTGTACCAATATGCTAAAATTAGATTACATTTTGTGAGATTACATTTCAATAAAATAAAGTCATAGAGAATGTGCAATTAAAGGGACATTTCCAACTTTCAGTGAGGGCACTACGTCTACTGGGACATGGCCTGCACATTCCAGTTGCATTTCTGTCCAAATAGTGCATTTCTATGTGAAATGTACTCAAAGCTTAAAAAGACACAAACGTGACACGTGTAATTAAGATGTCCCCTAGCTACGGTAAATAAAGCAGTAAGGAGGAAAAATGGGCAAGCATATATGAGTGACTTTGACAAGGGCCAAAATTAAAAAGATAGAGTATGCAATTAACTATAAACTTAGAATGCTCTTCATTCTGGTAAAGACATTGTAAATACATGAGAGCTCAATTATGGAATTTTTGACCACATCATAGAAAATAGGTCTGTTGTAACCAGAGGACCATAAATCAGACAGAAGCGTCAATTTAAGAATAAACATTTCTATCTCTGTGTACCAACATTTATCAGTTTTTGGACAAGAAAGTACACAAAACTTGCCGTAATGAGCATGATGCAGAGCTGCCTGTATGTGCTTCCCAAATCACAAGTGCAAAATACAAAGTAAAAATACATAATTCACAACTATCTTATTATGTGTGTCAGTCTGAACAGCAACATATGCATCTAGTTTACGCCATGAACAGGACACAGACCTTTACAGGCCACTTGCAACTATATTTTAATTCACTTATATTAATATAATGCATTGCAAATAAAATGCTTACATTTTTTTTTATTATTAAAAGCCCTCACAACTCCATATCTTGTGTCCCAAACAATAAAAGCATGCTATATGGTTAAGCAATAAATAAATCACAATTCACTGTCATCAGTGTATTTGCCAATCACATAATTCTGGGGACAATAATCATCAAGAATTTACACCTGCCCCTGACTACCTGCAAATAATACAGATTTCTCATCTTTTCATAGCGGTTCAACTTATTTAAAAAATATTTTGACATCAACTTTAGCCAACTTTAGCCAATCAAATTGACTGATAAATGAAGACTTTAAGTTATATAAGTTATATAATATATAAATATGTATCCAAATAATGACCCAGCAACTGAATTTCTAAGGATATTTCCCACTCCCTAAGTTAAATATGCATAGCAAAAAAGCTGAAGCAAGCAGCGCTCAAGATAATAAACATCCCAAAAAAAATCTAATAAAAAAATCTACATAGTTAAAAATATATACTATAATAAAAAAAATATATAAACATATAGCAGATTTCCTACTCTGGGATAGGTAAAAAAAAAACATTAATTTCATGTCAGTAACTTTAATGAAACAAATATTAATGATAATAACTGTGGTCACATGAACAGTATTTGTGAGTTTTGCCACGCTAAGCACTTTGTGGCTGAGCAGCCATCTAACAAACTATTCATTCAATGCTGCCACAAGAGTAAAGTCAAAACCGGTACAATAAGGTCTGCCCCTGTTATATTATCTTACTCTTATTTTTTTTACGTCATGTTTAATGACTTTTAACTACTGTACCTATATTTCCTAAAGGAATGAGATCAAAGATAAAAATAAAAGCGAAACAACAAGTGCTGGGACAACCTATAATAATATTGATTAATCCCACTACATAGGGTATCAAAGATAAAAACACCCTTTGTAATTACTTAAAACAGCATTTTATCAAGTTTCTCATTTTGCAAGTGAATAAGAAAGGAAAGGACAGAAAACTCTAGCGCTGGGCTTATTATCTCAAAACTTAAACAAACAAGCAATATATATATATATATATATATATATATATATATATATATATATATATATATATACACACACATATACATACATATATATATATATATATATATACACATATATATATAGATAGATATAATTTATTGTAAATATCTGAGTTAAAAAATTAACACACAAAACGTAAAAAAACACACACAATAATAAAAGTTAATATTTTTTCATTTACAAAAGTAAAAAATGAAAAATAAGAATCAACAAATCAGTCCAGAAACAAATCTATATGTAAATGGATGCATATACCATTTAGCTTTCTCAAAAAAAAGCAACCATTGAATAAATATTCCTGAATGGTTGCTTTTTTTGAGAATGCTTAATGCTATATGCATCCATTTACATATATTTTTTTTTCTGGACTGATTTGTTGATTCTTATTTTTCATTTTTCACTTTTATTATTGTGTGTTTTTTTTACATTTTGTGTGTTAATTTTTTAACTCTGATATTTACAATTACACATTATTTATTTGTACCCTCTCTTTTTTGCCATTCAGCACCAGGTAATATTAATGTATTTTGTGCATTAATTACCTGCTGGCTGGCTGGCTGGCTTGCTGGCTTGCTATTAACGGTGCACCACCATGTGCATGAACCCACGCTGGAACCGCTCCTCCTAGCCCTACGTGGCTGCGAGTGGCGTCATCACGCGGCCGCGACATCATGACGTCATTGCGCAGCTGCGCGATGAATGGAAAAAAAAAAAATTGCCGGCGCTTCAGTGCAGGGCGGGCGGCAGACCGGCCCATCAGAATTGCCAGATGGCCAGTCTGGCGCTGCCAGCAGTGCAGATATCAATAACTTACTGCTCTGCAATCAAATGTCTGTACACAGAGAACAAGTCAAAAAAAGACGTCAGATATTGGAGCGTGTGATTGACATTATAAAAGTGATTGGTAAACGCGGACTTAGCTATAGGGGAAACAAATTTGAGGCTGCATACACTTTAGAGGACATTTCTGTCGATCACAGCAATTTTTTAGAGTTTGTTTTACTGCTCAGCAAGTACGATGCTTGTCTTCGAGAAAACATCAGCGATTGCATAACAAAAAGCAAGAAGTTGCATTCAAGAGGAGAGGGCAGAGGGCTTTTATAAACTATACGACAGCTTATTCAAGAGACCGTGGCAAGTGATGTTAGAGAAGCTGGTATGTTCTCAGTACAAATTGACACCACTCAGGATATCACATCAAAAGAACAGTGTTCAGTATTTGTTCGTTATGTAACAGAACAAATTCATGAGAAGCTCCTTGCAGTGGTAGATTGTGAATCTTCATCTGGAGAATACTTTCTTAACTTGGTAAAGCAAGTTATGCAGTCATGCAAAATAAACATAAAAAATTGCACTGGCAGTTCTACTGATGGTGCAGCAAACATGCAAGGACAATATAAAGGCTTCTCTACATGGTTGTCAACTGAATCACCACACCAAGTTCATGTCTGGTGTTATGCGCATGTACTGTGTTTAGTACTGGCAGATACCACAATAGGAGTTGTTGAAAGTGCATCGTTATTTGCTTTAATTAATGATGTTACAGTATTTATTCGGGACTCTTTTCAACGCATGAATACATGGCTAAATGTTAGTCAGGACCCTCACCAACGAAGACTCTCTGTGATTGGTGAAACTCGCTGGTGGTCTAAAGATGCAGCATTTAGAAAAGTATTTGGATCATTTTCACAACCTGATTCTGCTTTGTACATTGACCTTGTTGTCACATTGGCAAAAATTAAAGAGCACCCAAGATCTAGAGCTGAAGTGTGCCTAAAAGCAGAAACATATGTGGAATCTCTTCTTACATACAAGACAATTCTCACAGCTCAAATTTTTCTTCGTATATTTGAATTGACAACACGATTGTCAAAATATCTACAAACAAGTGATTTGGACATATTAAATGCTCATCACATGGTGTCTGGGACACAGGAAAATCTCAGAAAACTTGTAAGAGATTTTGATGTGGTTAAGAACACTGCAGATAATTTTGTAATGTGGGCAAATGACAAGCTGCAAGATCTTGAAGACTGTGACCTTGAAGTACAGACCACCCTACCTCAAAAAAGGTTAAGGAAGAAAAAAACCATGGTTGGCGAGTCTGCTCAAGACGAAGTTATATGTGATGCTATTACAGCATATAAAATCCAAGTACACAATGTGATTTTTGACATAATCACTGAGAGCATAAATCGATGTTTTCTCGCCAGTGGATCACTGTACGCTGATTATGCTTTCCTGGACCCTAGGAACTTTTCCATCATAAGAGAACAAGGACTTCAGATCACAGCAATGGAAGACTTAAGTAAAGTTTTGTTCAAATTTGATGAAAACGCCACAGCTGAAAATTTGCGCTGTGAATTAAGTAATCTAGGTTTGCACTGGGAAAAATTAAAGACATCAGCGCTAGAAGAATATACTGTTAGAGTGGCAACAGAAATCCCTGCAGAAGACCAGAGTGAAGAAGGTGGTGACATAGAAATGGAGCTGGTGAATAAGCCATGTGCGACATGTAAGAACTATGCCATTTGTTGCTATCAAATTCTACGGCGATACAATTTATTAGCAGATGCCTATAATGTGATTGGTCTGGCCTACAAATTCATACTGACTCTATCATTCACACAAGTTGCTTGTGAGAGAAGCTTCTCCACCTTGAGATTTATCAAGAATAGACTGAGGAATACTGTATCCCAGGACCATTTGGATTCTTTCATGCTGATGGCTACAGAAAAAGACATTCTCATGAGTCTTGATGTGGAAGACATAATCGACAGAGTTGCAGAAAGGAGTGAAGTCCTGCGAAGTCAACTCATTCCTTAAAAGCTCGCCATGCACAGAGTTTTTGCAAGGAATTTTAGGGGTTAGCTTTTATATGGGGGGAAATCACAAGGTTAAAAATAAGCTTCAGTTATATGTAAAGGATACAACATTTATATCACTCCTCGCCCATAATGGAGAGATCAGAAGCAATAACTATACTGCTATATAATTCAATACAATGTTGTATCCTTTAGATATTGCTTAAGCTTATTCTTAACATGTGATTTTCAAAAAAATCTCTTTGGATTATTTTAAGATTTGAAGGTAAATTCAGTCTGTTAAATATACCGAATAAAAGTTACAGCAAAGGTGACAGCAGTCATAAAGGATGTGGGAAGTTAAGTAGCAGAGCCTCTTGTACCTGGTTGAAGCGGTCATGATGGAGGATCTGCTGACTTTAGGTTTGTTTACATTGTAGTAAATAGGTAGTTTCATGCAGTTCTGTGCAATATTTATGTTTTACATGTTTTACTTGTTATTTAAAATACTTACGTTTTATGCTGTGACTTATAGTATGTTATGATTCAATAAATTACTATGGCCATTACGTCTCAAAACAATTACTGTCTTATATGGTTCAGGGGGAAGTAGCTTGAACACATTATACATTGTAATTTTAACTATATATTTTAAAAGATTATGGTTTTCTGCATTTTTACAGTGCTCCAGGTGATTTGCACAACAACGGAATTGATCAGGGTGGGCAGAAGACAAAGTGTGATACACAAGTTTGTGCTGATGCTTCATGTTGGACTGCACCAGCAACGCCACTTCAGGCTGCAACAATATAGTGCATCGAGCCCACAGCAGGTGGGCCTGTGTGCTTTAAATGCCAGGGCTGATTTTTAGTCCCAGTCCGGCCCTGGTCTGTCCTATCTATTATGCCTGCATTTAACATAAGATGGATAAATGTTCAGCAGTCTGGCTATCTCCAGGGTTGATGTAGAAGAACTGTATGTGCTGAGCAGCACTATACTGAATGCTGTACACCTGTGATTTCTATGAACTGTGAAAATCTGGCACATAGAAAAAAACCTTTCCCACTTGTTGTAAAAACACGTAGGAGCATGTTTAACAAGCACCCCGTTTTAAATTCAATCATTCCTTTTTGCAATGAATAGGAATGAAAGGTTGTGACTATTTATGAAAATTCTTCTTTTGGAACAGCAGTCACTAAAAACTGCAATTCCTGAAAACACCTACCTCCTATGTCTGCTATGGTGACTATCGCTAAGTGTGATAGTAACCGAAGGGGAGAGCAGGTAAGATGCAGTAAGGGATCTGAAGATCCCTCTACTGCAATGCTCTCCCTATTGGCTAGCCATCCAGCATAAGTCCCAAATACCTTAGATTTTCCGAAAATGTTAAATTACGCAAAATAGAAATATGTGGGGACTGCTTTTGCGTTCGAAGAGACAGGGACAGCAGCAGATATCTCCAATATCTGCTGCGATGCCCCAGTAATAAATTTACACCATCCTTAAATATGCAGCTATAAAACGTACGTTTTTAGGGGATTTTACTGAAAAAAAATTGATAAATAGGCCCCATACATGATTATCTAATTGTAAATTGTCGAACTAATAGTAGAATCGACCATATGTTGTCGACCTAATAAATATCAAACCATCAACCATATGCCCAGAAGAACATATGCTAACATCAGCAAACTCCATGTCCTAAATAAAGCTGTGCATTCTCACAATAAATATGTGCATTACATAACAAAATGTAAATTTCACTATAGGCCCACAGTTTTACACTTTGACGTTCATTAGGAGGTTGTTAACAATTGGCAGATATTTGATTTGGGTGGCATTCTGGAATAGAGTACAATAATTTGTAAATGCAGATGCAAAATTGCAGCCTAATGTGTGTATTTTGTAGAGATGTTCACATCTTTGAGGATGAATCATGATCACATGTCTGGGATTCACCCTAGCTTGTTATTGGAAAATAGGAAAAATAGAAAATGGTGGATGAAGATTGTTCAGACAATAATGCTTTTATTTTCTTCAACATGTACAGGGATCTTAAATTTGCAAATGTATGGGGGGTGCGGAGGAGACCAGAATCTTTTTGAAGGGCTGGAGACGCGCTTTCCCATCATCTTAAAAACATATCAAGAAGGACTGCAGTTCGTAAGTAACCAATCCCCGGGTGGCGGGGTCGAGCTGACCATGCCGTCTACACATTCTGACATAGATTCATCTCCCCGTCCTCCCCCACCCTTGAAGGTAATTTCATGGAATGTAGACGGTCTAAATACCCCTATAAAACGAAAGAAAGTTACAACACATCTTAAGCGCCATAAGCCCGATATCATCTTCTTGCAGGAAACGCATTGGAAGACGGGGGATGACTCTAGCCTTAAAGATACTTGGATTGCTGAGTGCATATCAGCCCCATACAAAAATAAGTCCAGGGGAGTGGCCGTGTTGTTCGGGAGGAATGTGTCCTATACCGTTTCAGACAAAATAATTGATCCAATTGGCAGATATATACTACTTGATGTCCAGATCCATGACTATAAATATACACTCCTAAACATATACGCCCCCAATGTAAATCAAAAAGAATTTTTTTATTTTATATCCCAATTAGTCTCCTCAAGAGAAACGCCAAATTTAATAATAGGAGGTGATTTAAATGTGGTAGATGATCCAACTGTAGATAAAAACCCTGTTCCCCAAAACCTCAGATCTGAACTATGGAATCAAATTTCTACTCTAAAAGTGGTACATAATCTCACAGACCCGTGGAGACTACTAAATCCCTCAGACAGATCCTTCACATTTCACTCGGGAGTGCATAACAGGCTTGATTACATATTATTAGCTGATTCCTTAGTAACTGTAGTCCTTAAGACTGATATCGGCCCTATACTTATATCTGACCATGTCCCTATAACAGTAACGCTCCGTCTGCCCCTGGAAGGACAACAGAATTTTACTTGGCGATTCCCATCTTATTTATATACCTCAGAGAATTTTAAACAGCATCTTCAATACCATTGGTTGGATTACCAAGATAATAACATCGAATATTTTGACAACCCTATAATATTCTGGGAGGCATCTAAAGCAGTCTTGCGAGGGAATATAATAACATATATGGCCAATCGGAAAAAATAATCGAATAAACTCTACCAATCCATCTCACAGACAATGCGAACTCAGTACAATGCCTACCTTTCCGACCCTAAAGATACAACATATGCCAGCTATAAACAGGCAAAACAAACATTAGAAAACTTCTTACTGACCCAGGCTCAATCTAAAATAGACTACACAAAAAATAGGTACTATAGGTGGGGTAACAGAACTGGTAGACTTTTGGCGAATCTCTCAAAACCCTTTAGACGTAAAAGTCATATTATGGCTATCAAAACACCAGAATCACCACTGCCCCTCACTAAATCTAAAGAAATAGCGGGAGCCTTCCTAAAATACTATCAGACACTATATACAGCTACCCCATCTAATGGTGCACTCCTGAGTGAAATATTGCAGGAAGCTAATTTGCCAAAGCTGTCTCTTGAACAACAGGAATTACTAAATACAGAAATTTCAGCTCAAGAGATCTTGGATACTATTTCAGATCTGAAGCTTCATAAATCTCCTGGCCCAGATGGATTTAGGGGAGAATATTATAAACTACTGAAAGTAGAGATAGTTCCGACCCTACTGGAGCTGTATCGGACTATCCACCGTCACCGCCCTCATTACCCATCTTTTAACCAGGCATACACTACTTTAATCAGTAAGCCAAATAAGGACCCTATGTCGATGTCTTCATATCGCCCTATAACTCTGCTAAACCTGGATTTTAAAATTCTTTCCCGTATAATGGCCAAGAGCCTCCAGACAATACTGCCCTCCCTGTTAACCTCACACCAACTAGGCTTTGTGCACGGACGCCATTTGGTACGTGGTATTCGTACAGCAATAGCTTCAATAATTGCCTCTTCCCAAGACCCCCGCTCACCCAACATGCTTCTCAGCTTGGATGCACATAAAGCATTTGATACAGTGTCCTGGTCTTTCTTATCAGCTGTATTGAATGAGAGGGATTTTGGACAAGATTTCATAGCAGTGATAAATTATTTCTATGAAACCCCATCAACGTCTCTAATCATTAATACATTATTAGGAGATCCATTAGTGATGACGAGAGGCTCTCGACAAGGGTGCCCAATGTCCCCGCTGTTATTTAATTTATCGCTAGACCCAATGCTAAGATTGATCCAGCAGTGGCCCCGGATGAAGGGTATCTCGGTTGGCACAGAGTGCACAAAAATTACAGCATTTGCCGACGATATTCTGCTTCATATCTCAAACCCACAGTCTTGTCTGGGTCCACTGATGGAGAAAATTATGGAAATAGGGTCTGTTTCAGGTTTTGAAGTAAATCTTGAAAAATCAACGGCAATATATTTGGGGAGAGGTCCGGCGGAGCCTCAGTGGGCTTGGTCACTTGGGCTGCAGTGGGCGAATGGGTCAATACCATATTTGGGGGTTTGACTCCCAAACAACATGGCCACTCTCTATAATCTTAATATTAGCAAAGTCATAACAGACATGCAAAGGGAGTTAGAGGGTTGGGAACGACTCAATGTATCCTACTTGGGCAGAGCAAACCTCCTGAAGATGATATCATTCCCACGATTACTATATCCACTGCAAACATTGCCACTCCTTCTAACACAAAAAGACACTCAAAAAATTAATTATCTGTTCCGTAAATTTATTTGGAAAAAGAAGCGCCCCAGGATTAGCCTTATTAAACTCCAGCAACCCAGGTCTAATGGAGGCATAAATTTCCCGGACATAGTACAATATAGGGCAGCACGGTGGCTAAGTGGTTAGCACATCTGCCTCACAGCTCTGGGGTCATGAGTTCAATTCCCGATCATGGCCTTATCTGTGTGGAGTTTGTATGTTCTCCCCATGTTTGCGTGGGTTTTCTCCGGGTGCTCCGGTTTCCTCCCACACTCCAAAAACATACTAGTAGGTTAATTGGCTGCTACCCCAAAAATTGACCCTAGTCTCTCTCTCTCTGTGTGTTAGGGAATTTAGACTGTAAGCCCCAATGGGGCAGGGACTGATGTGAGTGAGTTCTCTGTACAGCGCTGCGGAATCAGTGGCGCTATATAAATAAATGGTGATGATGATGATGATAGTCATGCAGCTCATCTGCGATACCTGAAGGATTGGTTAATGGATCAGAGCACCTTTACCAATTTAGCAGTAGAAAAACAATTTCTTTCGGACATCCATTTAAAGGCTTTTCTTCACCAACATGACCAGGAGTTGCCTCCTCATACTCTTGAAAACCCCCTTGTTGCTTCGGTTAGGAAAATTTGGAATATTCTGAGACATAAACTTCATCTTAATCCCTTTAAATCTATACATTTACCATTTATCAAAAATCCCGCGTTTCAGAACGGCATGGCGGCTCGCCCTTTCACTGTGTGGGAGAGGGAGGGGCTGCAGACAGTAGGACAGTTGTTGAGCAGGACTGGGAGGAAGCCACTCCGCCACGAGGAGGCACTGGAGTTGTTCCCATTTTTGGGTCCATGTGGTCTTTCTTTCATTCAAGCCCAGCATTATGTCCGAGAGGTGATATCGCTCTTCTCAGCAGTGGATTGGGATAACCCTCTTGATACTTTATTACTAGCTGTTTCCTCCAAGAGGGAAGCGGTCTCATCCAACTATGCTTTTCTGAGAACTATATTAGATCACACCAAAATTAATTCGGGCCTGAGTGGATGGCTGCGCCATTTCCCCCAATCAACAGAGCAGGTATTGTTGAAAGGGCTGGCCACTTCGATGAGGATTTTCCCAGCCTCTATATATGCAGAGATGTTCCTCAACATATTCCACAGGGGTTACCTCTCACCGCATCGTCAAAATATTATTGGTCTCTCAGCTGATTCCAGGTGTCCTAAATGTGGTGAATCCCAAGCAGACCTATACCACTGTTTATGGGCATGTCCTATAATCAGGGCCTTCTGGACCCGGGTATGGAGGTTTGCAACTGCAGATTTAGTTAATTATTAGCCACTCACTCCCGAATGGGCAGTATTGGGTATTTTGCCTTCCAATGCACAGACCTCTGTAGGAGGAAGAAGGTTGATTATGGCAATATCTGCGGCTGCTAGGAAATCGATCCTCCATATGTGGATCCAGAACGCCCCTCCAACACTTGATCTATTTAAAGAAAAGATGTACTTTCTCCTGAGAATGGACTGGCTGGAGGCTTCTCTCCAGAAGAGTACCCTAACTCGCAAATTTTTGGAGACTTGGGAAAGTTATATTGATATTCTACCCATAGCCGGATTAAGGGGGGGGCACAGGGGGCACGTGCCCCGGGCCCCCCTCTCTCTGAGGGCCCCCCGCCGCCAGTATCACTTCATCTGCTGTCAGTTGCTGTCTGACAGCAACTGACAGCAATCCCACCAGACATCCCTCTCTCCATGCCGTCTCCGCACGCGGGGGGGCCCCCCACGCTGCCCGCATTACCTGTTCTGTATCAAACAGCTGTCAGTAGCTGTTTGACAGCAACTGACAGCTGACGCATGCGCGATGTGCGGCCACTCTTAGCAGCACCGTGGCTGCTACCTAAAATGTCCGAAATGGAGCTGCTGCGCATGTGCAGCTGCAGCAGCTCCTCCTCTGCATGAAGATTTGAGAGATACAGTCTGACGGTGAGTGACCAAAAAATTATACTTAAACTTAATTTTATATAGAAAACCCTTGGGTATTTATTGAGTAAATATGTAAAATGCAGCCACATATAACAGTAAGAGTACAATATATATATATATATATATATTCTGGCTACATTTTACATATTTAGTCAGGCTATCAAGTAATAATCATACTGTGTGGCGTCTTCTTAAATATGATTACTTATTTTATCAGTAGTGTTTCAATAAATATACATTACACATTAATATTAGGCTGGTAGAGCAAATTGAGTGGCAGATTATATTTTATTAATCATTAGTAAAGTAATTACTGAAGCCGTATAGTTATATTAAAGTTTGTACATTATGTATAATTTATATTTATTTTTATATATATATATATATATATATATATATATATATATATATATATATATATATATATATATATATATATATATATATATACATATATATATATGTGTGTGTAATAATCATGCAGGACCCACCATTTTATTAATCATTATTAAAGTTATTATCGAAGTCTGCCACTTATATTAAAGCTTTAATTAGATGACATAAATATGTTTATATATATATATATAAACATATTTATGTCATCTAATTAAAGCTTTAATATAAGTGGCAGACTTCGATAATAACTTTAATAATGATTAATAAAATGGTGGGTCCTGCATGATTATTACACACACATATATATATATGTATATATATATATATATATATATATATATATAAACACATAGATATGCACATATACATAGCTACACACACACATATATGAATATAGACATATATAGTCAAAATTTGTGTTACGTTAACATTTTTATGTTAGTTTAAATGTGCGGTATCATTGCTAGCTTTAATGTGCATTTTCAATGTTATTTTTAATTTGCGGTATCATTGCTATTTTTAATGTGCATTATAAATTGTATTTTTAAAGTGCGGTATCATTGCTAGTTTTAGCTTGCGGTATAATTGTTAGTTTTAGTGTACGTTATCAATGGTATTTTTAATGTGCGGTTTCAATGCTAGTTTTAATGTGTGGTGTCAATACCCATTTTAATGTAACCTTTTGATGATTGTTTTAATGTACAGTATTTTAGTTTTGTGTAAGTAATGATTTGTCTTATGCAGACAACCTAGGCGAGCCCCTCTGGGAGAGCTGTAAGTGTCCTACTGTGGGCTGTAGGTGATGTAGGTGTGTCAATGCTTATAGCCTTATACCCAATGGTGTTATTTTACATGCGATTTATACAGAGGTGCTTGTACATTTTACAAGTACCTGTACTAATATTAATATATATCTATATATAGATATATATTACATCCAGCCATCATACATTCAAATCTTTGTGGACCGAACCAGCTTCCCAGAAGGAGATTATTGGATCGGAGTAGAGGCAGGCAGCTGTAAGTAGTTTTAACATACCGTATATATATATATATATATATATATATATATATATATACACACATGTGTGTATATATATATATATCTATATATATATATATATATATATATGTATATGTATATATATATATGTATATATATATATGTATATATATATATATATATATATATATATATATATATATATGTATACATATGTAAAGTACCTGTACTAATATTAATATATATATATATAAAAATCATCCTGAGTTATAAAAGTGCAATAACTGTGTAATAACGGAGGAAATCAGGATGTGGTGTAATACTTTTTCATGGCACTGTTTATATGTGTATGTATAGAAATATATATAATATACAAAACTTTTTTTCACTATTATGTTTGGATACATGTTAAATAAATATTCCTTTTATGATAGAATTGGTCTGATTGTCTCTTTAATATTCACCACCTACTTGTAACTCTCTCTCCTGCATGATGACACTATGCACTTAATTCCTAGGTTCCCAAAGTGTGCGCTGCAGCGCTGGCACTTGGGTGCTGTGGCCAGGAAAAGAAAAAAAAAATTGAATGTTGAGCGTGACGGCATCATGCCCGACATTCAGTGACAAGCTGCAGGAGAGAGGATTCTGGGTCCCGGGCACTGCCGAATTGGAAGGAAGATAGAAGAAAAGACAGAAGAAAGAAGGTCAAGTATGTAAGTAATGAAATGGAGGGGAATGGTGATAGGAAACAGCAATGGAGGGGCAAAAGAGTGAAGGAGGGGCCAGTGTGTGGATGCAGAGGGGCACAGAGTGTGTGGATGCAGAGAGTGTGGATGCAGAGGGGCACAGAGTGTGTGGAGATGACGCAGAGGGGCACAGAGTGTGTGGAGATGACGCAGAGGGGCACAGAGTGTGTGGATGCAGTGGGGCACAGAGAGTGTGGATGCAGAGGGGGCACAGAGTGTGTGGATGCAGAGAGTGTGAATGCAGAGGGGGCACAGAGAGTGTAGATGCAGAGTGTGTGGATGCAGAGGGGGCACAGAGTGTGTGGATGCAGAGAGTGTGGATGCAGAGGGGGCACAGAGAGTGAGGATGCAGAGAGTGTGGATGCAGAGGGGGCACAGAGAGTGTGGATGCAGAGGGGGCACAGAGTGTGTGGATGCAGAGGGGGCACAGAGAGTGTGGATGCAGAGAGTGTGGATGCAAAGGGGGCACAGAGAGTGTGGATGCAGAGGGGCACAGAGTGTGTGGCGATGACGCAGAGGGGCACAGAGTGTGTGGATGCAGAGGGGGCACAGAGTGTGTGGATGCAGAGGGGGCACAGAGTGTGTGGATGCAGAGGGGGCACAGAGTGTTTGGGTGCAGAGAGTGTGGATGCAGAGGGGCACAGAGTGTGTGGAGATGACGCAGAGGGGCACAGAGTGTGTGGAGATGACGCAGAGGGGCACAGAGTGTGTGGATGCAGTGGGGCACAGAGAGTGTGGATGCAGAGGGGCACAGAGTGTGTGGAGCTGACGCAGAGGGGCACAGAGTGTGTGGAGCTGACGCAGAGGGGGCACAGAGTGTGTGGATGCAGAGGGGGCACAGAGTGTGTGGATGCAGAGGGGGCACAGAGTGTGTGGATGCAGAGGGGGCACAGAGTGTGTGGATGCAGAGGGGGCACAGAGTGTGTGGATGCAGAGGGGGCACAGAGTGTGTGGATGCAGAGGGGGCACAGAGTGTGTGGATGCAGAGGGGGCACAGAGAGTGTAGATGCAGAGAGACACAGAGAGTGTGGATGCAGAGGGACACAGAGTGTGTGGAGATGATGCAGGGGCACAGAGTGAGTTAGCTGTAAATTATTCTTTGACAGAAATATAATAGAAAAAACAATATAAAAGTATTCTTTTCCCTTGGATTTATGTGTATTGTTTTTGCAAACAACTTACTAAGTATGTCCGTCCTGACCTAAATACTTATTACATTATTTTGACCAAACTACTTATAAAACGGGACTGATAGGTAATTATTTTGGAGGGGTGCCTTGAAATAATTATGGAGACACTAAGGGTGCCGCAAACTTGAAAAGTTTGGGAACCACTGCCTTAATTTTTGATCTTAGGGGCCCCCCTGTCTGAAGTGCCCCGGGCCCCCCAAAGCCTTAATCCAGCTCTGATTCTACCCTCCCAATTACGAAACCAACTTTATGAATGCTTTCACCAGACACTGTGGTATGAAACAAGGGTACTTCTTCGAGACCCTCCAATTCTTGTGTGGGATGGTGGGGTGGGCTTGTCCTCTCCCTCTGGTCCCTCCGCACCCTGATGAAGGGTTGGGAATGGGGAAACTACAATGATGCGAACGCTCCTCTCATTGAGGGGGGGCGACATATCTGCTCTCATCACAAATGTTATCCTATTATAGTAATGTCTTACTTCATGCTACAGTCCTATAATAGACTAATATCAGATATATATATCCTGGATTATATGTAGCGAGGTGTTGTCAAGCCTCCTCAAGTAGAACCTATAAAATATGTAACAATATCTATGTACATGTGTGTTGATTGTATTTACAATTGAATGCTTCTTTTTCTATATGAAACAAACTATATTGTATGATTGATGTCTGGACTTCTTCAATAAAAATATTTTGAAAAAAATAAAATAAAGTCGACTATATAAAAACATCAACATTATTATTAGGACATCAATTTCAATGTAGACAGTATTTATTAGGTTGACAATTCAAATGTAGGCAGTATTATCCCTAACTATAACCCTGTCCCAATCCCTAGTGCTGTCATTTGGCCTGATTCATTAAGGATCTTAACTTGAGAAACTTCTTATTTCAGTCTCCTGGACAAAACCTTCTTACAATGCAAGGGGTGCAAATTACGATTTTGTTTTGCACATAAGTTAAATACTGACTGTTTTTCATGTAGCACACAAATATCAAATTTAAATTTCAGTGTACAAATAATCTATCAAGTATTTGTGTGCTACATGAAAAAACAGTCAGTATTTAACTTATGTGCAAAACAAAATCCTAATTTGCACCCCTTGCATTGTAACATGGTTTTGTCCAGGAGACTGAAATAAGAAGTTCCTAAAGTTAAGATCCTTAATGAATCAGGCCCATTAACCCTAGACCTGACCTTATCCCTATCCCTTAACCTGCCCCTATCCCTGTCCCTATACCTGTCCTTAACCATATCACTAGCCCTATAATAATACTGTCCACATTTGAATATTCTAGCTAGTCCTACTATCCACCATGTGAATTGGTAATCTAATAATACTGTTCAAACCTCAATTGTCAACTGTTACACAAACTGATAGACCAGGCCCGAAATGTCAAACAGTGCAAGATGGAATTGTCCTTGGGAAATATGTTAAAAAGTTTTAACAAACTCACAGAGATACAGGAGGATATAGCAGGTACAGTTTAACAACCCAATGAACTCTAATATTGATGGCTTTTCGCTGTTAATACATTCTCTAAAGAATATAAAGGGTGCAATTCCACCTTGTTACCACCTCTTGCTTCAGTTGCTGGCAGTGTAAATTAAATTGTTCTTGTAGCTGCTGCAATCTAATGGACAAAGCAATGGCACAAACACACGGCAGTTCATAGCACATCTAGGAAACAATTCCACACAGCAGTGGCAGTAAAGAAAAGTGATGCAAAATGCAATTGTCCATGGACCCTTCTACCCACCCTTATTTTGGGTCTTAAAAAGGACATGCACACTTTAACAAAACCAAGCACTTCAGAGAAAAGGACTGTCACTTTTGTGGCTGAAGTGCTCAGTTTGTTTGGGCTCCCACAAAACAAGCTAACAATGGGCTTAAGGTGTTAGGGTAATTTTACCTCTCCTTTATCAAGTCCCTTCAGATATCAGTGATATAAGATGCTGGTTAACCAGGAGATCAGTAATCAAGACACAGACATGCCAGTGTCAAGATAGAACTGAGCTGTGCTCGTTTATTAGTGGCATACATTTATACATGAAAAAGCGTTTGATCTGGTTATAGAACAGAAACACATGATTAATATTTTCCTCAGTAAATATAAATCTTCTGACAAAGCTAGTTAGGTTTTCTTCATGTCACTTTTATGGGTTCTTATCAACTTTCACTGGAGCCAGTACTCCCAATATCCTCATCCATTATCCCCTGTCCTAGGGGTCTTTGAGATAGTTCAAGGCTGGAGCTGGTGATTATGCTGAATGTATTTTTAAGGCAAATACCAAGATTTTTAACTCCTTCACAAATCATTATTACCATCATCGTTGAGGACCTAGAAATGCTCTCACAAAGGCACCTAAGCTAACAGTGCTGTTAATGAACAGTGGCAAGATGTTGTTGTCATCATCCTCAGCCTCATCCTCACCCTCATGAGTGTGTACATCATCCTCACACAATAATAAATCAGCCATGCTGGATACCACCATTACAGAAGTCGCAGATCTAATACTAGCATAGTTGCCATAGCATGTGATCTGCTTAGCGACTGGGTGACAGTTTTCATACTTGCTTCCTCTTGCAAAGGATTGTTTAACAGTCAATTGTTGTAAACTACTAGTAGTCTTCTTATTGGTCTGTTTCTGGGATAAAGATCCACCGCAGCAGCAGCAGCAGCAGAATGGGACTAATACTAAAGAATTCTTCTGAGGAATCCTGGATAGTGGAGGAGTCATCTAGCCTTAGCAACTTGGATGCAGAACTAACTCCAATTGCTAGTGAGGATATTGATTAGAAAGGTGTTGTGAGTGTAGATTACAGGTGCCGGGGTCTAGGTGAGAGAATTGAGTTAGCTGATACTGGAATGCTAGATGTTATTTTTTAGCGTAAGTTTCTGATTTTCCCAAAAGCTTGCTATGAACTCTCTTCAAATGGATGAGTTTCCTAGATGGTTAAGGTCCCTACCTCTACTGACTGTGGCTTACAAACGTTACAAATGGCTAGACAACTGTTGTCAGGATTTGGGTAAAAATAATTCCACACATAAGAGGTGAAATTTTGGTCTTATGCCCAGGAATGACAAAGACTTTCTTCTTATTACTGGCAAGAACTGCTTCCGCTGGTGCAGGACTTACACAAACAACATCATTGTCATCAACATCCTCATTAGCACCATCATCAGCTACACAAATATCCCCCTCATTCTGTTAAAATTCCAAAGTGGCATCCTCAATTTGTGTATCACTAGCTACACTTGGACTGCTCATCCACACATCTGCAGAAATGCTGAAAGGAGGCTTCTTAATGAGTACAGTATCAGAAAAGTCAAGCTTACAAATAGCACTCATGGATAGACTCTGTTCAGGGACTTGTGTCATTTCTAAATCTAAACATAGTTTCTTCTGCCTTACTGTTTTTTTCCAGCTCAGCTTTTACACTTAAAAGTATTTGGGCACCACTATTTGAGTCTGAATGACAAGATCTTGCATCAACATGACTGAACTTGTAAGAAGATGTCTCACTGACAGTTGCAGAACAAGCACTCATACAGAAAGGTAAAGGCCTAATTCTTTCCTTGCACACCGCGTGTGTAGAATGGCATGTTGACAATTTTATGTTTTTCTGCAGTTAACTTTGCCTTGATTACAGGTGTTTTTTCTTTACCAAGGTAAAGGCTTTTTTTTATTCCATTTTTGTTTGCCTGACTTAAAAACACTATGCACTTGAACATAGGCTTTAGCAGATGACATAGAGGGATTACTATAATCATGACTGGTGACCGCAGCTGCTCGGTGCTCCTGGTCTTCTGAGAACTGATTTATATAAATATTGAAGGCACAGAGCAATGTGACTGGAGACTGGAGATTGTCAAGAACACTGCTACCCCTGTTTCTGTGTGACCAATGGCCCAGAGCAATGTCACTGGAGACTTATAAGAACACTACCACCCCTCCTGTTTTCTGTGTGAGCTATGACTCAGCAATGTGACTGGAGAGTGCCAAGGACACTGCCACCGCTGTTTCTGTGTGACCAACGGCACTGAGACCGGAGAGTGACATGAACAATGTGACTTGAGACTGGAGAGTGAAAAGAACACTCTCCAGTGCACTCATTGCTTTGTGACATTGGTCTGTGTGGACAATGGCACAGAGCAATGTCACTGGAAACTTATAAGAACACTACCACTCCTCCTGTTTTTGTGTGACTAATGGCACTGAGACTGGAGAGTGACAAGAACAATGTGACTGGAGAGTGACAAGAACACTGCTACCCCTGTTTCTGTGTGACCCATGGCACTGAGACTGGACAGTGACAAAAATAATGTGACTGGAGAGTGACAAGAACACTGCTACCCCTGTTTCTGTGTGACTAATGGCACAGAGCAATGTCACTGGATACTTATAAGAACACTACCACTCCTACCGTTTATGTATGAGCAATGGCAGAGAACAATGTCACTGGAGACTTATAATAAGACTGCCACCCCTCCTGTTTTCTGTGTGAGCTATGGCTCAGCAATGTGACTGGAGGGTGACAAAGACACTGCCACCCCTCCTGTTTCACTATGAGCAATGGCACAGAGCAATGTCACTGGAGACATAAGATAAACACTACCACTCCTGTTTTTGTGTAACCAATGGCACTGAGACTGGAGAGTGACAAGAACAATGTGACTGGAGACTGGAGAGTGACAAGAACACTGCTAGCCCTGTTTCTATGTGACTAATGTCACAGAGCAATGTCACTGGAGACTTATAAGAACACTACCACCCCGCCTGTTTATGTGTGACCAATGGCAGTGAGCAATGTCACTGGAGACTTATAAAAACACTACCACTCCTCTTTCTGTATGAGCAATGGCAGAGAACAATGTCACTGGAGAGGAGATTGATAAGAAGAACATTGCCTTCCCTCCTGTTTCAGTGTGAGCTATGGCACAGGACAATGTTACAGGAGACTACCAAAAACTCTGTCACCCTTCCTCTTTCTGTTTTTTGTATGACGCTGGCCAACTACACTCGAGACTGTCAAGAACGCTGCTACCCCTACTGTGTCTGTCTGTGAAATGGTGCCGTACTTGAAGAATCCAAAACTCGCAAGATCTGACGATTGCAACAATGACGTTTTACCTCATTTTCAGTTCCGCGGGCGCGCAAAAGTACCGAGCCGAATTGGATCTGCTAAGTTCTGGTAAGCATCTCTAGTAGGAACTAGACAACACACACATAATTTTTTAAATCAAGACAAGCATTTGTATTGTGTGACATTACTACGTTAAAAATGTATGAAAATTATTTGAAAAGCAGAGACAATTTGAAACATTCGCACAAGTATGCATTGCTTCTAAAATATACAAGAATGCACCTGCCTTTGTGGTTGAAGAAACATATAATATTACAATATAATGTCCTAAATATCAGCTCACAGCTTCCTTTTGACAAAATGGCACTATCGCAATCTCCCTCTGTCATGGGAGGGCTGGCAAATTTTAGCCCGAGTTTCAAGATTCGACTTAGCAGCCTATTTTAATGGTGTACAGATGAATAGTCAGATTCTCCCATTTGTGAATGTTTGGGTATCACTATCATCCATGAGTTAGATTTGACCTTGAGCAGGTGCAAACCTTATGTCTGAAAAACAGTGTACTTCTGCATGCACTGGTGCTTGAATCAAACGTATCTGCTGGTGAGCGCCTTTACTGTACATTGACTACGTGCACCCCCAACCTATTCTGCCCATGAAATCGTAGGCTGTCATAAAGGTTCTTTCGCTCAAAGATGAATTGGATGTTCCTGCATTTACTGATGTATGGTCCGGTTCTGGGCATGCGCAGAGCGATTTTATGCAAAATACTGCACATATCGGCATTTACGATCCTTAAAGGATCAGGCCCACACTGTTCACCATCATAAACTTCATGTTGACAATTAGCACTTATATTTCTATGAATAAATACTTTTCTCTTTTTAACTATAACCGGCACCAGTACTAATGCAGAGTGTGGCGTTACTCCGCAAATTGCAGCAAACGACACCAATCTATGCCAGTTTTGGCTGAAGACTGTAAAGGGGACACCCTTAGTTTGAGGTCACTTTGTCATAATGTGCTCCATGCCCAGCCAACTAGGCACAAGAATTCTCTAGGGAACCTGGCCCATGAAAAATGTGCAGGTTATGGTCCTACTTAGGAAAACCAGCTCTATGTTGAATAGCACTGTGACTTGGTTCAATCCTAGACCATAGTGCAATCTATGCACTATGTGACCAGCTCTCAATTATTTACATAAAGCATGGTCCACCTCCAGCAGTGAATCTGTTTAAAGGCTGTGTAGAGGTAAAGATCCACTAAAGATTCTAAGGATCTTTTACAAAAGTTCAAAACTTCATGTTTGCAGCATAAATGCTCTTTTGTAATTGTTACCAACTCACCACTACTCGCTTCAGTGCCGTCCCCATTCGGTTTATCTGATTGCGCTTCCAGGTATCGGCGGTCACATGTCCGCATGTCAGGGCTGGAGATTTCAACTTCTCTGTATTTAAACTCAGCTCTGACACTTGTTCAGTGTCAGAGCAACTCGTATGCACCCTGACTCCTGATCCAGCTTTCTGTGCCTTTGTGCCTCCCTGTATCCTCGGTTGATTCCTGGGCACCAGACCTATTTCTCAGCTGACTATTCTTGCACTGACCTCTGACTTGTTTGACTACTCTCTGCCCTGTGTTTTTCTGTTTTCCTGTGTACCAGACCTGGCTAGCCAGACACTGATTCTGCCTCCTTATCTTGGTCATTGCTGCTGATTTGTGTACCAGATCCTTGTGAGTCTGTACTTTGCTGCCAGATAGTATACTGGACCGGCTTGTCAGACTTCACTTATCTTATCTGCACATCCTGCATACCCTACTCTACCTCCATTCGCAGTGCTACATCTTGGGGCAGACCAGAGGACCGCAACCTGCGAGCTTTCGGCATCTAAGTCCATCCCGCGGGGCTTCTAGGTTAGCTTGTTAGACTCCGCACCTCTGGCCGGCCAGGGCCTGTCTTAATTAGCACTGAATGCAGTACCTAATTTGTTACAGTAATGTGACTCACCTATTTTTGCTTCAATGAACCCATTGTTACAGGAGTTGTTTTTGTGGTCCAGATGGCAGCATCAACAGGGATTTAAAATTTAGCATCATCTGAAGGTGGGAGCTGGAAAAATCAAGGAATTCCTTGAAATTCATATCATTGACTTGTGTTGACTTAAGCCTGCATAAGCGGAAAGGGAGAGGCAGGGTCAGGCAGGCATAGGATGTGCATCATAAGGACTCATTCCTGTAAATGCAACACAATTTGACATGGATACATTTACAGATACTTATTAGGAGGCTTTCAGGAGGGTTATATCTTGTGAGTATGGGAAGACTGGTGCAATGACACGCAATTATGATGATGACCATGTATTGACCCCTCCAGTTGATAGTGCTTAATTCATTCGCAACATAGCTATATTATATCATGACGCAACAATATATTTGCTTACTTAAAAGAAAATTCCCATTTGATTGTTAATGGAGAAAAAACTGATGTGGAGGTGCTTGTATTACTTATATTTTATATTGAAAATGTAAGTTTTCTATGGGGGGAATTCAATTCCCCCCGAAGTCCCATCGCACTAAAACTATTTCCGTTATTACTGTAATAGTGCGGCAAAAAGCATGGTTAATATTACCGTAATAACAGTAATATCTATAATGCGGCAGTACTTAGGGGGGAATTGAATTCCCCCCTATGTATTCATAGTGACTAACAGAGTAGATTGATGCTGTCAGAGACCTCAATATTTATTCTCCATCTCCCGACAATGCAATTTATGCCATCCAATAATTCCATCCAATAATGTATTTTCCAACATTGTTGTGCCCACTCTATTTCTCATTTGACTTTAATTTACAATGACACCCAGAGTTTACATTGTGTCATGGTATGCATATTGTGATAAGGGGCTGTGTTAATATGTAACTATTGTATTGAGAGCATGTAATACAATATGGTCACTTGGGTTGTAAATACTGCCATAAGACTGGCATTGGAATGGTGGCCCTAGAACTGTATAAGATGGGCATTGACAATTTATTCCATAGGCATGTACAGAAAGTGATTAACATTGGACTGTATATGATGCAGACTTACAGTAAGTTATGGACATTTGACTATATATGATGGAGATGTATGAAAGTTATGGACATGGGCCTATATATGATGATGTACGGTACGTTATGGAGATTGAGCTGTACATGATGGACAGATGCGTTTGACGGACAAAGGGTCAGTTTCTTACTGTAACTCGTCCAAACTAAGCACAGTCTTTCAGCCATATATTATAGTCTACCAAGCCAGCTATGTTGTGAAAAAAATAATTTGGTATGCTGGCACAGTAGTTTAAGGCCTGAAGTTCAAGTTTCCAAACTGAAACAGGTGGAAAAGAACCTAGGATCAACTGAGATAAATGACAACATTGTATAGATTCCCTTTAAGCATTTATCATTATCTGGGTCTAAACCACTTTGTTTGCAGAAGTACACCAGGAACCAGAGTTAATCGTCTCTGCTAATCGTTAATAGGTTTCTCATTAGCTTTGTTAATGATTGGCCAGTCTTGTGATATTCCTCCTCAACCGGTGAGCCTTCAATGCACACAGAGCAGATTAAGGAGAGAGTGTGGAGGTGATAAGGTCAAAATAACCTGGGAGGAATTTAGAAAAGTATATCTATTTATGAGCATAAATTCATTCTACATACTTGGGGTATCCTTAATCAGGTATATTTCCAGCTTTGAAACATTATTTTTAGGATTTGTAACTAAGAAAAGATGAGAAACTTTTTGGCATTTACAAAAGAGATATAAGGGAATTTCACAAATGTGTATGCATGTGTATTCTTCACAGCCATAGGTTTATGTGTGTGTATATATATATATATATATATATATATATATATATATATATATATATATATATATATATATATATATATATATATATATACTTATATACATATGTACACATACATATATATATATATATACAATGAAATACAAAAAGACAGGGGGCGCCAAACATAGTGTATTAAAAGTGATATATGACACTCTCCACAGATGTATAGTGCTCGTACCGAATATTCAGTAAATCTGGGCCAAGATTAGCAGTCACTGTTCCTGGATATCTTCCTGTTCCTGTGATGTGCAGTGGAGAATAAAACTGGATGTGCCATCTGAATAAAGGGCTCGCTGAGAGGATTTCTATCTTATCCGGTACCATCAGAGTGACTGCTAATCTTGGCCCAGATTTACTGAATATTCGGTACGAGCACTATACATCTGTGGAGAGTGTCATATATCACTTTTAATACACTATGTTTGGCGCCCCCTGTCTTTTTGTATTTCATTCATTAGGCTTGACACTTGCAGACAGGTGTTGAATGACTGGGGAGCTGCCTATTGGAAAATTTAAGTATACTTCTGTTTAATATTTGCACTTGGTGTTAATAAGCGCTTTTTAGCTTAAAGACTTTTTTGGTGTCATATATATATATATACAAGTTAACCCGTGCATGATACTTATGCATTCTAGTCAAATCAAGCTACTTAAGGTCTTAAAAAGGTTCTTGTCATGCATTTGGGCCTAGCCCAGGCCTCCTCAGGGGAAGAGCGTTACTTCCCGACGCAAGCACCCTTTTTAATGTGTGTTCATGAGGTAAAATTACCTCACGAAAATTAGTTTGACCCCTCAACTCGTAAATTTAGCCTTTACTACCCCTCCCATGGGGGGAAGGGGGAATGATGGAAGTTAACTGACTTCACTATTCTAATTTTTTTGCCAAATAATGTCAGTATACCAAATTTCAGGTCTATTGGATGAGCCCTTTCTGAGAAAATAGTTTTTTCCACACACACACACTAACACAGGTCAGTGTAGTATATAACTCAGCCTAGCAGGTTGCGCTGCAGCTTGAGCACTCTGTCACCTGGTAGTTTTTTCCACACACAGACTAACACACGCCGCTAGGCTTTTATATTATAGATATATATTGCACCCCATTCTTTACATTAATTAATTCCCAACTTGTGTCAGGTGAGTCCCAGGTCTCCCATGGCTGCTAGTGCTAGGGAAAGACTTGCCTTTAAAAGCTGTGTGCAGGTAAGCCTTAAGCCCAGATAAAATAGCATAGCATTTGATCATGTGAGGACTGACCAGAATGGGAAGACTTTGGCGTGAATTGGTCAGCTTAAACATATATTGCAATATGTGGAACTAACATTCCCTGTTTTTAATATAGAACAGTACTTGATATAGCATTGATTATGTGTTTGGAGAGTACAGAGTATTCCTGTTTTCTTGTCTATACAATGTGGGCAACCCCCTCTTGCACCCCAGTCTGTACATGGTGAGTGCAAAGGACCTATGTCTGTTTTTGTTTATACAATGTAAGTCCCATGACTCTTGCACCCCATTCTTTACATTAATTAATTCCCAACTTGTGTCAGGTGAGTCCCAGGTCTCCCATGGCTGCTAGTGCTAGGGAAAGACTTGCCTTTAAAAGCTGTGTGCAGGTAAGCCTTAAGCCCAGATAAAATAGCATAGCATTTGATCATGTGAGGACTGACCAGAATGGGAAGACTTTGGCGTGAATTGGTCAGCTTAAACATATATTGCAATATGTGGAACTAACATTCCCTGTTTTTAATATAGAACAGTACTTGATATAGCATTGATTATGTGTTTGGAGAGTGCAGAGTATTCCTGTTTTCTTGTCTATACAATGTGGGCAACCCCCTCTTGCACCCCAGTCTGTACATGGTGAGTGCAAAGGACCTATGTCTGTTTTTGTTTATACAATGTAAGTCCCATGACTCTTGCACCCCATTCTTTACATTAATTAATTCCAACTTGTGTCAGGTGAGTCCCAGGTCTCCCATGGCTGCTAGTGCTAGGGAAAGACTTACCTTTAAAAGCTGTGTGCAGGTAAGCCTTAAGCCCAGATAAAATAGCATAGCATTTGATCATGTTAGGACTGACCAGAATGGGAAGACTTTGGCGTGAGTTGGTCAGCTTAAACATATATTGCAATATGTGTAACTAACATTCCCTGTTTTTAATATAGAACAGTACTTGATAAAGCATTGATTATGTGTTTGGAGAGTGCAGAGTATCCCTGTTTTCCCATATATATATATTTATTTATACACTTATAGTTCAATATAAAAAGAAATGGACAAAGGCAGTTTGGTTTCTGTCTGCATCAGCCCCCCCCCCCCCCTCCACATGTAGTTAAATAGAAAAAAAACAGCTGCTATAGACTGTACAATAAAAATAGAAATGGACAAATGCAGTTTGGTGTCTGTCTGTATAGCCCCCCCCCCTCCACTTGTAGTTAAATAAAAAATAAAGCAGCCTGCATAGACTGCACAATAAAATTATAAATGGACAAAGGCAGTTTGGTGTCTGTGTATGACTCCCCCCCCCCCCCCCCTCCACTTGTAGTTAAATAGAAAAGAAGATGGCCTGCATAGACTGTACAATAAAAATAGAAATGGACAAAGGCAGCTAGGTGTCTGTCTGTGCATGACACCCTCCCCTTATCGTGAAATTGACAAAACAGCAGCCTTTAAAGACTGTATGTAAAATAGAAATGGACAAAGGTAGTTTGGTGACTGTCTGTATATGACACCCTACACTTATAGTGCAATTGACAAAACCTCAGCCTTTAAAGACTGTACGTTAAATGGAAATGCCCCAAGTCCCTTTCCTGTTTGGGGGTAGATTACACCCTACACTTATATAGAAAGTTTTTAAAAGATTTTGTCATCATAATCTTCAGCTTCATCCTCACCTCATCGGTGTGTACATCATCATCACAGACTATTATTTAATCGCTGCTGGAATCCGCCATTAGAGAACTGTCAGTGCTTGGATGTCTTTGATGGTAAAGGCCTTCCTCGTGGAAGATGTAGTTCATTTTTATGAACATCATCTTCTCCACATTTTTTGGAAGTAACCTCCCGGCTGTGCTGAATACTCGTTCAAAGTACATACTGGAGGGTGGGCAGCTTAGGTCTTGCAAAGCAAGTTTGTACATGGGTTTTCGAAATGGCCTGCTTTACTTCCCAGTGAGGAAAGGGACTGTCTGACATTTCCATATCAATTACCTCTTGAAAATAATCATCCACCATCTTTTGCATGTTAATACTCGTGTTGGATGGAGTTATCTGCAAGGTCACACAATCTTTCAAACCAGCACAGGTGTTAAACTGTTGTGATCTGCCCTTGCGTCATCCCTGCTTTGCTTTGGAAAATTAAATTTTTTACGAGCAGCAGCTGCCTGACAAACTGAAGGAGGAGACATCGTCAAGCCAAGGCCCAGTTCAGCAGACAACTTACTGACCAATAGCTCCTTGCAAAGGTTCACATCTCGCTCTTTTTGAAGCAAAGAATCAATGTATGTCTTAAACCTTGGATCAAGCACAGTCGCCAAAACGTAGTGATCCAAGTTCAAGATTTTAATTACTCTTGGATCATTGCGAAGTGAATTAAGTACTTGATCTACAAGGCCAACATACTTTGCGGAATTGCTTTTTTTTCATCTCCTCCTTCAGTTTGTGAAGCTGCTTTTCCAATAGTCTAAATAAGAGAATGACTTGTTTCAAGCTAGCAGAGTGTGCACTCACTTCACACGTCATAACTTCAAATGGTTTCAGCACCTTGCACAGCACAGAAAGGATTCCCCACTGCGCAAGAGCGAAATACATTCCTCCTTCTTTCCCAATGTCATGGCTTGTGCAATATGCTTGGATGGCTTTGTGCTGTTCCTCCATCCACTGAGGCATGTACAGGTTGCAATTCCACATTGTTAACACCTCTTGCTTAAGTTGGTGGCAGGGCAAGTTAAATTGTTCTTGGAGCTGCTGCAATTTCCTACATGCTGTGGGAGAATGCCAAAAATGGCCCAAAATATTACGGGCCACCAAAAGAATCTCCTGTACCTCACGGTTATTTCTTAGGAAGCTCTGCACCACCAAGTTTATTGTGTGAGCAAAACAGGGAATGTGATGGAATTCACCCAGCTGTAATGCTCGCACTATACTGTTGGCGTTATCAGAAATGACATATCCTGGGGAGAGTCCAAGTGGTATAAGCCATGTATCAATCACATCTCTTAGTTTTCGTAACAAATTATCAGCTGTATGCCTGTTAGTGAAGCCGGTGATACAAAGAGTGGACTGTCTGTGACAAATGTTATGTAGTGGTGTACATGCTGCTGCTGTTCCTGCTGGTGAAGGCGAATGACCAGCCCAGTGGGCTGTCACAATCATATTGTCTTTGGTTTGCCCACTTCCACTTGTCCACATATCTGTGGTTAAGTGTACAGTGGGCATAATGGCATTTTTGAGCACAATCTCTACATTTTTACTTCACTTTTTGGTATAGTTGCAGAATAGCTTTACAGGAAAAATTGTCTCAATCGAATTTTGTAACGCGGACACAAAACATCAATTAACTGTGAAAAACCAGCTGCTTTTATTGTGGATATTGGACGCAGATCTAACACTAACATGGTAGCCATGACGTCTGTGATTCGCTTGGCGACTGGGTGACTGCTGTCATATTTGCTTCCCCTAGCAAATGATTGTTTCACAGTTAATTGTTTTAATGTAGGACTGCTCTTTTTCTTGGCCTTCTTATGGGAGGAAGATTCACCCCCAGCAGCAGCAACAGCAGCAGCAGCAGTGGGACTAACACTTAAACATTCTTCAAAGGAATCAATTATAGTGCAGGAGTCATCGAGCCTTACTAAGTGGGATGCAGGGCTAACTCCGATCGCTACTGAGGATATTGATGAGGATGGTGTTGTGGGTGTATTTTGTAGCCGTCGGGATGTAGGTGACAGAAGGTTCCCATCTTCTGATGGAGTGCTTGTAATTTTTTTGTAAGAACTTTCAGCTTTTCCCAAAACCTTGCCATGAACTCTGGTCAAGTGGCGTAACATGGATGAGGTTCCAAGATGGTTAAGGTCCCTCCCTCGAATGACTGTGGCTTGACATACACTACAAATGGCTATACAACTGTTGTCAGGATTTGGGTAGAAATAATTCCACACATAAGAAGTAGATTTTTTTGTTTTATGCCCAGGCATGACAATGGCCTTTTTCTTGTCACATGCCAGAACTGCTGCTACTGGTGCAGGACTTACACAAACAACCTCATCCTTATCAACATCCTCATTAGCGCCATCGACGCCTACACAAATCTCCCCTCATCCTCTTATAATTCCAAAGTGGCATCCTCAATTGGTGTATCACCGGCTACACATGGGTTGTTCAGGCACACATCAGCAGAAATGCTGAAAGGGCCCTTCTTTATGGGTACACTATCCGAATGGTCACAATTATACATACCCACTGGTGGATGGACTCTCCACAGGGATTGTTGTCATTTCTGATTCTGAGCATACATTTTCCTCTAATGTCTTACTGTTTTCTTGCAGGTCGGCTTTCACATGTAACAGTAGTTGTGCACCACTTTTGGAATTCAAATTACTTGGTCTTGCTTGGTCACGAGTGACCGTACAAGAAGAAGGCTCAGAAACATTTTTCGATCTGGCACTAATAAAGAATGGTGAATGAGGCATTCTTTCTTTGCCACTGCGTGTCTAGAATGGCATACTGACAAAAAAAAAAATTCTCGGCAGTTAACTTTTCATCAGTTACAGCTCTTTTTCTCTTCAATACGTAAAAGGTTTTTTTTGGTGTGTTTTTTTCCCTGACTTAAAAAGACTATGTACTTTTACATAGGCTTTACCAGATGACGTCCAGGGAAGACTAACATCAAGACTGGTGCATGCTCTTATGTGGACTGCTGTGAATCCATTTTAATGAGACTTCAAACACTTGTAGTGCAAAATATGAAATATATAGTGCTGCTTGATAATACTTTCAGCACCAGAAAAATTGTTTGTTCACACTGGGGAATATGAGACACCCCAAAGCACTTGTAGTGCAAAATATTAAATATATATTGCTGCTTGATAATACTTCAGCACCTGAAAAATTGTTTGTTCACACTGGGGAATATGGGACACCCCAAAGCACTTGTACTGCAAAATATGAAATATATAGTGCTGCTTGATAATACTTTCAGCACCAGAATTTTTTTTTGTTCACACTGGGGAATATGGGACACCCCAAAGCACTTGTAGTGCAAAATTCAATCTTTATCCTGCTGGTATATATCTATTTCTGCAGGCAGAAAATAGTTTCTGAAGGAAGGAATATGACACCCCAAACAGTTGGTCATGTTTGCAAAAATGCCTCCTCTATCCTCTTCTCTTACTGCAATACCAATTGCTAGAAGAATTGCTAGAATAATTGCTAGAATAATTGTTAAAATTATTGCTCTCTCCCTGCTCTAATGCTGCCTGCGACCTAACCCTTCTCACTCCCTCTGTCAAATGGCGATGGATTGCTGTGGAGGCGGGTTTTTATGGATTTCAAATATCGTGAGAAAACCGAGCTCCGAGATCTGGCAACGTCACAATGACGTTTTGCCTTGATTTCGATTCTGAATTGGCGCCAGAGTACCGAGCCTACTCGGCTCGGTACTCGGATAGGTGAAGTTAAGTTCGGGTGGTTTCGGTTCTCGGGAAACCGAGCCCGCCCATCTCTACTGATAACCAAACTAAACAGTGGCTTCTCTACCATTTAAATGTATTTCAAATATATTATTTTGTAGTTTTTTATGAAGTTATTCTACTTACCCTTTCTAAGACACAGAGACCTTAAATTACGATAAAGTTAAACTAAGAAAATGTACTATTACTGTATGTGTGTATTCCAGTGAACACACAAATCTGTGTATTAGCAGCTCCACCATTTTGTGAGTGACAGCAATCTCACTCCATGATAGTGCTGAGTCTGCAGCTAACCACAGGATGTGATGGCAACCATGTCTGTATTGCGCAAGGAACACGTCCATTAAGGTTTCTGCCTTAATTGTTGTAATTTCATTGCTTTTTACAGTTTAAGTTTAAGAGTTTAAATCATTTTCTTACATTGTAGATTGTGTATAAGGAACCTTAATTGGACATGTTAAACCGTAAGGTTTTTTTGTCTATGGAATTTCATGGCTTTTTGTAAAGTGAAAATATTGATAATAAATTTATGAACTTAGAATTTCACAGCAGTTAAAAATAGTGGAAACTAAATGGGCCAAGTGGTTTGTCTTAATCACTAATAAACACGAATGTTTACATTGCTCTGCTATATTAGCCTCTACCGCCTCTGTTCAGGGCCGGATTAAGGGAATGGAGGCCCCTGGGCCATTCCCCCATGAGGGCCCCCCCCCCGTGATCCGAGCTGCCCGCGCCAAGTGTGTTCCGAGCTGCCAGCGCCTCCCCCCCGGCACTTACCTCCTTCTCCGGCGCGCTGTAAGCTCTTTACTGAGGAGATCTCGTGAGAGTGAGACACACGAGATCTCCTCAGTAAGGAGACTACAGCGCACCGGAGAAGGACCGCAGTGAAAGTGCTCAGCAGCACTGATCGCGCCGGGGTCGCCCCTGCCCTCGACCGATTAATACTGCTGCTGAGCACTTTCAAGGGCCCCCTGGATGCCATAGGCCTTGGGCTGTAGCCCAGTCAGCCCTATGGTTAATTCGGCCCTGCCTCTGTTAGATGCCTATCCACCTGTCCCCTACTGTTTTGATATAGTAATTTTCCTCAGATTTCCTCTAAACCAAGTACCCACCCTTTCCAGTGCATGTCTTTTTTTCACATATCCCCAACTGCCCACCAGCTTTGTAACCGCATGCACATGTCACCGCTGATTGCACCAGCTTTAATCTCATGTTACCTCCTGTGTACCAATGACTCTCTCTTGACACCCCATTTTCACCAGCTCTATTTTCACTCCCTTTGCACCAATGAATCTTTCAAATGTCACTCCCTGCGCACCAGCTTTTGTCACATGTCACACATGTCTGTATGTGCAGGCAGGCAGTGATGGGATAAAGTATGTATGTTCTGGCAGCCATTGGTACATATCATCATCATTTATTTATTTAGCACCACTGATTCCGCAGCGCTGTACAGAGAACTCATTCACATCACTCCCTGCCCCATTGAAGCTTACAGTCTAAATTCCATAACACACACACACACACACACACACACAGAGATCAGGGTCAATTTTGATAGCAGCCAATTAACCTACTAGTATGTTTTCGGAGTGTCGAAATCTCCGAAAACATCTCGATTTGTGTTTCCAATGCACAAATATTTATTATCCAAAAGTAGCAGAATAATTCAAGCAAAATAAAATAAGTACAGCTGTTACTTATCGCAGGCGCTCTGGATCCAGTGAACAGTCATTCAGGTCTGAAGTCTGTGGTCAAAGAAGACTGCTCACTAGATGAAGAGATCCTGCTTATATGCAGTCAGAAATACAGTAAAACAATGCAGATGATGTGGCTTGCTTCTATTAGTCCAGGTTTCAAGAAGGTCCAGGGTATTGCAGATCATAGGCTAGTTCAAACCAAAATTTCCAAAGGTGGGGGTCATCTCTCCAGGGGTTGTGCTCTGACTTTCCCACCAAGAATCCAGTTACAACTAGTCTATTAGCATTTTATAATCAGTATTTCTTTAAACATTTATTCCCTAACATCGCTAACTAGAGCATGTAATGTGCAATCTCTTCGGCGAAGGAACCGGACAACTGCTGATGAATAGGGGATTAAAATGATACCATGACACATTTCCTTTAACCTGTACCGTATGTTTTACTAACATGCATATAACTTATAAAATTAAACATAAATACTTCTATATTTTGACATAAATCACTATGTGTTGCAACTGCAATTAATGTGTACTAATTACAAATGTGTGTGTGTTCGTGCGAATGTGTATAAAAGAGTAAAAACTGTTATTGTCATGTGTTGTGGCTGGATACGCCCTTCCACGCCGTAGCGTGCTCGACGCATCTTTTCAGGCAAAGACAACCAAGTTTCCTCGATATTAATTGAAATTACTTTATCCAATTTGCTGACTTCGACAGCTCCACCTTTTGATAGTGTAATAGACTATCACAAAATCACCGTTTCAAGTTCAGGATTGTACAAAACTTCTTCACAGACCATGATCTCGGTATCCCTCACCACCATTTCAGTTTTGTTTTCATTGTTTCCCCCAGAAGACTGCTTTCCACATTTAAACACAGTAGGAACACATTTGACACATAAACCAATTACTAAGATGACACCAAGTATAAGGAGAAGGAAATTACCTACACTAGCAACCATTTCCTGTACCCACTCCCCCAGACCAGAGAACCACTTTACAGAGTTCAACCATGAGAACCAACCTGCCACCTTTTCCCCGACCTCATTGTCTAAGTTATTTTCCTACCGTCTCTTTAAATAATAAATGAGATGAGCAGGTTTCCAAAATATAATATTTCTATAATTTATTAAAAAGATATAATACATAGATACAACCATTACTGGATGAAGCAGTACATCCAGGGTCTCAAAAATGCCAATTGACCCCCTATATCTGTTCAACGTATTCTTTTATAGGATAATGAAACTCCTTCTTACTTTAAAACACACCTTCCCAGTTTACATCACTACTGGCACTTTATCATTAAAATAACATGTTCTATTGGATGGTCAGCATATGGACATATCCGGAGATGGTTGCTTAATCATCATATGACCATGATCTAATCTGTTTTTCTCCTGAAGTGTGCAACAATGGAAAATTACTAAAAACCTGTGTCTCATTAGTAATATTACATAACTTGTTTTTCAGCTAAAACTAGAATAAAGTTCATCTTCTTAAAAGTACAGGTCCTGAGTAATACTACAGGCCTTTATAATACATTGGTTCTATATATATTACTATTATATGTGAATTCGTACGTATTTCTGTTAGTTTCAGTAAATTTTACTTTGACAGTTCAGCCCTTTTATATGCACATAAAAACTTCTTTTATATGTGACTATACTTAATTGAATAGGAGTATATATTTCTGCCAGCACTGATATTCTCGGATTGGTTTGACTCTTGCAAATATTTGCATACAATACAATCTATACTTTAAACAATTGTACAGAAACAATATTGTCAAAATTATTATCACAATAAATTTCATGTAAATATACATTTGGTTAGATAGCCACTTTCCAAGTCCAAAGAACCATATGCTTGGCTATAACTATGTCCATGATGAATTATTTTAAAAGTCTTTATAATAATTTTGTCATCAAAATCCTTCTTCATATTATAGGCGTTGTTTATATAACGTATAAGTATAGCTTCTGGATCGGAAGTGTCGTTGTTAGGTAATAAACAATGGACTCCAAATTCAGTTTCAAGGATTAAACGTTATCCTCCTGTTTGAGCCATTAAATAGTCCACAACTACTCAATGTTGTAAAAGTTCATATCTAAATACCTGTAATTCAAGTCCGACATAATGAAAATTATCAATGACAAATTTCAGACTCATTATCAATTAACTCCTGGAAAACATTCAATTTCATAAATTCATAATTTCATAATTTCCATAAGTAAACATATTATCAATATTTATTCCCATTTTATGTCTTACTGACTTATTAATGAGTAGAACATATTTTTATTAATAATATCTCTTTCAACTTATCGTTCAACACTGTATAAAACTGAGGAATCACTTTTCCTAAACAGTATAATTCATAATTAATAACCATTTAATTGCATATTTTCAATATATGTTTATATAATAAAATAAATGTTTCCTGGTAAAAGAAATGAACCACAATATTCTAACACCATGGTTGAGATTATCATCCCCACGTGACATTTCTTATCTAGTATCATTTTCTCTTCGCCTAAGTCTGGTTCTGGTAGTGTATGCTTAAAAAGTTAATTATACATTATGTATTGTGTACATATTTTACTCTTTAGTGCTTCGGTGTTATACCTTTCAAACTTACTTACATCTCTTTAATTTAACTTTCTCATTTTATGTAATTTCTAAATCTCTGTGTAAATCAAATGTACACGGTTCTTTACATTTGGGCTCATATGGTTCGGGCACTGTAACCACTGTGTTATACTTATTCATACTAATTCTTACAACTTTAAGTACTTATTGTTTTACGGCAGCAATGTATATACATGATGCTGTCCTTTATTGCTTTATTAAACATATAAAAAAAATCAGTTATATGTGGTGCTAAATCTATAACCAGAGATTTAGTCAGGTTATATATATATATTTTCAACAATTTGACCATAATCACTAAAATCTCACTTTTGTTTTTGACATATTATATTAGGACTAATGTCTGTCATTCTTCATAAGATACTGGAAATGGTAACATTGGCATATTTTTACTCAATAAAGGAGTTTTAGTACACATTCAACAATTTATAACTCCTCATATTTCATTTAACATAACATACTATCGATCAACTGCATATTCTCTCTAGCAATATTCATTATTATCAGACCACCATATTAACCACCTTTCTTTTGGTGGAGTACCACAATACTCACAAATACATTTTGGAATTGGTGGTAATCCTTTACAATTTCTGAATTCTCTTGTTTTCCTGTTTAGAAAATAAGCAGAAATGGTCTTATTAAAATCACCCTCATCTAATATATCAGATGGGCTATCACCTTACCAACTTCTCCTCAATTCCTTTCCAAAATATATACACAACATGTTTAGGCTTCATGTATTATTGTACCTATAAGAAAGGCAGCAAGGTTGAATTTTCTTTGCATCATAAGTCGATAACCTTGTAGTTGATTATACATCATCACTTCCATCTTGATTGAAGAGTTCTTTTAAACATAACTCAGTCTCTTTATCTGTATTCAGTTCCGAGTCCTTTGGTTCCTTTAAGCTTGGGTCTTTGACCTGTTTGCAATGGGAATTATGGATCCAAATGTCTTTCTCTGCAACTCTTACGGCAGTATCAGTCATTATAGAACTTGTCTTTAGCAGGACCATCCCATCGATCTATAAGGGAACCAGAGTGTAAGAGATTCCTTACCATAAAATAGTCTCTAAGTTGTATTCTGTGTGCAGCTTCTGGTTGAATGTCTTTGTTCAAGTGTTCTTCTGGACCTTCTGAAGCTGCTGCAACGCAACTGTTCAGACAACTGTATGACATATTGCACAGTTAGATCATGATGCAGCTTGAAGTCTGTGGATTAATAACGTATCTTGGCTGAATTCCAATATCAGTTCATATGGAGAGAGATTGAGAAGAGGTTTAGTGATTCCAATACCATGATAAACTAAAGAAGTGCCATTCCTGTTTCTTTAATAAGCTTAATTATTATTTAATTACTCCATTTATTATTTCAACTTTCTCTGAAGTTTGAGAATGATATACTGTATAACGTTAGAATATATTCCTATCATATTACACATTCTTTGAAATACTTTTTCTCTGAAATGAGTTCACTCTCTGGGTGAACGGTGAACTACATCTACATACAAATTCTGGCAAAATCTTCTTAGCAATAAGTTGCACTATGTCTGAGGCAATTAACTAGGCCTCATCCCTCCAACACTTATCAATACCAACTAACACATACTGTAACCCTCTTCACTTTTTTTTCTCTCTTAGTTAAATAAACTCAATACACTAATTTGTAGCCTCTGAAAAGGTTATATTAGACAACTGTCTTAGTGACCTTAGTAGGCATTATCTTTCATTCATTGTTCTTAAGACAAATTATCACATTTAACATTTAAACTTAGCATATGTAGTATGTCTGGGCATTAAAACAAGATATAACAATTTTAGTCGTGTTATCTGCTCCCATATGTACTAACTAACCCATGAACACTTTCTGTAAAGCATAACAACATTTTTAATGCTACGGGTTTATTTTATATATCTACCCAAATTTCATCCTGTTTCAATTTCCATGTATTAATTTCATTCAATATAGCCTTTTACTGACATTGTCGTAAGTACTCAAGTGTGATATCATTAAAAATCATCAATTGAGTATGTGGCTGCCCTTTCTCGAGTTGCTGAGTATGCTAGTTTGTTTTCTTGCAGATCTGTTGCTGGCTATAGCAGTGTATGGTAGATCTCTCTGTGTATTTATTCCTTTAAGGATCACCCCTCCCTTTTCAAACACCTGCTATACCTTATAAATTGATTAAGTAACTTCCACTTTATTTATTTTTTATATTCTAGTAAGACTTTATCTGTCTGTTTGGTATGTGCCTGGCACTTAATGGCTTCAACCTCTTTTGCCAACTGTATAGCCTCCTATTAGTTGCTTGACTGTTTGTGCATGTTATATAGGTGTTCCTGTTGATGTTAAGTAACCGCTATATTTACAAATAATTCCAAAATCATAAACTATGGTGTTCACTTACTACACGTAATGTAAATCTGTGTAAATGTTTACTCATTTTCCTTTACCTAGTTGACATGCTCTGATTAGTGCTGTTATCTCATTATGTATAGTGATTGCACATCCTGTCACTATCACTAGTGAGCTCATCATACATTTATCTATAACACATTTTCATCAGTAAAGAAACGTTAATCTAAATTCTCCAATGTAGTCTCAGAAATGTCTGGTAATACAGAAAAAAAACTTACACATTTACTTAATTCAATAATGCTCATTGTCTTCCTTGTCATGTAAGGTTTCTAAGACAATGATGTAGCAAAATTTAAATTCTGACATTTGCATATTGTAATGCTAGAAGAACTAATGCAATTTAATTTAATTTTAATTTCCCATTGTATAAACCTTGCTACAGACACATGTCTAGTCTGTGCATTATTCAGGAGTTGTGTGACAACACGAGGGACAAATGTAACTCACGCTGCAACACAATATCCTGTGTCTGTTCCACAATAATAGCTCCTATGGCTATAAACCTTAAACATGAAGTTAATGCTTTTGCTACCTATCTAATTGTACACTAATTATCTTTTAAATATCCTAAAACAGTGTTATCTTCAGTACAAAAGAAAACATTTCTTATAATTTTTAGTTGCCTGATGCCGGGGTAGAGTCTTTTATTCTCTTCAATTGCCTCAATGTATTAAGGAGTGTATGCTAGATAATGTTTTTCAACTTCATCTAGCATTCAGCTGTGGCTAAAAATCCTAATATTCACTGGCTACAGAATTGTGACATATCAAGAAATAAATGTACTGTTTTTATTTATTTTTTTCTTTTCATTACTCTGAGGTAGAGAGTATTCAAATATCAGGACCACCCTTTAGGAAATCTAAATATCTCTGACCAGGTGTCCAACAATTTAATCTTTTTAATAGATAAATGAATTTTCTCCTTCTTGGATACTTCTGAAAGAAAACACAATAATAATTTAGTTTCTTCACTGCAGAATATCCACATATTCCGATTTTCTGTGGGTATAAAAAATTGCAAATTATTCTGCACACATTATAACAAATAATTAGAACTGTCTATAAAACTTTATAAAGATTGAACCCCCCTGTTGGCAGCAGCAAAAACTATTCTGAATACTTCTTATTAGCATTAAAAATCAACACTGCGCAATCTATGACTGAGATCTGCATTGGTATGCAGGGTGGGGTCCAGTCCTTTATCCGTTCGGTGTTACAAAGCTCAGAACACAGAAAATTTTCCATATACTGAACTCCTCCTCTTGGCAAGACAAATGAAAAATCCGCCCCATTCCATTAGACGTGGAAGATGGGAGGAGAGACATTTTTCCAAAATGGCGAAACCTCAAAAAACACGAATGGATCATTGACGCAGTTATTATTTCTCAATTCCCCTATGTAAATCACTACACAGATGTCATTTTCAAACCACTATTTTCTGACAAAGTTAACATAACACATATTTTGTTTGCTGTATTTAAAATCACAATTATTCCACTTATTAAACAGCACAGAGTTCTCAAAGTTTAAACACAAACATTGTGTTCTATGTGTAACCAGAGATTCGGTTCACACTACCTGCCAAAAATATTATGCAATCACTAAAAATATTTTAACATACATTTCATCTGCAAAATCACTATTTCATTATTTAACACACATTAAAGACCTTATTCAAATATTCATCTGCCTTTCTGCCGATCCAATTAACAAAGTCCCTTCCAATATGGGTGTGACCCTGTCTTTTGCTGTTGCTCGCTATAAAACTGACAAATACTATTTATTTACTTAATACCTCCATTAAAATTATTTAAACACTAAATTTAATCTGTACATCTTCCAGATTCATAAAACCAACATATTTTCTGACAATATATCTCCGTGCCGTTTTGAAAATTAAACACATCATTTTCTCATAACGGACTACGCTTATTAAAACCAGATGTTTCACTGAAATCACACACACACAAAAAACTCTGGAATGCACGCTTACAAGATAAGCTTAAAAGACTTTAACACTTGCAACGGGACATTTATCTATGCTTTAAAACCACATTTAATCATTACACAAGTTTTAACAGGCACTTCAAAAAAATCAGACTATCTTTAGCCTATTGTCTTCACAAAACAAACTTATTTCATCTCAAGATGATAAAGAAATTAAATGTCCAGCATTTACCACAATAGAGCTGAATATCAGCATAGATAACAAAAGTACGAGACAGATGTATAAAACAAACAATTCACTTTTCAAGGTTTGCAATTGTAAAAACAGTTGAAGTATTTTACATCTAAACAGCTTCTTACCAATCCCGTCCTCTGGCTTAGCTCTTAGCTCTATGTATTTCCAACATCTGTAAACCTCTAGGACTATATAAAAACACCTCAAACTCGTTCAGTATTAACACAATATACGCTGCGCGCTGGCTGTTCATTATATATTTATTTCTACATTTTTTTTTTCACTGCTCATGTCACTTATTAACAACTAATAATTGAATAGCATTTTTAACGTCTTATTTTTTTCACTTTACTCTTATAATAGAATTTAATCTCTCGTTACGTCTAGGTTCACATCCACTTTATTAAAGTTTTCATGAAATCAGGATTGAAACTCTATAGGCACACACTTATTTGCCCGGGGAGCCACGCCCTTTCTCTCCTTATGAAAAGCAGACTTTATCCTGACTTAAAGTCTCAATTCACCAGGAATGCGTCCATCATGAGAAACCGGCATTTCTACTCGTATATTATAACTTATTTTTTTCCTCAAATAAGTCTACAGTAGATCACAAAACATCACAAATATAGATCATTAGCCTATACTGCAAAAGCATTTCATTTAACACATTAACTTTGCAAGTCACATCTCTTAACTTTGCAAACAAGTATAAACAGTGTTATAACACTAAAACACTAAAATGTCTTTTACCAGTTATGGGTGGCCAGTCCACACTGGAAAAAAGCACATTTTAGCAACATTCAAAACAACAATATTTTCTTAAGTTACTAAGTTTCTGCAGAAGCACATTTAATTAACTACTACACATTTAGAAATGAGGTCCTAGGTTACTTTACATATCAGCATCCACCCCCACCCTCTCTTCACTGACTGCTTCAGTACCTCGATAAACTTCGGAGCACAGATATATATATACATATTTACATCTGATACTCACCAATGCAGAGGAGTGTAGGTCATCAAATCGTCTCCCCCCCGTCGAAGCAGTTATTAAAGAGAGTAAGGTGTGGTATGTGATATTGATAGGAGCGAGCCCCCAGCTTATCTAAGTTATTTTCCTACCGTCTCTTTAAATAATAAATGAGATGAGCAGGTTTCCAAAATATAATATTTCTATAATTTATTAAAAAGATATAATACATAGATACAACCATTACTGGATGAAGCAGTATATCCAGGGTCTCAAAAATGCCAATTGGCCCCCTATATCTGTTCAACGTATTCTTTTATAGGATAATGAAACTCCTTCTTACTTTAAAACACACCTTCCCAGTTTACATCACTACTGGCACTTTATCATTAAAATAACATGTTCTATTGGATGGTCAGCATATGGACATATCCGGAGATGGTTGCTTAATCATCATATGACCATGATCTAATCTGTTTTTCTCCTGAAGTGTGCAACAATGGAAAATTACTAAAAACCTGTGTCTCATTAGTAATATTACATAACTTGTTTTTCAGCTAAAACTAGAATAAAGTTCATCTTCTTAAAAGTACAGGTCCTGAGTAATACTACAGGCCTTTATAATACATTGGTTCTATATATATTAGTATTATATGTGAATTCGTATGTATTTCTGTTAGTTTCAGTAAATTTTACTTTGACATCATATAACGAAGAATTATGGTTCCTTCGAAATTCCCATTTAAGTTGCAGAATTTCATTCATCTTCCGGTCTATAATTTCCTTGGGGTCATCTGTATTATTGGTGATGTACGTGCAACATTTGACACCAAACTGGGTGGCCAAAGTCACACAGTATCCACCAGTAATTGAGGTGAGATAATTCAGTACCAGGCTATGTTGCACCAACTCCTACTTGTACGCTTGTAGCTCCCTTCCCGTATACCTGAAAGTGTCATCATACATCTCAGTGATATTGTCTATCAATTTAGCTAGGTCTTGAATATACTTAAAATTTAAAGTTCCCCGAGCGGTCCTGGTGAGATCTATAGCAACCATAACTTGAAAACAAGAGGTTTCAGTAATCAATTTTGTAGCTATGGGTTCCTCACCAGGAATCATATTTCTTTTGCCACGGTGTTCATACTGTGTGTGTGTGTGTGTGTGTGTGTGTGTGTGTGTGTGTGTGTGTGTGTGTATGTATGGTGGGGATGTAGTCTTGTGAATACCAACCATTTCTTCATGCGTAATAGTCATGATTTCAGGAACCAGTTTACCTAAGAAACACAGACCCTTGGAACTCGGAGTCACCCAGGAATAAGCTTTTCTCCCACAAACAAAGTACACATCATCAGGGAGAACATAAAGAACAGTATGCCCATTAATTATATCACATAAGGTTTTGACAAAACTACCCAGGCCTAAGGGTCTTCATTTGTTCAAGACACGTGTCAGCATGGATAACATTCTTACAATTACCTGTGGAGACCTTCCCAATGGATACTTTCTTATGTTTGGTTACATGTCCTAATTTATGGTGTCCATCAACATTCCTGCCTATTGGTGACCTTGTAAGTCTCCCTCCAAAATAAGTGTGGCGAGCCATTGTCTGATCTGATAGGTCAGCTTCCCAATTCTCCAGACGTTTTGCATGAGATATTTAGGCACAGTAAAGATCTGTCTAAGGAGTATTGTTGAAGCTTCAGACTAGGGGACCTAGTGTTATTGTTCTTCCCTTCTATGGACCTCCCTCCTCTTAATTCGAGCACCTCAGAGATGTTTAGTGGGAACGGCACTAGTCCTATGTTATGCTGTCCCTGAGGCACATGAGAGCACACCCAGCACTCAGTTTGGTTTAGTACCTTACCCACTAAGGAGTGATAATCCTCCAGAGGATGTCCGTCCACGTCCAGATTACCAGTGGACTGGCATCGCTGGATGCATTTCTCTTCAACTATGGAGTCACCGAACTTACAAATACAATATTCATCAGACAATAGCGCCTCATACTGTCTCCGAGTTCCAGGGCTAGCAGACCTTTTCATAACCCCTGGACCAAGCTTGGTAAAGGGCTGCTCTGGGTATTCTAATAACCTTTCCTCGACATCCATCTCATCGGTATCACTACCAGATCCTGCCTCTGTCTTCCACCCTCTTTCACAAAAATAGAGTGTCCTATAAAAAGTAAAAACAAGAAAAGTCCTGGAACAAAAGAAAAACAAAAACCGCCACTCCATCGCTGGAAAGATAGTTTTGGGACAACGTCTCTGGCTCAGGTGTCCTGACTACAGGCTTTAGGTCTCCCGGTACAGGTTTATGAGTGACAGATCGGTGTTGTCAGTCTCAGTATCTCGCACTTACTCTGGGTTACTGACTTTCCTGCAGTGGGTGGAATGGACCCAAGTGTTTCTCTCTGCAACCTTCAGTGATGTGGTACTGGTCAGCAGCTCTTGGTATGGGCCTTCCCAACGGTCTGTTAAACAACCTGAGCATAAGTAATTGCGGATCATAACATATTACCTAGGTTCAACATCATGACAGTTCGTTTCTGGCATACCAGGTGACAGCATTTTTAGTTTTTGTTCTTGTTGCTTTAGCTGCCTGCTCATTTTTATAAGATATTGCACAGCCACTTCATTATTACACTTCAAGTCATCTTGTGGACTCATGAGCAAATGAGGTTGTCGGACGAACAGTATCTCAAAGGGGGACAGATTAAGAGGAAGTCTAGGAGTGGTTCGGATGCTATGGAGGACTAGTGGCAAAGATTCAGGCCACGCCAACCCAGTTTCAGCCATTATCTTACCAAGCTTGCTCTTAATAGTACCGTTTACTCTTTCCACCTTACCTTTGGCTTGTGGTCAGTAAGGGGTGTGAAGTCTGCTACTGATTCCCATGAGCTTACACATGTTCTGAAAGATATCACCAGTAAAGTGGGTACCCCTATCACTTTCGATGATTCTAGGGATACCGAACCTACACACAAACTCTTGTACAATTTTCTTTGCAGTGAACACAGCAGTTTTAGTGGCTGCCGGATATGCTTCTACCCAGCGTCGGACTGGCCCAGCGGGATTCCGGTAAAATCACTGGTAGGCCCGGCTACCTTACGTCCGCACCCACTTTTCAAAGTGGGCGGAGCTGCCCCTGGAGACCCGTTGTCCGCACTAGGCAGCCCACTGTCCTCCCCAGCGTCACCGCTGCTTCAAATGTGATCACAGCTGCGATCACATTTGAAAGGTGACTGGCTGTCACTGACAGCCAATCATCTTGCAAATGCGATCGCAGCTGTGATCATGTGACCCGCCCCCTCCCCCTGTCAGCTGATTGCCTGGAGCATCGAGGAGCAGAGAAGCTGCTAAAATCAACTTATGGGTAAGTAGCTTCCAGCCACTTGTATGTATATATGTATATGTATGTATGTATGAGTATATATATATATATATATATATATATATATATATATATATATATATATATATATATATATATATATATATATATATATATATATATGAATTGGGTGGCACTATTGCAGGCATAACTTGAATTGGGGTCACTAGCGTGGCATTTGTGAATTTTTGGTACTACTGTGTGGGTTAATATTGGGGGCACTCCTGTGTGGCATAATATTGTTTGGGGACACTCATGTGTGGCATAATATTGTTTGCAGGCACTCCTGTGTGGCAGAATATTGTTTGGGGCACTACTGTGTGGCATAGGGGGGCTTACTATACTAAACAATAGGGAGGAACACTATAGGGAGGGGGTGATGGGACCTTTAATTTAATGCTGAGGTGTTTTGGGTCTATAATTGAATGTGGGGCTGAGTGTGTGGAGGAGTATTAAATGTGAATATTATATAATGCTGGAAATGGTTGTGGGAAATGGATGTATTAAATGTAAATGCTATTAATTTATTGCAGGTGCTGTTTGGAGGGAGGGCATCAGGTTTATTTATTAAATGGGAAAACTATTTAATGTTGGGGCTGGAGAAAGGCCTAAGTATTAATTGTGGGTCCTATTTATTTAATGCAGGAGCTGGTTGGAATTTTCTAAATGTACCCATTATTTTTTCCAAATAGGGCCCTCAACATTCCAGGATCCAGACAAGCTGCAACTAAAGAAACCAGCAGCCACAGGTGGTAAAAGTCACAAGAACAGGTAGGACAGTCTGTCAAATGATCTGAGTCTAGTGCAGGCTTGGCTAACCTGTGGTACTCCAGGTGTTGTGAAACCCAGCATACCCTTCCAGCAATAAGCTGCTATATATTGGAAAAGCTTGTAGTTTCACAACACCTGGAGAGCCACAGGTTAGCCAAGCCTGGTCTAATGGGACAATCCTGATTTTTGGTGACTGCACTGCCCAATCTAAGGGGCAGGTAAACACTGTGTACTCCTTATACACACACACACTGCATTCTTTATATACTACACTATGGTGCTAGCTGTCTTTCGTGGACTGACCACTCCCCCTATAGTTTCTGGTCCCGCCTCTATGATGTCTGACCACACCCCCTCTGGTGGGCACCTAGTGTTGCAGTCCCCCGGTGGGCCCTTCATGCCCCAGTCTGACACTGTTTCTACCCAACCTGAAAACACATCAATACATACTAACACATACTTTAGATTCCTGCAAGGTAGCAATTGGATATAGTCAATTTGTATTACCTGAAAAGGTCCGTCTGTAGGAGGGATATGGGATGGCTCAGTTGGAATAGTTTTCCCGACATTTTTCCTCAAACAAGTAAGACATGACATTGCCTTCTTACCAGCCTGAGAGGAAAATCCAGGTGCAGTTTGCACATACCTTTTTTACCCAGGTGAGTCAGACCGTGTGCTGCTTCAGCCAGGCTTGGATAGTATGTTCTGGGAGCTACAGGCATACCTTTTCCATCTCTCCAGAGTCTTGAGGACTCTTGACCCCATCCCTTCGCCTTCCAGACCGCCTTTTCCTGGAAGGAACACAAATCTTGCATTTCAATTAATTTCTGCATGTCTAATGTCTGAAAAACCATCATAGTCTCGGTCGATACAGTCATAGGTTGCCCTGCTGCCCATTTAGTAGCTTCGTCCGCCCTGTTGTTGCCCAATGGCATCGGGTCTTCTTCAGAGGTATGGGCTTTACATTTTATGACGGCCACTGTTCTGGGTGACTGTATCGCTGTCAAAAGTCCTTTTATGTGCTGTGAGTGTGCCACTGGCGTGCCTGCTGTTGTTGTAAAGTTAAGACGCCAAAGGGCCCCAAAATCGTGCACTACCCCAAAGGTGTACCTAGAGTCAGTATATATATTAGTTGACTTACCCTTTGCCAACTCACACGCTCTCCTTAATGCTACTAGTTCAGCCACCTGGGCTGATTGAGGTGGGCCAAGGGGTCTAGCTTGTACAAGATACTGATCGTCTACAACAGCATAACCAGTACATAGTTCTCCCGTCTCTGTCTGTGTATGACAACTCCCGTCTGTATAAAACGTAAAATCTACATTTGCTAAGGGGGTGTAACGTATGTCGGGCCTTGCAGTAAAGGTCTGGTTCAGGTATTTCATACAATCATGCGTATCAGTACTCTTGCCAAACTCATCACCAACCAGGGTCTCCTCACCTCCCACCCTTTGTGTCTCTCAAGACACATATGGAAGGTATGTAGCTGGATTTAAGGTGCTACATCTTTTGATGGTGATGTTTGAGGGTGCCATCAGAGCTAGTTCCCATTTTGTGAATCTAGCTGAAGAGACATGTCTGGTTTGAGCTGAATTCAACAGAGCTTATACTGCATGAGGTGTATAGACAGTTGAATCATGTCCTAATACTACGTCCTCACTCTTACTTACCAGAAGAGCAGTTGCTGCTACACTTCTGAGACATGTTGGGATTGATCTTTCCACAGTGTCATAGTGCACTGTAGTATGCTACCAGTCTGTTAGCGTCACCATGTTTCTGTGTGAGGACATCTGCTGCACAACCATCATCTTCCGTACAGTATACCTCCAAAGGCTTTTCATAATCAGGTATTCCCAATGCATGTGCTCTAGTCAGATTATCTTTAAGATTAAAGAACGCTTGCTCTGACTCCTCTGTGTCTACGACACATTCTGGGTGAGACAGTATCCTAAGTATTTGACCCTAGTCTGACATGGCAGTAACTTGTCCTTTGCCACCTTGTGTCCTGTTTGCGAGAGATGGAGCAACAACAATTTAGTATCCTGTAAACATGACATAAAAAAATCAGAGCACAACAACAAATAGTCCACATATTGAATCAGAAAAGACCCATTGCTAGGTTGAAAGGATTGTAAACAGTCATGTAAGGCTTGGGAGAAAATACTGGGGCTGGCAATTAACCCCTGGGGAAGTCTAGTCCATGTGTATTGCACCCCCCGGTAGGAGAATGCAAAGAGGTATTGGCAGTCAAGGTGAAGAGGGACTAAGAAGAAGGCAGAACACAGGTCAATGACAGTAAAATGACTAGCAGACGGTGGAATCTGCATGAGGATGACAGCTGGATTGGGCACTACGGGGAATTGGCTCTCAACAACTTTATTAATTCCCCTTAAGTCCTGGACTAATATATAGCCCCTCCCCCTACTCTTCTTCACAGGGAAAAAGGGACTATTTGCTGTGCTGGATGTACAAATTAAAATCCCTTGTTGCAACAGCCTCTCAATAACAGGATACACCCCTAATTCCACCTCTGGTTTTAATGGATACTGTGGGATTTTTGGAGCTATCCTACCATTTTTTAGATTTACCATCACAGGAGCTACATTTGCCATCAATCCAGTGTCCTGTCCATCTTTGGTCCATAGGGGACCCGGTATTTCCAGCAACATCCCTGTCACGGGCACTAGGAGTCTTTGCCCAGGATATCACCAGATGTAGTCTTACCAGAGTAGTGTATGCACACAGTGGTCTTCTGGTAGCAGGGTGACTAGCGGAACAGGGGAATCAGCAGATGGTGAGAGGATGCTAGAGGAAAGTCTATGACTAGCAGCAACAGGTTATGAGTTAAACAATATGAACACGAGGATCTTGATGGACGTGAAGACGTGAGGAAAGTCAGTGGTCTGCGTAAAGCAAGTTGTACCACTGCTATAGTGAGAGGAATGTCCAGGGATAGATAGGAGGTAGTGAAGTCAGTGGTCTGCGTATAGCAAGTTGTACCACTGCTTATAGTGAGGAAACTTGTAACTGGTGCCAATAGGAAACAGGGAGTCAGTGGTCTGCATTCAGCAAGTTGTACCACTGCATATATAGGTGAGGAAAGGCACTAGGGTAGATGAATGGAGCGTCAAAGGTAACACGGAGAGCACAAGGAACTTGATTCCAATGGTATATATAATACAATAGTAAATGACTAGCGCTGCTTGGAGATACAAAGTCACTACTGAGATCCAGGACATATGAGACAAAGTCAATAGCATCTATAACTTTGTGAGATAGAGGACTCCGTAGATGAGCAGAACACAGTCCAAGCGGATATGCAATAAACTGGTAAAGTCAATAAAAGATAAGCATACCGCGGTTCAGTTGAGCAGGCTGTCACGAGAGAAACACAGGGATAGCTGAGCGGCTGAACGCCGACACGAGTAGAGACCACAGGAGAGTGGTAGCGGTAATCCGTGTCTGTGAAGCACACAGACAGAGAACATAACACGAGAGGAGCAATGATGATTCTTGCGGAGGTCAGCAGGAATAGTAGACACGATGAAACACAGGAGAGTTGAAGCGGTCTGGCAACCGGCAATGCAGTAGTCAGGAATCAGCTAGGACTGAAGACACGATGAACACAGGAGAGTTGAAGCGGTCTGGAAACCGGTAGTGCAGTAGCGAGGAATCAGCTGGGACTGAAGACACGATGAAACACAGGAGAGTTGAAGCGGTCTGGAAACCGGCAGTGCAGTAGCGAGGAATCAGCTGAGACTGAAAACACAATGAAACACAGGAGAGTTGAAGCGGTCTGGAAACCGGCAATGCAGTAGCGAGGAATCAGCTGGAGCTGAAGACACGAGGAAACACAGGAGAGTTGAAGCGGTCTGGACACCGGTAATGCAGCCGCGAGGAATCAGCTGGAGCTGAAGACACGAGGAAACACAGGAACACCTTCAGAGACTCACAGGGAATGAGACTCCAAGATCAGGCCATGAGGTATTGACCACAGGTGCTTTAAATAGGGAGTGTTGCCTGATCAGCCAATTAACTAAAAGCAACAGGTCTAAGGAGTTCATAGAGGCTGCGCATGCGCAGCCTCTATGAACTCAGCATGGCGGACGGCCACGGTTCCTAACAACGGGAGAAGAGGCACTCACAGTCCGGTGAGTGACAGTACCCCCCCTTTTAAAGGTGGGCACAGAACACATGGAACCGGGTTTGCCCGGAAATTTGGAATAGAACTTTTTTAGAAGAGCTGGGGCGTTGAGATCCTCAGCCCTAATCCATGAACGCTCTTCAGGGCCAAAGCCCTTCCAATGAACGAGGAAACGAAGAACACCTCGCAAAATTTTTGCATCCAATATATGTGTGATTTCAAAGTCTTCCTCTTGAAGAGCTTGAACTGGCCGAGGTGCTGAAGGAGGAGCAGAGAAACGATTGATTGAGAGGTTTGAGCAATGACACATGGAAGGCATTGGAAATACGAAGGTTCTTAGGAAGTAAAAGTTTGAAACAAACTGGGTTTATCACTTTATTGATCCTATATGGACCAATAAAACGAGGAGCGAATTTCATAGATGGGACCTTCAAACGAATATTTTTGGTAGATAACCAGACACGATCTCCAATTTTAAGTGGTGGAATAGCCCGTCTCTTTTTATCTGCAAAGGACTTATATCTGGCAGATGTCTTCTTTAAACAGGTTTTGACCTGAGACCAAATATTTTTGAAGGTCTGACAAACAGTCTCTACAGCAGGAACTTGGGTGGGCTGGAGGGCAGGAAATTCCGGAAAAGACGGATGGTGACCGTAAACCACAAAAAACTGAGTTTTAGAAGATGACTCATGATACATGTTGTTATGGGCGAATTCAGCCCATGGAAGCAAATCGACCCAGTTGTCTTGGTTGGCTGAAGAGAATATCCTTATGAAAGTCTCAAGATCTTGATTGACCCTCTCGGTCTGTCCGTTTGATTGAGGATGGTAGGAGGATGAGAGTGATAATCGAATACCCAAGGTCTTACAAAGGGCTCGCCAGAATCTGGAAACGAACTGCACCCCTCTATCTGAAACGATCTCTGAAGGACATCCATGAATACGGAAAATCTCTTTAATGAAATGATCAGCCAGGGTAAATGAAGAAGGTAAACCGGTCAAAGGAACAAAATGTGCCATCTTCGAAAATCTATTTACCACTACCCAAATTGTATTACACTTTTTACTAGGAGGAAGATCAGTAACAAAGTCCATACTAATATGGGTCCAAGGCTTGGAAGGAATGGGTAGTAGTTGAAGTAGACCTGCCGGTGTTCTGCGGGAGGTCTTGAACTGGGAACACAAATCGCAGGCAGCCACAAAATCTTTGACATCTTTCCTCATGGAAGGCCACCAGTAACTACGAGAAAGAATTTTGAAAGTCTTGCGTTCACCAGCATGTCCAGAAAAACGTGAAGAATGAAACCACAAAAGGATTCTTTTCCTAAGGGATGGAGGCACGAGAGTTCTCCCAAACGGTAGCACCTTAGTGGATGAAGCGGCCAGAGAAACACATTTGGGATCTAATATTGAGTGGTTAGGACCATCTTCAACGTCTGAGGACGTCATGAATGCCCGAGATAGGGCGTCTGCTTTTTTATTTTTAGCAGCTGCTTTGAAGGTTATAATAAGTTCAAAACGAGAAAAGAAAAGAGACCATCTTGCTTGACGAGGATTCAAACATTGAGCAGACTGTAAATATGACAAATTTTTATGATCTGTAAAAATTGTCACAAGATGGCGAGCTCCCTCCAGCAAATATCTCCACTCCTCTAATGCTGCTTTTATAGCCAGCAACTCCTTGACCCCAATGGTATAATTTTTCTCTGCAGGTAGAAGACCCCGAGAATAAAAGGCACAAGGATGGAATTTTTGTTGCTCCGATCTTTGGGATAGAATGGCTCCTAAGCCAACATTAGAGGCGTCTACCTCTAGGAAGAAAGGAAGCGTCACATCAGGCTGTCGAAGAACAGGAGCGGAGGAGAAGGACTCTTTGAGAAACTGTAAAGCTTGAAGGGCCTCGGAGGACCATTGTTTCGTATTAGCCCCTTTACAGGTTAGGGCCACAATAGGAGATACAATCGAGGAAAAATCTTGGATGAAGCGTCTGTAATAATTAGCAAAACCTAAAAAACGCTGAATTGCACGAAGAGTAGTTGGCTGAGGCCAATGTAATACAGCATTCACCTTGTCTGGATCCATCTGAAGACCGACTCCGGAGACAATATATCCCAGAAATGGAATCTGGGGCAACTCAAATGAACATTTTTCTAACTTGCAGATTAACAAATTTTTTCGGAGTCTGGAAAGGACTTCTGCCACGTGTTGATGATGAGAAGGCATCATCAACAGAAAGACGACGACACAAACATATAACAAGTCCCGGAAGATCTCATTAACGAAACCCTGGAAAACAGCGGGGGTGTTACACAACCCGAAGGGCATAACTAAATACTCATAGTGCCCATCTCTGGTGTTGAAAGCTGTCTTCCATTCGTCACCGGACCTGATTCGAATTAAATTATAAGCACCACGGAGATCCAACTTGGTAAAGATCCGGGCTCCCTTGATGCGATCAAAAAGCTCAGTAATTAATAGAATGGGATACCGATTTTTGATGGTAATGGCATTTAGTCCACGATAATCTATACAAGGGCGTAATGACCCATCCTTCTTTTTCACGAAGAAGAATCCTGCTCCAGCGGGAGAGGAAGAAGGTCGAATAAATCCTCGCTGGAGATTCTCTTTGACATACTCAGATGTAGCTTGAGTCTCCGGTAAAGAAAGTAGATACACACGACCCCTAAGAGGAGTCTTGCCAGGTTGAAGATCAATCGGACAGTCCCAAGAACGGTGAGGAGGAAGACGTTCAGACTGAAGCTTATCAAATACATCGGCAAAGGAAGCTACTGAGGAGGAAGACCCGGTGGACACGGTGAAATAGAGGATTGCTGTATCTTGAGTGGAACAACTTAAGTAAGGCAATGATGATGACATTCAGGGCCCCAAGACGTAACTTGAGGAGTGTTCCAGTCAATCTGAGGAGAATGCAGTTGAAGCCATGGAAGGCCTAGAACAATAGGACTGGTAGTAACAGGAAGAATTAGAAATGAAATTTTTTCTTGGTGTAAGGCTCCAATTTGAAGAGTTACTAGAGACGTACTCTGAGTAATGAGACCATTAATAATACGTGATCCATCGATTGCAGTAACGGTAATAGGTACTTTTAAAGAAACCACTGGTAGGGACCATTGATTCACGAGGGATTTAGAAATAAAGTTTCCTGCAGCTCCAGAATCAATAAGTGCTTGGGACACAAAGGATTTGGTAGCTAAGGAAATGGTAACATCAAAAGCACAAACTTTTAATTTCGTGGAACTTGGAGAGGACCTCAAAGACCCTAGCTTCACCTCTCCAGAACTAGTTAGGGTCTGGCATTTCCCCACTTTTTAGGACATGAGTTGAGCATGTGAGTAGAATCAGCACAATAGATACAGAGTCTATTTTTTACTCTTCGGTCTCTTTCCTCTGAAGTTAATTTGGAGCGACCTATCTCCATAGGCATTACTGGAGATGGAGCTTGACGAACTTAAAGTCCTGAGCGAAGAGGTGCCTTATGGGAAGTTGTTTTTTCTGAATCTCTCTCACGAAATCTCATGTCCACACAATGGCAAAGAGAAATCAAATCCTCCAAGGAAGAGGGTAATTCTTGTGAAGTCAGTGCATCTTTAATTTTATCAGAAAGCCCCTGCCAGAAGGCGGCACTCAAAGCCTCAGTGTTCCACTGAAGTTCAGAGGCTAGTATCCGAAATTAGATGACGTACTGAGCTACAGTGCGAGATCCTTGGCGTAGACGGAGGACGCTAGATGCAGCAGACATAACACGACCAGGTTCATCAAATACACCTCGAAACGTGGAAATAAATTTGGCACTATCTTGTAGCAATGGATCATTTCTTTCCCATAGAGGGGAAGCCCATGCAAGAGCCTGTCCGGAAAACAAGGAGATGAGATAGGCCACTCTGGAACGATGAGTAGGGAAATTGTGAGGTTGAAGCTCAAAATGGAAAGAGCATTGATTCAAAAAAACCCTACATGTTTTGGGGTCTTCATCATATTTTGAAGGAGTAGGCAAGTGTATCGTGGAAGCAGTAGACACCTGGGATGGCACTGGGGAAACAGGTGATGACACAGGAGTATCAACAGTGGCTGCGGTATTTTGCACAGAAGTTCCTTGGGAGGCTAAAGTCTGATAACATTGGAGCAACTGTTGTTGGCAAACATCCTGTTGTTCAATACTGGTAACCAGATACTGCAGCATCTCTTTAGCTGAGGGTTCCGATCCTGGGTCTGTCATGGCCTGATCTTACTGTCACGGGCACTAGGAGTCATTGCCCAGGATATCACCAGATGTAGTCTTACCAGAGTAGTGTATGCACACAGTGGTCTTCTGGTAGCAGGGTGACTAGCGGAACAGGAGTATCAGCAGATGGTGAGAGGATGCTAGAGGAAAGTCTATGACTAGCAGCAATAGGTTATGAGTTAAACAATATGAACACGAGGATCTTGATGGACGTGAAGACGTGAGGAAAGTCAGTGGTCTGCGTACAGCAAGTTGTACCACTGCTATAGTGAGAGGAATGTCCAGGGATAGATAGGAAGTAGTGAAGTCAGTGGTCTGCGTACAGCAAGTTGTACCACTGGTATAGTGAGAGGAATGTCCAGGGATAGATAGGAGGTAGTGAAGTCAGTGGTCTGCGTATAGCAAGTTGTACCACTGCTTATAGTGAGGAAACTTGTAACTGGTGCCAATAGGAAACAGGGAGTCAGTGGTCTGCATTCAGCAAGTTGTACCACTGCATATATAGGTGAGGAAAGGCACTAGGGTAGATGAATGGAGCGTCAAAGGTAACACGGAGAGCACAAGGAACTTGATTCCAATGGTATATATAATACAATAGTAAATGACTAGCGCTGCTTGGAGATACAAAGTCACTACTGAGATCCAGGACATATGAGACAAAGTCAATAGCATCTATAACTTTGTGAGATAGAGGACTCCGTAGATGAGCAGAACACAGTCCAAGCGGATATGCAATAAACTGGTAAAGTCAATAAAAGATAAGCATACCGCGGTTCAGTTGAGCAGGCTGTCACGAGAGAAACACAGGGATAGCTGAGCGGCTGAACGCCGACACGAGTAGAGACCACAGGAGAGTGGTAGCGGTAATCCGTGTCTGTGAAGCACACAGACAGAGAACATAACACGAGAGGAGCAATGATGATTCTTGCGGAGGTCAGCAGGAATAGTAGACACGATGAAACACAGGAGAGTTGAAGCGGTCTGGCAACCGGCAATGCAGTAGTCAGGAATCAGCTAGGACTGAAGACACGATGAACACAGGAGAGTTGAAGCGGTCTGGAAACCGGTAGTGCAGTAGCGAGGAATCAGCTGGGACTGAAGACACGATGAAACACAGGAGAGTTGAAGCGGTCTGGAAACCGGCAGTGCAGTAGCGAGGAATCAGCTGAGACTGAAAACACAATGAAACACAGGAGAGTTGAAGCGGTCTGGAAACCGGCAATGCAGTAGCGAGGAATCAGCTGGAGCTGAAGACACGAGGAAACACAGGAGAGTTGAAGCGGTCTGGACACCGGTAATGCAGCCGCGAGGAATCAGCTGGAGCTGAAGACACGAGGAAACACAGGAACACCTTCAGAGACTCACAGGGAATGAGACTCCAAGATCAGGCCATGAGGTATTGACCACAGGTGCTTTAAATAGGGAGTGTTGCCTGATCAGCCAATTAACTAAAAGCAACAGGTCTAAGGAGTTCATAGAGGCTGCGCATGCGCAGCCTCTATGAACTCAGCATGGCGGACGGCCACGGTTCCTAACAACGGGAGAAGAGGCACTCACAGTCCGGTGAGTGACAGTACCCCCCCTTTTAAAGGTGGGCACAGAACACATGGAACCGGGTTTGCCCGGAAATTTGGAATAGAACTTTTTTAGAAGAGCTGGGGCGTTGAGATCCTCAGCCCTAATCCATGAACGCTCTTCAGGGCCAAAGCCCTTCCAATGAACGAGGAAACGAAGAACACCTCGCAAAATTTTTGCATCCAATATATGTGTGATTTCAAAGTCTTCCTCTTGAAGAGCTTGAACTGGCCGAGGTGCTGAAGGAGGAGCAGAGAAACGATTGATTGAGAGGTTTGAGCAATGACACATGGAAGGCATTGGAAATACGAAGGTTCTTAGGAAGTAAAAGTTTGAAACAAACTGGGTTTATCACTTTATTGATCCTATATGGACCAATAAAACGAGGAGCGAATTTCATAGATGGGACCTTCAAACGAATATTTTTGGTAGATAACCAGACACGATCTCCAATTTTAAGTGGTGGAATAGCCCGTCTCTTTTTATCTGCAAAGGACTTATATCTGGCAGATGTCTTCTTTAAACAGGTTTTGACCTGAGACCAAATATTTTTGAAGGTCTGACAAACAGTCTCTACAGCAGGAACTTGGGTGGGCTGGAGGGCAGGAAATTCCGGAAAAGACGGATGGTGACCGTAAACCACAAAAAACTGAGTTTTAGAAGATGACTCATGATACATGTTGTTATGGGCGAATTCAGCCCATGGAAGCAAATCGACCCAGTTGTCTTGGTTGGCTGAAGAGAATATCCTTATGAAAGTCTCAAGATCTTGATTGACCCTCTCGGTCTGTCCGTTTGATTGAGGATGGTAGGAGGATGAGAGTGATAATCGAATACCCAAGGTCTTACAAAGGGCTCGCCAGAATCTGGAAACGAACTGCACCCCTCTATCTGAAACGATCTCTGAAGGACATCCATGAATACGGAAAATCTCTTTAATGAAATGATCAGCCAGGGTAAATGAAGAAGGTAAACCGGTCAAAGGAACAAAATGTGCCATCTTCGAAAATCTATTTACCACTACCCAAATTGTATTACACTTTTTACTAGGAGGAAGATCAGTAACAAAGTCCATACTAATATGGGTCCAAGGCTTGGAAGGAATGGGTAGTAGTTGAAGTAGACCTGCCGGTGTTCTGCGGGAGGTCTTGAACTGGGAACACAAATCGCAGGCAGCCACAAAATCTTTGACATCTTTCCTCATGGAAGGCCACCAGTAACTACGAGAAAGAATTTTGAAAGTCTTGCGTTCACCAGCATGTCCAGAAAAACGTGAAGAATGAAACCACAAAAGGATTCTTTTCCTAAGGGATGGAGGCACGAGAGTTCTCCCAAACGGTAGCACCTTAGTGGATGAAGCGGCCAGAGAAACACATTTGGGATCTAATATTGAGTGGTTAGGACCATCTTCAACGTCTGAGGACGTCATGAATGCCCGAGATAGGGCGTCTGCTTTTTTATTTTTAGCAGCTGCTTTGAAGGTTATAATAAGTTCAAAACGAGAAAAGAAAAGAGACCATCTTGCTTGACGAGGATTCAAACATTGAGCAGACTGTAAATATGACAAATTTTTATGATCTGTAAAAATTGTCACAAGATGGCGAGCTCCCTCCAGCAAATATCTCCACTCCTCTAATGCTGCTTTTATAGCCAGCAACTCCTTGACCCCAATGGTATAATTTTTCTCTGCAGGTAGAAGACCCCGAGAATAAAAGGCACAAGGATGGAATTTTTGTTGCTCCGATCTTTGGGATAGAATGGCTCCTAAGCCAACATTAGAGGCGTCTACCTCTAGGAAGAAAGGAAGCGTCACATCAGGCTGTCGAAGAACAGGAGCGGAGGAGAAGGACTCTTTGAGAAACTGTAAAGCTTGAAGGGCCTCGGAGGACCATTGTTTCGTATTAGCCCCTTTACAGGTTAGGGCCACAATAGGAGATACAATCGAGGAAAAATCTTGGATGAAGCGTCTGTAATAATTAGCAAAACCTAAAAAACGCTGAATTGCACGAAGAGTAGTTGGCTGAGGCCAATGTAATACAGCATTCACCTTGTCTGGATCCATCTGAAGACCGACTCCGGAGACAATATATCCCAGAAATGGAATCTGGGGCAACTCAAATGAACATTTTTCTAACTTGCAGATTAACAAATTTTTTCGGAGTCTGGAAAGGACTTCTGCCACGTGTTGATGATGAGAAGGCATCATCAACAGAAAGACGACGACACAAACATATAACAAGTCCCGGAAGATCTCATTAACGAAACCCTGGAAAACAGCGGGGGTGTTACACAACCCGAAGGGCATAACTAAATACTCATAGTGCCCATCTCTGGTGTTGAAAGCTGTCTTCCATTCGTCACCGGACCTGATTCGAATTAAATTATAAGCACCACGGAGATCCAACTTGGTAAAGATCCGGGCTCCCTTGATGCGATCAAAAAGCTCAGTAATTAATAGAATGGGATACCGATTTTTGATGGTAATGGCATTTAGTCCACGATAATCTATACAAGGGCGTAATGACCCATCCTTCTTTTTCACGAAGAAGAATCCTGCTCCAGCGGGAGAGGAAGAAGGTCGAATAAATCCTCGCTGGAGATTCTCTTTGACATACTCAGATGTAGCTTGAGTCTCCGGTAAAGAAAGTAGATACACACGACCCCTAAGAGGAGTCTTGCCAGGTTGAAGATCAATCGGACAGTCCCAAGAACGGTGAGGAGGAAGACGTTCAGACTGAAGCTTATCAAATACATCGGCAAAGGAAGCTACTGAGGAGGAAGACCCGGTGGACACGGTGAAATAGAGGATTGCTGTATCTTGAGTGGAACAACTTAAGTAAGGCAATGATGATGACATTCAGGGCCCCAAGACGTAACTTGAGGAGTGTTCCAGTCAATCTGAGGAGAATGCAGTTGAAGCCATGGAAGGCCTAGAACAATAGGACTGGTAGTAACAGGAAGAATTAGAAATGAAATTTTTTCTTGGTGTAAGGCTCCAATTTGAAGAGTTACTAGAGACGTACTCTGAGTAATGAGACCATTAATAATACGTGATCCATCGATTGCAGTAACGGTAATAGGTACTTTTAAAGAAACCACTGGTAGGGACCATTGATTCACGAGGGATTTAGAAATAAAGTTTCCTGCAGCTCCAGAATCAATAAGTGCTTGGGACACAAAGGATTTGGTAGCTAAGGAAATGGTAACATCAAAAGCACAAACTTTTAATTTCGTGGAACTTGGAGAGGACCTCAAAGACCCTAGCTTCACCTCTCCAGAACTAGTTAGGGTCTGGCATTTCCCCACTTTTTAGGACATGAGTTGAGCATGTGAGTAGAATCAGCACAATAGATACAGAGTCTATTTTTTACTCTTCGGTCTCTTTCCTCTGAAGTTAATTTGGAGCGACCTATCTCCATAGGCATTACTGGAGATGGAGCTTGACGAACTTAAAGTCCTGAGCGAAGAGGTGCCTTATGGGAAGTTGTTTTTTCTGAATCTCTCTCACGAAATCTCATGTCCACACAATGGCAAAGAGAAATCAAATCCTCCAAGGAAGAGGGTAATTCTTGTGAAGTCAGTGCATCTTTAATTTTATCAGAAAGCCCCTGCCAGAAGGCGGCACTCAAAGCCTCAGTGTTCCACTGAAGTTCAGAGGCTAGTATCCGAAATTAGATGACGTACTGAGCTACAGTGCGAGATCCTTGGCGTAGACGGAGGACGCTAGATGCAGCAGACATAACACGACCAGGTTCATCAAATACACCTCGAAACGTGGAAATAAATTTGGCACTATCTTGTAGCAATGGATCATTTCTTTCCCATAGAGGGGAAGCCCATGCAAGAGCCTGTCCGGAAAACAAGGAGATGAGATAGGCCACTCTGGAACGATGAGTAGGGAAATTGTGAGGTTGAAGCTCAAAATGGAAAGAGCATTGATTCAAAAAAAACCTACATGTTTTGGGGTCTTCATCATATTTTGAAGGAGTAGGCAAGTGTATCGTGGAAGCAGTAGACACCTGGGATGGCACTGGGGAAACAGGTGATGACACAGGAGTATCAACAGTGGCTGCGGTATTTTGCACAGAAGTTCCTTGGGAGGCTAAAGTCTGATAACATTGGAGCAACTGTTGTTGGCAAACATCCTGTTGTTCAATACTGGTAACCAGATACTGCAGCATCTCTTTAGCTGAGGGTTCCGATCCTGGGTCTGTCATGGCCTGATCTTACTGTCACGGGCACTAGGAGTCATTGCCCAGGATATCACCAGATGTAGTCTTACCAGAGTAGTGTATGCACACAGTGGTCTTCTGGTAGCAGGGTGACTAGCGGAACAGGAGTATCAGCAGATGGTGAGAGGATGCTAGAGGAAAGTCTATGACTAGCAGCAATAGGTTATGAGTTAAACAATATGAACACGAGGATCTTGATGGACGTGAAGACGTGAGGAAAGTCAGTGGTCTGCGTACAGCAAGTTGTACCACTGCTATAGTGAGAGGAATGTCCAGGGATAGATAGGAAGTAGTGAAGTCAGTGGTCTGCGTACAGCAAGTTGTACCACTGGTATAGTGAGAGGAATGTCCAGGGATAGATAGGAGGTAGTGAAGTCAGTGGTCTGCGTATAGCAAGTTGTACCACTGCTTATAGTGAGGAAACTTGTAACTGGTGCCAATAGGAAACAGGGAGTCAGTGGTCTGCATTCAGCAAGTTGTACCACTGCATATATAGGTGAGGAAAGGCACTAGGGTAGATGAATGGAGCGTCAAAGGTAACACGGAGAGCACAAGGAACTTGATTCCAATGGTATATATAATACAATAGTAAATGACTAGCGCTGCTTGGAGATACAAAGTCACTACTGAGATCCAGGACATATGAGACAAAGTCAATAGCATCTATAACTTTGTGAGATAGAGGACTCCGTAGATGAGCAGAACACAGTCCAAGCGGATATGCAATAAACTGGTAAAGTCAATAAAAGATAAGCATACCGCGGTTCAGTTGAGCAGGCTGTCACGAGAGAAACACAGGGATAGCTATGCGGCTGAAAGCCGACACGAGTGGAGACCACAGGAGAGTTGTAGCGGTAATCCGTATCTGTGAAGCACACAGACAGAGAACATAACACGAGAGGAGCAATGATGATTCTTGCGGAGGTCAGCAGGAATAGTAGACACGATGAAACACAGGAGAGTTGAAGCGGTCTGGCAACCGGCAATGCAGTAGTCAGGAATCGGCTAGGACTGAAGACACGATGAACACAGGAGAGTTGAAGCGGTCTGGAAACCGGTAGTGCAGTAGCGAGGAATCAGCTGGGACTGAAGACACGATGAAACACAGGAGAGTTGAAGCGGTCTGGAAACCAGCAGTGCAGTAGCGAGGAATCAGCTGGAACTGAAGACACGATAAAACACAGGAGAGTTGAAGCGGTCTGGAAACCGGCAGTGCAGTAGCGAGGAATCAGCTGAGACTGAAGACACGATGAAACACAGGAGAGTTGAAGCGCTCTGGAAACCGGCAATGCAGTAGCGAGGAATCAGCTGGAGCTGAAGACACGAGGAAACACAGGAGAGTTGAAGCGGTCTGGAAACCGGTAATGCAGCAGCGAGGAATCAGCTGGAGCTGAAGACACGAGGAAACACAGGAACACCTTCAGAGACTCACAGGGAATGAGACTCCAAGATCAGGCCACGAGGTTTTGACCACAGGTGCTTTAAATAGGGAGTGTTGCCTGATCAGCCAATTAACTAAAAGCAACAGGTCTGAGGAGTTCATAGAGGCTGCGCATGCGCAGACCATCAGGATTGCGGGCGGCCACGGTTCCTAACAACGGGAGAAGAGGCACTCACAGTCCGGTGAGTGACAATCCCCTTTACTTGAGATGGACTTTGTTCTATAACGGTAGAGTGCAACATTAACCTTTGAGGGGTTGTTACGAGCCGCGGCGATGCCCAGCCGCCGCGACTCTCTTACCTGCGTCCCGGCCGTCGCTATGGCGACCGGGACGTCACTTCCGCCCATGTCCCGTCCGTTGCTGGGGCAACGCATAGACGCTTCAGTGCTGCGTCCCGGCGGTGAGAAGCCGGGCGCATGCGCTCAACTATAGGACAAACACCTTTTGCTTAAGTAATCTAGGGGCAAGGCTGAGGATAATCAGAGCCAGGCTCTGATTGGCTGGGCTTACTACTTAAGGCAATGAGGTCTGCTACCTCATTGCCGGTTATAGCTTCTGTTCCAGTCTGCTGACCAGCTCTGTGCCTTGTTCCTGTCTGTTGGAAAACTCTATTGACCACCCGTGTATGACCCCCTGCCTGGATTTGGACCCTGCCTGTGTTTCTCGTGACCTTGATCTCTGGCTTTTATACCGACCATCCTGTCTGCTCGTGACCCCTGACCCCAGCTTGTTTATCGGATCTGCTGCCGGCCCTTGACCTCTGCTCGGACTCCACTCCGCTTACCTGGGTTCCCACTAGTCTGTACGCACTTCACGACCCTCTGCTAGTCTGCAGCCAAGTCTGTCCCCACCACTAGGGGCTCCAGTGAACACCTGACTGGCAGAGCAGACTCTGGGTTGTGTTGTACTGGCTAGAGTTCCTAACAGGGGTGTCCAATAAATTCTGTACCTCATGCGCGAACTTCTCTGGTATATGTAGGAATACACCATTGGGGTACAGTATATGACACATCCCATTTTACATAACAAGTCCCTTCCCAGCAAGTTAGTAGGAGCTGCTGCAGACAAGAGAAATGAATGCTTGGTATGCAGAGGCCCGATAGTAACTTCTGTGTGTTTAGTTAAAGGATAATGCAACACTCTCCCCGTTACCCCCATAGCTGGAATAGCTTTACTGGTCACCTGTAGATTGAAAGGAGAGGTTATCACAGATCTGGCCGCCCCTGTATCTACAAGAAAAGTTTGTTTCCTACCAGCTATGTCAACTATTATTGTAGGTTCTTCCCTCAGACTCTCAGTTAACCTCACTGGTTGTAGACTACAGGTATGATCTGACCCCTAGCGCTGACTATCGCTTTCCCGCGCAGCATTTGCTGCTATAACATGAGCAAGCAGGTGTGAGTCTTCTAGTCTATTGGAATTCCTCCTTGGAGGATATCTATGTGACCCACCCTTATGTGTATTGTGTCTTTCCTTTTTACAATTTTTTATGAGATGTCCTTCTTCATTACAGTTGTAACACCTGACTATTCTATGTTTCTTGTTATGTGGGTTGTATGCTGGTGGTCGTGTATGCATTCCCTCTAGAGCTTGTATACTTACCGTCATTAACCTATCACTTTTCTCTTCCATCTTCCTAAAAAGGTTTTTGTCATGTTCCACAGCAGACTCCCTAAGAGAATCTACTGTGATGCCTCTCCAATAGGTAATGAGGTTTGTACCCTTGTCTTTAAATTTTCCCTAAGACCATCCATTAATACCCCTACAGCTACCTCCCTGTGATGTGGATCCTCACCTATGTTTGATATCCCAGTGAACCGTGTTTTCGCTGCCAGACCTCTAGTGAAGTAATCCGATGCAGTTTCACGATCTTTCTGTTTAATGGTGAAAATTTACTCCAATTTACTACTACTGGAAAATAGATGGCTAAATGTGAGACAATTTGTTCAATATTCTCTTGATTAACCTCATCTGTCAAGATGTTGTCTTCCTCCAACAGACAATCTTTAATACATTTTTGTATGTTAGTATTGGGGGGAAGACATGCCCTCAACACTACCCGCCAATCTTTATTGGTTGGTTCATGTGCGTTTCCTAAGTCTTTAACAAACTTTTGACACTTAGCCAACTCTCGAGGACCCCTAACACATAAATATCACAGTGAACCACAGGAATACCGCAGTACCCTGTCTCTTTCACAAGTCTGCTGAGTTTATTATCACTGGTAGCACAAAGTCGATACAATCAACCAGCCTTTCCAATATAATTCCTCCAAGTTGCTCTCCCAAGTCACAATCACGGTTTTCCTTACTGTGTGGTCAGATCGCACCGCTTACTAATACTAATTATCAGTAAACCCTGCGATAATTATTGGGCGCGCTTAGCGAAAACCTCCTTTGTTTTCGGCTTCGGTATACCTGCTTAATATACCGTTCATCAGTTGGGCACCTGTCTCTTCAGACATCAACTGACACTCTATTAAACAATATATCAAACCTTAGTGTATTTAAGTCACAAAATCACACAACATATACCTTTTCTGCGCAGAAAATAAAAGTTCCCAGCAATAGTAATAACGTTTCAGAGGCTTTAACAAGTGATTATACTATGCATGTATAACAACTATCAAAACGATTGTTTAAAAATGTGGCAAATCTACCGGAAGTTCACATACGCTAAGCAGGAAGTACACATACGCTAAGCAATGCAATACACTAAAAACGCAATATGACAATAAAAATAAACAGTTTTCTCTTTTGTCCCTAGATTCAAGTTAGCACTCCTTCAGATTATGCAAAAACGGACATTCGGTTTCACAACACTGATAAACAGGTTTTGAACACATTGCGTTCTTACCCGTATATGATGCGTCAATCCACCCTTTGTTGTACCCTTTGTTATGCACGTTTTTTTCGCTATCCAATAACAATTGTCGAATCTCGATTTGTGTTTCCAACGCACAAATATTTATTATCCAAAAGTAGCAGAATAATTCAAGCAAAATAAAATAAGTACAGCTGTTACTTATCGCAGGCGCTCTGGATCCAGTGAACAGTCATTCAGGTCTGAAGTCTGTGGTCAAAGAAGACTGGTCACTAGATGAAGAGCTCCTGCTTATATGCAGTCAGAAATACAGTAAAACAATGCAGATGATGTGGCTTGCTTCTATTGGTCCAGGTTCCAGGAACGTCCAGGGTGTTGCAGATCATAGGCTAGTTCAAACCAAAATATCCAAAGGTGGGGGTCATCTCTCCAGGGGTTGTGCTCTGACTTTCCCACCAAGAATCCAGTTACAACTAGTCTATTAGCATTTTATAGTCAGTATTTCTTTAAACATTTATTCCCTAACATCGCTAACTAGAGTATGCAATGTGCGATCTCTTCTGCGAAGGAACCGGACAACTGCTGATGAATAGGGGAATAAAATGATACCAGACATGACACATTTTCTTTAACCTGTACCATATGTTTTACTAACATGCATATAACTTATAATATTAAACATAAATACTACTTTATTTTGACATACATCACTATGTGTTGCAACTACAATTAATGTGTACTAATTACAAATGTGTGTGTTTGTGTGAATGTGTATAAAAGAGTAAAAGCTGTTATTGCCACGTGTTGCGGCTGGATACGTCCTTCCACGCCGTAGCGTGCTCAACGCATCTGTTCAGACAAAGTCAACCAAGTTTGCTCGATATCAATTGAAATCACTTTATCCAATTTGCTAACTTTGACGATAAATAGATAGATAGATAGATATATTGTGGCAAGAGCCCGCTACTGCTGAAGCACACGCAAACAACTTCTTCCTTTTTATGTAGTTTTATTGTCAGGATGGTAAATGTTTTGACACCGTACAGATTTCACAGCAATACTTGGAGACCCTAAACGCTAGCTAGACATAGCTCAGCTCTCTCAAGACCAGCCAGCTTTCCCAGCGTTGATCTCAGTACACAAATGATAGAAACAAGCTTTTATACCTGATACTCCTCCCCCAGCCTTAGCTTGATGGGCAGGTGACACACCCACCTTCTCTTTAAGAGGAAAAACCCATCACTGGCTCTGTTTGCACTAACAGACACAACCTGTCTGTTTGCTGAGAGGAAGGAGATTTCAAATCATGTAAGTTAACCAAACTTTAAACTATACATAAGTCTTTACCTGGTTTAACCTCAATCTAGGTGCATAACTGCGCCAATGTTTTATTCTGCTTGTATGCTTTCTCTGCATCTTGTCAGATAAATGCCTACCTTTGTTACATAGCATCTCCAAGTAGGGGGCCGCAGACTTCGCGAGGAGCGCATATTTTCATGACAATGCATTTGCATTCTTGTGCAGAATCCCAGGTCTATGTTCTACTGAGAACTTGAAAGGTTGCAGTGCCAAGAACCATCGGGTTACCTTGGCATTTACCTCTCGGTTGTTCTGCATCCATCTCAATGGTGCATGATCTGTTATTAAGGTGAACTCTCTGCCTAGGAGATAATAGCGCAGAGCTTCTGTAGCCCATTTTATGGCGAGACATTCTTTCTCCACAGTGGCATATTTTGTTCCCTTGGAATCAACTTAGGACTTCTTCTCCTGTGACAAGACTGCACCTAAGCCAACACCAGAAGCATCAGTTTGGAGGTAGAACCTCCGGGTAAAATCCGGTGCTTGTAGAACTGGGGAGGAACAAAGAGCTAACTGAAGATCAGACCAGGCGGCTTCTGCAGAGTCAGACCAGGTTAATCTATCTGGACAACTTTTTTTAACATGTCCGTAAGTGGAGCAGTTGTAGTGGCGAAGTGGCTTACAAACCGCCTGTAGTAACCTACTAAGCCTAAAAAGGTTCTTAACTGTGACTTTTTTCTGGTCTTGCCCAAATTTTGACTGCCTCCACTTTGTCTAGCTGGGGTTTTACACGCCCTCGACCAACAACATACCCCAAATATTTGGCTTCTCTCATGGCTATGGCACATTTCTCTGGGTAAGCTGTTAACCCTGCAGACCTTAATGAAGCTAAGACCGCCTCAACTTTGGCTAAATGTGATCCCCAGTCTGGGGTATAAATCACTATATTGTCCAAGTAAGCGGCTGCATAAGCTGTGTGAGGTCGTAGCAATTTATTCATGGCCCTTTGGAAGGTGGCAGGTTCCCCATGCAACCCAAAGGGTAGGACTTTATATTGATAGAGACCATCAGGGGTGGAAAATGCAGTCTTTGGCTTGGCCGTGGAAGTCAGGGGAACTTGCCAATAACCCTTTGTTAGATCAAGAGTTGTCAAATAGTTGCTACCAGCAAGATTTTCCACCAGGTCATCCACACGTGGCATCGGATAGGCATCAAACTGCGACATACTGTTTAGGCGCCAAAAGTCATTGCAGAACCTAATTGTCCCATTGTGTTTCGGAACAAGCACAATGGGACTATTCCACTCACTAGTGGACTCTTCAATCACTTCTAACTGGAGCATCTTCTCGATCTCCTTTCTCACGTCCACCCATCTGGCTTCTAGAATTCGATACGGCTTCTGCTTTACAATGACTCCTGGCGAAGTGACAATGTCATGTTGATTAAGGTAGTGCGCCCAGGGAGGAAAGAGAAGACATCCCTGTTCCGGCGAATCATTTCTACAGTCTGTTGTCTCTGCTTAAAAGACAATGCTGGCTCTATGGGCACTTCAGACTTTTCAATGGCAGTACTCACTACCTGAGGAGAGGTTTCCTCATCATGCCAAGGTTTAAGGAGGTTAACATGATATATTTGCTCCTCCCTTCTCCTACCTAACTGGCGGACTCTGTAATTGACAGGACCGACAGCCTCTAGAACTTCATATGGCCCCTGCCAATGGGCGAAAAGTTTGCTTTCCTAGGTAGGAACCAGGACTAGGACCTTGTCCCCAGGCTTAAAAGATCGAACAACAACACTTTTGTCATAACTTTTCTTTTGCGTTCCTGAGCCTCTTTTACATGTTGCTGCACAATGGGCCCTATCTTTCCTAGCCTCTCATACATTTGGGACACAAATTGTACTAGATTTGGCTCCCTGGGACCTTGTTGCTCTCACCCTTCTTTAACATATCCAAGATACCCCTTGGCTGTCTCCCAAACAATAACTCAAAGGGACTAAACACTGTTGAAGCTTAAGGTACCTCACGGATGCAAACATCAAATAGGGAATAAGAGTGTCCCAATCTTTTTTCTCTTGAGCCACTGCTTTCCTGAGCATGTGCTTTAATGTGCGGTTAAAGCGTTCCACTAAGCCATCTGTTTGTGGATAGTACACGGAGGTATGAAGCGCCGTAACCCCTAGCAACTTCCACATGTCCTTCATCAGTTTAGACATGAATGGAGTTCCCTGATCTGTAAGAATTTCTTTGGGTATTCCCAAGCGTGTAAACATCAATACAAGTTCTCTAGTTATGGTGCTGGACTTTATGTTTCGTAGGGGAATTGCCTCTGGATACCTGGTTGCATAGTCAAGCACCACTAGTATATACTGGTGCCCACGTGCAAATTTTTCCAGTGGCCCCACAAGGTCCATAGCTATCCATTCAAAGGGAACTTGTACTATTGGTATTGGAATGAGAGGTGCCCTGTACATGGGTTTGGGACAGGTTCTCTGAGAAATGGGACAGGACCGGCAATACTTTTTCACTGCCATGTGTACACCGGGCCAGTAAAACCTAAGCAGAACTCGTTTCCGTGTTTTATCCTCCCCTAGGTGTCCCCCACAGACATGTGTGTGTGCTGCTTTTAACACTAGGGGTACATGGTCCTGAGGAACCATTAATTGTTCTACTTTTTCCCCCTATACAATAGCAACTCTATACAGGAAATTATTTTTGACAATAAAATAGGGTATACCTTCTGCAGGCTGGGCGGCTTTTGCTACCTCAGTTACCTCACTCACACTTTTAAAGGCATGTTCCAATGTGACATCATTAAGTTGGTCCCGAGCAAAGTCCTGCAGAGGAAACAAAATTGGTATTGCAGACCAGTCCGTATCCTCACTGACAGGTGGGGTGGGCTCATCTGCGACATCACAGACCAATGCTAGTTTGGACTGTCCATGTTTCCCCGCAGGTGGATGCTTTTGTGGAACTCCTGCTGTGACTCCCAGGATGGCATTCCAGTTTGGCGATTCCCAAAGATCGATGTCCAGATGTTGTGGATTCTTAGGCGGTTCCTTTAAGACCGGGTTTCCGACCGTTGCATCAGTTGCCGGCATGTCCGGCCGGATCCGCTCACCGAGGACCTCATTAAACAGTGGGAAAACTCGCCCCAAACTGAGTGGATACGGGAGTTTAATTGCTAAGGCAGCTACCACTATAACGGTTTTGTCTTTGAGTGTGACTGGTAGTATTGTTCTTTCATACTCCTCTGTCGTGCCATGTATGCAAAGAACCTTCACCTTGGGCAACCGAGAAGTTATGGTTTCGGGTAAGGTAGAGCTGGAAACCAATGAAAGTTCACTCCCCGAGGCAACCAAGGCCAGAACAAGGTTTTGCTTGATTAGCACAGTCACCCGGAACAAACAAGGAGTTCCTGATGTGGGACTCATGGTAAAACAGTTTGGAAAAGCAGGCCCAATATGTGCCACGGAACAGTCCATGGGTTCCTGTAGTTTAGGACACTCTGCCTTAAAGTGGCCTTGCTCACCACATTCAAAACACTTCAGTTTAGACAGCTTTGCACCTGGCCCTCTGTCCGTAGCAGTTTTGCCTTTGGGCCCTGTAGCAAGGATTGTCAAACCTGGCTTTTGGCGTGGCAGCGGCTTTGGCACAAATGCAGGTCCTTTAGTCATTTGCTGTAGCGCACAAAACCTTTCTACCACGCTGGCAAGCTCTTCATAAGTTTGTGGGTATGATTGCAGAACTCACCTTTGCAAATCGCGGTTCAGCGCCCGGATGCAGTGATCTATCGCCAGAAATTCAATAATCCGAGAAGGTGAATTCTCCTCACGCTGCAGGCAGTCATTTCTTTAAAATTTTAGAAAGCTCAGCCACTTGCGCTCTGACTGGTTTTTCTTTATCATAGGGCCATTGGTGATAGCGCTGGGCTCGGCCTGGCCCGGAAACTCCAATGCGAGCCAATATCTCAGACTTTAGGCACAAATAATCAGAGGCCCGTTCCTCATCTAAATCCATATAAGCTCGCTGAGCTTCACCAATCAGATACAGCACCAGCCTTACAGTCCAATCTTTAGGAGGCCTTTTTGCCTTTTTTGCAAGTCTCTCAAAGGACACCAGGGGGTAAATGTATCAATATGCGGGTTCTTCAACACCCGAGTGTTCAGCCTCTTCCGCGATTAAATTTCAAGCGGCGCTGCATTGTAAAGGGAAGTTAACCCTTTACAATGCAGCGCCGCTTGAAATTTAATCGCGGAAGAGGCTGAACACGCGGGTGTTGAAGAACCCGCATATTGATACATTTACCCCCAGATATGCTTCTACGTCATCACCTGGTGACATTTTCTGGAGAACTGGACCAGGTGGTTCATTTCTGTCATGTCTCACCTGGCTTAACTCTTCTCTTAAGAGCCTTGTGTTTTCCACCTGTGCCTCGGCAACTCGTAGCATCTGAGCTTGCTGCTGTTGCTGCGCAGCGGCCACATTCACAAGGGTTCTCAGTACTTCCTCCATGTTGACGTTTGCGCGGGTTGGGTAGCGGAAACTTGCTTCCCGGAGTATCCCACTCCTGACACCACTTCTGGTGTACTGCTGAAGCACACGCGAACAACTTCTTTTTATGCAGCTTTATTGTCAGGATGGTTAAAATGTATTTGACACCGTATGAATTTCACAGCAATTATGGAGACCCTAAACGCTATCTAGACATAGACCAGCTATCTCCATACCAGCCAGCTTCCCCAGTATTGGTCTCTGTGAACAAATGACACAATCAAGCTTTTATACATGATACTACTCCCCCAGCCTTTGCTTGATGGGCAGGTGACACACCCACCTTCTCTTAAAGAGGAAACGCCCATCACTGGCTCTGTTTGCAGAGAGGAAGGAGCTTTCAAATCATGTAAGTTCATCATCATCAGCACCATTTATTTATATAGCGTCACTGATTCCGCAGTGCTGTACAGAGAACTCATTCACATCAATCCCTGCCCCATTGGAGCTTACAGTCTAAGTTCTCTCACACACAGACAGAGACAGATAGAGACTAGGGTCAATTTTTATAGCAGCCAATTAACCTACTAGAATGTTTTTGGCGTGTGGGAGGAAACCGGAGCATCCGGAGGAAACCCACGCAAAACCATACAAACTCAACACAGATAAGGCCATGGTCGGGAATTGAACTCATGACCTCAGTCCTGTGAGGCAGCAGTGCTAACCAATACACCACCGTGCTGCCCATAACTTAAGTTAAGCAAACTTTAAACTATAAATAAGTCTTTACCTGGTTTAACCTCAATCTAGGTGCATAACTGCGCCAATGTATTATTCTGCTTGTATGCTTTCTCTGCATCTTGTCAGATAAATGCCTCCCTTTGTTACAATATATATATATATATATATATATATATATATATATATATATATATATATATATATATATTAAAAAAAATAGTATAATTAGGAGGCACTCACAGGACTTTTCCAGAATATTAAAGTATTTATTCCATTAAAAATTGGGCAACGTTTCGGGCTCCACACAGCCCTTGAGATAAAGGGCTGTGTGGAGCCCGAAACTATGCCCAATTTTTAATGGAATAAATACTTTAATATTCTGGAAAAGTCCTGTGAGTGCCTCCTAATTATACTATTTTTTACATTCATGTTATTGGAGTTCCTGCACCCAGGCTGGAGAAATATCTACAAACGTGAGTGCCTTTCCTGGTATGTGTTTTTTATATATATATATATATATATATATATATATATATATATATATATATGTGTGTGTATATATATATATGTGTGTGTGTGTGTCGTGAACATAGAGAAGTTATTTATAAGAGATAAATCATAGCTGCAGTGTAAATATGTTATATCAGATGAATGAATTGTTAAGTTCAGCTATTACTTGTGTGTGAAGATAGGAGTGTCACATATGGCAGCTTCAAAGGGCTCTTGCTGTGAGATTGACACACGCCGGTTCCATAGCTAGGTGCTAGCATGTGACTTGCCCTTTAAGGAACTATGTTGGTGCTTGTCTTTTGCTTCAGAGTCTCTACCTTTCCATGGCTGTTTTATGTTGTCCTGATTGGCACCTCCTTCTGAAGCTTTTTGGTTCCTGAAGACTATTTCAACCTTCTGTGATCAGGGACTCATTGCCTGATCTTCATGTTACTCACACTGCCGTGGGTTCTGGTTGCATATCTGACTTCTTGACTATCTCCCGGATGTTATTTGTTGCCGAGTTCTGCTGGTCATCACCGCTCTCATCGGCTCCGCAGTTTACCACTTTGTGATCATTTACAAGCTGAAATTATTCGTTGATCTCCATCTGCACACCGAACTGTCTTGTGAGTTGCCTATTACATCTGCACTCCTATTTGGCTCAACTATCTCTCGGCCCGGCTGACTATATTCTTCGTTGAACTACAATCAAGTTCTTGTCATCTGTGGTTCTATGTCTGGCATGGCTATATTACTACTCTGCTGATTATTAGTTGCTGGACTGTTTGCTGAATATATATTGCCAAGCTAGTAGCCAGTTCCGTTATTCAAGTTGTGTGCATTATCAGCTGTATCCTGTCTAATGATGAACTCTTGCCTCTTGGTGTACTGGGATTGTATGTGACTCCTAGTGTTACGCACGGTTGGACTATTATTGCTACGCTGTACTTCTAAGCAACATTCAATTGCATGTTTCCTGATTGCCCAAGTTCTTGGACTGCATTAACATCTCCTGTTCCGCTGTTTGAACCATTATAATTACCTGTACCATCTGCTAAAGAGAATCATACTTCATCTGGATCAGCCAAGTCTATTTACTACTCATATTGGACTTTCAGCTGTGTCAGTGATTCTCCTGTGGGGCTGATCACAGCTGGACATACTTGCAGCCCAAGGCAGCATTTTGAAGACGTATACAGGTATATAGAAATATGAGCTTCCAAGGAAAATGCCTTCATAGTTCATATTTTGGGAAATCCTGGTGACCTCCATACTGAGGAGCAGAAATCACACCAGGGTTGTGAATGACAGGTACGGGAACAGCTAAAATCACATATGTTTGAAAAGGTATGTCACATTGTCAAAATTTCATGTTTGGTATTAAAAGATGGACAGGGTCATAGGGGATTTATTAATGATAAAATTGGATCTGTGTGACGCTCCACAGAAAAGTTAGGTCACATAGTAGAATTGGTTAGTAAATCAGACAACATGCAAATGGTGATTGAAGAAAGTGTCACAGGCCACAACCCCCAGGGAGTAGAAAGAGGTGTGAAAGTGTCTTTAAAATGCTGAAACCAGTTACAGCAAAGGGTCAGACTTTTTTGGGAAATCAATTCACAGTGATAAGCTGTGCATCTTCCTAGTCAATTTCCCATGGCACAGATTATGCAACTCAAGTAAGTGCTATTCTGAATGTAACCCCTTTTATTTTAAACTGTTTGCTTGTTAATCTGTCAATCTAATAATTGTTTATTCATTATTTTTTTATATCTGTATGCCCTGTACTTTTGTGTATTAAATCTATAATTTAATATGTTGTGTCCTTGATACTCTAACAAATCCATTAGCCTGTTAAGAAGAAAATAGCTCGGCCAAGTTAATCCGTTGAATGCCAGTGTGTGATTTGTTGATACATTTGATTAACAAGCTGTGTGTGCTTGCATTTACATTTGTGTAACAGTCTGGAGGTGTGAAGAGTTAACCCTTTGCTTGTTGGTATGAGTCTTGCTAGTCGGTGAGCAGATAGAAGCCTTGTGTGCCAGTGTGGGACAATATATTGGGGTCCTATTGCCCGTATTCAATAGGTGGTGGCAAAGCTGAAGTGTGTGAGGTGTGAGCGCTGTTTGGGGGCGATTCAGTAGGTCTATAACCTGTGTGACAGGTAAAGAGAGACTGTGGGCTGGAATCGTGTGACCTCATACAGCAAACACCCCCAAAGTCAGCTCATGTTTGTACCAAACACCAGAATGGGGAGGAAATGTGATCGAACTGACTTTGACTGTGGAAAGATTATTGGTGCCAGACGGCTTAAGTATCTGGCAGATGCACCATCTAGAACATATAACATTTGTAAATTTTCTTCACAATAGCGCAAATATATTTTCAGTACATGGTCAGCAAGGCCTGCTTATCAAAGGGGTCCCTCTCATCAACCACATTAAATAATATGAGGCTTTCTCTACCTTTGCCTACAGTGCCTGACATTGCTATTCTCCAAACCGATATCTCCCTCCTAATTCCCTCTGCTATTATGCCCTCTTTCCCTGCTCTTCTTCTAAATCTCCTAAAAAACCTTATGCCCTCTTACCTGCCTTGGGACATACTGGGCTTCTTTCAGATGCTAAAGTAGATTTTGATTTAATATTTAATGGTGAGTCTGAAAATATGATGTACCTGTTTTTTATTGTTATTTTAACCTCTGCCCTTACCATGCCTTTCTTTTTCTGTACACCTCACTAATTTCCTTAAAAATTAATAAACCTTGATTTCATAAAAGAATGCTAAGAGGAGTAATAGGCTGAACACGGCTAAACTCCTGGTGTGTGTCTGATAGGGACTTACCATTGAGGGTTAATGGTTCTGCATTGTCCAGCCAATGGGTGCCACAGGAAGGGCCCAAAATTTTCCCCTATATATCCTCCCTCTGTGAGCAGGCTGGTCTCTTGATTCCTGCATTGCTTGGGAGAAGACACAGAAATGAGTATTGTTTTATATTGTATTCTTTTTCTTTACCTCTCTTTTCTACTTCTGTTTCCTCTCTCTCCTAAATCTCTACCCCTCATTGCTGTCACTTTCTTCGTTAATCAGGTATCTTGCTCATTCCCATTTCTCCCACCTTTTGTCTCTTCATCCTCTGTCCCAACTTCATATTTGATTCTCCTTCAACAGCCATGCCCCACTGTCAACTGCCCCCCCCCACACACACACTTACTATGTCCAGACCGACCGAGAAAAACCACTCCCCCTCCTGCCAGTTTCTTGGACTCTTTCCCCCTCCTTGGTCAACGACAGAGTGATCTAGTCACTGCAGCTCCAGAAACCCTGCCTCCATCTGCCCGGGTCCCTGTTTCACATACAGTGTCTGCAGCACCTGAGCTCACTAGAAGCTCCGTCATTGTACAGGGTATGGGGCCTGACTGCTAGGGGTGGTGTCCAGATGGAAAGCTCAATCTCCGGAGCAGGTGGCGCTCCAGAGTGTCAACACTGAGTTTAAGCAGCAGGGAGAATGGATCATCTTCCCCCACTCCCTCCTTGCCTCTGTCTAGAAACAGCAAGGGATACCGCAGTTATCGAGATTCCCCTTACACGTCACACTCAAGAAAAAGGGGGTTTAGAGCCACCCCCTTCTCCTTTCCAGGTGCCTCTTCACAGGGGACAGGGTTAGTTTCCTCCGTCACCCCCCTATTCCACACAACAACTTGAGGATTAACATGGTAGGTGCTCATAACCCTTCACCCCAGCCCATTTCTATCAAGGAACACTTTAGGTGCCCCCCCCACCACTCATGTCCCTCACTTTCGATCTGCTGCCTCCCCCAATGGCCAGGTTTGTTGGATTATTATTATTATTATTATTATTATTAATTTTTATTTATAGGGCGCCACAAAGTATCCGTAGCGCCGTACAGGGACAAACAATGGCACAGTACAAGGTGAAACAGCACAGTACAAGAAACAGTAAGCACTATAACTCTGGGGGCTCAGGCACAGCATGAAAGAGAGGGAGGGAGGGGAAAAGTGAGTATAGGCAGGTAACTATGGCCCAAGAGGGTGGGCACAGATGACAGGTTGAGAGTCACTGAGGGGAGCGGAGAGAAGCGAGAGGAGACAGAGGGCAGAGGGGCCGAGAGGAGGTGAGCAGAGTAGCTGGAGAGCGCAGTTAAAAGTGATGGAAACAGGAGGTAGGAGAGCCCTGCTCAAAGGAGCGAAAAATCTAAAGGGAGGGGAAGACACAGACACATGGATGAGACGGAGAGACGGGAGAAACGGAGACGGAGTCGAGGAAGGGGGAGAAGGGAAGAAGGGATGAGAAAGAGGTAGCCGACCGGTGGGAGTTTAGGCATGAGACTGGAAGGCTTTAAGGAAAAGGTGGGTTTTTAATGTTCGTTTGAAAGAGGACAGATTAGGGGAAGTTCTGATGGAGTGGGGGAGCTTGTTCCAATGGAGGGGAGTGGCGCAGGAGAAGTCTTTAATACGTGCGTGAGAGGAGGTAATCAGAGGGGAAGAGAGGCGACGATCATTGGACGATCGCAGTGGGCGGGAGGGAGTGTGAATAGAGATAAGGTTAGAGATGTAGGGAGCAGTGGAGTTGGCGAGGGCCTTGTAAGTCAGAGTGAGGAGCTTGAAAAGGATTCTGTAGGGGAAGGGGAGCCAGTGAAGGGCTTGGTAGAGTGGGGAGACAGAGGTGAAACGGCGAGAGAGGAAAATAAGCCTAGCAGCGGCGTTAAGTACAGATCTAAGGGGAGCGAGATTAGAGAGGGGGAGGCCGATAAGGAGAAGGTTGCAGTAGTCCAAGCGGGAGATGATCAGAGAGTGGACGAGAGATTTGGTGGCATCCTGGGAGAGGAAGGGCCGAATGCGGGCAATGTTGCGAAGCTGGAAACGGCAGGATTTGGCGAGAGAGTGAATGTGAGGGGCAAAGGTGAAAGAGGAGTCGAGGATGACACCTAGGCAGCGGAGTTGGGGAACAGGGGAGATAGATGAGTTGTCAACATTGATAGAGAGGTCAGAGGGGAAGGAGGTACGAGAGGGAGGAAAGACAATGAGTTCAGTTTTAGCAAGATTGAGTTTAAGAAATCTAGAGGACATCCAGAAGGAGATGGCAGAGAGGCATGCGGATACCCTGGAGAGAAGGGAGGGAGAGAGATCAGGAGAGGAAAGGTAGAGTTGAGTGTCATCAGCATAAAGATGGTACTTGAGGCCGAAGGAGCTGATTAGTGCACCCAGAGAAGAGGTGTATAGTGAGAATAGTAAGGGACCAAGGACAGAGCCCTGAGGGACCCCGACTGGAAGGGAGGAAGATGGAGAGAGAGAATCAGAGGTGGAAACAGAGAAGGAATGGTCGGCAAGGTAAGAGGTGAACCAGGAGAGGACGGTACCGGAGAGGCCAATTGACTGAAGGGTGTGAAGCAGGAGGGGGTGGTCAATTGTGTCAAAGGCCGCTGAGAGGTCGAGGAGAATCAGGAGGGAGTAGTGGCCCAGGGCTTTAGCTGAGAGGAGATCGTTCGTAACTTGAGCCAGGGCAGTTTCAGTGGAATGGAGGGGGCGGAAGCCTGATTGGAGAGGGTCAAGGAGGGAATGTTCAGAGAGGTAAGTGGAGAGACGGTTGCAGACAAGTCTCTCGAGTATTTTGGAGGCAAATGGGAGAAGGGAAATGGGGCGGTAATTAGAGAGTGAGGTGGGGTCAAGGTTGGGTTTCTTGAGAATGGGTGTTTAAAGGCGGAGGGAAAGATGCCGGTGGAGAAGGACAGATTAAAGAGGTGACCGAGGTGGGAGCAGGTGGAGGCGGAAAGGGAGCGAAGAAGGTGAGAAGGGATGGTGTCCTGGGGGCAGGTAGAAGGGGGGGAAAGAAGAAATGAGAGAGTGGACTTCCTCACCCGAGATGGTGCGGAAGGAGAGAAGGAGTTGGTGGCTGGGGGGAGAGGGGGGGAGAGTGGAGGGGGGAGGAAAGGCGAGAGGGGGGTGGCGGAAGAGTGGGTGGAGGAGGAGATTTCAAGTCTGATGGCCGCGATTTTAGAGGAGAAAAAGGTGGTGAAGTCAGTGGCAGATAAGGAGGGAGGGGGGGGGAGGGAGGGGGGAGACAGGAGAGTGTTAAAGGTAGCGAAGAGGCGGCCGGGGTTGGAGGACTGGGAGGAGATGAAGGATTGCTTAGCGAGCGAGAGGGCAGAGCTGTAGGAGGAGAGGATAAACTTGAAGTGGAGGAAATCAGCCAGGGAGCGAGATTTTCTCCAGTGGCGTTCGGCAGTACGAGAGCATTTTTGGAGGAAGTGGGTAAGTTTGGAGTGCCAGGGTTGGGATTGGAGCAGCGAAGGCGGATGGGCTGGGCAGGGGCGACCGCATCAAGGGCGGAGGAGAGGGTTTGGTTATAGAGGGAGGCCGCCTAATTAGGGCAGGACAGGGTGGAAAGTGGAGAGAGGAGAGTTTCGAGAAAAGAGGATAGAATAGCAGGATCAAGGGTGTCGAGATCGCGCCTGGACCAGGTAGATTTGGGTGGGGGGAGGGGTTCAGGAGTAGAGGAGAGAGAGAATGAGAGGAGATGGTGGTCCGAGAGTGGAAAGGGGGAGATAGAGAAGTTGGACAGACTGCAACGGTGGGAGAAGACAAGGTCAAGGGAGTGACCAAGGCAGTGGGTAGAAGAGGAGGTCCATTGGGAGAGGCTAAGGGAGGAAGAAAGGGCGAGGAGTTTGACGGAAGCAGGGTCGGTGGGGTTGTCAATAGGGATATTGAAGTCGCCGAGGATAATGGAGGGGATGTCAGAGGAGAGGTGGTGTGGGAGCCAGGCAGCAAAGTTGTCAAGGGAAAGGGAGGAGGGCCCAGGGGGACGGTGTATGACAGAGACGCGGAGATGGATGGGGTAGAAGAGACGGATTGAGTGGACTTCAAAAGAGGAGAAGTAGAGGGAGGGTTCAGGAGGAATGAGTCTGAAAGTACAGGTGGAGGATAGGAGAATGCCCACTCCACCGCCTGGGCGGTCTCCAGGTCTGGCGGAGTGGGTGAAGGAGAGGCCGCCATAGGAGAGAGCGGCAGGGGAGGCAGTGTCGGAATCAGTGAGCCAGGTTTCGGTAATGGCAAGAAAGTTAAGAGAGTTAGATAAGAAGAGGTCATGGATAGAGGGGAGTTTGTTGCGGACGGATCTAGCATTCCAGAGGGCACAGGAGAAAGGGAGGGAGGGGAGATGGAGATAAGGTTAGCGGTGCGCTTGGGAGTGCGGGGACAGGACCATGAAGTTGGGCGAGGTGAGAGTATGGGTATGGCAAGTGAACAGGGAGGCATAGTGAGGTGAGGGAGGGGCGTGGGAGGAGTGGAAGAAGTAGAGGGTACAGAAGAATCGTCTGAAGCAGAGGGGCGGGAGAGGAGGACAGGGGGAGTCAGAAGGTAAACAAGAGGAATTGAGATAAGTGAGTTAAATAAAGTAATAGCCAACAATGACAATGGACAGGGGGAGTCAGAGGGACAGGGAGAGTCAGAAGGTAGACAAGAGGAAATGAGATAAGTGAGTTAAATAAAGTAATAGCCAACAATGACAATGACGGCGGGGAGAGGTGTGGCAAAGAGGCAAGGCAAAGCAAGCCATGTTAAATGAGACAGAGAGGCGTGAACGGGGAACAAAGAGACAAGAAAGGCCAATAGACGGAGAGCAGAGGAATACAAAGGGAGAAATAAAATGCGGTTGGAATAGATTAAGAAATGCAAATAAAAATAATTAAATAATAATTAAATACAGTAAATAAGAGAAGCAAATAGAAATAATTAAATACAGTAAATAAGTAAATAAGAAATGCAAAAAAAGATAAATAAATTCAGTAAATGCAATAAAAATAAAGAGCGAAAAATAAAAATAAAGAATGGAGAAAATAAATATAAAAATATAATAAATAAAGAAATAAATAAAGAAATACAAGTAGAATAAAAATAAGGCCTACAAAGGAAGCCGAGAACAATAAATACAGTACAATATGGACTAGGGTGAAAAACAGGAGAATGAGAACAAACCGGGAGATGAGACAAAGTCGCTGGAAGAAAGTCTGCGACGTCTGTGGTTGCCAGGAGACTTAGAAGCAGGAGCTTCAGGCAGCGGGTGTCCAGAGGAGTGCAGGGCCGATTACCACAGGTCGCTGTAGTCCTCAGGAGGGCCAGAGATCAGGAACGGCAGCATGCAGCAGGCAGTGTGGCAGGCAGGCCAGCAGGGACGGGAAGATCAGGCTGCGGGTGTCCAGGGGAACTTTTCAGGAAGACCAGATGGCGGTGACCAGGCGGTGACATGGGGAACTGGCCGGGATACACAGGCAGCTTAGGCGGCAGGAGACAGCGGACGGATCCGGGTGAGCAGGAAGCGGTAGCAGAGATGGCGGCGGCGGTCAGGGAGGAGCCACGTGTAGAGGATGGATGGGGAAGACGGCAGGAGACAGCAGGCGGGTCCAGGCAGTGGGAGACACGAGGCGACCCAGGCGGATCCGAGTTCCGTAGCAGCAGCAGCAGCCACCCCATGACTCCCCGCTATTATTCTCCCTGGAGTCTCAAGTTAGAGGGCCGCCTATTTCCCTTGCCGCACCCAAGGCCGGATTAACCATAGGGCTAACTGGGCTACAGCCCAGGGGCCTATGGCATCCAGGGGGCCCTTGAAAGTGCTCAGCAACAGTATTGATCGGTCGGGGGCGGGGGCGCCCCCGGCGCGATCAGTGCTGCTGAGCACTTTCACTGCGGTCCTTCTCCGGCGCGCTGTAGTCTCCTTACTGAGGAGATCTCCTGAGTCTCACTCTCACGAGATCTCCTCAGTAAAGAGCGTACAGCACGCCGGAGAAGGAGGTAAGTGCCAGGTGGGGGGCGCGGGCAGCTCGGATCACGGGGGGCAGGGCCCTCACGGGGGAATGGAGGGGGCCTCCATTCCCTTAATCCGGCCCTGGCTGCACCCCACCTATAAACCCACAAGCAGCTCACATGAGAGATTCATCTCACTTGCCACTTCGTGCCACTACTCGGTCATATAACCTGACATAGGTCCCCCCCAGCCACATACCGCTAACAACCTCAGCCCCTCCCTATCCATCTCAGTCTTGGCCTTTTCCCCTCCCGCTCTTCAGAGCATGGCTAGGTCCTCAGACACAGCCAGTGGTTCCCTGCTTCAGCCTCCCCACAACATGCCAGCCTCCTCCCAAGACGTGTACAGCTGGTCAGCCTCATACCCGCCCCCTCGTTCCCAACCCTCGTTCAGGGAAACATCCAGGCATCCCGCAGACAGAAGGTTCCTGCCTTATCCCAAAAGTTACCAACACTCACCCCTACAATCCATACCCAGTTCAAGAACCCCCCAGCCCCAGTGTTTACATTGACAAGTACGCCCCTACCCCATCCCAGTCCACTTCACAGATAATTACCCACCCGCATGCACAGGATGTGGAAGGTACCTCTCTAAAGCCTAGTCAAAATTTGCCTATTGTTGCCTCTGTTTCAGTTTGACAGGCTGCTCCTAATTCTGAAACTAGGCCCGGGCCCAGCCACGAACTGTCTGGGGAAAGTATATATATAACCGACCCCACCTACGGCAGCCACGACAACACAAGAAACAACTACAGAAGTCCAATCAGGTCAAGTCAGTGACAATAACCTTCTTAAACTAATCATTAGCGTATTGCCAGTTATAGCATCTGATTCCTACGAAACCCTCCATTTTAGCGTAGCCTTCGCCCTGTCAAGTTCTGCATCCTGCAGCTCCTGTCTGCAAGGAACTAAGTTGGACCTTTGTATATATATATAAATAGAGAGAGAGAGAGAGAGAGAGAGAGAGAGATCCTGCCTGTAGTACCACTGTTCCACCAAAGGGGCCACTGTGATACCTAGACTGCTCTATTACCTGCCAGAGCTCCCTTGTTACTCCAGTATGCTTAACACCTGCCTCTGGCCTATAAAAGCCTGCTTGTCCCAGCAACCTTTGCCTTGTTACTCCAGTATGCTTAACACCTGCCTCTGGCCTATAAAAGAATGATTGTCCCAGCAACCTTTGCCAGATCATCTATTGCTATTCCTGTGTCCTATCCTAAATGATCTCCTGGTATTGACCTTTGCTCGTCCCTCTGTTTTTGCACCTCTTCCTTTAACCCTCGGCTTGTCTGTGACTCTATACCTGCTTGCAGCTCTCCAGTTTTTCAGCATCATCCTGCTGCGGAGTATTACCACCAATACCTGCTTTCAGCTCTCTAGTGTTTATGCATTATCCTACTGCAGTGTATTATCACCAATACCTGCTTTCAGCTCTCCAGTGTTACAGAGGACTAACCTGATGCAGATTGTTACTAGCAGTCTCCACTACGTCCTGGTAAAGTTCTGCAGATTATCGCATCCTGTGTCTATTACCTTCAGTGCCTTGCTCGGCAGACTGTCGCACCTTGTGTGTCATCTCCACTACTTTGTGGTAAAGTTCCTCAGACCATCTGCATCTGTTGTTTACTGGGTTCTCTTGCTGTTTCTGCCATACCCTACCGTTCAGCATCCTGAAACCTGTGTAACCGGTGTTTAATAAAAAACACTTTGTTCACTACGCTCTCTCTGTGATCTTATATTGGGAATCCTGACACTCCCTCGCTTTTCAGGGTGCTTTTCGCGTGTGCGAGTAAGTTGCTCAGTCCAGGGAATGCTGCACTTTTAGCTAGGAACATGCTGATATCCATTTGTCTTGCAAAGCTGTTAAGTCCAACACGGATCAATTCGGCAAAGGGCAGTGGCTATTTGCCTGTCCAGGGGGACCAAAGTATATGCCCAGTTGCCCTGTGTGCAAGATGGGCAAGGGTGCGCCCCAGAGGGGAGACATCTGGTTGATACACGCTGATGGCTCTCCCCTAATGAAATTTCAATTCAACGCACTCATGAAGTTCTCTCTGGTTCGAATAGGCTTGGACCCTAAACTTTACGGCTACTGCTGCAGCCAAGACGGGAGCTTCTACTGAGGCTATTAAAACACTCAGGCGCTGGAAATCCGCAGCCTACAAGGATTAGGCCCCAACCGTGAGCATCCTCCCATACCTCAGTAGATAACCCAGGATTTGTGGTGTGCCTCCGGGGTTTTTATGGGTTTTCACCTTCGTTTGGGCTACCGTGCTCCCCCCCCCAGCCCCTTCTACACCCCAACCCCAACTTGACCCTTCGCCTGTAGAGACACGCTTTAGTGAAGTGGCTCACTGCTAAAGGGGGCATGCATGGATAACACAGCCTGAGCTAATCGTGGTGAATTTAGTTGTACTACATAGCTTTATCTGCCTTGCCCTAGGTTTCACCCCCTTGAAGATCAAGATTTGTAATAGGGGCCATTCTTTTGTGTATTGGGCAGCCAGACACCGATTAGTCAAGGACTGGAGTTCCTTTACCCTCCCAGTTAACATCAGGTGGGTCGGGAGGAGGGCTTAAAATTTGAGTCGCTTATTCCCCTCTTAGAGGACGAAGTTAAGAACCATGGGTCTCTGTACATATTACTAATACACTTGGGAGATAACGACCTAGGTAAGGGTAAGTCGCTAGGTCTACTGATTGCTATAAGAGAGGACTTACGGACCATTCAGGCCCAATGCCCATCAATTGCCTTGCTATAGTCCAATATGATTCCCTGACTCTCCTGAAGGTCGCTGCTCCCTAATAATAAAATGGGCATCATCCTTAGGAAATTGATCAGATCCACAGAGCGAATCATAAGGGAACTAGTGGGTATGTCTATTGCTCACCTTTTATTAACGGTTGGATCAAGGCCACCTGTTTTGGCAAGAAGCTGTGCATTTGAATAGCGAGGGAATGATAATCTTCATTGAGCAGCTTTTTGCGCATTTGAGTAAGGCAGTGAGATCACTGAGTAGCAGGCTGTGATTTCCTTAGGGAATCTCAGCTTTGGTAGAAGAGCGGGCAGTCAGCAGATAATAAGCATATGGTGTTACCTATATGGCTGGGGTCACTGCCCCTTCCGAAGAATTAGGACTCTTGGTCCTTCTGAGTGGAGGACCCCATGGCAGGTTTTGAGCAGGCGCCAATGTCGAGTCCAGGAGAGGCGCAGTCGCCTCGTTAGCCCAATTTAGCACCAGTCAGTCATAAAGGAGTTTACTCCTGGGATCAGTGGTATGACCTTCCACTGTTTGGCTTTGCATTTTATTGCTGACTGCTCTGCTCTCGCTGCCAAAATGTTAGAGTTTATTTTCATTTAAATGAAAATAAATTGTGACCTTTTGCCAAGTTATATTTGGTGTCCGTGTAGTTATTACATGCTAACAGTAATGCTAAGTAATAAGAAATAACATTCTGTTAATGGTTTAAGTGCATGGAAACGGGACATCTAAACTATGCAGTTTATAAAAACACAAGAGAAATGTGAGATTCTAACAACAATATCTATACATTTAAGGTATATAGTTAGTTGCCAAATTCCCAGGGGAATTAGGTAAGTGCACGAACTTACAGCTAAAGGGTCACAACATACAAAACCCAGTTTTGTAAGAGGTGACATAGAGTTCAGCTATAGCATACTAGGAATCTGAAACAGTCCCAGAGGTGTACCGCCACACCGATGAAAGACGTTCAGTAGGTAAGCATAGAGGGCCTGAATCAATAAGGAGCGTATCTATGTTTTTTGTGCATATCGTATGCAATTTCCTTCTGCTCATGCCCAGAATGAGGACACTCGGCCTTCAACAAAAGCAAGTCCGCTGCGTATGCCAACGCAAATGACAGTTACGACGGAGTGAAAGGGACGGAAAAGGAACGTGTGCACGTACTCAATGCACAATGTGGGCGTGCCACACTCAAGCAGCTACGTCAGAATGAAGCTCTTTGTGTGTAAGAGTCTCGTGTTTCTGCCATATCGCTTGCACCAGATAAAAGGTCTAAGTCCTGAGTCAGTATCGTATGCATGCTATAACATGTGTCTGCAATCAATAGCAACTGTAAAAGTTTATTTTATGTACAGTAGACATTAAGGACAGCCATTCTCTTTCCATTTCTAATCATAAATGACTATATTGCAGGTAATATTAATTGATATTTTTTTTTCTGTGCGTTATTTTGAGATTTCATATTCCACATATGTATTGTACGTATCCTGCAGTGTCTGGTCTAGTACAGCAGAGTGAACCTACACCGATAGTCAACACCACACGTATCTTGAGATACGTTCTTTGCTAACTCCTTGAGAACAACTGCACGATGCGCTCAGTTTGCGTGCCTTAATGACTAAGTGCTTTGCATAGGAAAGAGAAAAGGCTTATAATAGAACAAATTACATTTTTAATGCTTAAGAAAAGATACAATTGCACTTACAATCAGTGGCATTTACTTCAGGCTTGGATGTTACACAAGTGGATTGGAGTTAACCTGTCCAGGTACTCCTTTACTAAGCATACGGTAAACTCTTTCCCCCTCAACAGGTAATCTGGAACTGAGGTGGTAATTATGAGAAAATCCTTCTATAAACAGAATGTATGTGGATAGTTACTTCTGATTGCACCAGTATGACCTACATGCGCATTCATTTTGCTATGTATTTATAATCTTGCCATTTGAGTTATTGCAGTCTCATTTTGATTTATCTTTTTGCAATGGAGTTTTATGTGGAAAACCTTGCAGTTATATGAGCATGTTTAGTTCCTACTTCCTTTTTAACCTATTAATTTTTCATTCAATTTTAAGCAAGTATATGTGATACAGAAAAAAAAACGGTAAGGAGAAGGAAAACATAAGCAACGAAAACATATGCAGCAAATAGTAATGGTACCTAGCTTTCACTCCGACAGGTACAGCTAACAATAGGAGAATAAGCTGAATCTTAATCAGTTATAGGATAAGAGAGTATCAAAAAAGATATAATAAAAACACTACGGCTAACACCAGCATTTATGACAGAGACCTTGTTGACATGAGGGTAAAGGATAAATTATGTATGTGATATTTATAAGTAATTTTTTGATGATGGTCTAACACTTCTGTACTAAACACATGCCAGTTGTGCCACTTAACTACGGGAGAAGTGGCAGGTGTTGAGAATTTGCAGTTGAAGATCTCCATTTCAAAACTTTTCTGCACCTTAGGCTATTTGAGGGAGATTGGGTCCTGTCCATTGTTGAGCAATTGCTGCTTGAGTCGGACATTACCATTGACTATCTCGGGAGTCAATTTGACTTCGAGGCCAATGACTTGAAGCAGTAAGTTGGTAACCTCTGCCCATAGTGGTTTAATTATTGGGCAGTCTCAAAATATATGGAGCAAAGTGCTTTCACTTCCTCATTTCTTCTAGCAGTGCTTGGATTTGTTCGGCCAAATCCTGCCTGTTTTAGACGGGGTCAGATAAAGTCTATGTGTCATTATAGTTAATGTTTTGATAAAGTCCCTAGACTTATAGTTAGTAAAAATACTTTCTCAGTCTTCATTTGACAGGGACAAATTTAGCTGAGTTTCCCTGGAGCGCTGTATCTGAAATCTATTTGGTTGATTAGGAAATAGAATGCAATTGTACCAGGAAGAGATATCTCATTTGTGTGACTGATGTGTTAATTTAATGAAGATCCATGGAGGAGGTAATCCAACCACAGAATACTTTGTAGTGTAAGCTTGTAACCAGTGATTCTTTGTAAATATTAAAAAAGTCATGACTATTTATGCTAAACCTTGTGAATTTGTGCAAAGGACATCCCAGTTTAGTTTTCAAAAGAATTATAAATATGAATAATTCCTTTTCTTGCCACTTGGTTAGGTTAAGATTAGGGATTAAACAAGTTAATGCATTCAGATATAACTTTAATATTGGAAGAGAGAAGGAGTCTGAACATTCAATAGTTTTGTCCCAAATACGGAGGGCATCAGTGTCTTAGGAGTATGTTTTCCAATTGGCCTGTTGTGGAGGGTACCCAGAGCAGATTAATCAGGAGAAATCTTGCTACTACTTCTACTTCTAGATTAACCTGTCACACATCGAAGTCTGGCAGTTACTTTTCAAACCTGCTGTCTAACACTCTCCCTCTATTCAGGTGCAGAACCTTGTGCCATAATAATAATAATACTTTGTACAACAGAAGGTACATGTCCCTTTAGGAGCTCTGAACATGTGATCATGTGTTTGGTCCTCAAACCCACCCTGCTCATCAGTTCAGCTATTGAAAACCTGAAAAGTATGCAGGCCTGTGCCAGAGTATTAGGCTCTATACCTTTACTCCAGGATTCCTGTACATATTGTGGCTGATTCCTGTGTAAACTGACCGGGACTGTTCCTGACTTCTCTTCTGCCTGTCATTTGGTACTGTGTATTCCTGATTTTGCTTGTTCTGGCAACTCTTCAGTTTCCTGATTTGGCTTTCTGCAGTCCGTTTGTGTACCAATCCCGACTATGATGACAAGTCTCTTGCACTTTCATACCAGCTTGTCCCGCCTGGAGGCAACGCAGAGGGCCATGACCTGCGAATCTACCTGTAGCAGAGCCCAAACTCTCTGGTGAAAACAGGTAGTTCATTAGACTTCGAGCCTCTGTTACTGCCAGTGCTAATTCAGGTTGGTGAAAGTGAATCCACTCTATCTGCTAGAATTGTGATGGAACCAATTCTTCAGTTGGTCTAAGAAACAAACCATCCAATATTTGTCAAAATTTGGGAATAGAATTCCTCCAAGCTTTTTGGGAAGGGACATATGTTCTCTAGCTAAATAAGACTTTTTGCCTCTCCAGATAAATTCTGAGGTAGCTGAATAAACTTTTTTACCAATGTTCACTATACTATAAATGGGTTAGTTCTAAACAGGTAAAGGATTTTAGGTAAAGCATTTTTATTATAAATTTATTATAAAAGGGCTATTGGACAGTGAAAGGGGTATTTGCTAGGTTTAGGAATAGCAATTATTTGTGCTTCCAGCATCTCTTGTGGGAAAAAACACTCTCTGAGGCTTCATTATAAACTATAGTGAATAAGGTCCTGAGGCTTTATCTTAGCTAAGTATTTAATAGTTTCTCTTACTTCGCTTTCAGTCCATTAATTATTTAGAGATACTTCAAAGGAGACCTTTCTTCGCTGCTTTACTGCTGATAATCAGCAAATGGTCACAATTTCTTCCCTGGGCAGAATTTTTACACAATCAGCACATCCACGAATCCACCGGCTTCTCCCCATTCTTTATTGTGACCGGGACGCATCCTACTATACCGGATCCTTTCCCTAGTTCCTCCTCCTCAGTTCCAGAGGTGGACACTCTCTATCGAGAATTCTCCCTTTTCTGGGCCAAAACCAAGACGGCCCTGCAGAAAGCTACACAGCACCACAAGATTTTTGCGGATCGTCACCGAAGACCTACTCCTCTATTGAAAGTAGGGGACCCAAGTATGGCTGTCTACTAAAGACTTGAAGTTAAAAGTACAGTCTATGAAGATGGCTCCACGTTTCATCGGTCCCTATACCATCACACAGGTCATCAACACTGTGTCAAAATAAAGCTACCTGCTTCATTACGATGCCACAACACCTTCCATGTGTCCTTACTTCGACCGCTGGTGCTCAACAAATTATTTGTTCTTCCATCTCGACCCCCTCCAGTTCAATCTTCCTCGGGAACAGAGTTTGAGATCAGCCGAATCCTGGATTCCCGTATCCGCTACGGACGGCAGCAATTCCTTGTTCATTGGAAGGGATTTGGTCCAGAAGAGAGATCTTGGGTGGACAAACCAGATCTTCATACCCCCCTGCTACTCAAAAGATTTCTCCAACAGAGGGGAGGAGGAGGAGGGTATACTGTCAGGCGCCCTCCCACGGTCTCCCCAGGACGGTCGCCTGTGCTGCCTTCTAGCGTGTCTGGTTGCTTAGCAACCAGGCCCATCACTGTACACACGAGTGCTAGGCAATGGGACGCTACCCTCTGATATCCCCCGGCGCTATTATGACAGCGCTGCGGCGCTGCTCCCCATTGCGCCACAGTACTATTTAAACTCCTCCTGGCCTTCCTACCAGTGCCAGAGTATCAGGTCCCTACCTGCCTCCAGCATTCCCAGTGTTCCTGTATCCTTTGCCTGTTCTGATAATTGCCTGCCTGCCGGTGACCCTTGTGACCTGGACCGCTTTGACTACCCCTTTGGATCTCAATTTGTACTGTGCTTCCAGAACTTTACTGACCCGACTTGTCTCACCTTCCCTTCGGATACTCCTTGTGTACCTTCATTGCTTGCACAGTTACCGACCCGGCTTGTCTGACAACTCTTCTCTCGTTCTTCGCTATCTGACTCGTGGAAGGACCGCGACCTGCGTGTCTCCTGCAGCTGAGTCCATACCTCCTTGCGGGGGTCCCTGGTGAACACCAGGGGCACGTTAGACTCCACACCTTCCCTTGAGTAGTGCCAACGATAGAAGGTACGCAACACTCAGTCGTGACACTATACTCTGGCCATGACTACAGAAGGGTCTGATGAACCCTCAGCCCGGGAGTTACTTCTTCATCTGGCTTAGCGAGTGGAGCAGCAAGAAGCAGCCCACGCACACCTCCTACAGTGTGTCCAAGGTATCACCACCCGCTTTAATGCTTTACAGGGCTCTCTGCCTGCTACCCCAGCCATAACCTCCTCCACGAAGGCATCTTCTAGCGTGGTTACAGTCTCCAAGGCAGCCTCCAGCCTGCGCATTTTGGCTCCAGAGAAGAATGACGGGGATCCTAAGAAATGCAGGGGTTTCTTAAACCAATGCTCCATTCAATTTGAATGTAACCCTGGAGTATTCCCTTCAGAACGCACCAAGGTAGCGTTTATTATCTCCCTCCTGAGCGGTCAAGCACTTGCCTGTTCCTCGCCCCTGTGGGAACGAGGGGATCCTCTTCTTAGCAACACCACCTCCTTCATTGAAGCTTTTAGGAGAGTCTTGGATGATCCTGGGAGAGTAGTCTCTGCGGCTACCAGTTGTCTGTTGGGCAATATGCAATTCAGTTCCGGACCTTGGCATCTGAACTTAAGTGGAACAACGAGGCATTGGTGGCAACATTCTGGCAAGGTCTAGTTGATCGGATCAAAGACGAATTAGTTTCCCGGGATCTTCCTTCTGATCTTGATACCCTTATTGCTCTTTGCATCAAGGTAGACCTGCGTTATCAAGAACGCACGCAAGAACGTCCCATTACTAAACGGATTATACCTCGTCTAGCTCTACAATTCCAAAACCCGGTTCTGCCCATGTATGAACCCATGCAAGTTGGACATTCTCGATTATCTCTGGAAGAAAGGGTAAGGCAGTTCAAGCAACGTCTCTGCCTTTACTGTGGAGATTCCGGACACCTTCTCAGAGTCTGCCCCAAGAGATCGGGAAACCCGTCCTCCTAAACGGTGGCAAAGAGGCCGTTTTAGGAGAATCCACAGTTGATCCCTATTCCAAACATACCCCAGAGCTTCTTATGGCAGTCACCCTGAGCACCCCCAAAGGTCCCTTCTCTACCACGACCTTTGTGGATTCCAGCTCCTCTGGGAACTTCATATCTGCCACTCTCGTTTCTGGGCTCCAAATTCCTATACTTTCCTTGCCTCAACCATTGTCTTTAACGGCAGTGGATGGTAACCGTGTCGTTAGCGGTTCCATCTCATCCGCCACTGCTCCAATTCGGTTGATGGTAGGAGCTCTTCATAATGAGATGATTCACTTCTTGGTGTTGTCAAAATCCATTAATCCTCTCATCTTGGGGCTACCTTGGTTATGAATGCATTCACCGCAGATGGATTGGGATCGTGCTCAGGTTACCCGATGGGGTACAGAATGTCATTCCAGATGCTTGTCCAGAGTTCAGTCTCCTGGTTCTCAAGTAATTGCTCATTCTACAGTTATTGAGTCTGTCCTTCCGGCGGCCCATGCCGAGTTTCAGGACGTGTTCAGCAAGACCGAAGCTGAGACCCTACCCCCCATCGTCCCTGGGACTGTTCCATTATTCTGTATCCTGATCAACGTATACACAAAGGGCGAACTTATCCTTTATCCCTTCCCGAGACCTTGGCGATGTCTCAATATGTCACAGAAAATCTGAAACGAGGGTTCATTCGCAAGTCCTCCTCTCCTGCTGGGGCCGGATTTTTCTTTGTCAAGAAAAAAGACAGGTCCCTCTGCCCGTGTATTGACTATCGTCCCCTTAATCAGATCAAAATCAAGAACCAGTATCCCTTACCCCTTATCTCTGATCTCTATGACAGGATCAGTGGGGCTCAAATTTTCACCAAATTAGACCTCCAAGGGGCCTACAACTTGATTCGCATTAAAGAGGGCGACGAGTGGAGGACAGCCTTCAATACCAGGGATGGCCATTTAGAGTATTTGGTAATGCCCTTCGGCCTTTGCAATGCCCCTGCCATCTTTCAGACTTTTGTCAATGACATCTTTCAAGATCTGCTGTACACCTCCGTAGTGGTCTATTTGTACAATATTTTAGTGTTCTCTAAAGACCTGAGTTTTCACCAGGAACAAGTGAAGGAAGTCTTACGGAGACTACGCAAATATCATCTCTATTGCAAACTGGATAAATGTGTCTTTGAAGTATCCCAAGTACCCTTCCTTGGTTTGATTGTATCTGGTTCAGGACTACAGATGGATCCCACCAAGGTGTCGGCTAACTTGGATTGGCCTCAACCGCAGGGTCTAAAAGCAATTCAGAGATTCATCTGCTCTGCTAACTATTATCGGCAGTTCATTCAAGATTTCTCCTCCATTATGGCTCCTTTTACAGCGCTAACTAAGAGATCTGCCAACCCTAAGATCTGGTCTCCAGAAGCTATCTCTGCCTTTGCTACCCTAAAGAAAGCATTCTCCTCGGCTTCTGTTCTCTCCCAGCCGGACCAGGAACGACCTATCTTTGTGGAAGTGGATGCTTCTTCGGTGGGCATTGGAGCTGTGTTATTCCAAAAGACGTCCTCAAGTACTCATTCCCCATGCGGGTTCTTCTCCAGACGATTCCTCCCTAGTGAGATCAACTATGGAATCAGAGATAAAGAACTCCTCGCTATTAAAGAGGCACTTGAAGAATGGCGTCATTTACTGGAGGGCGCCTTGTACCCTGTTACCATATTCGCGGACCATCGGAATTTGATATTCATTCGTGAGGCTCGCCATTTAAATCCTCGGCAAGTCCGCTGGGCATCCTTCTTTGCTTGCTTCAACATGACTCTTACATTCTGTCCGGGTGCTAAAAACGGGCGAGCAGACGCTTTATGTTGTTCCTTTGATGATTCTGATCGCCTAAATCCATTGGTCCAATGCAGCATCGATCCCTCTAATATTCTGGCGTTTACTAATACTGAGACGCCGCGATCTTTTGTGGAACCACACCTGCGACTTAAGACGTTAGAGTGGGCTCATTCCTCCCACATCGCGGGCCACGCTGGAGTAAAAAAGACCACAACTCTACTCTGTTGTCCTTTTTGGTGGCCCCCCATACGTACCAATATACGTGATTTTACTGCAGCTTGCACCATCTGTGCCTAAAACATTCAGGAAAGTCCGTGCTGGGTTGCTTCACCCTCTGCCCAAACCCAACGTCCCCTGGAAAAGTATAGCGATGGACTTTATTACTGACCTCCCTTGCAGTTCCGGATTCAATACCATCTGGGTTGTCATCGACCGGTTTTCCAAGATGGTTCAATTCATTCCCCTCTCAGGTCTACCTTCGGCCAGTCGCTTAGCCGACATGTTTATTAAAGAAATCTTCAGATTGCATAGTTGCCCTAAAGAGATCATTTCTGATTGAGGGGTCCAGTTTACCTCCCGATTCTGGAGGTTCTTCTGTAAGAAACTGGATATTGAATTAAAGTTCTCTTCGGGGCATCACCCCCAGACCAATGGCCAGACTGAACGGGTCAACCAAGATTTGGAGACCTTTTTTCGCTGCTTTACTGCTGATAATCAGAGCAAATGGTCACAACTTCTTCCCTGGGCAGAATTTTTACACAATCAGCATGTCCACGAATCCACCGGCTTCTCCCCATTCTTTATTGTGACCGGGACGCATCCTACTATACCGGATCCTTTCCCTAGTTCCTCCTCCTCAGTTCCAGCGGTGGACACTCTCTATCGAGAATTCTCCCTTTTCTGGGCCAAAACCAAGACGGCCCTGCAAGAAAGCTACACAGCACCACAAGATTTTTGCGGATCGTCACTGAAGACCTACTCCTCTATTGAAAGTAGGGGACCAAGTATGGCTGTCTACTAAAGACTTGAAGTTAAAAGTACAGTCTATGAAGATGGCTCCACGTTTCATCGGTCCCTATACCATCACACAGGTCATCAACACTGTCTGTGTCAAACTAAAGCTACCTGCTTCATTACGATGCCACAACACCTTCCATGTGTCCTTACTTCGACCGCTGGTGCTCAACAAATTCTTTGTACCTCCATCTCGACCCCCTCCAGTTCAATCTTCCTCAGGAACAGAGTTTGAGATCAGCCGAATCCTGGATTCCCGTATCCGCTACGGACGGCAGCAATTCCTTGTTCATTGGAAGGGATTTGGTCCAGAAGAGAGATCTTGGGTGGACAAACCAGATCTTCATGCCCCCCTGTTACTCAAAAGATTTCTCCAACAGAGAGGAGAAGGAGGAGGGTATACTGTCAGCCGCCTTCCCACGATCTCCCTGGCAAAGCAACCAGACGCGTCACTGCACACCCGAGCGCATCCCGTTGCTAGACATCCCTACCTGCCTCCAGCATTCCTAGTGTTCCTGTATCTTTTGCCTGTTCTGATAATTGCCTGCCTGCCTTTGACCCTTGTGACCCAGACCGCTTTGACTACCCCTTTGGATCTCAATTTCAGAACTTTACTGACCTGGCTTGTCTCACCTTCCCTTCGGATACTCCTTGTATACCTTCATTGCCAACATAGTTACCGACCCGGCTTGTCTGACAACTCTTCTTTCGTGCTTCGCTATCTGACTCGTGGAAGGACCATGACCTGCGTGTCTCCTGCAGCTGAGTCTATACCTCCTTGCGGGGGGTCACAGGGGCACGTTAGACTCCACACCTTCCCTCGAGTAGTGCCAACGATAGCAGGTACACAACACTCAGTCGTGACAGCGCCTTTTTCTCCCGCAAGTTATCTGCTGCAGAGGCCAACTATGATGTTGGCAATCGGGAGCTCTTAGCCATCAAATGGGCTTATGAAGAATGGCGTCACTGGCTGGAAGGAGTCAGCCATGTCATCTCATTCATCACTGACTATAAGAACCTTCAGTACACTGAGTCTGAAAAACGCCTGAATCCTAGGCAGGAAGGTTGGTCATTGTTCTTTTCCCGTTTCCAATTCGTTATCACTTGTAGACCAAGAATATCAAGGCAGATGCATTATCTAGAAGCTTTCTCTCTCATTGCACCAGTTCCGAAAACGCTGACTATAATACCATCTTCTGTTGTTCACGTGGGGTTAGCCCTGGACTTGGGTATAATCCTTCGCATATTTAAAAAGTTGTCTCCCTCTGAGACACCCCCAAACCGCTTATTTGTGCCAGTTCACCTTCGAAAGGCTGTCCTCACTGAAGCCCACGAAAATAAGACTGCTGGATATCCTGGTATCTTTAAAACCACAGAAAATCTCTCACGTTCTGTTTGGTGGCCCACCATGTCTTCAGATGTCCGAGACTTTGTTACATCCTGTGAAACTTCTGCTAAAAACAAAACCTCTAGGAACCGCCCTTAGGATCAACTTATGACATTATCTGTCCCTACAACACCTTGGACACACTTGTCTATGGATTTCATTGTGGGTCTCCCATCTTCAGCAGGCTACAATAATAGTTGGGTAGTGGTTGACCGCTTTAGTAGAGTCTTTAGAGTCTAGCGTCACTTTTTGTCCAGCATATTTTTTGGCTCCACGGCCTATTATAATTATTATCTTTGACTTATAAGGCGCCACAAAGGGTCCGCACCACCGTACATTACATATACAGAAAACAGATCCAAGATACATACAAAAATGTATACAAACACAGGTGACAGGATAAAGCAATCAGATTATATCTGGGACAGATAGTGAAAGGGATGGTAGAAATCAGCGAGAAGAAGGCCAAAGCTTAAGAAGACAGGGAAAACAGGGCTAGCAAAGCAGGCCCAAGAGGTACAGAGGGTGAAGGAACAGTAGAAGGAGCACACAAGGAAAGAGGGTGCTGCTCATGAGAGCTAACATCCTAAAGGGAAGGGACACAAATAGGGTGGTACTAACTGGTGGAGAAAGCCAGGACAAGGAAGTTAGAAGGAGGACTGATAGACTTGAATAAAGAAATGAGTCTTAAGGGTATGCCTTTAGACATTGTCTCTGATCGCGGCTCTCAGTTTGTTGGCCAATTCTGGAAGTCTTTTTGTGCAATCCTCGGAACTAACATCAGCTTCTCTTCAGCATACAATCCACAATCCAATGGACAAACTGAAAGGGTTAATCAATCCCTGGAGCAATTTCTACGCCTGTATACTTCTGAATTCCACAACAACTGGTTGGCTCTGTTACCATGGGCGGAGTTTGCATACAACAATTCCTGCCATTTCTCCACTCATATCTTTCCTTTTTATTGTAATCTTGGGTTTCACCCTAGTTCTAACTCTTTGGCGATCCTTAACTCTTCAGGTCTCCCAGGCATACGCTTCACGGCTTCTAGCCTGAAAAGTATCTGAATTAAAGTTCAGTCTGCCTTAAAGCGATCCTCGTTTCAGTACAAAAGGTTTGCGGATCAACACCATAGAGTCTGCTTATCACGGGCACTAGGAGTTCTGCCAAGGATTCACCAGTTGATAATGCTTACCAGAGGGGCGGGTTTACACAGCGGTCCTCTGGGCAGTAGGGTGAATAGTAGGAACGTATATAACAGCAGATGGAGAGAGAATGCCAATGGAATAGATGAGAGTCAGTGACTTGCAGCTATACTGGTAGGAGAGTCAGCGACTTGCCGCTGTACTGGTAGGAGTGTAGAGTGGACGTGAACAGGTGAAGGAAGGTAACGGGAGAGTCAGTGGTCTGCGGACAGCAAGTTGTACCACTGCTATGAAGGGAAGACTTGTCCAGGTGCAGGTAGGTAACGGGAGAGTCAGTGGTCTGCGTATAGCAAGTTGTACCACTGCTGTGATGAGAAGACTTGTCCAGGTGCAGGTAGGTAGCGGGGAAGTCAGTGGTCTGCGTACAGCAAGTTGTACCACTGCTGTGAAGGGAAGACTTGTCCAGGTGCAGGTAGGTAGCGGGAGAGTCAGTGGTCTGCGTATAGCAAGTTGTACCACTGTTGTGAAGGGAAGACTTGTCCAGGTGTAGGTAGGTAGCGGGAGAGTCAGTGGTCTGCGTACAGCAAGTTGTACCACTGCTGTGAAGGGAAGACTTGTCCAGGTGCAGGTAGGTAGAGGGAGAGTCAGTGGTCTGCGTATAGCAAGTTGTACCACTGCTGTGAAGGGAAGACTTGTCCAGGTGCAGGTAGGTAGAGGGAGAGTCAGTGGTCTGCGTATAGCAAGTTGTACCACTGCTGTGAAGGGAAGACTTGTCCAGGTGTAGGTAGGTAGCGGGAGAGTCAGTGGCCTGCATACAGCAAGTTGTACCACTCAGGGCTGCCAAGAGGAATTCAGGGCCCGGGTACAACAAATTCATGGGGCCCCCCCTCATAGCCGAGTAAGCCCAAAATTTTTTTGCTGTGTTATAATACATTCAGGAGCGTGGAAATGCGCCATTGGGGCGTGGCTAGCCTAACGGCGGTGCAAATTTTTTCGGGTGTGGCCATGCATTTGGGGGCGTGGCGGATGCGCCATTGGGGCGTTGCTAGCATCAAAATCACTAGACTCTCAATTCGCCGGAGCGTCACATATGTTCAAGCACTCCTGACTTTCAGGACATCTTCCACCACAGTGTAGTATACAAAGAATGCAGTGTGTACACAAACAGTTCAGTCTTGGCCTACACCTTACATTGGGCACAACATTCACCAAAAATTGCCATTGTCCCTACTAGAATCACAACATTTCACACACTGTGCTGCTCTCTCCTACCTGTTCTTCTCACTTTCTCCACCTGTGGCTGCTGGTTTCTTTAGTTAGGAATGTTGAAGGACCTATTTTGAAAAAGAATTGCTACATTTAGAAAATTACAGCCAGCCCCGGCGTTATATCAATAGCACTCACGATTAATAATTAGGCCTTCCTCCAGCCCCAACATTAAAATAATACTATTCACATTTAATAAATAAACCTATTTCCCTTCCTGCAAACAGCCCCAGCAGTACCTATTTCTTGCAACCATCACTGCCATTAAATAATTCATAGTCACATTTAATAAATAGACCTCATTCTCCCTAAACTCACCCCAACATTCAATAGCCCCCAACCCTTTTTTTCTCCTCTGTTCCTCTCTCCTTTTTTTCCTCCTCTGTTCCTCTTTACCACTTTTTTTCCTCCTCTGTTCCTCTTTCCCACTTTTTTTTCTCCTCTGTTCCTCTCTCCCACTTTTTTTTTCTCCTCTGTTCCTCTCTCCCACTTTTTTTTTCTCCTCTGTTCCTCTTTCCCACCTTTTTTTCTCCTCTGTTCCTCTCTCCTTTTTTTTCTCCTCTGTTCCTCTCTTCCACTTTTTTTTTATTCCTCTGTGGCTCTCTGCTTTTTTTCCTCCTCTGTTTCTCTCTCCCCTTTCTTTATAGTACTGTCCCTCTCTGTTTTCCTCCCCTTGCCTCTCCGTTTCTTTACTTACCTTTTGTCAACTTCTTTCCTTTCTTTTCTTCTCTTCTGTCTCCTCTTCTGTCTTCTTTCTTTATGCTGGCTGCGGCGCTCCTCACTGACTGACGGGCGTGACTTAATGACGTCACGCCCGGCAGTCAGTGTGAATGGAGAAGAGGAGAGGAGGGACACGGCGCCGCGCGATCATGTAAGTATCGGGGTTTTTTTTCTGTTTTTTTTTCTTCCAGCTCCCCCCACCAACGAGCAGATAATCCAGCAGACAGCTGAAGACACGAGCAGGACACAGGAGACACCTTCAGAGACTCACAGGGAATGAGACTCAAGATCAGGCAACGATACAATGGCCACAGGTGCCTTAAATAGGGAGAGGTGCTTGATCCACCAATTAGGTTAAGAGCAAGGTCATAAGAGTTCATGGATGCTGCGCATGCGCAGTCCATCAAGATGGCGGACGGCCGCGGCTCAGGACAGGCGCCGGCAGGAAGGATAGAGAACCACGCACCAGTGCAGAGGCACTCACGGTCCGGTGAGTGACACTGCTCTTTAAAGTAGGTCAGAAGGTCTGGCTCTCCACCTGCAATATTAGGCTGAGACAACCATGAGAAAATTAGACCTCAATTCATTGGCCTCTTTTCCATCATTAAGCAAGTTAATCCTGTGGCCTTCAGATTAAAGCTTCCCCGCTCTCTTAAAATACCCAACACTTTTCATTGCTCTTTGCTAAAGCTTGTCATTTATTCCAGTAAATTAACACGTCTTCAGCTTCGAAGGCAGCTGTCACTCACCGGACTGTGAGTGCCTCTTCTCCCGTTGTTAGGAACCGTGGCCGCCCTCCATCCTGATGGTCTGCGCATGTGCAGCCTCTATGAACTCTTCAGACCTGTTGCTTTTAGTTAATTGGCTGATCAGGCAACACTCCCTATTTAAAGCACCTGTGGTCAATACCTCGCTGCCTGATCTTGGAGTCTCATTCCCTGTGAGTCTCTGAAGGTGTTCCTGTGTTTCCTCGTGTCTTCAGCTCAAGCTGATTCCTCGCTACTGCATTACCGGTTTCCAGACCACTTCAACTCTCCTGTGTTTCATCGTGTCTTCAGCTCCAGCTGATTCCTCGCTACTGCATTGCCAGTTTCCAGACCGTTTCAACTCTCCTGTGTTTCATCGTGTCTTCAGCTCCAGCTGATTCCTCGCTACTGCACTGCCGGTTTCCAGACCGCTTCAACTCTCCTGTGTTTCATCGTGTCTTCAGTTCCAGCTGATTCCTCGCTACTGCACTACCGGTCTCCAGACCGCTTCAACTCTCCTGTGTTCATCGTGTCTTCAGTCCTAGCTGATTCCTGACTACTGCATTGCCGGTTGCCAGACCGCTTCAACTCTCCTGTGTTTCATTGTGTCTACTATTCCTGCTGACCTCCGCAAGAATCATCATTGCTCCTCTCGTGTTATGTTCTCTGTCTGTGTGCTTCACAGACACGGATTACCGCTACCACTCTCCTGTGGTCTCTACTCGTGTCGGCGTTCAGCCGCTCAGCTATCCCTGTGTTTCTCTCGTGACAGCCTGCTCAACTGAACCGCGGTATGCTTATCTTTTATTGACTTTACCAATTTATTGCATATCCGATTGGACTGTGTTCTGCTCATCTACGGAGTCCTCTATCTCACGAAGTTATAGATGCTATTGACTTTGTCTCATATGTCCTGGATCTCAGTAGTGACTTTGTATCTCCAAGCAGCGCTAGTCATTTGCTATTGTATTATATATACCATTGGAATCAAGTTCCTTGTGTTCTTCTGCGTGTTACCTTTGATGCTCCATTCATCTACTCTAGTGCCTATCCTCACCTATATGCAGTGGTACAACTTGCTGAACGCAGACCACTGACTCCCTGTTTCCTATGGGCACCAGTTACAAGTTTCCTCACTATAAGCAGTGGTACAACTTGCTATACGCAGACCACTGACTTCCCCGTTACCTACTTGCACCTGGAATCTGTCCCATCATTACAAGCAGTGGTACAACTTGCTGTACGCAGACCACTGACTTCACTACCTCCTATCTATCCCTGGACATTCCTCTCACTATAGCAGTGGTACAACTTGCTGTACGCAGACCACTGACTTTCCTCACGTCTTCACGTCCATCAAGATCCTCGTGTTCATATTGTTTAACTCATAACCTGTTGCTGCTAGTTATAGACTTTCCTCTAGCATCCTCTCACCATCTGCTGATTCTCCTGTTCCGCTAGTCACCCTGCTACCAGAAGACCACTGTGTGCGTACACTACTCTGGTAAGACTACATCTGGTGATATCCTGGGCAAAGAATCCTAGTGCCCGTGACAGCAGCACTCAGTTAATGTGGAAGGACATCGGGAATTTTGATAGAAAAAATACTTGATTCAAAAAGAGTCAGAGGAGATTCACTTTTTGGTCCAGTGGAAGGGCTGTGGTTTGATCTGCGCTACGGACATCATTGATGAGCTTTTACTACTCTGAGCTTAAGACCTGGGGGCATCTGTGTACCTGTGAGCATATAAAGCTCTACGGGAAAGGTGGCTGTTAAAGGTGAAGACCTCTACTCTATCTGTTCTAAAAGCTCATCTTGGTGGACGTGAGCCCTAACATTTAAAAGGTTGGGGGTTAGCGAGAATCAAGGTTGTTACCAATATATGTGAAAAAAATTCTTAAATATCTACTCTTGAATATATATGACATAAAATACATCTGATGCTGCTAGGGAGGGAAATACTAAGTGGGAGAAGAGTAGGAGAAACAGGGTGGGGAGAAATGCAATAGTTGCCATAAGAAACTGTAAAGAAATGGGCATGGTGTATGGAACCAGTGTTACAACCCCTTATTCTAATCCATACCCGGACTGCACTTTTTAGCCATGTTGTTATCAGGAAGAATCAGTGATGGAACTGTAACATCTCCTTGGAAAGGTACTTCAGTGGTTAAATTCCACCTCCACAGGGAACATTCAGGAGTTGAGTGAATTAAGCTACCATTGTCATTTCTATTTGCTCCCTATTGTCCACTAGTGAGCTCTACAGACAGTCAGGAGCCAGTCCCAGCAGGGGTCACCTGAGGGAGGACACCTGGGGAGGTAGGGGAGGGGACTGGATAGTGTGTAAAGCCCACCAATCGAGACCTTTTGCAAATCCCCTGGGCAGGCAGTTCCCAAAGTGGGATTAGGAGGTGATAAAAGAGGCTACCCTGGGAGCTGGACACATGTGGGACTGACTTGGCCAAGAGGTGATGCTCTGCCAAAGATGTGCTGTGGAACATATCTCCCTGGATTTATTTGAACTGATTTCCTCATCTGTTGGACCTGCTATCATTAAGGGGGTTGTGCTGTATTTAATCCTGTTCTGCAGAATAAATCATCCTTCTATTTTTCCTCTAATACCGTGTCTGAGTGGTTTGGGAACCACGTATCTTCACAGGAACTAAAGTTTTTGTCACAATACGGGGTGTGGCTTAAACCAATCTGCTGTTAATTCGTACAATATATGAAGTCTAGCTAAGGACAGATAATATGTGTGTACAGTAGGAGTGGACATAACAAACAACATTTCAAAACAGTAGTCTAACAAAAAAGCAGGTAAATATGTGAATATGCAATGATGGAAAGATGTAAATGTGCAAGCATGAAACCTGGAAGCAATAGAGTAGAGTTGAAGGAGAAGAAGAGATAGCGGTAGCCAAAATTCTGCTGTATTATGAGGGACAGTCAAGATTGATTTCTTTTGCAATATTCCATTCAAGGGAGATAATAATTAATTTAATTTGGTTCTTTTCCATTCTTGAGGATGTTCCATTCTTTAAGGTGTTTAGTTCCTATTTCAGGCATTGAAATCATGGAAGTTGAGCCATTATAAGTGATGCCAGCCTTCCTGAGTGCTAAAGTAATTGGTTGTAACGTTCTTTTCTTTAACAAGGTTGCTGAGGAGATTTTTAGGAAGAGTTGCAGGTCTTCCAGGACTTTGCTCATTTGCCACTGGAAGGTCATGTCTAATACTTCCTAGGGGGATGTTTAGCACCACTCAGTGTCTAGCACTAATTTAATGTCAACAATCCCCCTCATTGTGTCTCCCCAATTTCCCTCATATCATATGTCACTCAATCTTCCTCATATCATCAAATCCCCCATGCATGCACAGAAGCACCTATTAGGCCAGTGGTCAGGGAACAGGGGTAAATTACCCCAAATGGGGTAAAAATTAAATTCCTGGGGGTAATGCTACCGATTCACATGCTGTCAGTTGGATTGTAGACCCCTTTAAATGTGAAATTGCTGTGTTACCAGAAGAGCCTCAAGGGTTGGCAGAGGCACTTCTTGAGCTTCGATGCAATAATGAAGTAGGTATTGCATTTGAAAACAAAGCAGATCTGTCATATTTTTAGATGTCAACAGCTGCAAAGGCATTCAAAATTGCACATGAGGAGGCAGTCAAAAAGTTACTGCCTTTTTTCAACAACCTACCTTTGCGAACAAGGATTTTCCACTCTAACGAACATAAAAACTAAGCAGAGAAATCGATTGGACACTGAAGGCTGTATCAAAATTGCTCTGACATCAAAATGCCCCAATATTGATGCTCTCGTATCAAAAATGAAGCAACATCATTTCTCCAAAACCTGAAGTTTTGAAGTTGAAGCTTTCAAAGAAATTTTGAACAGATTTAATAAAATTTTGAATTCCAATAATTAATAATATATGTAATATAATATATGATTTCCTTCCTTTCAAATCAAGGGGGTAATGTTGGCGTATCTAAATATATTTTGGGGTAAAAGGTAAAAAAGTTCCCCGACCCCTGTATTAGGCCATCTTGTGTGTATTACTGCAGCTTGAATGTTGAGAGAAGCAGCCACTGCGTCTCTCTGATTGCCCCCAACATTAATCTGGTTGTGCATTAGAATGGGCATGGGCACATCTGGCACACCCTGTGCACATGTCTGTGGTATTGTAGGAAAGTTTTTCCCAATAGCACTTGTTGGGAGGTGGATGGTGTTGTCTTGCCCCAAAGATAATACGATTTGGCAAGTTTGCATTTACTTATATAATCTATATATGTAATTATAGTGTTACAGTTGTGCAGTCAATATATAAGTAACAATAGGTGCTACATAAGGATGTATTTTCTAGAATAGAAACACATTAAATTCCCAGCACAATTTCCTCCTATTGATAAATAAAATGCATAAGTCTTAGCTAGACACCTTGAGCCTGAGTCATTAAGGAAAGTAAGGCAAAAAAAAGGAATAAATGTTCTCCGGGACAAACCATGTTACAATGCAAGGGGTGCAAATTAGTTTATTATTTTGCAAATAAGTTAAACTTCTGGCTTTTTTTACATCTAACATACAAATACTTGCTAGCTTTATTTTTACACTGAAATTTTAAGTAGATCTAGGACATGCCCTATCCCAGTGATGGGCAAACTTTTTCAGGAGCTGGCCAAATAAAAAAGAAAAACTTTTGGCGGGCCAATATAATTTATTAAAAAACTCAAATATCGAAATATATAATACAATTTTTTGAATGGGACGGGAGGGTGTTATATAGCAGTGTTACCTCTATAAGTGCAACGATCGTACAGACACAGCACTTATTTCAGCAGGTTGTTGCAGATCCGTCTTTCTGGGGAGCCACTAACTGACAACACAGCATCCAATCGAAATCCGCCTTAGTATATGGCCCAAACCATCTCTTCTCACATGACTTTCAGCCATTAGGGGGCGGGCAGGTGTTTGAGTGATTGACATACGAAGTGTCCTTTTAGGAAGGAGGATGAAGTGTAATGGAGGAAATAGCTGGGAAGGCATAAAAATGAAGGTTCTGACACACAGGGTCGGCCCTAATAATTTTATGCATATTATCCGGGCCGGATAGAACCTCTAAGTGGGCCGGATCTGGCCCGCGGCCCGTAGTTTGCCCATCACTGCCCTATCTAACTATACATCTGTCCCCACATTTTAAATTTACCTCGCACTCCAATGCAACATGGTTTTGGCCAAAGTTACTCCTTTTTTATGCTTTGTTCTCCTTAATTACTCAGGCCCCTTTACTGAATATAATAAGCCATATACTGTTGTGTCTCTTATATGAATAGTATCTGGGTATATCATTCTAGTTAATTAAAAGACTAGAAAATCACGGTTGGCAGTGGTTTTAAACTGCCGCAAACTGGCAGCAATGTGTGGCTGCTTCAAAACACCTAAATGTCAATTTAAAAAAACACAGGAAAAAGGCAGGTGCATGCTGGCACTTGAATTACTACTTGTGTATAGCATAAATGATGTCTCCATTGTGAAAAAAAGTTATTATTGCCCCATTAGCAATTATATAGTATTGTCCACTTAATTATATATTTAAATTGCCCCCATAATATAATAATTAGAGATGGGCGGGCTCGGTTCCCCGAGATCCGAACCCAACCGAACTTTGCCTATCCGAGTACCAAGCCGAGCAGGCTTGGTACTCTCCCGCCCGTTCCGAATCGAAATCGAGGCAAAACGTCATTGTGACGTCGTCGGATCTCAGGGCTCGGTTCTCGCGATATTTGAAATGCATAAATACCCGCTACACAGCAATTCTTTGCCTTTTGACAGAGGGAGAGAGCAGGGTTAGGTCACAGGCTGTATTAGAGCAGAGACAGAGCAATAATTGTATACCTTATTCTTTCAATTATTATTGCATTTCTGATACCAATTATATTAGCAATTGTTAGAGCAGGAAGAGAGGAGGATAGAGGAGGCATTTTTTTCAATATTTTACACTACAAGTGCTTTGGGGTGTCCCATATTCTCCAGTGTGAAACACTAATTGTTTTGGCTGCAAAAAGCCATATTTAGCAGCAGTATCTATACAATATTTTGCACTACAAGTGCTTTGGGATGTCCCATATTCCCCAGTGTGAAACAATAATTTTTCTGGCTGTAAAAAGTCATATCTAGCAGCAGTATCTATAGAATATTTTGCACTACAAGTGGTTTGGGCTCATTAAAATGGATTCAAAGCAGTCCACATATGAGCAGAATCAGCAAGCAGGTGCTGGCACCAGTCCTGATGGTAGTGTTCCCAGTACGTCTGGTAAAGCCTATGTAAAAGTACATTTTCTTTTTAAATCAGGGAAAAAAACACACCCAAAAAAAACCCAAGTATACTTATAAGTATTATTATAAGTGTAGGGTGCAATCTACCCCCAAATAGGAAAGGGACTTGGGGCATTTCTATATCACGTACAGTCTTGAAAGGCTGCTGTTTTGGCAATTTCTCATTAAGGGTAGGGTGTCATACACAGACTGACCCCAAACTGGCTTTGTCCATTTCAATTTATATTGTAGAGTCTATAACAGCTGAATTTTTTACTATTTTCTACAAGTGGAGGGGGCCTATAGAGACAGAAACCAAACTGGCTTTGTCCATTTCAATTTATATTGTACAGTCTATAACAGCTGAATTTTTTACTATTTTCTACAAGTGGAGGGGGGCCTATAGAGACAGAAACCAAATTGCCTTTGTCCATTTCAATTTATATTGTACAGTCTATACTGGCTGAATTTTTTACTATTTTTTACAGGTGGAAGGGGGGCTATACAGACAGAAACCAAACTGCCTTTGTCCATTTCTTTATATATTTAACTATAAGTGTAGGGTTTAATATACACCCAAAGACGATGGCTGCATTGTAAATAGGCATAGATGGAGAGGAAGACAATCAGGTTTGTGTGTAGAATTAATGACGGCCTACCAGGAACTAAACATTTTTTTTTTATAATTTATTAGCTTTAGAATTACCTGTGGAGCACTAAATTAGGTTATTTTAGGCCAAAAAAATTAGATTTTTAAACAAAATTGCAAAACAAAACCAAACAAAACCAAAACCAAAACACGTAAGGGTGGTTTTGCCAAAACCAAAACCCGAAGGTAATCCAGATCCAAAACCAAAACCAAAACACGAGGATCAGTGACCATCTCTAATAATAATACAATAATAGTGCCCCTTGATATAATGAAAAAATAAATTTACCCCATAAGTTAGTTATGAATTAATTTTGCCCTCTAAATCAATAAATTATGATCGCCCCCATAGTTCATCTGTGAACGGTGCCTCCTCTTATGTTCTTAATGACAAGATCAGGGCTGTAACTAGAAATTTTAGTGCAAGAAGGAAAAATTGTAACTAAATGAACCTAAAATGTGAGGGTGTATTAGTGTGATCCGCAGGACACATTCAGAGATCTATGCTTTGATGGCTCAGAACTTAGGCAGGGAGTTTTAATATTGCGGCTGATTGGTGTGCTGTGTTTGTGTGTGTGTGTGTATGTGTACATGTGTATGTATATAAATATATATACATATATAATATATATATATGTAATATATATATATATTATAGAACAGAAATGTACCAAATTTAAAATCATAAATAATCCTTTAAACTCAAACAGCGTAGCCTCGTAAAATAGTAGTGGCTTATCTGGTGAAAGGCAATCCTATTTCCAGAATTCTTGCAATAATAATCTTCTTAATTCCAAAACATGGGCTTCCAAAAGGTATAGACAAACTAGAACTCAGGAAAGATTAATTTCATGGTGCAGTACATCTTAATAAGTATTTATCTCAACAGAGTACCAGCGTACCATATTTATGCTTGAAAACAACATATCACAATCCAGCTGCAGGTGAAAGATAAGCCTTTAATGCAAAATAAAACAATATATGCCCGTACATTAAAACAGAGGAAACAAGCTTATCTGAAGTCCTCCAAAAAGTAAATTCCTGGCCACGGAAATCCAGAAACGATATGGAGGTCTCACAGCAAGCTCCCTTCCTCCCCTCTACGCGTTTCGCCTTTCTCAAGAGGTTCATGTCACTGCCACTGTCCAAAAAGAGGAGTTTAAATAGTCCCAATATCCAATCATAAAATCAATGTATTTGCCAACTCAAGAAACAGAGTCCATCCGGTATATCTAACATATTTCCAACCTTACTCTGCGTCACTTCCGTAGAGAAACATACTCTGGATTCCCTTATGAAAAATGAGAAGATAGTTGTTAAGCAAGCTAATAAGGGAGGGGGATAGTCATATTGAATAAGACTGATTATGTTTTAGAGGCCAAAAGACTATTGAGGGATAAAGACACTTATCAGGCCCTAGAAGGAGTTCCAACTACATCCTTTGTTTTTTATTTAAAAGTTATCTTACAAAAAGCGCTAAAGGATGGTGTTCTTAATCAAGATGAATATTTGTTACAGGAATCCTCTACCTTTCCGATTTATTATTATCTTCCCAAGATGCACAAATGTTGAAAAAGCCCACTGGTAGACCTATAATAGCAGGGATAGAATTCATAATATCCCTAGCTTCACAATATGTTGAAATCTTTCTTAAAAAATATGTTGTAGATTTAACTGCTTCTCTGAAGGATACAACTTCCCTGCTACAGATATTGGAAACAGTTGAATGGAAAGAAGGATATAAGTGGATTACTATAGATGTGCAGGCATTATATACTTCTATAATTCATCAAAATGTAACAGAAGTAGTTAGGTATTTTTCAGACTTGGATACTGACATAGTAGAGAGTCATAAACTGTTCATTTGTAACTTGGTTACTTTTATACTCTCGCATAATTATTTTAAATTCTTAGACGTTTTGTACCTCCAGACATGTGGGATGGACATGGGTGCTATTTCTGCACCGTCCTTTGCTAATTTGTACATGGGCAAGTGGGAGGCAGATAACATTTTTAATAATAACCCCTTTTTAGAACATATTATTTAATATCGTAGATATAAAATAATATTGCCAGAAGTTTACTTTTTGCAGGACTTCAGATAAGCTTGATTAGCGTGTTTTCTCTGTTTTAATGTACAGGCATACATTGTTTTATTTTGCATTTATTTTACATATATTTATATCTATCTATCTATATATATATATATATATATATATATATATATATATATATATATATATATGTGTGTATATATATATATATATATATATATATATATATATATACATATATATATATATATGTGTGTGTGCATATATATATATATATATATATTGTGGCAAGAGCCTGCTACTGCAGAAGCACACGTGTACAACTTCTTCCTTTTTATGGTTCTTTATTGTCAGGATGGTAATAATGTTTTGACACCGTATACTTGCACAGCAATTATGGAGACCCTAAACACTTACTATACATAGTCCAGCTCTCTGTCCAGATCAGCCAGCTAGCCCAGCATTGATCTCCCTGAACAATGAAACAAGCAGGGTTTTATACCTGACACTCCTCCCACAGGCCTAGCTTGATGGACAGGTGACACACCCACCTTCTCTTTAAAAGGAAACGCCCATCCCTGGCTCTGTTTGATGAGAGGAAGCAGCTTTTAAATCATGTAAGTAAACCAATTTTAAACTACACATATGTTTCTACCTGGTTTAATCTCCACCTAGGTACATAACTGTGCCAATGTTTTACTCTACTTCCCTGCTTTCTCTGCATATTGCCAGCTAAATGCCTCCTTTTGTTACATATCCCTCCCCCTAGCGTCTCCAAGTAGGGGGACGTGGACTTCGCGAGGAGCGCATATTTTCGTGACAACGCATCTGCATTTTTGTGTAGAATCCAAGGCCTATGTTCTACTGAGAACTTGAAAGGTTGTAGTGCCAAGAACCAGCGGGTTACCTTGGCATTTACCACCTGGTTGTTCTGCATCCATCTTAATGGTGCATGGTCTGTTATTAGGGTGAACTCTCTGCCTAGGAGATAATAGCGCAGAGCTTCTGTAGCCCATTTTATGGCGAGACATTCTTTTTCCACAGTGGCATATTTTTGTTCCCTTGGAAGCAACTTACGACTTAGGTACAGGACAGGATTTTCTACTCCATTCTTCTCCTGTGACAAGACTGCACCTAAGCCAACACCAGAAGCATCAGTTTGGAGGAAGAACCTCCGGGTAAAATCTGGTGCTTGTAAAACTGGAGAGGAACAAAGAGCTAACCGAAGATCAGACCAGGCGGTTTCTGCAGAGTCAGACCAGGTTAATCTATCTGGACAACTTTGTTTTAACATGTCCGTAAGTGGAGCAGCTCTAGTGGCGAAGTGGCTTACAAACCGCCTGTAGTAACCTACTAAGCCTAAAAAGGTTCTTAACTGTGACTTTTTCTCTGGTCTTGTCCAATTTTTGACTGCCTCCACTTTGTCTAGCTGGAGTTTTACATTCCCTCGACCAACAATATACCCCAAATATTTGGCTTCTCTCATGGCTATGGCACATTTCTCTGGGTTAGCTGTTAACCCTGCGGACCGTAATGAAGCTAAGACCGCCTCAACTTTGGCTAAATGTGATCCCCAGTCTGGGGTATAAATCACTATATTGTCCAAGTAAGCAGCTGCATAAGCTGTGTGAGGTCGTAGCAATTTATTCATAGCCCTTTGGAAGGTGGCAGGTGCCCCATGCAACCCAAAGGGTAGGACTTTATATTGATAGAGACCATCAGGGGTGGAAAATGCAGTCTTTGGCTTGGCCGTGGAAGTCAGGGGAACTTGCCAATAACCCTTTGTTAGATCAAGGGTTGTTAAATAATTGCTACCAGCAAGATTTTCCACTAGTTCCTCCACACATGGCATCGGATAGGCATCAAACTGCGACATACTCTTTAGGCGCCTAAAGTCATTGCAGAACCTAATTGTCCCATTGGGTTTCGGGACAAGCACAATGGGACTATTCCATACACTAGTGGACTCTTCAATTACATCTAACTGGAGCATCTTCTCGACCTCCTTTCTCATGTCCACCCGTCTGGCTTCTGGAAAACGATATGGCTTCTGCTTGACAATGACTCCTGGCGCAGTGACAATGTCGTGTTCGATTAAGGTAGTGCGCCCAGGAATGGAAGAGAAGACATCCCTGTTCCGGCGAATCATTTCTTCAGTCTGTTGTCTCTGCTGAATGGACAAGGCTGGCTCTATGGGCACTTCAGACTTTTCAATGGCAGTACTCACTACCTGAGGAGAGGTTTCCTCATCATGCCAGGGTTTAATGAGGTTCACATGATATATTTGCTCCTCCCTTCTCCTACCTAACTGGCGGACTCTGTAATTGACAGGACCGACAGCCTCTAGAACTTCATATGGACCCTGCCAATGGGCGAAAAGTTTGATTTCCTGGGTAGGAACCAGGACTAGGACCTTGTCCCCAGGCCTGAAAGATCGAACAACAGCACTTTTGTCATAACTTTGCTTCTGTCGTTCCTGAGCCTCTTTTACATGTTGCTGCACAATGGGCCCTATCTTTCCTAGCCTCTCATACATTTGGGACACAAATTGTACCAGATTTGGCTCCCTGGGACCTTGCTGCTCCCACCCTTCTTTTAACATATCCAAGATACCCCTGGGCTGTCTCCCAAACAATAACTCAAAGGGACTAAACCCTGTTGAAGATTGAGGTACCTCATGGATGGCAAACATCAAATAGGGAATAAGAGTGTCCCAATCTTTTTTCTCTTGAGCCACTGCTTTCCTGAGCATTTGCTTTAATGTGCGGTTAAAGCGTTCCACCAAGCCATCTGTTTGTGGATGGTATACAGGAGGTGTGAAGCGCCGTAACCCCTAGCAACTGGCACATGTCCTTCATCAGTTTAGACATGAATGGAGTACCCTGATCTGTGAGAATTTCTTTGGGTATTCCCAAGCGTGTAAACATCAATACAAGTTCTTTAGCTATGGTGCTGGACTTTATGTTTTGTAGGGGAATTGCCTCTGGATACCTGGTTGCATAGTCAAGCACCACCAGTATATATTGGTGCCCACGTGCAGATTTTTCCAGGGGCCCCACAAGGTCCATAGCTATCCGTTCAAAGGGTACTTCTACTATTGGTATTGGAATAAGAGGTGCCCTGTACATGGGTTTGGGACAGGTTCTCTGACAAATGGGACAGAACCGGCAATACTTTTTCCCTGCCATGTGTACACCGGGCCAGTAAAACCTAAGCAGAACTCGTTCCCGTGTTTTATCCTCCCCTAGACATGAGTATGTGCTGCTTTTAACACTAGGGTTACTGTCACTCACCGGATCGTGAGTGCCTCTGCGCTGGTGCGTGGTTCTCTATCCTTCCTGCCGGCGCCTGTCCTGAGCCGCGGCCGTCCGCCATCTTGATGGACTGCGCATGCGCAGCATCCATGAACTCTTATGACCTTGCTTTTAACCTAATTGGTGGATCAATCACCTCTCTCTATTTAAGGCACCTGTGGCCATTGTATCGTTGCCTGATCTTGAGCCTCATTCCCTGTGAGTCTCATTCCCGGTGAGTCTCATTCCCTGTGAGTCTCTGAAGGTGTCTCCTGTGTCCTGCTCGTATCTTCAGTTTCCTGCTGGATTACCTGCTCTGCTCATCGGCGGTTCCCACACCCGCTACTGACTCCTGTGTCCTGCTCGTTTCTTCAGCTGTCTGCTGGATTACTTGCTCTGCTCACCTGCGGTTCCCATACCCGCTACAGTCTCTCAGCTCTCCTGCTGTGCCTGCATATCCTCGTTGGACAAGATTCTCTACTCAGCAGCGGTATGCATACTTGCTATTGACTATCAGCTGTTATCCTGCATATCCGCCTTGGACAAGCTTCTCTACTCAGCAGCGGTATCCATACCCGCTATAGACTATTAGCCGTTACGCTGCATATCTGTTGGAACAAGCTTCTCTACTCAGCAGTGATATGCATACGTGTTATTGACTTTCAGTTGTTATCCTGCATATCTGCTCTGGACAAGCCTCTCTACTCAGCAGCGGTATACATACCCGCTATAGACTATTAGCTGTGACGCTGCATATCTGTTTGGGACTAGCTCCTTTACTCTCCAATTGTATTTATACAGTCATAGACTCTTATCACTCCTCCACTTATCTGCACCTGGACAAGTCCTCACCTCATCATAGCAGTGGTACAACTTGCTGTACGCAGACCACTGACTCTCCCGCTACCTACCTACACCTGGACAAGTCTTCCCTTCACAGCAGTGGTACAACTTGCTATACGCAGACCACTGACTCTCCCGCTACCTACCTGCACCTGGACAAGTCTTCCCTTCACAGCAGTGGTACAACTTGCTGTACGCAGACCACTGACTCTCCCGCTACCTACCTGTACCTGGACAAGTCTTCTCATCACAGCAGTGGTACAACTTGCTATACGCAGACCACTGACTCTCCCGCTACCTACCTGCACCTGGACAAGTCTTCCCTTCACAGCAGTGGTACAACTTGCTGTCCACAGACCACTGACTCTCCCGTTACCTTCAATCACCTGTTCACGTCCACACTACTCTCCTACCAGTACAGCTGCAAGTCGCTGACTCTCCTACCAGTACAGCTGCAAGTCGCTGACTCTCCTACCAGTACAGCTGCAAGTCACTGACTCTCATCTATTCCATTGGCATTCTCTCTCCATCTGCTGTTATATACGTTCCTACTATTCACCCTACTGCCCAGAGGACCGCTGTGTAAACCCCGCCCCTCTGGTAAGCATTATCAACTGGTGAATCCTGGGCAGAACTCCTAGTGCCCGTGACAGTAAGATCAGGCCATGACAGACCCAGGATCGAAACCAACAGCTAAAGAGATGCTGCAGTACCTGGTTACTCGGATTGAACAACAAGATGTTCGACAGCAACAGTTATTCCAATGTTGTCAGGCTCTAGCCTCCCGAGGAATCCCTGCGCAAAATGTAGCAGCTACTGTTGATCCTCCAGTACCTTCTTCTTCTTCCCCAGTGCCATCCCAGGTGTCTACCGTTTCCATGCTACACCTGCCTACTCCCTCTAAGTATGATGGAGACCCGAAAACCTGTAGGGGTTTTCTTAACCAATGTTCCATTCATTTCGAACTTCTACCTCACAACTTTTCTACTCATCGTTCTAAAGTGGCCTATCTCATCTCTTTGTTTTCCGGACAGGCTCTCGCATGGGCCTCTCCTCTGTGGGAAAGAAATGACCCTTTATTGGAAGATAGTGCCATGTTTATTTCTACGTTTCAAAGAATTTTTGACGAACCTGGTCGTGTCATCTCTGCGGCTTCCAGTATTCTCTGACTACGCCAAGGATCCCAGTCAGTAGCCCAGTAGGTTAGGGTCCCTGGAGTCCTCTCCAGGTTCTATGGATTCTAAAATCTGTGCTTTTGATGTTACCGTTTCCTTTGCTACCAAGTCATTTATGTCTCAAGCGCTTCTAGACTCTGGAGCTGCTGGAAACTTTATCTCTAGTTCTCTAGTGAATCAATGGTCCCTACCAGTGATTCCTTTAAAAGCAGCTGTCGCTGTCACCGCAATCGATGGTTCTCGCATAATTAATGGACTCATCACGCAATGTACGACTCCATTGTCCCTTCAAATCGGAGCCTTACACCAGGAGAAAATTTCTTTGCTGGTCCTTCCTGTTACCACCAGTCCCATTGTACTTGGCCATGGCTTCAACTTCATTCTCCTCAGATTGACTGGAACACTCCTCAAGTCACTTCCTGGGGTCCGGATTGTCGTCATAGATGTCTGTCTCAAGTTGTTCCACTCAAAATAAATCAAGCTTCTATTACACCCTGTCCGCCGGGTCTTCCTCCACACTATGCTTCCTTTGCGGATGTGTTCGATAAAATCCAGTCTGAACGACTTCCGCCCCATCGGGCGTGGGATTGTCCGATTGATTTACAACCTGGCAAGAACCCTCCTAGGGGTCGTGTGTATCCTCTCTCGCTACCAGAGACTCAAGCAACATCTGATTATATCAAGGAGAATCTCCATCGTGGTTTTATTCGACCTTCCACTTCGCCCGCTGGAGCGGGGTGCTTTTTTGTTAAGAAGAAAGATGGGTCATTACGACCCTGTATAGATTATCGTGGACTTAATGCCATTACCATTAAAAATCGGTACCCTATTCCGCTAATCATCGAGCTCTTTGACAGCATTAAGGGAGCCCGGATATTCACCAAACTTGATCTCCGAGGCGCTTATAACTTAATCCGCATCAAGTCGGGAGACGAATGGAAGACAGCTTTTAACACCAGGGATGGACACTATGAATATCTAGTTATGCCCTTCGGGTTGTGTAACGCCCCAGCTGTCTTCCAGGGATTCGTGAATGAGATCTTCTGGGACTTGTTGTATGTTTGTGTCGTCGTCTTCCTGGATGACATATTAATTTTCTCCCAGATCTGCCCACTCATCATGTATTTATCGTAGAATTTTTTGGAACGAGTAGTTGCTTGTTTTAAGTTTGTCTTGGTTTGTTCCCAAATATCAGAGAAGTTACGAACCAGAGAGTCCACTGCTGGAACTTCAGAAGATGAGACTTGAGAGAAGGTGGGTAGTCTAGGATGGCAGCCATACAGAACAAAAAAGGGGGAGTTAGAGATGGCCTCATGAAAATGGTTGTTATGGGCGAACTCGGCCCAAGGGAGAAGGTCCACCCAGTTGTCTTGGTTACTAGAGATAAATATTCTTAGAAACTTCTCTAATTCTTGGTTGGTTCTCTCAGTAGCCCCATTGGACTGGGGATGATATGCGGAAGAGAAGTCAAGCTTAATCCCGGATTTATTGCAAAAAGACCGCCAAAATTTTGATATGAATTGTGATCCCCTATCGGAGACAATATGTTGAGGACAGCCATGGAGGCGAAATATTTCTTTAATAAAAATATCGGCTAAGGAGGAGGAAGAAGGAAGGCCTTTGAGAGCAATAAAGTGAGCTGTTTTAGAGAAGCGATCCGTGACCACAAGCACTACAGTACAGGATTTGGAAGGGGGAAGGTCCGTGATAAAATCCATGGAGATCTGTGACCAAGGGTAATCAGGAATGGGTAATGGGAGCAAGCATCCATAAGGCTTCTTCCTAGAGGTCTTGTGTTGAGCACATTTGGAACAAGCAGCAACAAATCTCTTCACATCCTCCAGCAAGGAAGGCCACCAGTAGCTTCGGGACAATAAGTCCCAGGTCTTGCGAATGCCGGCATGCCCAGAGAAGAGTGAGTGATGAGCCCAGTGAAGGAGCCGGGTGCGTAGATGTGGCAAGATGAATGTTTTGCCTGGAGGACAGCCCTTTTTCAGGTGTGTAGCTGCCAATACTTGACATGGATTTACAATGAATTTCTTATCTTCCGAGGATTCCATGTCAGCTGGATCAAAAGAGCGAGATAAGGCGTCTGCCTTCGTGTTCTTAGATCCTGAATGAAAAGTGATGTTGAAATCAAAGCGTGAGAAGAATAAGGACCACCTTGCTTGTCGAGGATTTAGACATCGGGCAGTGCGTAAGTAAAGCAAATTCTTATGGTCGGTATATATGGTGATAGGGAATTGCGCTCCTTCTAGTAAATGTCTCCATTCGGAGAGAGCCAATTTGATGGCCAGGAGCTCTTTGTCGCCAATCCCATAATTCCTCTCAGCAGGTAAAAAGCGATGGGAAAAGAATCCGCAGGGATGACGTTTTCCAGAAGGACCTCGCTGTGATAGTACGGCTCCTGTGCCAACAGAAGAGGCATCTACCTCCAGGACAAAGGGACGAGAACAATCTGGCTGTTGAAGAATGGGTGCGGATGAAAAGAGAGACTTTAATAATATAAAGGCTTGGATAGCCTCAGAGGACCAAATACCAGCATCAGCAGATTTGCGGGTCAATGCTGTGATGGGAGCCACGAGAGAGGAGTACCCCTTGATAAATTGGCGATAATAGTTGGAGAATCCTAGGAAGCGTTGAGTGGCTTTAAGGCCTGAAGGTTGGCGCCAGTCAAGTATGGCTTTCAATTTTGTGGGATCCATCTGTAGACCGGTGCCCGAAATAATATATCCCAGGAAGGGAATTTGTCTCTGCTCGAAGGTGCATTTCTCCAATTTGCAAAATAACTGATTTTTTCGGATACGAGAGAGGACCTCCAATACATGAGTACGATGAGATGCTAGATCTTGAGAAAAGATGAGAATGTCGTCCAAGTAGATGACTACAGATTGGTACAAGAGGTCTTGAAACAGCTCATTCATAAAGCTCTGAAATATGGCTGGGGCATTGCATAGCCCGAAAGGCATGACCAGATATTCAAAGTGGCCGTCTTGGGTGTTAAACGCCGTCTTCCATTCATCCCCCTCCTTAATGCGTATAAGGTTATACGCTCCTCTGAGGTCAAGTTTAGAAAAGATGGTGGCACCCTTGATCCGGTCAAATAGTTCAGAAATCAGTGGCAGTGGATACCGATTTTTAACGGTAATGGCATTCAGGCCTCTGTAATCAATGCAAGGGCGGAGGCCCCCATCTTTCTTTTTTACGAAGAAGAAGCCAGCCCCAGCTGGGGAGGCAGACTTGCGGATGAAGCCCCTGTTTAGATTTTCTTGGATGTACTCCTCCATAGCCTTAGATTCCGGGAGGGAAAGGGGGTAAACACGGCCCCTGGGAATGTGTTTACCAGGTATCAGATCAATGCCACAGTCCCAGATTCTGTGAGGAGGAAGTCTAGTGGCCTCTTGTTGACAGAAAACATCAGAGAAGGTTTGGTATGGCTCAGGCAGGAGAGTCACAGGAAATTCTTGGGTACGCCTGGGACTATTCGGGGGAACCACTCTCTGTAGGCAGCGAGAGAAGCAGGACTGTCCCCAGGACAATATGTGACCAGATTTCCAGTCCAAGGTGGGAGAGTGGGCACGAAACCAAGGAAGTCCTAGGATGACTGGGTTGGTAGATCTCTGTATTACTAGAAAAGAAATCTTCTCCCGATGAAGTGCTCCTATCTGAAGTAGAAGAGGAATAGTGCGTACCAAGATGGACCCCTCAGGGATTCTTCCCCCATCAATGGCCATCAGAGAGATGGGTTGTTCCAAGGCTTGTGTGGGAATAGCGAATTGTTTAACTACTGTGGCAGAAATGAAATTTCCTGCGGCTCCGGAATCTAGAAGAGCCGACTGCGGGAAGGTCTTTTGTCCTAACTGAAGGGAAATGGGAATAGACAGGCAATCATTACTATTGGGAACTGACTGACACTGAGAAAAGAGGCCCAACGACACAGCTCCAGAACTCGTTAGGCCCTGTCGTTTCCCGAGCGTTTGGGACAAGAACTCAGAAGATGGCCACTCTCTCCACAATATAAACACAACTTGTTCCGAAATCTCCTCTCCCTCTCTTCGGCTGATAGGCGGGTCCTCCCAAGTTGCATGGGCTCTTCAGGGGGAAGAACAGGGGTTTGGAAGTTGGGGGCCAAGCGAATCATGCTACGCCGCGACTGTTCCTTCTCGGAATTACGTTCCTTGAAACGCAAATCAACTTTGACACAGAGGGAGATAATGTCGTCCAAAGACGTAGGGAGTTCCTGGGATACCAACTCGTCTTTGATTCGGTCTGAAAGGCCCTGCCAGAATGTAGCTACTAGAGCCTCATCGTTCCAGCGAAGTTCAGAGGCCATGGTTCTGAAGTGGACCGCATACTGCCCCACAGACTGGTTTCCCTGGCGGAGACGTAGTAAGCCGGAAGCGGCATTGGACACCCTTCCTGGCTCATCAAATATTTTCTTGAAGGTGGACAAGAAGAGGTTGAAGTTATGTAGAATGGGGTCGTCCCTCTCCCATAAGGGGGAAGCCCATGCTAAAGCTTGACCGGACAATAACGAAATCACATAGGCCACTTTCGTTTTTCCGGAGGGGAAGTTCCCAGGTAGAAGCTCTAATTGTATGGAGCATTGATTTAAAAATCCTCTGCAATTTTTAGGGTCTCCATCGAACTTAGGTGGGTTAGGTAACCGTAGCTGCGAGGAAGAAGCTGCTGCTGCGGCCTGAGGTACAGGGGCCACTGCCGGCCCAGGTGATCCACCAGCCACTAGGGTGTTCTGGACAACATCCAAGCGGGTGGATAGACTATTGAGGAATTTTAAAAGTTGTTCTTGGTTAGCTTCTTGTTTATCCATCCTTCCTACTAAATGCTCCAACAGATCTTTAGCTGTGGTATCCATGGTCAGAGCAAACTGTAACAGATTCTGGATACTATATTACTAATCTTGATTAGCGCTGGCTTACCTGAGGTGCGGAGTCTAACGATCTCCCCGGTGTTCACCAAGAACCGCCGCAAGGCGGGGTGGGCTTCGCTGCCAGGAGTCGCAGGTCGCGGTCCCCAGGTTCGCCTCAAGATGTAGTACAGCGGAGTGAAGCGGTGGTAGCGGAGTCAACAAGCCGGTTCGGTACACAGGACTGGAGTCAGGCAGAATCAGAAGGCAACTCGGAGTCAACAAGCCAGGTTCGGTACACGGGTCACAAGAATAGGAGAATGGTCAGCAAGCCGGGTCGGTACACAGGGATTAGAGAGCCAGGGAAGTCAAACAGGCAGAGATCAGCACACAGGAGACACTGGAAACAGGAAGACACTGCAATCCACGAAGAGCAGGAGCCAGGAACAGGTAAGTGTTGATCTGACACTCAGCGAGTGTCAGAGTGAGGTTTTTATACAGAAGGGGATTCAAAATCCCCGCCTCTAGGTTGTGGTCATGTGACCGCCTCCGGGTGCGGTCACATGGTCCTGAATGCGGAAGTGCGGCTGGACGGAGCGGCGGGGATAAGGTAAGTCCGTAACACCCTCAGAGCAATCCAACGCTTTTTAGGGTTTGCAAACTACTACAGATGCTTCATTCAAGGTTTTTCCTCCATTGCTTCTCCAACAGTGGCTCTGACCCGTAAGGGCGCTAAGACTAAACAATGGTCCTCCGAGCCTCTTCAAGCCTTTCACTTCCTCAAGAAGGCGTTCTCTACCGCTCCTGTTCTTCGACAGCCTGACGTGACCCTTCCTTTCTTTCTGGAAGTAGACGCCTCTAATGTTGGTCTAGGGGCCATTCTATCTCAAAGATTGGAGCAACAAAAATTCCATCCTTGTGCCTTCTACTCTTGAGGTCTTCTACCTGCCGAGAGAAACTATACCATCGGGGACAAGGCGTTGTTGGCCATAAAAGCAGCATTAGAGGAGTGGAGATATCTGCTGGAGGGGGCTCATCATCCTGTAACTATTTTTACTGACCACAAAAACCTGTTATATCTGCAGTCAGCTCAGTGTTTGAATCCTCGTCAAGCAAGATGGTCACTTTTCTTTTCTCGTTTTGAACTTATCATAACCTTCAAACCAGCTTCCAAGAATAGAAAAGCAGACGCCTTATCTCGGGCATTTGTGGTGTCCTCTGACACTGAGGATAGTCCTAATCATCCCATATTGGATCCCAAATGTGTGACTCTGGCCACTTCTTCCACCAAGGTGCTACCATTTGGGAGAACCCTCGTGCCTCCAACTCTACGTAAAAAAATATTATCGTGGTATCATTCTTCCCGTTTTTCTGGACATTCGGGAGACCGCAAGACATTAGAAATCCTTTATCGAAGCTACTGGTGGCCCTCTATGAGGAGAGATGTCAAAGAATTTGTGGCCACATGTGAGGTTTGTTCCGAGTTTAAAACCCCCCGCAGAACACCGGCGGGATTACTTCAACCACTACCTATTCCTTCCAAACCATGGACCCATATTAGTATGGACTTTGTCACCGATCTTCCTCCTAGCAAAAGTTGCAATACCATCTGGGTAGTGGTGGATAGATTTTCGAAAATGGCACATTTTGTTCCTTTGACCGGATTACCTTCCTCATCTACTCTGGCTGACCATTTTATCAAGGAGATCTTTCGGATTCATGGATGTCCATCTGAGATTGTTTCGGATAGAGGAGTGCAGTTCGTCTCCAGATTCTGGTGAGCCCTTTGCAAGACCTTGGGTATCCGATTGTCACTATAATCCTCCTACCATCCTCAATCAAATGGACAGACCGAGAGAGTCAACCAAGATCTTGAGACTTTCATGAGGATGTCCTCCTCAGCCAACCAGGACAATTGGGTAGATTTGCTTCCATGGGCTGAATTCGCCCATAACCATATGTATCACGAGTCATCTTCAAAAACTCCATTCTTTGTGGTATACGGTCACCATCCGTCTCTCCCACAATTTCCTGCCCTCCCTTCCACCCAAGTTCCTGCAGTGGAGAGTTTATGTCAGAGTTTCAAAACTATCTGGTCTCAGGTTAAATCCTCCCTGAAGAAGACATCTGCCAGATACAAGTGTTTTGCTGATAAAAAGAGGCATGCTATTCCACCACTTAAAGTTGGAGACCGCGTATGGCTTTCTACCAAAAATATTCGCCTGAAGGTTCCATCCATGAAGTTCGCTCCCCGTTTCATTGGTCCATATAAAATCACTCAGGTGATAAATCCGGTGTGCTTCAAACTACTATTACCTAAGATCCTTCGTATCTCCAACGCCTTCCATGTGTCATTACTCAAGCCTCTAATCATCAACCGTTTCTCTGTTCCTCCTTCAGCACCTCGGCCAGTACAAGTTCATCAAGAGGAGGAGTTTGAAATTACTCATATTCTCGATGCCAAAATTTCGTGAGGAGTTCTTCGCTTCCTAGTGCATTGGAAGGGCTTTGGTCCAGAGGAGCGTTCTTGGATCCGCGCAGATGATCTCAACGCTCCAGCTCTTCTAAAAAAAAATTACTCCAAGTTTCCGGGCAAACCCGGTTTCAAGTGTTCTGTGCCCACCTTTAAAAGGGGGGGTACTGTCACTCACCGAACCGTGAGTGCCTCTGCGTTGGTGCGTGGTTCTCTATCCTTCCTGCCGGCGCCTGTCCTGAGCCGCGGCCGTCCGCCATCTTGATGGACTGCGCATGCACAGCATCCATGAACTCTTATGACCTTGCTTTTAACCTAATTGGTGGATCAATCACCTCTCTCTATTTAAGGCACCTGTGGCCATTGTATCGTTGCCTGATCTTGAGCCTCATTCCCTGTGAGTCTCATTCCCTGTGAGTCTCTGAAGGTGTCTCCTGTGTCCTGCTCGTATCTTCAGTTTCCTGCTGGATTACCTGCTCTGCTCATCGGCGGTTCCCATACCCGCTACTGACTCCTGTGTCCTACTCTTGTCTTCAGCTGTCTGCTGGATTACCTGCTCTGCTCACCTGCGGTTCCCATACCCGCTACAGTCTCTCAGCTCTCCTGCTGTGCCTGCATATCCTCGTTGGACAAGCTTCTCTACTCAGCAGCGGTATGCATACTTGCAATTGACTATCAGCTGTTATCCTGCATATCCGCTTTGGACAAGCTTCTCTACTCAGCAGCGGTATCCATACCCGCTATAGACTATTAGCTGTGACGCTGCATATCTGTTTGGGACTAGCTCCTCTACTCTCCAATTGTATTTATACAGTCATAGACTCTTATCACTCCTCCACTTATACGCACCTGGACAAGTCCTCACCTCATCATAGCAGTGGTACAATTTGCTGTACGCAGACCACTGACTCTCCCGCTACCTACCTACACCTGGACAAGTCTTCCCTTCACAGCAGTGGTACAACTTGCTATACGCAGACCACTGATTCTCCCGCTACCTACCTGCACCTGGACAAGTCTTCCCTTCACAGCAGTGGTACAACTTGCTGTACGCAGACCACTGACTCTCCCGCTACCTACCTGTACCTGGACAAGTCTTTTCATCACAGCAGTGGTACAACTTGCTATACGCAGACCACTGACTCTCCCGCTACCTACCTGCACCTGGACAAGTCTTCCCTTCACATCAGTGGTACAACTTGCTGTCCGCAGACCACTGACTCTCCCGTTACCTTCCTTCACCTGTTCACGTCCACACTACTCTCCTACCAGTACAGCTGCAAGTCGCTGACTCTCCTACCAGTACAGCTGCAAGTCACTGACTCTCATCTATTCCATTGGCATTCTCTCTCCATCTGCTGTTATATACGTTCCTACTATTCACCCTACTGCCCAGAGGACCGCTGTGTAAACCACGCCCCTCTGGTAAGCATTATCAACTGGTGAATCCTGGGCAGAACTCCTAGTGCCCGTGACAGTTACATGGACCTGAGGAACCATTAATTGTTCTACTTATTCCCCCTGTACATTAGCAACTCTATACAGGAAATTATTTTTAACAATAAAATATGGTATACCTTCTGCAGGCTGGGTGGCTTTCGCTACCCCATTTACCTCAGTTACACTTTTAAAGGCATGTTCCAAAGTGGCATCATTAAGTTGGTCTCGAGCAAAGTCCTGCAAAGGAAATAAAATTGGTATTGCGGACCAGTCCGTATCCTCACTGACAGGCGGGGTGGGCTCATCTGCGACATCACCGACCAATGCTAGTTTGGACTGTCCATGTTTCCCCACAGTGTGATGCTTTTGTGGAACTCCTGCTGTGACTCCCAGGATGGCATTCCGGTTTGGCGGTTCCCAAAGATCGTTGTCCAGATGTTGTGGATTCTTAGGCGGTTCCTTTAAGACCGGGCTTCCAACCGTTGCATCAGTTGCCAGCATCCGCTCACCGAGGACATCATTAAACAGTGGGAAGTCTCGCCCCAAAATGAGTGGATATGGGAGTTTAGGTGCTATGGCAGCTACCACCATAACAGTTTTGTCTTTGAGTGTGACTGGTAGTATTCTCTCATACTCCTCTGTTGTGCCATGTACGCAAAGAACTTTGTCACTCACCAGACTGTGAGTGCTTCTTCCCGTATGTTTAGGAACCGTGGCCGTCCACCATCCTGAGGGTCTGCGCATGTGCAGCCCTTTCAAACCTTCAGTACATGTTCCTTTTAGTTAATTGGCTGATCAGGCAACACTCCCTATTTTAAGCACCTTCTGTCTATACCTCATTGCCTGATCTTGGAGTCTCATTCCCATGAGCCTCTGAAGGTGTTCCTGTGTTTCCTCGTGTATTCAGCCTAGCTGATTCCTGTGGTTTCCAGACCACTTCAACTCTCCTGTGGTTTCCAGACCACTTCAACTCTCCTGTGTTTCATTGTGACTGCTCTAGCTGATTCCTATCCGCTGCCTCCGTGCACGACAGTTACCAGCTCACTTCAACTCTCCCGTGTTTCATCGAGTCTGCACCAGCTGATTCCTATCCGCTGCCTCCGTGCTCAACAGTTCCAGCTCACCTCAACTCTCCCGTGTTTCATCGTGACTGCACCAGCTGATTCCTATCCGCTGTCTCCGTGCTCAACAGTTCCAGCTCACCTCAACTCTCCCATGTTTCATCGTGACTGCACCCACTGATTCCTATCCGCTACCTCCGTGTATCTGCAGTGTCCTGCTTATCGCTACCCTCCAGTACTCCTCGTGTCTGCAGCCAGCTGATCCGCTCTCCGTGCTTCTACAGTGTTCCTGCCTGTGTCAACTCGCCTGTCTGCATTGGATCAATGCTCCGCTGCTGTCTTCTCTGCCATACCACTTCTACTCTTCAGTGATCTCCAGGTGTCCAGCTCTATATACTACTGCTTCCTGAGTATTGTTTCCATCGTTGCTGGTCTACCTACCTGTGCGCTGCACCTACTTGGTTACCGCTTCCATTTGCCTGGGACTTCGTCTCCTGCCGCTCAGGTATCCCTGCACTCCTTTCTGATAGCCTGCTCTTCTGAACCACGGTATGCATACTTATCATTGACTGTGCTGGTGTATTGCATACCTTGCTGGACTGAGTTGTTCTTCTCTGGAGTTGCCTATCCATTAAAACTATTGCCATCATTTGACTGTGTTACCTTGTAGTCTGGATAGTGCCTGTGACTTTGTATATTTGTGCTGTGCTGCTCAGTTATTATTACTTTGTGCTTATCATCGTGGGATCAAGTTCAGTGTGCCCGTGTATACTCTGCATTACATTTATCTCCCCGTGCTCCTCCTCACATATATATTTCAGTGGTACAACTTGCTAGAGGCAGACCACTGATTCCTGTTTCCTGTGTCACCTGTTTCCAGTATCCTTCCACACAGCAGTGGTACAACTTGCTAACGCAGACCACTGACTTCCCGTATACCTCCACCTGGATTCCGTTCCCTCACCTAGACAGCGGTACAACTTGCTAAACGCAGACCGCTGACTCTCATCACCTCCTCGTTACTTCTGGACATTCCTCGCTGCATTGTAAAGGGAAGTTAACCCTTTACAATGCAGCGCCGCTTGAAATTTAATCGCGGAAGAGGCTGAACAGGCAGGTGTTGAAGAACCCGCATATTGATACATTTACCCCCAGATATGCTTCTACGTCATCAGCTGGTGACATTTTCTGGAGAACAGGACCAGGTGGTTCATTTCTGTCATGCCTCACCTGGCTTAACTCTTCTCTTAAGAGCCTTGTGTTTTCCACCTGTGCCTCGGCGACTTGTAGCATCTGAGCTTGCTGCTGTTGCTGCGCAGCGGCCACATTCACAAGGGTTCTCGGTACTTCCTCCATGTTGACGTCTGCATGTGTTGGGTAGCGGAAACTTTCTTCCCAGAGCATCTCACTTCTGACACCACTTGTGGCAAGAGCCCACTACTGCAGAAGCACATGCGTACAACTTCTTCCTTTTTATGGTTCTTTATTGTCAGGATGGTAATAATGTTTTGACACCGTATACTTGCACAGCAATTATGGAGACCCTCAACGCTTACTATACATAGTCCAACTCTCTGTCCAGATCAGCCAGCTAGCCCAGCGTTGATCTCCCTGAACAATGAAACAAGCAGGGTTTTATACCTGACACTCCTCCCACAGGCCTAGCTTGATGGACAGGTGACACACCCACCTTCTCTTTAAAAGGAAACGCCCATCCCTGGCTCTGTTTACTGAGAGGAAGCAGCTTTTAAATCATGTAAGTAAACCAATTTTAAACTACACATATGTTTTTACCTGGTTTAATCTCCACCTAGGTACATAACTGTGCCAATGTTTTACTCTACTTACCTGCTTTCTCTGCATATTGCCAGCTAAATGCCTCCTTTTGTTACAATATATATACATACATATATATATATATATAGATATATATTAGAGATGCTTGGGCTAGGATCCCTGAGAACCGAACACAACCGAGCTTAGCAGATCTGAGCTCGGCTCGGTACTTTCGCACGTCCTCGAATTTGAAAACGAGGTTAAATGTTATCGTTACGTCGTTGGATCTCGCGAGTTTTGGATTCTATAAGTTCCGCTCTCCACGCGATCCAGCGCCATTTCACAGAGGGACACACAAGGCGTAGCACAGTTCTTGGCAGTCTCTAGTGCAGTTGGGCAGCGTCATAGCTAGAAAAGAAAGAGAAGGGGTAACACTCTTCTTCAAAGTTTTCAGTGATATTCAGGAGAGCTCCATTGCTAATTGTCATTAGTGAAATAGAAATAATAGGGCTGGCAGTCTTGGTCTAAATCTGCAGACACATTGTACAGTGTTATAAATAAAAAAATCCACTTCTTATGTATGGAATTATTTTTACCTAAATCCTGACAACACTTGTCTAGGCATTTCTAGAGCTTGTAAAGCCACAGTCAGTAGAGGTAGGGACCTTAACCATCTAGGAACTTCATCCATGTTCAGGGGCAGGCTGGGCCGGGGGGGCAGAGGGGCATCGTTCCCCCTGGGCCGCTGTTCGGGCCTTTAGACTGAGCGGCCGCCTGTGTGCCCCCCCCCCCCCCCCGGGCTGAAACTTGCTAGCCCGCGCCTGCCCATGTTACACCATTTGAAGCGAGTTCATGGCAAGTTGTTGGGAAAATTGGAAACGTATGTTAAAAAAATAACAACGAGCAGTCCAGAATAAGCTAGGTCCCTTCTGTCAGCTACATCCCGACACCTGCAATCTACACCCACAACACCGTCCTCATCAATATCCTTTATAGCCCAATCAATTTATTCTTTATTATTGGCACAGTAATAAAAGCGAAGCGCATTATTGACATCTGTAATAATAGTTTAAAAATCGACTCACCGTACAATGAAGAACCTTAGGTTACATGCCAGCATGACTTTTAGTCAAAAACAAAATTGTTTCATTGGTACGCAGCTGTCAGCTCTTAATGATTTCTGTTTACCATACTCTCCGGCATTCGCACCGGCATTTAATTACCTAATTAGAGTGGTAGTTAAAAATACCTTGCTACGACTTCTGTGTTGTTGTGAGTTTGACAAATCAGGGTAAGTAGAGTGTAGATGGGCAAATGTTTTTTTTATCAGATGTTTATTGCAGTACCTTGCTCAGTACTCACTATGTTTAAAGATGTAACTTTAAAGTATGTTTAAAGATGTGTGTGTGTTGGTGAGCAAGAAATCTCTGTTGCTGCAGAAAGGGCTTAAGGTACTTTGCTGGTGGTTTGTATGTTGAATGTTAGTGCAAAAGTGTTTGGTTAGCTGTGGAGTTTTAATATTTAGTCCACTGTGTATACTTGGAGGCGGAACTGCATACAGTCCTCTAGAATGTAGTGTAATCTTTCAATATTATCACTATTTTTATTTATTTTTCTTTCTTGTTTACCCTCCCCCACAGCTATTTGGGTCTGCTGGGATCTTGACTAATCTTGTTGTGTGCCATTTTAAGATGATCTTGTGTGTGTGGTAAGTATAAAACAAATATAGTTTCTTGCATACCCCTTGTTACAACACCTTGCAGTAATAATGGCCATGGTTTTTGGAATAATTTTCTAGTGCTATAATATATTTTTTTTAGGTGGTGTTTTTTGCCCCTACCTTAAACACATTAGCACTCTGTGTTAAGTGTTTCACTCCCTTCACATTTCTATGGCACATAAAGGTCAATATAACTAATCTGATTTGTGAAAGGGTCTATGGCGATGGTAAGTATCACGCTTGCAAGCACTTTGGTGGTGGTTCTATATGACTATATGGTGTTTGGACAATGAATAGGGTTTGTTTATGTAAATATGTTTTTAATGGTTTTTTCTTTTTTTTACATACAAACTCGCCTTCCACATTACTTTCATCTACTTGTGGACGGTCCTTTTACACCATTAAGCGAAAGCATGAATAACGACACCATTGTAAGTATTGGTTGTGTAATTTGTGCCAAAGTCAGACAATGCAAAGTCTAATAGTTTCACCTAAGTGCTGGTTTGTGACCTCTTCCTTTTCAAACATATACAGGCACTCCTGGACTTTCACTACATTATGTATCACGAGGGGCGTGCTCCTGTGCCCCGTCCTAACCAGCAACTACGCCGACGTCGCCGTCCGAGGGAGCGCATCTTCAGGGCACGTGTCAGCCTCTTTGGGATGTCAGATGCGGATGTTAGATTTCATCTACAGGCTAATGTTTGTTTATTTTTAACTTATTTTTATTGTTTGCTACACTTTGGACAGTCCAGACTTTACACACTTGACGATTGTATTTGCTAAGTCACAAAAGGCATTAATGGTGTAGTATGTAGATGTCCCCTAGTGTCATAATGTGCTAGCTAAATTGTGACCATGTAAATGTGGCGTAACTCTGGTTATTTATCCATGCAAGGTTTATAGGTAATAGTTTGGCACATATAGTGTGTTGTAGTGGTAATTTTTCTAACTGTGTTTTAATTTTCTTATATCTACAGCCTGTATCTAACACCTGGCGTGGAGTGGTGGTCTTTGTGGCATTAAACTGTTTATTTTGTTTGCTTTTGGGAGTGGTGCAATTCGTGTCTCACTACATGTTGAAGTATTTCTCCAGAGCTCGAAGGCTGCCTATGTCTCTCTTCAGTCTGGCCACATTGGCATCTCTTCATCCAAGGATCTTTGCCACACACAGACCATTAACTTCTTTGCTATATTTTTGTTAGGCTGTTTGTATTCATATATGTAATAAATATATCTTATCCGGCAAATGATTCTGCAATCTGTAGTCATGCCATTTTGTACCATTAATATAGTGCTGTGATTTCTGTTTGAATACACACAAAACCTTGGAAATAGCTTCCCTAACTATTGTGTAACAGGTATACTTTGTAAATATAATATTATAATGTGTGGTTCTTTTGTCCTTTGCAACAGACACACCATAGCCTACAAACACACTCTATGGTGTTTATGTTCAGTTAAAGGAAATGAGTTTAGTTTGGAGGTTTGTATGTGTGTTTGGTAGCTTAGAAGTTAATTTCTTGTACACTTTATAGCTTTTAGAGGGAACATGGTAGGTGCATAGCATTATAAAATGTGTAACGCATACAAATAATGCAAAAATGTTATCCGGTGTTACGTCCAACACTATAAACTTTTGGCTCTTGCACAAACAGGATAACTAAGTTTTGTCTGTGCTAGTGGCACTTTGTTTCAAAGTGGCCCAACACCCACATGGCACACACAAAACCAACACTAACAATGATGGAAAATGCGTTAGTGTCCTAAGTTAGTGTAGTGTTGCTACAAGGGCAGATTAACATTGTGTGACCCACCTCTGGAACAGCTAATAATACAGTATACACCCTTTTCATGGTGTCTTTACAAAGTTTCATTGTTGTGATAATTAATACTTCACCTCTAGTTTGGTAATAGCTCCAGTCTGCAAAATGTCAGATTACGGCCAACACACTTATTCAAAATTAGCACTAGGTAACTTTGTCTGATTACACACATTGTTTGCCAGCTGTCACATGACATGTTTGGTGCCCCTGTCAATGTTATTTATTTATTGTGGTGTATAAATGTATTAGACTATCCAAATATCTGTTACATTTCTCTCTGTAAATATAACTTAACAACAAAAGCCACATTCCAGCTTGGTTTGACTACAAATCCTATGTCAGTGTGTGTGTCACTAGTAAATTATGTTAGTTTGGCCCTAATTAGAAGCTATGACTGTTTTAACATGCTAGTACATGTGAAGAGTCTTTTGCGCCTCTTGTATTGTAACATGGTTTTATCCCACACTCAAAACATACTAGTAGGTTAATTGGCTGCTATAATAAAAAAACCTAGGCCTAGATTTACTAAACAGCGGATTTGAAGAAGTGGAGATGTTGCCTATATCAACCAATCAGATTCTAGCTTTCATTTTGTAGAATGCACTAAATAAATGATAGCTAGAATCTGATTGGTTGCTATAGGCAACATCTCCACTTCTTCAAACCCGCCGTTTAGTAAATATACCCCCTAGTCTCTCCCTCTTTGTCTGTGTGTGAGTGTGTGTCTATATTAGTGAATTTAGACTGTATGCTCCAATGGGGCAGGCACTGCTGTGAATGAGTTCTCTGTACAGTGCTGCGGAATTAGTGGCGCTATCTAAATAAATGATGATGATCACTAGGTGATGTAGATAATGTTGTTTATACTTAATTGCATTACAGGGTGTGTTTCTTTGGCAGAGTAAACCATCGTAAAAATGCAATATTTTTAGTGTCATTCTGACATGATTAGCCAGGTACACAACAAACAGCTCACACAACACTACATGCACCCTTATATAGTGTACAAATGTCACGTCCATCTGTATTTCTTGGTCCGATTATGGGCACTTGGGACTAGCTGGAGCTGGAATGAATAAGAACCTAGAAGACTGGATCATCTTCCTGCTCATGTTCTTGATGATTGTCTAATATAGCAGGGGAATGAGCAGTCTGCAAATGCGGCCAACACATCTGCTTTTGTAATGCAGGCCAAAACACTGGAGGCAAGACCTATCCTCTGGAGAGAAGTGTGTTGTTCGGCCAATGAACAGATCGCATCAGATTTAAATAGGGTGTCCAAAACAACTATTGGCTGATCAGTTAATGTGATCTGAGCTGGTGATTCTGGTTGGTCTGGAATGATCACCTGACTGCATCCAAGCTGACCACGCCCATGCAGCAGAACTAGCAGTGTGTGTTTTCCAATGGTGGTGTGGTTGATGGGAATGTTGCAGACTAACAGAAGGGGCCAGGGTAGATGTGGTATGACAGAGGTGGATGGGGTAAGTGCACGTAGGAACCCAATTTGACTCCATAACTATATGTGCTTAGCGCAATAAGGACATTAAGTAACATTTAAACAAGCGTTAGACTAAAGGATGATTGGTGTACCATACACTGTGCATTAGTACTATTCTTAAAGACAAATGCCTTATTAGATGGGTTTTAATTTTCTACAGTCAGAACGGTTCAGAATAGTAGCTACCAATACTTGACCTGTGCCATGATGGGAAATAATGTTAGGAGTATTTTGGCGCTATTTCCACCTTTCTTTTCCGGCTACTTTGTGTCAACTTACAGTTTACAAAAACAAAACTTTCTTTACAGGATCATTTTTTCAACCTATAAAGGGCCACTGTAGTAGTGGCACGCTTGATGTCAAAACATTTACTCACACAAACAAAGAAATACTGTGGCAACAGCATTCTGAAGCTTAGCTTGATAAACTTCTTGTTTAAGTCTTCTTGACCAAACCAGGGGCCTGAATCATTCTAGAAAGTTAAGGCAAAGTAACTAAGTCAGGCCAAACCATGTGGCATTGGAGGGGTATGTTTTAAAAATGGTGCTTGCTGATTCTTATGGGGGGGGTAGGAGAGGTCCTAGATTAACTTTTAATTACCGTCTTCAAATAAGCTAACAAGTAGTTTTGAAAAATATTAAGATACAGACAGTATGTAAGTTTTTACACAACAAGGGTGATATTTTACTACACTGACATTAATTCATGGTTTATAGAAGATTATTGTAATAAGGATCCTTTCCATTTATGACCCTGAATCAATCTGCCACTTCCTTTTGGACACCACACTGAAATTAGATACCTATTCCTTAAATAACCTTCATGATTCCGGGCGTTTTTTGGGAGGTAAGCTTTTGCTGATACTTGATAACAAGTATTGCGTACAAATAACCATCATAGATGATGTAATAATAAATCTATAAACACATACTTAGTAATAAAATAAACAAATTTTATTAAACAATACATATTTTGTTATGCAAATATGAGAATGTTTTAAAACAAAACGATAATTTATTTTTTTTTTGTTTTTTTGTAAGGAGTCTGAATGGCCTGGCTCCGACTCCTACTTCTTGTCACCCGTGATGTAGAGGCCTCAGATGAAGCAGGCAAACCTGCATGGGAAACGGTTTGTGTCCAACGAGGTGAAGGCTCATGGACAGGGGTTTGGGAAGGGACCACGACAGGGGTTTGGGAAGGGACCACGACAGGGGTTTGGGCTAAGCCACAGGCAAAAGCTAAACACATAAGACGACAGAGGACTGGGTTAAGGAGGGGGGACGCAACAGACCCAACAGGGAGGGGGGACGCAACAGATCCAACAGGGAGGGGGGACGCAACAGACCCAATAGGGAGGGGGGAGCCACCAGCCAACTGGGTATGGGGGCTGGTGAACACAAAATCTGACCTGGGTGAAGGGAATGTGGCGGAGGTGCGTTGGGAGTGGGCATGCAAGAGTTCACCCAGGAGTGTTGCGATATGTGACATAGATTGAGTTAAATTTGACATGTGGGTGTTGTGTGAGGTCATTAAAGAGGTGTGTGTGCTCATGAAAGTGGAGAGTGTGCTTATGAGACTTGTCATTTGCTGATCCGTGTGTTGGACAGTGCTCGCTATAAGTGCCAGGTGATCATTCTGTGCTTCTGTGGCGCAGTAAAGTCTTTGTGATGCGTCCGAGAGTGCCCGCTCCCATGAATTGTCACCTGGATCCACCTGACCCCCCCTCCACATCACGGGCAACTTCAGAAGCTACTTTCGTGGCCTGCTGCTGGGAATCTGTAGAGAGATTTAAAACAAACACTAAGATATTTGATAAAACAAATTTCCAACAATAATAATGTTACAAAACCTATTGAGGTACGCCTGAAGTAGCATTGGTCAAGTGTGAAATCACTTTTATGTGCTTCCTGCCCTTTACAGTCACCCAAATGAGACTTTACAATCTTTAAATTATAAAAAATATGCTCAAATCTGTATATATAGAGAATTTTTAGCTTCACAGTCTACATGACATTTCCTCCAATGTGATAGGCTAAGATATAGTGCAATCAAAGTAATCCTTCAGACACACCCAGAGAGTTTACACATTTGCTCAGACATATAGAAACATTTACAGTCAGTAACTAAACACACTCATCATTGTACCTAGTGGAGCGGAATCTCCTCTTCGGGGTGGGCTATAGCCAGTGTCTATGTCGCCCACCCCAACAATCTCAACAAGAGAAATAGCGGCCCTCGCACGCTCTTCAAGCGGGGGTCAATGAAATGTCCATTGGTGGGCCACCCCCAGTCCCGTGCGCATGGCGGTGTTGCCGTGCTAGTTTGCTTTTCAGCCTAGCTTTATAGTCTGCCCAGCTGCAGAATAGAAAAATGTTAGGGTGTTAATTGTTTCAATTTTTTTAGGGTTAAAATCAATATACTCATCCAACCACATTTATTAATGCCACATTGTACACTAATGTCTTGGAATTGACAATTGTGGTTAATGTGCACAACTCATTATGTAAATGTGGCCAAGGCCCATGCTGCTTGGAACCATCACCTAAGGGCCTGATAGAAGAAAAGATTATACACACAAGGCTGCTTGTACATCACAGTTGGCTAAGTAATACTAACACAGAATGTACATACATATCTATATATATATATATATATATATATATATATATATATATCTATATATATAGAGATATAGAGAGAGAGCCAGAAGCAAATAAATACTACCCCACAGAGTTAGTCACATTCTATAGGCCTTTTTCCAAAACAGTGGCTTTGTACCGTTTCTGAACCTCATGCACTTTTCGTCCATGGGGCGATATTTCATTAATCTGTAACGTAATTTCCTCCCAATGGCGGTGACGCTCCGGGCCCGTAATCTGGCGGTCCCCCGAATGGAATCGCTGTAAAACCTCTCCCACTAAAACCTCTAATTCCTCATTCGAAAAAATTTTCTTACGCATAGCTGGGCGCCCGGGTGGCTGCTCCCCACTGGGGCCTGGGTCACACATATTCCTATTGGAAAGAAAATAAAATTAGATTTTGGAAATGAAAACAATCAGGTGTCAATACAGATTATATGCCCATCCACCCCCTTAAAAGTTTTAATTTGGGAAAGTACTACCTAGGTATAAAACACATGGACCTTATTCAAATCAACATTGTTGCTTCTATATTAATCCAACATTTACTTTGTCCACTGTATTTTAACATTAATGGTGTACAAATACTAGTTCAACATTCAGCTACTACTACCAGTTTCCATTTTTAAAAGCCTAACCTTGGTTAACACGTTTAGCCACATACATAAATTCATGATATCACATTACGTTTTTTGGAGTAGCAAGCCCTATATCGTGGTTCCAATATTACTTTGGTAAATAAAATCAGCCAGCAACACACTTAAATTTGTGCACTACAAATGCTATTTGTTAAGTAAGCGTCCCAATACATTTAAACATTTGGATGCATGTGTCCCTCAATGCAATAAGTCAGTTATTAGTGTGTGGGATAAGGATAATTTAACAGTACTTAGCATTGTGTAAGCTACTAATGCATTCTTTTACAGTTAAATGTGAGGGCTAGGCCACTTCTGGTCACACTCTCATTACAGCTAGGACACACATTTTTGTGCATACACAGATGGTTAAATGAGCAGGTACAAACGATTGGTATAGAATACAATATATCTGACCTATTTATACTTACTTTTATATATTTGCACAAAAACGAATTAAAAATTAGATTACAACAGTGTGTAATGTTGGGGGTTGCCTGCAAAACAAATAATTACGTTGATTAAAATGCAAGTTAATGTGATGTTATCAACAATGCTAACATCTAAATATTATTGAGTGCAAGATTGATCAGATAAAAATGATTATCTTATTGTAGGCTAATATACCATTAGTGCCATGTTAAAATGTGATGCCAAGGCCCCTTTTTATAGCAGGTTTATGTCAACTAGCACACACAAATTGATTTAAAAAATAAAAAAATACATTAGAAGAGACAAGCACATTGTATATATTACAATAATTTCCTTACTTTTATTGTTAATGTTTGTTATTTGCTTATTAGGCAAAGTCTGTAAATGTTTTCACAGTTCAATGTGTCCTGTTCAGTCAAATCAGCTACTGAACAGGCAGTAAGGCAAAACACAGGTGGGTTTAAATGGAGGTTTGGATTAATTAATAAACCAGGTGTACACTCTTCCTCCTAATTGCAATGCACAGAGTACTCGTCTCATCATAGGGGGCCGCCATGTTCTTGGTGGGAGAAACACAGGTGTGTGAAAGATCCGCATGTGACGTGAGTTACGGCCATACGTGCTCTGAGAACCAATTGGAGCTCAGAATACTGCTGAGTTGGTTTCTGTGAGGAAAAATGAGGGCTAGTATTTTCGCGAGGCGTGAGCTCCGTGTCCTCACAGAGGCCATGGACAATGTGCCCTCTGGGCGATATGTGTCCAATGAGGGGAAACTGCGGGCATATCAAAGGGTCCGCAGACATTTACGCCTGCGGTATGGGATACGCAGGAGCGTCGTCCAGCTCCAGAGGCGCTGGAGCGATCTCTGGCGCCGTCAGCCCAGGCTCCTTGCTGACCTCCGGCAGGAGATAGTAAGAAGTGAGTTCTGTATTAATCGCAAAAACCATCACATGTGTACATATATATTTGCTATATGTTTGTAAATAAATTCACCAAAATCACCTGACATGGCCTACATAACAATGTGCAAGCACACTCTAAAGGACATGCCCCTTCCAGTACACCCAAAATGCTTTGCCTCCTGTCTCCTACTTTTGTCTGCTGGCAATTTAATGACCTAAATGTTTGATTGTGAAAAATCTGACCATTAAGGGTGGGTTTTGGAATCAGCCATTGTAACTCTTGACCCGTGTGCTGTAGCTTGCTGCTGTAACCTTAAAAAAGTATTGTAGGGGCAGATGTGTTGTCATTATTTGGCAAAGATGTAAAAGCCAGGTTTCAAATTCCAAACACCTTAGTGTATAGACTAATTTTTAAAAACTCCCATAAGATGCAAACAGATTACAGAGTGTACTAGATATAGCTAATCAATCATTACTTAACTGCCTATTTTGACTATTGTAGACTGTGAGGTAGTCCCAACAAAGGGTGATTTCCAAAATATACTCAACATTCTAAGATTTGGAGCTCCATCCACTAATTCTGTGATCATGTAAAGAGAGAACTAATTGATATCATTACCAGGGCCATGGGAGTTTGCTGACTTAAATTCAACAACATGAAAAAAAAAACATACTAGGGCCAAATTTGTTCCAAACTTAATTAGGCGCCCAGTAGTATGTTTAGGGAGTGTGGTAGACAACACATGCAAATATGGAGCAAGCCTCCAAACTCCACACATGAAACAATAATCAGGGAGTTGAATTCCTGACCCCAGTGCTGTGAGAGCAAAGTGCTGACCACTAGGCCACTGCGATATTCCATAACTCTATGTAAAATATCAAAAATTGTGCAAGGTCATCATCATAATCATTTATTTATATAGCGCCACTAAATCCGCAGCAATGTACAGAGATTCCATTCACATCAGTCCCTGCCCCATTGCCGACAAGTCATGTGAAATGCTTTGTGGTCATCATGTTTAGCTCCTTGCATTGTTAGTAGCTAATATTTCTGGCTGCTGACAATGTAAAGATTATTAAATATGTATGATCACCTGATTGTCATAATACTATCTTTTTTTCAAATGGTGATTGTGTTAACATGTCCTTTTGTTTATATTTCCTTGTTTCAAACAGACCGGGCACGCTGGGAACGCCGCCAATGCCGCCGGGCTGTGGTGGAGGCGCAGGCGGAAGAGGGGGAGGAGGAAGAGGAGGAAGGGGACGACCAGCAGCGCCAGCCACAGGAGGAGGAGGAGGAGCAGCCGGTGGCAGTGTCATCGGAGGAGGAGGAGCCTGTGCCGGTGCTAGTGGCAGTGGCAGCAGCTGCAGTGGAGGAGGAGGAGGAGCCGGTGGCAGTGGCAGCAGCTGCAGTGGAGGAGGAGGAAGCTGACCCGGAGGACCAACGATTGGAGGAGGCAGCATCGGGCAGCCAAGAGGCAGTGGCCTTTGATGATAGTAAGTATTTTTGAAAAATGATGGACCTAATTTGATAAGATTGAGGATGTCCATTAAACTTGTACATAATCCCTGCTGTGACACATGTTGATTAAATGGTGACATAAATGCCACAGGTTTTACACATAATATCTGGCTACAAATTTGATGTACATTAAGCACTCAAACCACAGCCAGAGCCATCTTAACATATGGCCACGCAGGGCAGGGCCCTAAAAAATGTTCCCGCTATGCTGGTGAACTTGTCAGCATATTAATCACTTGATTTTAAATTCCAATATCAACCAACATATTTTGACTTCCTGTGAGTTATTGTGTAGGTAATGGCCCATGGTAGTGCTTTGCCCTGGGGCCTATAATGCTGGATAAGACAACCCTGTCCATGGCCCTCTCCCCGTGGCTCACCAGAATGTAGGACATTTATCCAAATGCCTTAGCAATGTCTAATGTGCGTCCAAATGGTTTTGTTGGCAGAAGCCTAACATTTGAAAGTAATGTAACAGTACACATCTCTAGTAAGTCCAGTCTGTTTGCCAAATTAGGTAGAGCTGTATATTTATTGTTTTCGTTTGGTTCCTTTCAGAACCTGAGGAGGAAGGTCAGAGATTGGTCACACCACCATCCACTCCGGCCCAATTGTTGGCTCAAATGGGCCACTTACTCGTCAATCTTGAGGCCACCTGCCAGCAACTGGTGCGATTGGTTGCCGACTGGAAGGCCACATTGGACTACTGGTCCTCTTTATTTTAATTTCTGTATTAGATGTAAATATTATAGTTTTTCCTTGTAAATATGTTGTTAATTTTGAGCCCTTGCCACATTATATAACGAATTTTCCCAAAAACCTTGGTGTGTGTGTCTTTATTCATCTCATTACACAACATGTGGGTGTAAGGCTACAAGAGAATGTATTTAAAATCCTAAATGTGCTACATTTCAGCAAGATAGATTGTTTCTAAAATCATTGCTGTAGCATAAAAGGTTTAGATTTGCTGTTTGCATGTCATCCAAAAGGAACGTGTGCCCTCCACCAACAAGCCACCCCTGTAAGAGGTATGCCATCTGTAGGCCCTGTGTGCAAGACATTCCAAAAGATCAAATGCCCTAGCTATTTCACAACTTCCCCAAATCATGTGTCATTGTAGTGATAGTCCAAGGTTACGTTCCACTGTCAGAGCAAAGCCAGTCACACATTGAAGAGAACATGGAAACATGGAAAGTGTACCCAGGAGTGGCGTAAGTGGTGTAAGGCAGAAGTGCAAGCGATGCAAAGCTCCATGGTACTGGAGTGTGGAGATCGGCCTATTTGGATAAAGCTGAGTACATGACATAATGTGTACGCCGTGGATCCAGAGGAAAGTCTATTTGCTGACAATGTTGCATGTAACTCCAAGGAGGCTGAACCCTACAATCCCCCCCCCCCCCATCTTAGTCCATTTGGAGTAAAAAAATGTAAGCATGGACATAATAATGTGCATGTCTGAAGTGTTAGCCCTGCGGCTTGTATAAATTACACCCCCAAAAATGTAAATCTTACCATACAGGAACAATATGAGGGCTTATTTTACAATGTGGATGAGCACTTAAAACAAAACCCATTTCAAAAATGAAACCATTATGTCAAGTTCATGTAAGCGTCATGATTCCAGCGCACACATTTATTGGGTGTATGCTTGGTATTTGAACTCATGTCTGCTGTGTTGTGAGTCCAAAGTGCTAACCAGTGAGCTACCTGTGAGATTGGTATTTTGTGAGTAATTTGTGTGAATAATGAGGAGTAGTATTAAGTGTGAGTTGCCTGTGTAGCACGCATGCTGTATTGTTGGTGTTGTCTGTGTATTTTCATGTCTCAGGTTGGGGTAGTGGGTAGCTGTCCCCATTTGCATACAGTCATTCCTGAGTTCTAATCCAGACAGAAACCCTTCCTCTGTGTGGAGGTTGTATACACTCATGTGTGTATTCTTTATGGAAGAGTATGCTGTGCATTTTGCTGAAAAGGCAAGATTTATTTACACCACATACATTTTGATACATTCGTTATTCATGTGTTTTTAATGTAGCCATTGTCCATGCATTTTGCACACTATATGGCGACTTGAAATCCTAAACACAGAAAGATCGTGAAGAATGTGTTTGTTAACAGTGTGTATTGCACTAATTATTCGCAAAGTAAAACAAGGTTGAGAGTGTTCCAGATTATTGTTAATTGACAGTGATTAATGAGTAAAGAGCTATCTCGTTAAAATAAGCCCCAGGCATGTTTGTTGTGTTGTATATAAATAAACTGTTGGCCCCTCCCACAGTGGGTGTGAAGTATGCATTGTTTAGCTTGCCGTCGATCAGTTGAGAGCCATCGCTTATGCGTGTAGCATGTTTAAAAATACGCAGGTGGGTGTGTTTTCTAACGTTCGCACTACTTATTTGCATCACTTAGTTGTAATGGACCACAAGGGGGTGTGTTTTTGCTGTTTGAGGTGCTTATTTCACGCGCAAAACGGGTTGCCTCACTCAAAGTATGCAAGGCAGATGCATATGCGTTTGCGTACCTTGATGAATCGGGCCCCCAGATACCAAATTCCATCACAACACCATTTTACTAGAAAAGCTATTCCTCACCTCAACCAGAAGGTTCGTAAAAATGTAATTATTGGGCTACAAAATGCCATTCTACCCACTGTACACTTAACCACAGATATGTGGACAAGCGGAACTGGGCAAGCTAAAGATTATATGACTGTGACAGCCCAATAGGTTGGTGATTCGCCTTCACCAGCAGGAACAGCAGCAGCATGTACCCAATTACGTCACATTTTTCAGAGGCAGGCTACTCTGTGTATCAGCGGCTTCAGTAAGAGACATAAAGCTGACAATCTATTACAAAAACTAAGAGATATTATTGCAACATAGCTTATCCCCTCCTCAGGATATGTCATTTATGATAAAGCCACCAATATTGTGAAAGAATTACAGCTAGGTGAATTCCATCACATTCCCTGTTTTGCTCACACAATAAACTTGGTGGTGCAAAGCTTTTTAAAAAATGACAGGGACGTGCAGGAGATGCTGTCTGTGGCCCGTAAAATATCTGGACATTTCTGGCATTCGGCAACAGCATGTAGGAGATTGCAGCAGCTACAAGAGCAATTTAATTTGCCCTGCCACCAACTGAAGCAAGAGGCGGTAACAAGGTGGAATTCCACCCTATATATGCTTCTGCGGATGGAGGAACAGCGAAAAGCCATCCATGCTTACTCCACAAGCCATGACATTGGGAAAGGAGGGGGGATGTATTTTAGTCAAGCGCAGTGGAGAATACTTTCCGTGTTGTGCAAGGTGCTGAAACCATTCAAAGTAGTCACCTGTGAAGTGAGTTCAGATACTGCTAGCTTGAGCCAAGTGATTCCCTTAATTAGGCTTTTGGAAAAGCAGCTTGAGAAACTTAACAAGAGATTAAACAAAGCAATTATGCTAAGTATGTCGGACATGTAGATATCAAGTATTTTATTTGCTTCGCCATGATCCAAGAGTTATCAAAATCTTAAAATCGGATCACTACATTTTGGTAACTATGCTTGATCCTAGGTTTAAGCTATGTCTTCTCTTTGTTTCCAACTGACCCAGATCTGTAGAGATGCAAGGAGCTCCTGGTGAGCAAGATGACAGCTCAAGTGTTACTGTCAGGCGCCGTCCCCGCTGATCTCCTGTCAGATGGGGACGGACGCCTGTCTTCCGGGGCGCATCGCTCTGTTGCCTAGCAACAGACGCGCTGCAGCTTCCGCTTCGGCTGCCTGCCGGGCGCATGCGCCCTGCTCCGTCCCGTTGCTAGGCTCTCCCTAATGCCGCCTCCTGGCTCCTCCAATCCCTGCCTATCCTGCTCTATTTAAACGTGGCTCTGGCGCCATTAGGGTGCCAGAGTAACAGGTTCTTCACCTAGTGTTCCTGGTTCTTCCTACTCAGCTTCCCTGTTCATTCTCCCAAGTGTTCCTGCTCTCCTGTTGTGACCCGGCTTGGCGACCATCCCTTCTTTCTGTGTGACCCATATTGTTCCTGTGACCTTTTCTTGTTGACTATTCCTCTGGATTCTCCCTGGTACCTTACATTCCTGTTTGGCTTGACCTGGACCGTCTGACCCTTCTACACTACACCGGCAACTGGGTAGTAGGACCGCGACCTGCGTGCCCTGTGCAGAGAAGTCCAGGCGAATACCAGGGGTATGTTAGACTACGCACCTGCTAGTTCAGCAGTGCTAATACCGGTTAGTGTTCTGCTTCATTGTAGTCCTCAGTAGGCCTACGGCCTGACAGTTACGTGACAGCACGGTGTCCTTCTTCAGTTTCTCACTCAACTCCTGCTAGAAAAAAACGTAGCTTTCCCAAGAGACCCAGGGATGATGCAGATGACTCAGCACAACATTTTGACATCTGGTCTGGTTTAAAAGAATTGACCAAAAAACGTGACACCTCTGCCGTAACTCCACCTGATCCTACTATCAACATCCAAAGGATGGTGGAGGATTATTTTCACGACAGCATAGAAATAGACACCTCAGACAGTCCCTTTACATACTGGGAGGAAAAAAAGGGAATTTGGAGACCCATGTACCAATTCGCTTTGCACTGCCTAAGCTGCCCACCTTCCAGTGTGTACTCGGAAAGAGTTTTCAGCACAGCCAGGATCCACGAGGAAGGCCTTCCCAACAATTACATCAAAATACTGAGACTTCTGTAATGGTGGATTCCAGCGGTGATGAATGTGTGAGGATGATGTACAAACTGATGAGGCTGAGGATAAGGCTGAGGATAATGACAACAACATCTTGCCACAGGAGAGTTCATTAACAGCACTGTTACCTTAGGTGCCTTAAACCCATTGTAAGCTTGTTTTGTGGGGGCCCAAACAAACCAAGCACATCAGCCTCAAAAGTGGCACACCTTGTCGCTGAAGTACTTGGTTTGTTAAAGTGTCCATGTCCTTTTTAAGATCCAAAATAAGATTGGGTGGCTGGGCCCAAGGACAATTCCATCTTGCACCACTTTTCCTTTCAGCTACCGCTGTGTGCCAATGTTACCTACATGTGCTATATACTGTTGTATGCTTTGCAAAAATCTTAGACACCCATTGATGATGCAGATGACTCAGCACAACATTTTGACATCTGGTCTTGTCTACTGTAAAATATTTGACCAGAATTAATGACTCCACCTGATCCTACTATCAACATCTAAAGAATAGTGGAGGATTATTTTTATTTTTTTTGAACGGTATAAAGACAAGTTTTATTAACAAAGAACAACGTTGCTTATGTTAGGAAGCCCTCTAGCCGGTACAGCACAACCCGGAGTCTGCTCTGCCAGTCAGGTGTTCTCTTAAGCCCCTAGTGGTGGGGACAGACTTGGCCGCAGACTAGCAGAGGGTCGGGAAGTGCGTACCAACTAGGGAAAACTCAGGAAAGCGGAGTGAAGTCCAGGCAAGGGTCGAGGGCCGGCAGCAGACAGGGAATCCAATACACAAGCCGAGGTCAAGGGTCACAGGCACGGTAGCAAGGTCCAGATACAGGCAGGAAGGTCAGGGTCACAAGAAACACAGGCAGGGTCCAAATCCAGGCAAGGGGTCATACACAGGCAATCCGATCTTAATATCCACAGGACTGAACTGGGAACACAGCAGGTCAGCAATCTGGCAACAGGAAGCTATAACCGGCAGTGAGGCTGCAGACCTCACTGCCTTAAATAGATGGTTGGACCAATCAGAGCCTAGCTCTGCAATTACACCCAGGGCCTGTCTAAGTAATAAATTAAAGCTTAATAGCCTCCAGGCTATTAAGACACTTTGCACACGCGCCCGGCTGTCCCCTGTTTCCGGGACGCGGCCCTATACTGAGAAGCGTCTGACCGTTGCCTTGTCAACGTTCGGGACCCTGACGGAAATGACGTCCCGGTCGTCAAGGTGACGGTGTCAGAGGGCACCAGAAGCGAGCCGCGGCGGCTGTGAGTACCGCCGCGGCTCATGACAGCTTGCAGAAGTAATTTAAGCATTGAGGTCTAAATAGACGTGTATATGTATTGCTCAAACCTTCCACTTTGCTGCTGTTTCATCAGTATTGCAGAAAGTGTTTGTAATCTGCACTTTACGTCAAAGGTACCTAACTATATTATAAATATTGTGGAATTGGGGCTGATTCAAGGCTCAGTGATTAACTTGCTTTTTGCTGTGAATTACAATGGCTCTTTTTAGTGCATTGTCTGGCACCCTGGATTGGTCTTAGTCTGATAAAAGCATGCATCCTGGGGGGTCAGCGCTCGTCTCCATGTATTAGCTGTAGAATTACCACAGTTATCCAAGGAACGGGTGGACAGGGCCATCTTAACAACATTATGGGCCCCGGGGCAAAGCAGTGCACCGGGGCCCCTAGACATAGATATAGATATATAGATGTATACAGATATAGATATATAGAGATAGAGATAGATAGATGTACTTGCTCAGTGACCCTTGAAGTTTTTTTTTGCAGGTTTATTTCTTTTGCAGGATTATTTATTCCATTAGGAGCCCTGCCTAGGGGCCCCTTGCCCGTGGGCCCCCCGGGCAGCTGCCCATCATGCCCAATGGAAAAGATGGCCCTGCGGGTGGAGCGATCAAATGAACCATAACTGATTTCATGATCCAAGCTCAATTCCATCTTGCACCACTTTTCTTTTCTGCCACTGCTGTGTGGAAATGTTTCCTAGATGTGCGGAAATGTTTCCTAGATGTGCTATGAACTGCCGTGTGTTTGTGTTATTGCTCTGTTGCTTAGCATCCAGCCAGGCCACTGCAGTCTTTGTTTGAAAGTGTATGAAAACAATATAGTGAGGTGGTCAAAATTGACTGCAAAAGACATGAAATTAGTGTTATTGAGGTTAAAAATAATGTAGGAAAAAAAGCAAAATTATGTGATCTTAGAAAAAAAAATAGGGATTTTAGGAAAAATAGGGAACCAAAACCAAAGGAAGGACGGTTTTGCCAAAACCAAAACACGAAGTTAATCCAGATCCAAAACCAAAACAAAAACACGGGGGTCAGTAAACCTCTCTAATATATATATATATATATATATATATATATATATATATGGTCGAAGTGGAAATTTAGAAGTGGCGGTGTGAAGAATATTATGGGGATGTAAGTAGGGATGTGCACTGGCCACTTTTGGTGTCTCGTGTTTTGGATTCGGATTTGCTTGATGTTTTGGGTTCGGATTTGTTTCGCAAAACACTTGACGAAAGGTTTTGGTTCGGATTTAAGGTTTTGGATTCGGATTTTTTTTGAAAAAAACATAAAAAGTGTTAAAAACAAGTTTTTTGGTTTATTTTCACTCCTACGCTATTATTAACCTCAATAACATTCAATAACAATCATTCCCACTAATTCCCAGTCTATTCGGAACACCTCACACCTCACAATATTGTTTTTAGTCCAAAACGTTTCACCGAGGTAGCTTTCTGGACTGCATAGTGCAGTGGTCCCGGTACACAATTTGGTACCGGGCCACAATACCTCCGCCTTCAAATGGTCTGAATTCCACTGCACAGCTGCCTGCTCCTACATCCTCTGCAGCATATACAGGGTGTAGTTTGAGCGTGTCAATACCTCTCGTTTTTGACGATGACAGGTCATTTTCATTAATTTATGATTTGGCAGCAACAGTCAACGTTGTTTAATATCTGATACGCCTCTATCTGGACTGCATAGTGGAGTGGCCCCGGTACCCAATTTGGTACCGGGGCCACAATACCTCCTCCTCCTCCTGTAGTGTTTATAATTTATAAAAACTTCAGTAGTTATAGCACGTCAATAACTCTTGTTTTAGACGACCATGGTACAGAGCATTCATCATTGAGATCCCATCAAGTATGTGAAAGACAGACAGGGTCGAAGTGTTATTTGTTGACTTTGTTAACCCAAAAATTGTCGCTGTTGCAAATATTCGTGCAATGAAGAGTGACTTTTTCTATTAAAGGCTCAAGCTTTCAAGTGTAGTGTTTCTAACTTACAAACATTACAGTAGTTCAAGCACGTCAATACCTCTTGTTTTAGACGACCATGGTACAGAGCATTCATCATTGAGATCCCATCAAGTATGTGAAAGACAGACAGGGTCGAAGTGTTATTTATTGACTTTGTTAACCCAAAAATTGTCGCTGTTGCAAATATTCGTGCAATGAAGAGTGGCTTTCAAGTGTAGTGTTTCTAACTTATAAACACTACAGTAGTTCAAGCATGTCAATACCTCTTGTTTTTTATTATGATAGGACATTTTACTTTTGGTTTAATTTGTTGAATTTGTTTTAATTTTGTTTTACTTTGTGCTCATGGCAAATGACTGTTGAATGGTCACATAATGGCAATAAAAGAGTTGCAAGATGGAATTGTCCTTGGGCCTTCCCACCCACCCTTATGTTGTTGAAATAGGACATGCACACTTTAACAAACCAATCATTTCAGCGACAGGGCCTACCAAACAACTGTGGCTGAAATGATTGGTTTGTTTGGACCCCCACAAAAAGAGCTGGCAAAGAAAAAAAAGAGTTGCAAGATGGAATTGTCCTTGGGCCCTCCCACCCACCCTTATGTTGTTGAAATAGGACATGCACACTTTAACAAACCAATCATTTCAGCGACAGGGCCTACCAAACTGTGCCTGAAATGATTGGTTTGTTTGGGCCCCCACAACAAAAAAGCTATTCATCTCTCCCTGTACAAAATAAACAGGCTCTACTGAGGCAAGATGTCATCCTCATCCTCAATCTCTGATTCCTCTCCCCCTACAGTGTGTACTTCCTCCTCCTCACACATTATCAATTCGTCCCCGCTGGACTCCTCAACCACAGGTCCCTCTGTACTATCTGGAGGGTAGTGCTGTACTTGACTGAGGAATTGATAATTCATTTTTATGAACATCATTTTTTCAACGTTCTGAGGAAGCAACCTCCTTCGCCGCTCACTGACCAGGCATCCAATGCAGCAACAGTAGACATGTCTGCAATGGTTGGCAGGTCCTTCAGTCCGGCCCAGATGTTATCAGCTTCCCCGCCAGCGGCTCTTTTAGGAAAACTGAGATTTTTCCTCGCAGCCACAGATGTGGAAGAAAATGAGGGTGGAGCTGTTGGCATGTCACGGTCCTCTTCAGAGGACAATCTCCTGACCAGCAGGTCTTTGCACCGCTGCAGACTTGTGTCCGCCGGAAACAGAGACAAAACATACGCTTTAAACCGAGGATCGAGAAGGTGGCCAGAATGTATTCCTCTGCCTTTAAAATAGTGACCACCCGCGGATCCTGGCAAAGCGTACGAAGGGCTTCATCCACAAGAGCTACATGCTTGGTGGAATCGCAATGGTTTACCAGCTCCTCCCTCACTTTCTCCAGCTGCTTTTGCAACAGCCTGATCAGGGGAATCACCTGACTCAAGCTGGCAGTGTCGGAACTGACTTCTCGTGTGGCAATTTCAAACGGCTGGAGAACCTTGCACAACACGGAAATCAGTCTCCACTGTGCTGGACTCAGGCGCATCCCCACTCCTTTGCCTATGTCGTAGGTGGCGGTGTAGGCCTGAATGGCCTTTTGCTGCTCCTCCATCCTCTGCAGCATATAGAGCGTGGAGTTCCAGCGCGTCACAACCTCTTGTTTGAGGTGATGGCAGGGCAGGTTCATGCTTTTTTGATGTGCCTCGAGCCTGCGGTAGGCACTGGCAGAATGCCGAAAGTGTCCAGCAATTTTGCGGGCCACCGCAAGCATCTCCTGCACACCCCTGTCACTCTTGAGGTAATGCTGCACCACCAAATTAACGGTGTGGGCAAAACATGGGATGTGCTGGAAATTGCCCATATGCAATGCCCGCACAATGTTACTGGCGTTGTCTGACACCACAAATCCCCAGGACAGTCTAAGTGGGGTAAGCCACTGCAAAATAATTTCCCTCATTTTCTCTAATAGGTTGTCAGCGTTGTGCCTCTTATTAAAGCCTGTAATACACAATGTTGCCTGCCTTGGCACGAGCAGACGTTGTGTAGATGCTGCTACTGATGCAGCTGCTGCTGTTGCTGCGGAAGGGGATGCATCTACCCAGTGGGCTGTCACAGTCATATAGTCCTTCGTTTGCCCAGAACCACTTGTCCACATGTCCGTGGTTAAGTGGACAGTGGGTACAACCGCATTTTTAAGAGCACTAAGGACACTTGCTCGTACTTCTCTGTACATCTTTGGTATCGCCTGCCTAGTGAAGTGGAATCTCGACGGGATTTGGTACCGGGGACACAATACCTCCATCAACCCTCTAAATCCCACTCCAATGATGGCGGACACCGGGCGCACGTCTAACACCAACATAGCGGTTACAGCCGCAGTTATACGCTTTGCAATAGGGTGACAACTATCGTATTTTGTGGTCATAGCAAATGACTGTTGGACGGTCAATTGTTTTTTGAAAGACGTAGCGGTCTTACGACTTCCCTCTGGGAAGATGACCGACTAACAGCAGCAACAGCAGCAGTGGCAGTAGTAGGCGTACCGCTGCAGGATGAATCCCGTATAGAAGAGGACTCAGTCTGGCTGGTCACATGGCCTGCAGTTCTAAATCTGATGGAGATCATGGAGGAAGTTGACGAGGAGGGTGTTGGTGGTGTGTATCCAACAGGACCAAGGGATTTAGGTGTCCCTGTACTGATAACGGTCCTAGGCCCAGTTTCTGAACTAACTACTGAACTATGAAGGTTATTCAGGTGACGTATAAGGGAGGATGTCCCTAGGTGGGCAACATCCTTACCCCTGCTTATTTGAGCTTTACAAAAGCTACATATGGCCATACATTGGTTGTCCGGATTTGGATAAAAATAACTCCAGACCGAAGAGGTGCATTTTTTGGTCTTCTGACCAGGCATGACGATGGGCTTTCTCATCCCATGGACATCAGCTGTTTCCCCCCCTGGTGCCTCATTTACAATAACCACATCACCATCCTCATCATCAAGTTCCTCCACAGTGCCAGCTACATCAATAGCCTCCTCCCGATGTACAACATTGACACCTTGATTATCCAAATCTGGATCTACACTGTGGGTGATCCTTCCAACATATGCAGAGGGTGTGCTGCAAATGCTGGATGGAGTCACCTCTTCCCGTACAGTGATGGGAAGGTCAGGCTTCACAACCACCAACACCCATGGACTCGCCTTGGGGATTTGTGATGTCATCTGTTTAGAAGGCAGAGTTCTTTGCTGTTTTGTTGTTGTTGCTGACAGCATAACTCTCTTACATTTTTTGTAGGCGGGGGAGGAGGAGGGCTTAGATACTTGGGTGAAGCTGGACCACTAGTCATGAACACGGGCCAGGGCTTAAGCCGTTCCTTGCCACTACGTGTCGTAAATGGCATATTGCCAACTTTACGTTTCTCCTCAGATGATTTTAAGTTTCTCTTTTTGCTACTTTTTGAGAACTTGGGCTTTTTGGATTTTACATGCCCTGTACTAGGAGATTGGGCATCGGGCTTGCCAGACGACGTTGATGGCATTTCATCGTCTATGTCATGACTAGTGGCAGCAGCTTCAGCATTAGGAGGAAGTGGGTCTTGATCTTTCCCTACTTTATCCTCCAAATTTTTGTTTTCCATTATATGTAGCACAAGAGAGCGTACCCCTAAGCCACACACACACACACTCGGCAAAGCCTTTAAAAATTATATGCGGCACAGGAGAGTACCACTGGACTTATACTGCTGAATCAGTGAACTTTGTAATATATCAGTAACACTGGAATTATACTGCTGAATCAGTGAACTTTGTAATTTAGCAGTACCACTGGACTTATACTGCTGAATCAGTGAACTTTGTAATATTGCAGTACTACTGGACTTATACTGCTGAATCAGTGAACTTTGTAATATAGCAGTACCACTGGACTTATACTGCTGAATCAGTGAACTTTGTAATATATCAGTACCACTGGACTTATACTGCTGAATCAGTGAACTTTGTAATAGCAGTACCACTGGACATATACTGCTGAATCAGTGAACTTTGTAATATAGCAGTACCACTGGACTTATACTGCTGAATCAGTGAACTTTGTAATATATCAGTACCACTGGAATTATACTGCTGAATCAGTGAACTTTGTAATATAGCAGTACCACTGGACTTATACTGCTGAATGAGTGAACTTTGTAATATATCAGTACCACTGGACTTATACTGCTGAATCAGTGAACTTTGTAATATAGCAGTACCACTTGACTTATACTGCTGAATCAGTGAACTTTGTAATATAGCAGTACCACTGGACATATACTGCTGAATCAGTGAACTTTGTAATATAGCAGTACCACTGGACTTATACTGCAGAATCAGTGAACTTTGTAATATAGCAGTACCAATGGACTTATACTGCAGGATTGTTTTGGGATATTTTTTTTTTTTATATATAATTCCTTTTTTTGTAATTATTTTTTATAACTTTTTTTGAAATTTTTTATAATTTGGGAATAATTGGGAAATAACAATGCCCTTAGAAGGACAGAGCACAGGACACAGCAGCACCACTGAACTCAGAAGGACAGAGCACAGGACACAGCAGCACTGGACTGAGCAGAACACAACACAGCACAGCACAGCACAGCACTGAACAGCACAGAACTGAACAGCACAGCACAGCACGAGATATAGCAGGACAGAGGACCACCTAACACAACCTCCCTCTACCCTGATCAATGCCCGAGTGAAGATGGCGGCGACTAGCGGGGAATTTATAGGATCCGAGTATCGCGAGATCCGACAGCGGGATTATGACTCAGAGCCTCGGTTGCAGTTTTGCAATTGGCGGGAATACCCGGATCCGGCTCGGATCGGCAACGTTCGGGTGGGCTCGGATTTCAGATATCCGAGCCCGCTCATCTCTAGATGTAAGTGTATGGAATTTCATAGTTTTACAATTAAAGCAGTAGAATGTATACAAAGACAGGTACCTCCCTGCATACTGTGCAGCCCCAGGGTTCACCTTCTATAAGTAAATAAAGGTGTGATCTCTAGATAACCAATGACCAAATAAGCATACCCTCGCATGCATGATAGCAAGCATCCAAATTAGCATTCAGACATTGCATTTTACATTTATTTAAGAGCTGATAACATGTGACATAAGAAAATGATAAAATGCTGCACTAATTTAACTAAACTAGTTCATTACTGCATTTTACAGTATCCTCATACATCCTATAGTAAAGCGCATATATCTGCATTTTATATACATACATGCTCTATATGAAAACGTGATTTACTATATGGTAACAATGTTTTTTTGCATTAGACAAATTACATAATTTAAAATGTTTGTAAAGTTCAGTGTGATCAGTTTTACAAAGGATTTGTTTCTTTTTTAATAGTATGGAAACCACGCCCCTCTCCGTGACTGTGAGTTCTATTTGGCTCCTGAAGTTTCATGCCCTCCCCCCTTCCCAATTTCCTTGTCAATGGGAATCAGAGTGTGTATGCACGGAGTTGTGGAATCTCGTCCTCCTCTCTCTGGATTACCCGGGCACCTTGTGTTAATTCATCATGGATCTAGAGGGAGGTGATAGTTAATGTGGAGCAATATAACCCGAAATAAGACTGGCCTTGCATGGAGGAGAGGCAGGCATGGATCCGCAGGCTGCCGATGGGATTTTACATCCCTCCCAGTGCATCCATGTGCAGTTACAAGGGGGAGCACCTTGGGGATTTACTCTTAAAGGGGGCCTCGAGCACGGGGAACTTCTGATCATCTCAAAGGTATGTAACTTTTGGTTCTCATTACTAATAACAGCAGACACCGGAAGTTGCTAATGTCGTGTTTTTGATATAACGCATTTCCACTAACTGTATTTTTAAGTGACCTCGACAATAGATTGTATGTTGTGGTATATAATATTCCATATATAAGGACTCTTACGTCATTCTAACAAGTTCCCTTTTGTTCGCTATATTTTTAAAGACACAATTCTGTTATGCAGACTCCACAGATCCTAAATCAAACATTGTTTCCATAAAGTGGCTTGGTTTGCTGTATAGAAATACAACTAACTTCTAGAAAGCGACAATACATTAAGGAGCTCTGATTCTGCTGCCTTGTGAAGACTTCAGACACCTTGATTACATACTGGCACTAATCTACTTTTCATATTGTTATATCAAAATTGAAAGTAAATTACACGAAATAGTTACAAAAACACAATCTCTATAAGCAGCTATTGAAATGTATGAATTACTATGGGATTGTGCCCCTTGAAACTGTATATTGCTTTTCTAATACAAAAATAGTTCCACTGGGTTCAGATGAGTGTTTCTGGGTTAATATTAGATGATGGGTTACATATTAATGCTTGAAGAATTAAACAGACTACATTAAGGTAATTGAAAGGTAAAACACAATATACCCTACAGGATTTTACAATGTATTTTTTTTAATGCAACATTAACCTATTTTCTTTTGGAATTTTGGGGGAAAGTTATATAAATTGTGCAGCCATTCCAAATTACTTGTAGTTTTCATTTACATTGTTTCAGGCTGAAAAAACTCACTTAATCTAACAATTTTTTCTTGCAACTATTCCTGTTGCTGTATTTTTTTCAGTTTATAGGGTGAGAGAAGTCTGGATTTTAGAAATGTCTGATTTAGAATGAAGGATATCACAATTCTGCATGTCTAGACATTTTAGAGTAATATAAAAATTTCAGTGTTAATAATGTAAAAAAAATTCTTTGTCGTTGTTGGTGGGGTTTTTTTTTCTTAAAGCAAATTCACATTTCTCCTGGTTTCAGTAGGAAGTGGTTTGGAAAAAAAACCTGGATGCCTTTTGTTCAGAGAGGAAAGGGGGAGGGACATTTATACTGCACCAAAATCCTGGGTTTTTGCCGGGGCGAGCTCAAACAACCCGGGTCTTGGTGCAGTATGAATGGTACAAGTCTAAAAACCCGGGTCTTCAACCCGGGATTTATCGAGGGGTAATTCCCGGGTCGGACCAGGGTTGCCTGCACTATGAATGGTGCAACCCGGGTTGCACAGAAAACAAGCTGATTGGCTGTCTGCCTGTCTCTGGAGGATGATGTCATCGGTGAAAGATTCGAACAATCACCATCCACTTTTGCATCATCTTTATGCGTCAAAAAACCAGTCACCTTTCAATGACATCACCATTTTTCAGCTAATGAAAACTGCTCTGTTGATGACTCCCACAAATTGCCAGGGCACAGACTTGTGCAGTATGAATGGGGTCAACCCGGGAAATTCCCGGGTCCGAGGTGCAGTATGAATGGTGTTTCTGAGCTGGGACGCTCCGAGCCCCGGCAAAAACCCGGCTTGAAAAACACGGGATGTTGCCGGGGCGGCAGTATGAAAGCAGTATTAGAAGTTTGGGATTTTGGTCCTTACAGGTCTTCTACCTGTAATGCTTTAAGAAGCATTACAGGTAGGGAGGAAATTGCTCTTTTTTTTTTCTATTTACATGCAAACCAGGATTAGAATTTTTAACTAGGTAGGGATGCAAAATAATTGTAGATTGGATATTAAATGTACATCTTAAATAGCTTATTGTCCAGTGAAAATGTTAAAAAAATCCACAACATTTTTATTGTAGATAAGTGGTCTTATCAAGAACGTTTGCATTCAGGCACAGAGCATCCACACTGATGTTCATACCAAAATGTTAAAAAAATATGCTGACCTCCAAATGGAATCTTTCAAACTGCTTTTAGTTTGCCTGAAATATAAATAAAAAAGTCCAACTGGAAGTGATCAGAATGTTTATGGATACATTCATAGCAGCAGTGGCACTGTGATTCTTCTGTGATCCAGCAGTTGACTTAGGATGTATGGCCAGTTTGGCAACCAATCTTATTCTCTGCACTTTAAACCACCTTTTTTTTGTACGGATTGGCTACAGATCTGGTTGTACAACCTAATCTGCCCATGTGTGGTCAACAAAGTAAAATGGAACAGTCAAGGGCCAAGTGTACTCCAATATGTTGACATTGTTGAATGCAGAAGAAATGCATAGAAGTGACTTGTCACATTGTTTCTCTTTCCACTTCTATCATTTATTTTCTGTAAAATTGTCACTGTTGCATTTGAATGTGGACTGAACTGAAATGCATTTAATGTACAATGTATGATTTTCTTTTCTTTTGAAAGTATGAATGTAGCCATCAGCAGGTATAACTGGTCAGCGCAAAGATTGTGGGGCCCATTTAGCATTAGGTACAAATAAAGCTAGAATTTGCACTTTCGACCTTTGGCTAATCATGTTGTGCTGCAGCGGATGGAGGAGGGCGATTTTAAAATGTGCAGTTTTAAACTTGGGAAGCGGGCATTTCCTAGCTTAACTCTAAACCATAGTGAAAAAATAAAGCAGCAAAGTATTTGTGTGATAAATGCAAAAGTCGGCAGTATTTTCCCTGCATGCAATCACGTATTGCAATATGGTTTGTCCAGATGCAAATTTGTACCATTTTGCTAGATTTGCAGCTAATCCTACATAAGGTCCAGTAAGCATAAGTGCACCTCTAGCATTGTTTGGGTAACAAAATTATTAGATGGCCTGAAATCCTGTCTCGCGTGATGAGCAATTGGTTTGGTGTAGAAGCACTAGATTACGTGCTAGTGATATGAAGCGGGCATTCTACAGTCACTTATTGTCAAACATACACATTTCTTTTGTAGGCACTTCGACAGTTCACTTTTTATTTCCTTTTTCCTTTATTTCCTTTAGACATGGCTGTATATGTTATTTGAGATGATTATTTCTAGATATTGCAGTCATGGCTGTGGACACAAGATGCAGTGATGTTCTTAATCCCCAAATAGTATGATAAATAGGCTAAACAGAAGTAGACATGATGCCTACATGTAAATCAAGTGTTCCTAACTGGTGGCTCTTTACCATTGGCTTTGAACAGCCGTGAATGTAGTAATGTACAGTGAAGATCCTGTGGATATGTTTTTTCCTTTTAAAAAATTTAAGTTGACTACAATTTTCTATATAATCTTGTCTATCTCTGACAGGATGTAACCCGTGTACTGCAGGCATTCTATTTAGCTGAGGAATCTATATTATTGTTCTAAACAGCCTTTGAATAATGTGCTGCATACCAATGCCTTGGGCTGTCTGTTGTGATAATCTATGGTCAGGAGGTTACCACATATCCGATTTAAATTTGGCACAGTCTATGCTTGTCCCTAAGCACCCGCAGTGCCAGCATCAGTGCACATCAGTGGTGGCCTTAAACTACTATGGCTGTGGGGAGTGCTCAAGTCATGGGGGCCTGGTCACATAATTAGACTCCTGATTCTCTGAACTGTCTTTCCATTGAAAATGTCACACAGCAGACACCTCATTCCCGATTTAAAAATAGAAGCTTCTTAATCCAATATTTTGCAACACATCAAAAGAACTAATTTCCATGTTGGAATTTACATGCTTAATCTCTTGTCAACATTATATTTGTACCATTGAGTTTTAATCAGAAGGGTCTAAACTGTGGGCCATGATCACTGCCCAGATACTAATATCCTAATCCACCACAGTCACACATTACATAAAACCCAATAGCCAAAGCTGTACTTCAAAATGATAATCAGTCAGAGTTTGTGTTTCTCATATGCTAAATAAAACACATTATATATTTGGTTAACCTTTATCATTAAGGGGAGAAAATGTTAGAAAAAAAGGGTTATAAATTTTGGACTACGGGGGACTTGCTTGCACATGATTTATAATTATATTTTTACTGACTTAGGTTATAAGTTTGTTGCATTTGAAATACTTCAAGATAATAGAAGGTGCTTTGAACATTAGTGATTTTCCAGCTAGGGAAACGTTGATATTCATATGCCTATTAGCCCTTGTACTGACAGATTGAAGTGAAGAGGGTTGGGGGATTCCTCTCTGCTGTCATAATGTAACTAGTTCTGAAGTTGTCATATAAAATGTTTCTGAGTGTAGTCATTTATGAAAGGGAAGGAGTCCTGTCCTGTTTTACTTCAATGTTTGCACTGGAATGACTGATTGCTGTCACGCTGTAGGTCTATGAAGGCTGAAGAGAAATAGACACTAACCGGTATTAGCGCAACTGGTCAAACTGGCGCGGAGTCTAACATGCCCCTGGTGTTCACCAGGGACCCCCGCAAGGAGGTTTGGACTTCGCAGCAGAGAGCATGCAGGTCGCGGTCCTATTAGCCAGTTACCAGTGTAGCGTAGAGAAGTCAGACGGTTCCGGGTCACAGCAATCAGGGATATCCGGTACAAAAGGGAAATCCAGTAGAGTAGTCGCCAAGCCGAAGTCACGGTACAGAATGGGTCACACAGAGGAAGAGGATGGTTGCCAAGCCGGGGTCACAACAGTAAACAGGAAGCAGGATACTCAGGGAAAACAAGGGAGTGTGGAAGCCAGGAACACTGGTGGTGAACCTGTTACTCTGGCAAACTAATGGCGCCAGAGACAGGTTTAAATAAGGGTCATGATGCACTGATTGGCGGAAAGGAGGAGGCGGTGATTGGAGAAGGCAGCGGCGTCCCGTTGCCTAGCAACGGAGCGAAGGGCAGGGCGCATGCGCCCGAAAATACAGAGGAAGCCGGAAGCTGCCGCCTGGAGGTCAGATGTCCGTTCCCCGTCTGACAGGAGATCAGCGGGGATGGCGTCTGACAATTGCTATGGATACTAGAGCTTTTTCTACCTGGAAAGCTTTGATGTTAAAAGAACCCTTCTGGTGCCTCTGTAACTTATGAAGCCTAAAAAATAGGAATATAGTGAATATTTCATCAAACATACAAAACTAAGTTAACTGTATTGTGCTATTGATCAATGTTGATAAATGGGGACATTTGCAGAGGTCAAATGTTTAAAACATTTGTCTCTTCAACTAGATATTGTGAACAATTGGCAACTATGCACTAGGTGAAACTAAGCAAAGGACAAATGAAAATAAATCACATTGATCACTTGCCGACAATTAACAAAAATGTTTGAAACACCAATATAAGGTCACTTTATAGGATTTTGGGCCACTGCTATGTGCCATGACATTAAGTTCCATTTTCTGTAATTGTGCATGAGGAATACATTACCATACTTCTACCATAAAAAACTCAACTGATGGTGGTAGAAAACATTGTCCTATGCATCATTCCAGAATATCCCATAATTGCTCAGTTGTGTTGATATGTGGTAACTGAGAAGGCCATGACATATAGAGCATCAGGTCATGCTATGCAAACAATTGGGCGACCACACGAGTTTTGTGGATGGTGTCCTCCAGACAAGAAAAAATATGTTGCCACATGAGGTGTAGGTGATAACTTTGTACCAATAAGTAGCAATTAGCATTGATCTTAATTCCTAAGGGACTGACTGCATCCAAACCATGGCAAGAAAATTATGGAACTGTCCAGTGTAGGAAATACACACATGGCTGTAGTTCAGGCCTGTCCAACCTGCGGCCCTCCAGGTGTTGTGAAACTTCAAGCCCCAGCATGCTTTGCTAGTAGACAACCTGTTGATAGCTGGAAGGGCATGCTGGGACTTGTAGTTTCACAACATCTGGAGGGCCGCAGGTTGGACAGGCCTGCTGTAGTTCTTTAGGTTTGCACCACACATCCACTTGTCCATTTATTAATAACATTAAGAACCCATTGCCTGTGCTTTTACACCTCAGAACGTGCAAACATGCATTGCCAGGTGTGATCAGCAGGTTATGCACTACTACCTGACTATGGTAGCCTACTATGTTAAGTGAAGCCATTTTAGCTGAGGGCACTTAAAATGCATGGATTATGTTTTTCAGGTCCTTACCCATTAGGGGTTAAAGTTGTTTTAGTCCCAGCCAATAGAATCCATGGGGAGTGGTTTCAGTCACCTCATTAGAAACTCCCATGGGCTTCTAGACCTTTCCTTCCCGCGATTTCACGGATGCAGGAGCTCCCTGGAGACAGATAAGATCGTTTTTATTGCTTTTAGCTTTCAATCTTTTCTAACTCCCTGTTTTCATAGTTTTCTGTTTTATCTTATCCTTTGCCTTATCTTTTAACCTTCCCGTTTTTCTTTTCCTTCATTTATTTCTCCTCTTTCACTTTTTTCCTCCCCCCCCCCCTCCTTTTTCCATTCTCCCATTCTCCTCCTCCCCTCTCTCCATTTTCTCTTTTCCCCTGTATTTCTCCTTGCCGCTAAAATGTCCAGACCTAGGAGATCAGCGGGCCCCCCTGCACGTCTGTCAGACGGGTCGCAGCTCCCGGCCGGGAGTCTGCGCCCGCCTGTTACCTTATCCAGCTCTGCCCCCTCTAGTGAAGCGCTGGGAGCGCTGCCTGAAAGCGTGCATCCCAGCGCTGTTAATATTGAAGCAGGGGACTCCCCTGTCGCTGGGTCTCGGCGGAGATCCGGGCAGGGGGGGAGGGGCGGCGCTCGCAGGTCCCGGGCTCCAGAGAGATCAGCGGCGCTGGCTGCCTCAGGGGACGCCAGCGCTGCTGTGCAGCATAGTCAGCAGAGGAGGAGATCTCCTTCTCCTACCTCTGCTAGGTCCAGCCAGTCCTCCCTTCCTCCTCGCTCTCCACCTCCCAATTTGGCAGGTCAGGTCTCCCCCAGGGCAGCAGGGGGAGAGGGAAGCTTACAGGCACTGGCTTCCTCTTACAGTTCCCCTGTTGGTAATCACCTGATAGCTGTTAATGAGGTAAATTTGGGGTCACAGCATGTCTCTGTTTCTGCCACACGTCACAGACCCTGGTTACACAGCAGCAGTGGTGACAGTATCCCTCAAATTAATATTATCCCCCCACTTATGCCCGAGGGATGGATCAGGGGTAGAGTGCGCCCTCATATGGCTCACAATGTAAGTTTTCAGCCCATGTTATCTTCTCAATTACACACACCCTCACCACCTCAGGTTGTGCCCCCTATACAGTATAATTTCATATCTCCAATACAAGCTGCTAATGTTCCTCTGCAGAGGCTTCCATATAGCGATTCCATCAATGTCGGGGGTCATCCCTCGGCGCTGGTTCAGTCTGGGAGCTATCAGCAAATGCCAAATATAACGCTTAGTCCATGGGCAAGACCAGCAGTAGCACAGGTGGAAGCGCCCCACGGGAACCTGCCTCCCTGGTCACTACCGTATCCTCCTTCTAATCCAGAAGGGGTCCAGCGGCCAATGCAGAATTGGATGGCACCGTATCCACCTCCTTATGGTTCAAGTTATGGGCATGCTTCAAATGCAAGCATTGCAAATATACCCGTCCCTGATCTCAATAGCTCCCCCTTTGGCGTTGGTTCCTCCCAAGATCTGGCCCGCCCACCAGCCCCAGGTTTTTCCTTTGGTACGCCTGTCCCAATAGAGTCGTTAAACAGTATTTCAGGAGTTAGGGTTAACCAGTCGTTTGTGTCTGAAGTAGCTACATTCTGTTTCAGTGACTGCAGTATCTGGCGGAGGGGCGGCCGCGCCATTGCCAGAAGTTATCACGGTGACGGGGAGCTCTGCCTTACAGACGGAGCCAGCAGTGGATTCGGCTTCAAGAGAAGAAGCATCAACCCAAGCACTTGCGTTACCAGGGACATCTGCGCAAAGTGGTGAGTGTGATTCTATTTTGACACATCGTTCACATACACGTAGTCCTCCTTTAGCTACCACTAGTGAAGAATCAGATGAGGAAGGTCAGGGTCCGCGCAAGCTTTTAAAAATCTTAACAGAGCATTTAGCGAAGCCCGCTAGGGTGACCCCTTCAGGCATAGCACCACCCACGGCTTTAGGTGGGCTTATGGTACGATGCGACAATACAGCATTGTTAAGAGGCGTGCGTCGCAGTTCAAAGGATAGGATTGACAAAGGGTACTATGTCGATTTGTTTATGCTCACCTCTGCAGCCAAAAAAGAATTGCTGGCTGCCTGTGGGAAGGGAGGAATGGGTGAAGAAAATTATAGAACGTTCCCAAACTGGTTGAGGGGGTATTGTATATTCTCTGCCATCTATGTGGAGTCTAGACCGGACACTAGGGCGGACGTGTGGAGGTACCTACACCTGATTAATGATCTGTGGATTAACGCGGGTGGTACAATTTGGAGGCGTTACGATGAGAGTTTTCGTAGCAAGGCAAACAAAATGCATATTATCCCATTTGGGTGTAAGGACGTTGAGTCATGGATGGCACTGATGCTGCCAACTGAAGATGCTATGCCTCCTGTAGTGCCTAGGTTTCAGAGCCAAGGGAGGCGTAGTACTCCCCAAAACAGTAAGAACAGATGTTTCGCGTATAACAATGCCTCGTGCGGTAGGGGTGACTCTTGTAGATATAGGCACGTATGCTCCAAATGCCGAGGCAGTCACCCAGCTAAGGAATGTACCAGGCAGTCATCAGGAGTGGGTAGGGGCCGCGGTGCGCCAGGAGGTGCTAACTAAGGGGCCATCCCCTATTGATTTAAAAGTTCTAGATAAGTGGCTTAGTTTTTTCCCAGATGTTGTTCAAGCCCAGTGTCTATCCCAAGATTTTCATTATGGTTTTCAGCTTCCAGTAGTAGGAGAAATTAGGTCTTCATCGGGCAGGAATCTTAGGTCAGCAGTCTTGCTTCCTGAAGTGTTGAAGGATAAGGTTATGAAGGAGGTTAGCTTGGGTCGTATGATTGGGCCTTTTGATTCCCCCCCGATTCCTGATTTGATAATTTCCCCTGTAGGAGTTGTCCCTAAGAAGGCTGCGGGTAAATACCGTCTAATACAGCATTTATCCCATCCTCCCGGTTTTTCAGTTAACGACGCAATAGATGTTAGCTTCAGTTCAGTCAATTACCAGTCCTTTGAGGAGGCCTTGACTTTAGTTAGGGGCTTTGGGCAAGGGGCTTTATTGGCCAAGTTAGACATTGAATCGGCATTTAGACTGCTGCCGCTTCACCCAGAATCTTTTAGATTCATGGGCTTTAGGCTACAGGACGGTTTCTACATTGATCGCTGTCTCCCCATGGGGTGCTCAGTGTCATGCGCTCTTTTTGAAAAGTTTAGTTCGTTCCTGCATTGGTGCGTACAAGCAGGAACGGGTCAACAAGGAATCGCCCATTATTTGGATGATTTCTTGTTTATAGGTCCCCCTTCATCCGCAGTGTGTGCAGACACGCTTTTTTCAGCTACGGCATTGTTCAAAATCATGGGGGTCCCAGTGGCGCATGACAAGACTGAAGGGCCTAACACATGTTTGTCATTCTTGGGCATAGAGATAGACACCATTGCCGGTTGTTGTCGTTTGCCTAAGGAAAAGATAAACAAGTTGGGGGCAGCGGTTTCTGAGGCGATTAGTTCACAGGGTAGCTCCTTGCGTCAGGTTCAGTCTCTTCTCGGATCGCTCAATTTTGCATGCAGGGTGATACCGCTGGGACGTATTTTTTCTAGAAAATTGCGAATGGCCACATCAGGCTTAAAAAGGCCTCATGCCAGAGTACGCCTATCGGCGGAAATAAAGGGAGATTTGAGAGTATGGGCCAAATTCTTGCAGTCTTTCAATGGAGTGCGGATATGGCCTAAGAGACAAGTCTCGAATGTTTTGTTGGAATTGCACACAGATGCCTCTGGGGCGAATGGTTTTGGGGCCATTTTTCAGGACGAGTGGTGTGCAGCTCCTTGGCCTGAGGGGTGGCGTCAGAGCGGTTTGGTGGCAAATTTGCTGGTTCTAGAGTTATTCCCAATAGTTTTAGCCATTGATCTATGGTGTCAGAGGTTAGCGGGCCAGAATGTTGTTTTCTGGTGTGATAACCTTGGGGTTGTGCAGGCAATCAATCGCCAGAGCGCTACGTCATTGCCAGCAGTGAACCTTTTACGTAGACTTGTTCTGAAATGTTTGGAAAATGATATAATTTTCCGGGCCAGACATGTACCCGGAGAGGTGAATAAGGTGGCAGATGCGCTTTCGCGTTTCCAATGGCGCCGATTTAGGGAGCTAGCTCCTTTGGCTCAATTATCCGGCATCCCTTGTCCTTTCTATGCATGGCAGTGGGTCGAGTCGGAATGATCGAGTTGGCGGAGTCATCCTTGGCGCAATCCACAAGACGTGCGTATCAGTCAGCGTGGAGTCAGTGGGAGGCTTTCTTACAATCCAGGGCCCCAAGTACATCAGGTCAGGCGGAGGAGATTTTAGAGTTTATGTGGGAAAGATATAACACGGGTGTTAAAAAGGCGGCTATGGCCTCAGCGTTAGCGGGCATTTCTTTCATGGCCAAATTACATTCAAAAGTTGAACCCACAAGAGGTTTTATTATTTCCAAGGCTATGAAAGGGTGGGCTAGAACCCGCCCTTCGGTTCCTGACTCTAGACGTCCCATTACGGTCCCCTTGCTTAGGCAGTTGATTATGTCGCTTGCGGAGGTCACTTCTAGCTCCTAGGAGTCCACTTTATTCAGCACAGCTTTTTCATTGGCGTTTCACGGAGCATTTAGAATTAGCGAACTTGTGGCTAAATCGAGAGTTTCCCTAGGTACAGCCCTTTTGGGAAAATATACTTTAGTTGCTAGTACGCAGGGCTCCGTAAAAATTGCACGATCCAAAACGGATCAGTTTAGTAGGGGTCATTGGGTCACCTTGTCTCCTTGCAATGATACGAGTATATGTCCGGTGGCTTGGTGTAATAAGTTTTCAGGAATAAGGCCTAGGGATAGCGAGGCTTGGCTAGCACACATGGATGGGTCTCCTTTGTCCAAGTTTCAGTTTAATGCCATTTTTAAAAGTGCGGTGATAAAGGTGGGTTTAGACCCAAAATTTTATGGAACTCACTCGTTCCGTATTGGAGCAGCTACAGCTGCTGCCATGGGAGGGGCCTCCGTACCCGATATTAAGTTGTTGGGGCGATGGAAGTCCGATAATTATAAAAGGTACATTAGACCTTAAGGCAGTTATATGCTCATGTTTTGCATATGTTATTTCTCTATTGTCTATACTTTGTTCTCTTGCTTTACTTTTATCTTTCTGGTTCTTGTCCCTTCTCCTCCTTACTCTTCCCCCCCCCCCCCCCTTCCTCGGTAATCCAGGGCGAGAGCTGCTTGCCGTGTTCAGCTGGGGCATGGAGGGATTTTTTCCCAATTTCTCCTACGGATTAAGGCCTGATTAGTGGTGAGCCTCCGGGGTTTTTTGGGTTGGTTCACCTTCATCTGGGTTACCGTTCCTTTACTTTCTTATCTTATTAAACCTGTTTAGGTTGGTGACATTTCCCGCCTAGGGGTGTTAAACCGTTTGGGTTGGTACCTCATAGCTTATGTTAAACCATGATTGGTTGGTATGTTTGCATGTCTGTATCATAAATCACGCAGTGGTTGGTAGTCGGGCATAGAACCATAGAATTAATATATTGTCATGTTGGTGTAACATACGGTAAACCATGACTTATTTCCCACCTCCTGTTAAACCTCTAAAGGTTGGTATGTTTTCAAGGCACGTATAGGCGTCATATCGTATTCCCATTGAGCATATATATTCATCATTTCACCTCATCAGAGTGGTAAAGGTAATACTGTTATTAGTGCCCCCCCCCTTAAAATATAAGTCTAATAGGTTGGCATTTATAGCCTCACATATATAGTTCCCCTCTCTTTAGCTTAAGCAATTTTATTCATCATTGGCCATATTAGACTTCTGGGCTATTATATAAGCAGTTCTATCATATATCTAGTCATATAAACCGGTTGGTTGGTCCATTCTCCCCCCCCCCCCCTGTCCCACATTTCCATACGAGGTTGGTATTAAACCTTTGCGGTTGGTTGCAAATATGGACAATTTGTTTAAAGTATGCGGGGGTCAGGGTCATTGCTCTTCAGAGCTGGTGTGTCTTGGTGTTATGTATGCATATAGGAGGAAAAAAGTAAAGGTTACAGGGCCTGTGTTGTCCCTGGTTTATATTCCAGGAATATTTTGGAATATTTGATACTACTCCAGATCACCAATTCTTTCTATCTTTGGTTTACAGGCCTGAAGATAAACATTTGGATAATGGGACACTCATTTGTGTATTGGGCTTCAAAACATCATTTGGCGAATGAGTGGTCTAATTTCCCATGCCCGGTGGATATAAAATGGATGGGGAAGAGGGGCCTTTGCTGGCCATTCCTGGTGTCTTGGTTAGAAGAGGAATTGGCAAAATCACAACATCCTGATATTATTGTTTTGCATCTCGGGGGGAATGATGTGGGGAAGACTAAATCATTGGCCCTCATAATAAGCATTAGAGAAGATTTACGTGCTATTCGGGCACGATGGCCTACAATTAGGATTTGTTGGTCCAACATTATCCCTCGTTTATACTGGAGGTTTCCCATTCGCCCCTCTACGCTTACTAGATTATTAAGAAAAATTAATAGTGTCACGGGGAAACTGGTTAGAGAATTGGGGGGGGGGGGGGGGTAGAAATTTTCCACCCATCCATTAAGGCGGATAATACACACCTGTTCCGGCCGGACGGTGTTCATTTGAATAAAGAGGGGATGGGGTTTTTCATCAGGGAGATCTATGAGCAATTAGGTTCGTGGTTTTGTGCTCGTGGTGGCGGGCTGGGAACCCGTTAAAGGGTACCAGCTATGGTAGGAGAGCAGTGCAGTCAATGACTAGTCACAACGGTGGTTAGGATATTTGGCCGCACGTCACTGCCCCTTTCAAGTAACATTACTCTTGATCCTTCTGAGTGGAGGATCCCTTGGCGTGCTTTGCGTGGCCGTCAATGTTGAGTCCAGAAGGGAGCAGTCATGCTGACGCCTGTTTAACACCGGCCAATGTTAAGGGAGTATTCCTTTGTTTAGCTTGAATGCCATTTGGGCATTGCAGTATTTGGTTAGATGATTAGTTGTTTAGTTGACTGCAGTTTGCTCTCGCCACCACCAGGTGACTTTTATTAAATTGGTTTATGATTAATAAAAACTGCGACCTTTTGCCAAAGTGGCTATACGTGTCTGTCTTTATTTCATTAGATTAAGTAACACTTTTAAAGTACGAAGGTTGGTAAGGTGCGTGATGGAAAAGGACATTAGCCATATGCGTTTTATGTGTAGTTCTCGTCAAATCATTTTTTAATGAAATGGGCAGCTTGTGCTGGAGATAAAAGTTGCAGTCAGTTGATCTGCACTTGCTTGCCTCCTTAGCCTTGCACTTCATATTAATGCATGGCTAGCAGGATTATTGAGCTTTCACCCACAGTTGCCATTTACTGATGAGGTTCTTTCCTTGGAGTTCCTGTTTACATTACCTTAGACACACTTGCTTGTCCAACATTGGCAAATTAATCTTTCTTTGTCACTGTAGCTCATGCCAAATGACTCCAACATTCGCCCCTTTTTAAAGTGACCGGTTTCCTCATACAGCTATGCTAAGCACAATACTAGGCAATCAAGGCTGTCCAGCATGTTTATACACAATCATGTCATGTGGGATATTCATTTTAACACATGAACCACATTGTTTTTAATATGCTGAGCCTCCCTCATTTACTCAGGTGTTTCATTTTTTCTTTTTCCACTACCTGTAGGTATTTCTGAGACTATCCGGCGATAATGTTTGCACTGCAACTATTGCTGAATCACGCTCCATACATATGTGCTAGTCGTGTTGCGTCCATTATCGAATAATCATTAAAGCTAACACCTTTTAGTATAATGTGGTAAATGGCTACAGTATACAAAACCTAAAACAATGTGTGTAAAGTGGTGTTGCAGTTTTGTTTTCCTTGCACACCAGCAAGTTTGTAAACATGAGTCATAAGAATGGTGTTCAAACTTTTTTTTGCAAAGTAATCCGAGCTCTGTCCATGCCTCTTTAAGTTAATTATTGCTGTTTTATTAGGCTGGGTACACACTACAGAAAATTTCTAACAATGGGTTATTGTTAGCGATTTTACCAATGACTGTCCCGATAAACATGCCGATTTATGCGCACACACTATAGATGTTTTAAACGGTTTTTTTACAGTATTTGGCGTCCGAGCTGTGATATTTGTCTTTCATAACCATTGTCTCAAGAGATCATGACTCTGTACACACTGTGCAGATATATGGTCTCCCAGCAGCAATATGCTAAATAAAATGAATATTTTATAGAATTGAGGGCTAACATAATTGATGTGCAGAAAAAGTTCCACAAACTGGAGAAAAGTTACCTGGACTTGTTTCACATGTAAGAAAAAGTTATGTCTGACTCTTGCAGCCAGACTAAAACTTAAAATAATAAAAATTACTACATAAGTTTAAAATATTTTATTCTAAACAACGTTCTGGTTTATTTGGTGCACTTGCTAGATAGGTAGGCCTGATATAAAGGCAGACCAAGTGAACATTTTCTGTGGTAAAGACACAGGTGTACAGAAAATATTTCTAGTCATCCATTATCCTGGAGGTATTAATGGCCATAACGGGTGCAATTATAAAAAGTGTGTGTGTAAAATATATATGCAATTATGTTAAGAAAATCAAATAATACACATAGAGGTGTTAATGGGCATAATGGGTACAATTATAAAGGTAGACATATCACAGTGTGTGTGTATATGTATATGTATATGTGTGTATATATATATATATATATATATATATATATATATATATATATATATATATATATATATATATATAAATTATATTTGTACTCTGCCATTATATAAAGAATTAAATATATAAAAGCATAGGAAGAAAACATGTAATAATGTTAATATACAGTCATGGCCAAAAGTTTTGAGAATGACACAAGTATTGGTTTTCACAAAGTTTGCTGCTTCAGTGTTTTTAGACCTTTTCGTCAGATGTTGCTATGGTATACTGAAGTAAAATGACAAGCATTTCATAAGTGTCAAAGGCTTTTATTGACAGTTACATTAAGTTTATGCACAGAGTCAATATCTGCAGTGTTAACCCTTTTTGAAGACCTCTGACAGCATGCCAGGGCAAATTGCAATCAACTTCTGGGCAACATACTGACTGATGGCCGCTCATTCTTGCCTAATCATTGCTTGGAATTTGTCAGAATTTGTGAGTTTTTGTTTGTCCACCCGCCTCTTGAGGATTGACCACAAGTTCTCAATGGGATTAAGGTCTGGGGAGTTCCCCAACATTTCGATATTTTTTTTTTTTTTTTTTTTTTTTATCCCCGAGCAACTTGGTTATCACTTTTGCCTTATGGTAAGGTGCTCCATCATGCTGGAAAAGGCATTGTTCATCGCCAAAATGTTCTTGGATGGTTGGGAGAAGTTGCTCTCAGAGGATGTTTCGGTACCATTCTTTATTCATGGCTGTGTTCGTAGGCAAAATTGTGAGTGAGCCCACTCCCTTGGCTGAGAAGCAACCTCACACATGAATGGTCTCAGGATGATTTACTGTTGTCATGACACAGGATTGATTGTAGCACTCACCTTTCCTTCTCCAGACAAGCGTTTTTCCAGATGTCCCAAACAATCTGAAAGGGGATTCATCAGAGAAAATGACTTTACCCCAGTCCTCAGCAGTCCAATTCCTGTACTTTATGCAGAATATCAATCTCCCTGATGTTTTTCCTGGAGAGAAGTGGCTTCTTTGCTGACTTTCTTGACACCAGGCATCCTCAAAGTCTTCGCCTCACTGTGCGTGCAGATGCACTCGCACCTGCCTGCTGCCATTCCTTAGCAAGCTCTGCACTGGTGGTGCCCCGATCCTGCAGCTGAATCAACTTTAGGAGATAGTCCTGGTGCTTGCTGGATGTTCTTGTGCGCCCTGTAGCCTTCTTCACAACTATTGAACCTCTCTCCCTGAAGTTCTTGATGATCCGATGAATGGTTGATTTAGGTGTAATCTTACTAGCAGCAATATCATTGCCTGTGAAGCCCTTTTTGTGCAAAGCAATGATGACTGCATGCATTTCCTTGCAGGTAACCATAGTTAACAGAGGAAGAACAATGATTTCAACACCACCCTCCTTTTAAGGCTTCCAGTCTGTTATTCTAAATTAATCTGCATGACAGAGTGGTCTCCAACCCTGCCCTCGTCAACACTCCCACATGTATTAACGAGAGAATCGCTGACCTGATGCAAAATACTTGGGAGTATGTGAATTGCTGTATTTCTAGATATATTTGACACTTCCTTTGTGTTCTTCTGAAATGTTTGAAAGTGGATTGTAATCAACAATAAATATAATGTAGGAAACTTCTTACTGTATTGTAGTCTAGTGGGTGACTGTGCAGGAATACTATGGAGACCTTGCAGGATTTCATATAAAAGAGCATTTTGCAAAGAAGACCACACAGCCAACCCTGCCGCTTACTCTTGTGCAATTTAGTTGCACACCTGGATTTGGCATTTCCATACCAGACGCCATGGGGGTGTGTTTATGTGTTTGGATGACCACTGCTCTCACAAGCCTATAGTAATAATCATACAACCAGAGTTACATACATGCCTGATAAGGATCTGAGATTTTGGTAGTGGGCTAGCTGCCTGTTAATCATAGAAACATAATGGTAGGTTAATTGGCTGCTATCAAATTGACCCTAGGCTCTCGCTCCAATGGGGAAGGGTCTGATGTGAGTGACTTCTCTGTACAGCGCTGCGGAATTAGTGGTGCTATATAAATAGCCAATGATGATGAATATTGTAGAGTAAAGTTGGCAGCATGAGTTTCAGTAACAACAAGAACAGTCTGTTTGTATTTGTGTTGTGAAAGTGGAGGCATTTGTAGTCTGGCTATTGTTTTCAGCTTGTACCTGGTAATATTAAGTTGTCTCTTGGATCAAAACTATTATCTAAATAATATTTCTTTAAAGTTTAATGGCTATAGAAACTCTTTTATATAATATATTATAATTTGATGTTGATTGTATAAAGGCAGAAGTTTCTATTCTATGAAAAACGTATCTTGTTAATATTGTTTTGTTGCTTACCTACACAGTATTAATGTTACCTTCTATTCACTTTGGCGTTACCATTTGCAACTCACTGCCTCTCTTGTCACAAGCTGTGATAATCCTTTTGTGTTGAAGTACTCTACATTTTAGACCTGCCCGTGTTGGCACAATGACACAGGGGTGGGAGCTGGCATGTCTACTTTGAAATCCGAGCAGGCGATAGAAATTCTTTGTTTTTATATACATTCTACTAGAAAGTATAACAATCTATTAAATATAGAGAGGGATTCGTGTTTTGAAAATAGGCCCTAATGGATATATTTTGTTTAGTAAAAAATGCCACACAATGTTTAATATATTCACCCTGCTCTTCTATCATTTTATATAAAGACTGTGCATTATGTTATGTGTGCAGTATGATATGGCGTTCAGATACTAAAGGCCACTGCATTGTTTTATGACTGTTTACAACAGCTGTAAAGAGCATATGTGCTTTAAAGGGTGTAGTGGTAAATAAAACTTGATGGCTTTTTTCCAAGTTAAATTTTAGAATTGTGTGTAAACCGTAAGTCTAAATGAGACATTGCTGTATGTCAATTGAATGACAAATCAAGCTAAATTTCATATTTGCAAAACAAATTCCCCTCGCAGTAAAATTGTGGTGGTTAGCATGTCCTAGACCCATGTACTTCTGGAGTTACTCACACTCTCTTGTGCTGTAATGAACATTTCTTCCTGGTTGACAGTCAGAAGTTTGAAAGTAAATTCCGGTCACTGTATCTTTGTCCATGGAACTGAATAAACATTGGCTTGCCAGATCACTCGGGAGGGCATTGCAAAGTTTTTTTAAGCAACCCCTCTTAACCAGACAATTTCTAAATTCATGTCTACATAATGCAACTGTGTTCCTCCCAAGCACATCCGCATAGACTTTCCTGGTTTTCCCAATAGCCCCAATTGTATCTTCAATCATCCACATACAGACAGTCATCTCTGTCCACTTTATTTCATACTTGCCAACTTTTCCTTGTTGGCTTCAGGGAGATCCTCTGGGAGGTGGGCTTGTGGGGGCAGGGCTTGACAAATTGTATAATTTCAGCCCCAATATTTGCATCATTAAGCCCTGTCCCCACCACTTCTCTGTTGCGGGGGCGAGAACCGGGAAGTTGCCCTGCTCTCCTGGGAGGTCTCCCAAAAATGCGGGAGTCTCCCAGACATTCTGGGAGAGTAGGCTACTATATGTTAAAGAAAAGCAGCTAATGAATCTCTAGAGACTGAAGTGTCTTTTACATTTCTGTCTCCATTACTGAAGTCATGTTGTCTTACCTGTCAGTCTTTGATTAAATCTTGGTCTCCATGAAAATGGCCACCTCCATAGGCATCAATACAGGGACATAAGAAACAATTTCTGAACTGTGTCATCATGCCACAGCATCAGGGAGAATGACAGACTCTTCAGGGAATGAGGGAAATCACCCCTATTTCAGGGAGTCTCCCTGGCCTTCAGGGAGAGTTGGCAAGTATGCTTTATTTGCAAATTGTCTTGTCCCTTTTAAAGAAAAACCTTACATGAATGTTTTGCTCTGTGCCTCACAGCACCTCTATTGGTATATGTTCACTGAATTGGAGTGGAATGTATATGCCTATGTGTAGCAGCTTTTTGGTTCAGCTCCGCTTCAGTAAACAACTAGCAGGGTAGGCTCCAGAGGCACTTACAGTTTAAGCAGGTGTAAAAAATCCTGGAATCCGCTCCAAAGCTGACTTACACTGAGACCTATTTGGTGCCAGGTATTGCACACCTATATGGTGCCAGTTATATAAAGCTACTATAATGTGATAAGCCATGTCTGGTGCCAAATACTCAAACTTGAGCTATATTTGCTGCTAAGTATATATTGCTGATCCATTTCTGGTGTGCAGTTCATTATGCAGATGAAATTCAGCAAGTAAACTACCATATTAACGGTTTTTGTGCGCAATATTACCGTATAAACGGTAATAGTTTTAACGCGCTCGTTTTTCCGGCGGCCGGAGGAACAATTGAATACCCCCCCTGAGCGTTTCCTGATTATCAGTGTTTGTTACAATACATGTGAATATGATTATTGCTGAGCAATATCAGTCTTGGGCATGGTATCCTCGGTTTTCTACTAAATGGGGAAGGGGGGTTTATTAGGTTTAGGTGGTGTTCCATTTAAGTGCCATATGGATGTTTATGCAGACAATATTAACACACAGCTTGGTTGCTTTATATTTCATATGGATCACATTTTGGCACAATTTACATGTTTGTGTTTGTCTTGCCCTGCGACATTAACCCCCCACACATAAGATAACCCCCAAAACCCTCTGTACGGTGTCAGGATTAAGCCCCTCTAGCTACTCCCTGATATAATATCTTATCATATATTCCAGCAGTCATACAATATATCACCTCTATTTTGTCGGGAAACTGCTCTTGAACCCCTTTATCTGTCACAAACCGCCCTCTGTACAATTGTGACTTGTAAGCTACTGTAAGGGGAGAACACACAGGATTTCAGCCAAAATCCCACACTCGCCTCTTTCTCTAAGGCACAGATTTACTGGTGCATTTCCCAACACAGACACCCATAACACACCTCTCCACCACCTGCCACGAGCTACGTATAAGGCCCGTAGCAAACCTGTGACTCAATTATCCAATTGTGCACACTCTGTGCTCTGGTAGCTAAACAGTTAACCCTTCACACTCTGGTTTCTAAAGAGTTAACCCCAGCTAAGCATAACAGTGAGTTATGTTAAGACAACATCTCCACTTTTCAAACCCACCGGAAACTCTCAGCTCGACTGGAATATAAATGTGCTGACAAATTTAAAAAATTTATCGCCAGATAATCACAATTGGTCTCCCTTGTAATTTAGCAATGGGCAAATTTTGTGAGTAGATACAGTATGTAATTTGGTATGGGGGTTATTCATTTCCCTTTGCCACTTGGATTATGACAGTTCAAGACACTTTTTTATTTCTTGATCAAGAATGAGTATTTTATATTTAATAATATGGTATATAGTGGGGAGTCCTTTATTTAGTTAATGTTTATTTTAAAATTGTGTATGTGTTTAATTATTTGTACTATATTTTTGGTTTGATGTTGTATTGTTTAGTCTATATTGTAGTCTATTATACTGCAAAGTTGCCATGCTAGGGGGTCCCAATCTTTTTCATCTCCCTGAAAAGCCCTAGAGCTAGATTTACTAAGCTGCTGGTTTGAAAAAGTGGGGATGTTGCCTATAACAACCAATCAGATTCTATCTGTCATTTTGTAGAATGTACTAAATAAATGAAGGCTAGAATCTGATTGGTTGCTATAGGCAACATCTCCACTTTTTCAAACCCGCAGCTTAGTAAATCTAGCCCCTAGACTTCTTCATGCAGGACTGGTAGTTTCTGGTGAGGGGACAGCCTGATTTATGCAGCTATCACAATCCCCTCCAAACAAGAAACAGCAGCCCTGCACTGACCATTATGCTGTGGGGCTGTTTAGGGGAGAGGTTTAATGCTGTCCAATTTTGTAAAGTTAGTTATTTCCAGGGGTGGGGAAGAGTGAATTGTACCATTTTATTATCTTTTATTTCTTTCATCTTATTTTGCAACATATAATGGGGTGGATAGGATCTATAGACGAATTAAAGGGAAAGGAAATTGGACACTGGGGGGCAGTGTGGTCAGTTGCCAAGCAAGATTCCTAAGGGGTAGATGTTCACAAAACATTACAAAAACTCTATTCTATGGTAGGTCACTGAACACTGTCCTTTTGCTGTCTGCTCCAGCAAATTTAATGTTAGCAGCAGCAATTGTTGCAATAAATAGGAATGGGATGTGAACATGTGTCATACAATATGCTTTCACACTGAATGCACTTGTATTTTTGCAATAGCTTTAAAATGCATAGTATTGATTCCCCTCTTATGCGAACCCTCTTTCTGGTTAACTTTGCACAACACTTATAAACCATGAAATAAAGACACGGACACCGACTTAAGTTTGGAATAAAAAGGTCCTTTTTATTTTTATTACTATTATTTTTTGTTTTAAATTATTTTATTTATTTATTTTACTTCTATCAAAACTATCAAAAGTTTCTATCAACAATTTGGACCTTTTTCTTTATATAGGTGGCGAAGAGCAGGGCAACCGGCTAAAACCAACATAAACCAATACGGTGGAAGATCGTCTCCTTTCCACCAACCCAGGTTAAAACCTTATCTATTGGCCGGTACTATAAACTATAAATTAACTCAATACCCTCTGGACTCAAACTGGTTAAGCCCTTTCAAGGCAAAACCTGATACTCCTTACAAGAGCATCAACGAGTCTGATAAAGATGAGGGAACCAAGGCTACATCGCCAACACTTAAGTACCGTATGTTTAACAACTATCTGACTGCCATGCTCTCCCACTTAAAAAACAGGGTGGGTGGGTGGGTATCCGGATCCAGGAAACAGGAAGCTTTCTCCTCCTCCCACTGCTGGATATATTCTTTCCACGACCACTCCCACCTCATCCCAATTGGCTGAAAACCATCACAGACTTAACCCCTAATGGTAAGCAACATTGTCAGCTCACAACACATGCTTTTAAACTCCCTCGGCTTAATGGCCTCTCTCATACTTCATACAATATGACTACATTGTGTTCACTGGCAAGTTTGACGTTGGAGGGGTTAAGGAAAGTCTTATGAGCTGCATAAATGGAAACCTTACACCAGCCCTACATATAATGCAGCCTTTATGTAGTCAAACATTCCTATTTTTCACATAATGCTGATGTGAAATTCTTTCAATATGTTTGAAAATAACGGAAATGCAGTGTGTTGTATAGATCTGAATATGTTTCTGGGAGTAATTTGTGCATTAACTCATTAAATATACCACTGTCATTAGGTCAGCTGTGTCTGTACATGGGTGTATGGTTTTTATTCTGTAACGCATTAAACATATTTCCATGTGCCCCATCCCCCTCTCTGCACCAACAGTAACTGATGGAGGAATGTAGAAATTGTTGGCTCTACTTATTACACAGGAAGGGAGCAAAACAGCTGGACAGGAGAACAGTCAGACTCAACTTGTGACAAGGACACTCAAATTATAAATGTAATATTTAATCCCTACATGTCCCTATATATTTGGTTCACTTTTTTCCATTAAATAGTGCTTTCACAGACCAGCAAGCATTCTGCCGTCTAAGCTGGCTGTAAACAAACATAGCTGACAAGTAGCTTTCTTTTAGCCATGAGTGCTGCTGTGATGTGAAGAGGATGCTTTCATTTGGCAATTTGCTGTAAACGTCATTTTTAATAGCTGTCTGTGCAGTTTTAACAGATGGTACCTTAAAAAACTTTTTTTGTTTTTTTTTTGTTTACTGCTTCACTTTATATGCAACTAAATAAATCAATAATACCGGAAAGAAAAAAAATTATAGATTTGCTTTCATTCTACAACTTCTTTTGCCCTTAGCCTAAAGATCTATTAATCTATCTAATCTCTCTCATTCTTTCTACCATGCCAGTCCTCTCAATGGCACACTGAGGAAATAGAGGGTGGGAGGCTTATTGCCAATAATACATAAGTGTGTGTGTACATATGAATGCAGCACATTGGCACAGTGCTTAGTCATGGGTTTGACTTTGACCAGGGCACTGCAGAACCTTGAGGAGTTTGGTGCCACGTGGAATAGTGACCAATTCAGTTTGTGGAGGCCCAATATTTAGGCCACTCTCCTTGCCAGTCTGTACCCCACATGCCTTCCTCCTCCTCCCTTTCAATCTTTGTACCATTGTCTTGATGACATCAGAATGTCCTTAATACAAAGAGGAATTAAGTTCTACCACAGCAATGGAGGGCAAGGCTATGACGTAAAACCGCCCCTGAAATAAGTGATGACGGACTCTTTAAAGTCCACCCTGGTGGGGACCTCTGTTCCATGAGGGCCCCTGTGTTCTTGCCCTTGTTGCCCTGCCTAAAATCTGTCTCTGACCACAATCATCCACAAATGTCTCGTTCATTTTCGTTACCCTAGGATGATGTAATCTTTGCTGTCACCCCCGTAGATGTGGCAACACTGCAGAATCAGCATAGGTGTACATACATTTGAAACCCAGAGCTTTTAAATATAGAATCCCTGGCGTTTTATTACATTGTAAGCTTTTATGAGTGTGGCTCTCATTCCATAGGTCTCATGTTATATATATACACACACACACTGTAAAACATTTGTGACTGTGTGGCTTCTGTCCAATTGAGATATGTCTTTAATGCAATTTCCAAATGATGTAAAATAGTTTCTTCTAAAGTGGAGTACACATCTATGCAATTATCGTGCAGATCACAATATTCCCAATGTTTGTTCAGATATTGTAAGAGTGTGTACGGTAACACGATCTTGATCTGTTGATTTGGTTTTATAAACTTCCTGAAAATCACGATTAACGATGTAGGGCAAATGTGTAATTATGTACGCACTCACAACCAGCATCGTATGCAGATATTTGTAGATTGTGTTTAGAGTCTCTGTCTTTTCAGCAAATGTTTGAGAGATGAAGATCACAGATCTGAAGGTAAATTGTGTAGGTGTGTGAATCGGCATGCTCATTCAGTCATTGGTGAAATCATTGCAGAAATTGCATCTGAAGTAAAATTGCAATGGTGTGTACCCAGCTTTATTTTTGAGCTGCCACATAACCAGGATGATCAAAAGAATACAATAAAATTGAGACCTTCATCAGATAACCTTGTGCACTGTACCCAGATATAAATTGTGTACCCCCATGACTGTATTTGCAGGGTTAACCCCCATTCCCACTGGTTGGTCACAGAACTCTCATTTGTGCAACCTCACCCATGTTCCTCTGTGTAAGATAAATAAACAGTGTGTTATACCAGTAGTTGAAATTATCCAAACACACTGGGTCCTCCAGCCCTGCAGTATAGATGCACATTGTGACAGGATGGACCGTCTATGCCACCCTGTCTGTTGTTGCTGGGAACCGGCTGAGCTTACTGTGCCACCGTTTCCTTTCTTTATCCCAAATGTGCCCTTTAACTGCAGTAGGAGGGGCTTAAGCTGCTATCACCACTGGACTACTTACCAGCATCCAAAACCGGGTTCCTTCTGAGTAACTGTTGCTTCTAGAGCACCACGGGCTGATACTCCTAACCTCTTCCTATGGATCAGCGTTGCTATGGAAGTATCTTCCCTGGCCTATCACACTGTCCAGAGCTGCTGGGTAGTGGGCAGAGTGGTGGTACCGGAAACCTCAGAAAAGCCAGGAATGGATTAGAGTTGGGTCTAATCTGTAGGTTACAGGAATTTCAGCATGGAGAAGTTTTCAAGCCGGTCTTTGAAGCAAGTGATGTTTATTTGCTTTCACACTGGTGTAAGGTACCAGTGGTCAGGAGGTCAGAAGAAACGAGAATTATTTTTTAATACAAAACAGTGCCTTTTTTTTATACACATCTGGAGACTAGTTTTAGCAGGAGGTAATCCATCCTCCTCTCCCTTTAACCAATCTGGGTTGATTCTTGCAGCCTGCACATTAATCAACCCAGAGAGTTCAACACCTTTTTTTTTTATATAGAAGCTAGTGGCAGGGGGAGTATACTTTTCCCCCCTGTCCACGAACTGCCAGGGAGAAGGGGGCTCAGCCCGCTTCTGTCTATCTGGGGCGAGAGATTTATTTTTTAAATCTCCCAACTCTGGGGTCTGGCTCTCCTCCTTGCCCAAAAATGGTACCAGAGAGAGAGACCAGGTCCCAGGGCAGCAGGCCCTGCCTGTCGCTAGCTGAAGCTCTTTGAGCTCCAGCTAGGGACTTTGCTTCCTGGGATACCCAGGAGGCGCTGCACCTCCCGGAGTCATTTGATTGCAGGAGGCTAGTGTGGAAGTCCCTCTGGCAGCCACTGAAGCTGGCTGCTGGAGGGTGAAGGATCTAGGGCTGCCTCTGCAGCCCCCGCTGAACCAAGGGGCAGGGTACGCACTCTTTCCATTTAGTACATATACGTTCTGCATTTTACATTTACACTTAATATACATATAGTTACACTCCCTGCGCCTAGCACCAGGCGTTAACCCCTCTGGTGCTGCACGACGTTTAACTACCGCCGCTGCAGCACCGACACGCTAACCATTTATTTTTATTTATAAAAAAAACCTGCCTCATCTATACATTTATACCCGCTAGGCGCCGGGATTTAACCCCTTATAGACTGCAGCGCTGGGTGCTACTCAGTCAGCACTGCAGTGCACACATTAAAATACATTTTTATTTTAATACAGTACATCTTTAGTAATAACATTTCACGCCAAGCGCTGGGTAGTTAACCCCTCCGGCACCGGCGTCCATTTCAAGATGCTTGGGGGACCCGTCATTGATTAATGACATCCGTCATAAACTTAAGGAACCAAAAAGTAATATGAAGGAGCAATTGACAGTCAGCTACCCTGATACTTCTGGACCTATGGGGCCTTCCCACACAAAATAAAGGTGGATATTTTCTCTACAAAAGAAACCTCATCAGTTCAATACTTTTTGAGAAAGGCTATGTGAGCGAATCTGTAGAAGTGGATCTATCTAACTTCCTTAAATTCTTTACTACAGTTATGAAACTACTCATAATAGACTAACAAAATATTGTGTAAGCAAGCAATATAAGGTTATTTTAAACTTTTTGCCTATTTGCTTTCAGATCTTAGATTTTGGAATGTGCTGTGCCACAATAATAATTTATAACAATCCTAAGAAGGAGCTTGCCTATCATTGCTTTTAGATATTGTACTAAGAATCCATAAGGAGTTAAGCAGTGGATGGTTAATGATTGCCAGGGTCCCCTTGTGTCCTGAGTTCCTGAGGTTGCTTGTCACTGCCTCTGTCACAGTCTGAGAATTTGGCCTCCCACCCAGCTGTGAGGACCCACTGCCTCCTATAGGAGGTTGGGTGAAGAAACAGCTGGATGTGTTAGCCTTAGAAGTGGAAGGGAAGTTCTGGAACTGCAGTCCTGCTGCAGCTGTTTTAAAAATGTGTAAGTTAAAAGCAAAACGAAGCCAGAGTAAAGGAAAGTGACAAGCCAGTTCTTCAGGGCTTCAGGGAACAGCGGGTTAATATAGGGTATGCAATTCTAGCTTATAGAACACTTTCCCTATTACATTTGTGACATTCTGAATACCTTCCAGTTGGTCGTATGTTGGGAAGAGTGAATGTTTTGAATGATTGAATAAAGAGTGAAAATGTAGGAGAGGGGCAGTGACATCCTTAGGTTGCATTTGTCCTGCCATTGGAAACACATGATACACACTGGTAGAAGGGGGATTTTATTTTTCTTATAAAAGTCTGCATTCTAAAAATCAATTTGCATTTAGTTAATGATAAAATAAATGGGTTTCTTTTATACACATTATGTATAGCACATGTTGGAGGTTGGGTTCATGGAGTTGTGCTCTGATGGGAGTCTGGATGTAGCAAAACTGCAAAGTCAGCATAGAACAAACATTTGAAGCCCAGTTTTTATGTCTAGAATCCCTGACGTTCTATTACATTGTAAGCTCTTACGAGTACGGCCCTCACTCCATAATATAAAACACAATAACAATCCCAGTAAATGTCACAGGGTGGTGGTGGGCAAATTCTTCATAACCCAATTCCCATTTCTCTGGTTCACACTCAAATCACTCACCCAAACTGTTATTTCCTAACAATGGTTACCAATACCAATACCAATTCCTGTAACATGTCAAATCCATTTTTTCGTGGATCTGTCTTAACCACAACCTTTCATATAAAATTCTAGAGCCTGGTTACCATTGCTGACCAGGAATACAATGACTTTGTATTTTGGGCTTGCCGAAAATATGGCAGATCAATCTCTTAACCACTTAACAATGTAAATGGCCAAATTGTCATCAAGTCGCTTAGTGCTTGGGTTAAGTGACAAGATTAGTTTCGTGTATTGCTATCTTTACAAGATTAATAGTTGTAATAAAGCTCCTTTTCCAAGCCTTAAAATTTTAACATGTTTACTCAACCATTACAAGACTGGCCAGGCAGGGCTCCTAATTGAGCTAGATATCCATATGGAGCACGGTATAACCCAGCTTTCATTAGTCAAGATCACACGCTCATCGCAAATGCTGATGTAGCAGATAATCTACCGCGGTTTAGTAAGCTGAAGGGGGGAGCAATGTGCATCCTTATCTCACCTGTTAACAAGAGGATCCTACCCTGAATGCAATAACTTCCATTATCTAATGTGGGAATCTGCAAACAGTGGTAAATATTAATCATATGAACTATTTTATTAGTACAGTTAACATTAATAATGGCCCCCACTTCTGAGCAACATGTGTTTCCCACCAAGCTACTTCATAGTACCATGTATCCTCTATCTACAGTTTCTTTTCCTATTGGAACTAAGCGGGAAAGACTAAATACTTAAGTAAAACTATGGAATGAGTAATTCATGAGTTAAAATCACTTTAGAAAATGCTAAATATAGCCTTCCAGTCCCCCACTTAACTGCCCTCCTTCCAGTCTCCCACCTACCTTCCTCCTCGTCGCTTTCCTCTCCCCCCACCCCTTCGTCTTTGCCTCCGCTCTTCCCCTTTCCTCCTCCTACCCTTGCGTCTCTGTCCGTCCTACCCTCCCCTTAGATTGTACGCTCCTTCGAGCAGGGCCTCCTCTACTCCTGTTCTCCACCACCTTAACTCTGCTCTCCAGCTCCTTGTCTCTTCCGTGAGGCCCTTCTGCCCTTCTACCCCTCTAGCTACCCCGCTGGGGCTCTCGCCTGTCATCTAGCTGTACTTTGAGCTTCCGAGTTACTGTGCTTTTTGCTAACTGTTCCGTGATGTCTCACCCTGTACCATATTTCTGTCTGTCCCTGTACAGCGCTACGGACACCTAGTGGCGCCCTATAAATAAATAAATAATAATAATAATAAATATATTTTGATGGTAAATGCCACAATCGCCCAAAGCGATCTTAAATGACAGGAACAAAACAGGAAAATATGAATAAAGTTTCTCATTAGCCTGTGTTTATTTTGTTTGATTATATGTACAGCTCAAGGTATGCATGTGGCGCTTGTTCAGATGGTTGCTTTCTAGACTGGCTATTCTACCCACCATCCCCATCGGTAGTCTGCAGCGTGTGACTACTAGTTATATTATTGTTATTTACCAGGCCTTAATTACAAGACCATTGTAATCACTTTTAAGACCTCAATTGCCAAAATAAGGATTTATTATCAGTAATGTATATTTTAAGTATTAACCTAATTGGAAGATGGCATCCTTTTTTATACAAATTATTTTTTTTAGCCAAGCTTAATGATTTCTAGGTGAAAGACCATATTTTCACAAATGTATATCTAAACATTTTAAGAATGTGATAAATTGAGTTTAAAAATAAAATAAACTTTTGAGGGCTAGGATTATTTAAGTTTGATACATGGAGGGGCTCAGTTACAGGGGTGTTACCTGTTGTGCGGTAGTTAAGGCAAACAGTATTTTTCTCACGGCAAAAGGACCTGAATTTTCCAGCATCTCAGAGATGAGATGGGGTTTCAGACTATAGGTTTAATACAACACATTTTGCACTTTTCAGTTGTACTTTTGCAGGAAAGATGACTTCATACAACGTCATAAAAACACAACACAGATTGTGCCGTGTCCCTTCCTTATCATGATTAATTTACATCAGAATATAGCAAAACTGAGCAGTGTTTAATTAGAAAAAAAGGGAAAGTTCAAAAAAAAATAATAAATAAATAAATTTCTTGAAGACAGTCCCAGTGACTGAAGTAGTACCAGTTGTACTAAAAAAAAAAAAAAAAAGCATTGTAGAGGCACACTTTGGACCTGAGTCATTAAGGAAGGTAAGGCAAAGAAAAGGAGTAAATGTTCTCTGGGACAAACCATGTAACAATGCAAGTGGTGTAAATTAGTTATTATTTTGCACATCAGTTAAATACTGTTTTATCAAGTAGCGCACACACACACTTTATTTTTACACTGAAATTTAAAGTTAATCTAGGACACGCCCTACCCCAACTATAAATCTGTCCTCACATTTTAAATTTACCTCCCCTGCAAAGCAACATGGTTTCGCCCAGATGCAAAGTTACTCCTTTTTAATGCTCTGCCCTCTTTAATTACCCAGGCCGTTTGTGTTTCATAAATTACACTTATTGCATAAATGTAAGGAATTTCCATTTAAACTCGGGAGACTTTCTTCACATATTGCACGTATTTAATAATGATACATATGTAGCTCTGTAGATTTGTTTTTCTTCAGTTTAATGAAGTATACATCTAAGTAAAGAAGAAAAAAAAATGTAATGTCAATTTATGCAGAGTATTTAATTTCTCAATCCCACATGCACTCTCTCCATATATTACTGTAAACACAGTTTCTCCATCTCTCTGGCCCCTCATCCTAAACCCCTTGCCTTGGTATACAAAAGATTTTTTGTCTCCTGCACACATTTTGAAGCCCGCAGTAGGAACAGTCCCCTCATAGTTCTCTAGACAGCCCCTTCAGTCTGTTCTTCAAGAATACTTTGTGGACAGTTAAATGACAATTTTCGTGTGCATTTTGTAGAATATAAAAGAACAGGATATTTCCATAAGGTAAACTTCTAATTGAGGAACGTTGATACTGTTTTTGGTGAGACTTGTCTCTTTGTTTTAATTGCTTGTTTTGTTTTTAATTTTTGTGTAGGTGTATTTGCATTAATTCATGATTTTCTAACTCTGATTTGTTAAATATTTGGCATTTACATTATTATATTATAGTACATATACTATTAGTTTATTGTCAAGTGCCATGTTTTAACTGTTACTACCCTGTAATAAAACATTATACTTTTAAGCACATCCTTTGGCTAATCCATATGAACTCAACAGTGCTCAAGAATATAAAGAACAGGGATATGCATTGTTCTGAGACTATAGTCACAGTTTTGAACCAAAGCTCAGACCATTTACAGATCCTGTTCCTTCCCTAGTCATGATCCCTACAGTGTTTTGTTGGTATATCCGTTGTTCATTTTACAAAGAAAGCAATAACTACGTACCTGCAAACTAGTAATTTACAATGATAAAGAAAATGTTCTGCTTGTTTTATAGTGCATTGGAGGAATAATCTTGCCACAGATTGCCTCAAGCGCAATTGTATTTATTTAAAAGCAAGCCTGGGTTTTGTGGACAGTACTAATTATTCTAATGCACTTTTGCCACTTAAAGTATGATTTTAAAAAAAAAAAAGAAAAAATGTAAATGGCTTCACTATCATGTGAACATCTACAGAAAAATGTCTTTGTTATTAATGTTATTTCTGAAATCCTTGCATAGCACATGTTCAGAAGCAGGGAGTTGAATTTGGTTTGCAAGCTTTGATATTACATGATCTATTCAGTACATGAAGACCTACTGACATTGTCCCCAAGAACAGCAGACATGTGGAACGCAAGTACGAAGAGTGTTTGTGTGCTTCTTACAGTAAAATAAGTATGCCATAGAATACATTCTCAGTATTTAAACAGCGCATACAAAAGAAGACCTCAAACTATTATCAGATAAGACCGTTTTAATAAAGATATCGAGGATAGAACTGACTGCACTTCATTGAAAGTCAAGGTAAAGCTAAAGGGCTGTAACGGGAAATGGAGTACCATAAGAGGGCCCCAAAACCACCAGTCTGTCATGACTGCTTTAAATAATGAAGGAGGAGGTTATAGAGAACAGTCAACCCTCTAATTTGTTTGCCAGCAAAAATAAACATATTATAGGGGGTGGATATGAACTATAGATTTAAACAGGAAATGCTGCTGACTTGTGGGGTCTGCAAGAAAAAAAAGAAGAAAAAAAACCTCCCTTCACACCACCCCCCTAATGGTGCCTCAAAGAAGCAACAAGGGAGTTCAGGAATTTCAGTAAGAAGAATTTCTCTGACCACACAGAAAACCCTATTCCTGCATATCATTCCTCTTAAACTGTAAATTCATATTTCATATAACTTGTATTGTTCTCTCCAGATGAGCCAAATACATTTACTACTCTGATATTGTGTAATAGTTTACACTTTAAGATTGTAATTATGTTATAATAAACGAGCCTCATGATCATTAAACATTTTACGTTGGTAGATTCACCTAAAAATCATTGCAGAGCTACTCTTTTTACCACCCCTCCAAGATGGGTTCCAGAAAGTATTTGGGGGCTTTTGAGTAAGGCCCTGCCCGGTGGGCAACTTCTACAAGGTTGTGGTGCTATATTCCTTCCGGGGGAGGGGGGGGGGTGTCGTCTGGTTGGTGGGGTTTAATACAGTGCTGCTCTACTTGTTCAGTATGTGGGACTAGGTCTTATCAGGTGAACAAAAGGGAATAGCAAGGTTGAATAAAAGTACATCTGCTTTAAACTAGTGCCGAAAGGAAAGTATGTTCAATCACGTGTAGTATTTTATCTCTTAACTTTTTTTGTTTGGTATGTTTTGTTTGTATACTTCATTTAATGCTCTATATTTCCAAAGGCAATGAAATAGAGTACATGTATACTTTAGAGGAATAAAATATGATTTTCTTTTATTACCATTATTTATTGATAGTTTAAAAAACAGTCATAACACAATAAAGGCCATTTATAAAGCTGTGAAAATGCAGCCCTGCAGAAAAGTATCTATTCTGGAAGCTTATGGACTTGTACATTAAGATGTTGGTGGAGCAGCCATTCCTATCTATAGTAGAATAAAACCTTAGCAAAGAATAGTGCAAAGCATACCACAAGCGCAATCATATATTCAGTGTCTGACTGGCCTGGCGAGGTCCTAAAAAGCTCCAAAAAAAGCCCAACTTACAGGGGACCGTCCTTTTCTATAACACTAATTTCTAAACTGAATCTCCATTTAGAAAACCTTTATAAACACAAGAGGACACATTTATACACTGATCCGGCAAATGAAAAAGCAAATGCTGTAATTTAGGACACTGGTATGTCTATACCACACAGCCCCATGATATAACAGTATAAAATAGGGCTCTGAAAGCAGTCTTCTGACTCGAGCAGCTTACTGAATGGGAGGGGAGGGTGTTATATAGCAGTGTCTGTCACAGCACTTATTTCAGTAGGTTGCTGTAGGTCCTCCGGTGATTTATTCCATGTCCTCCTCTGACTCCACCCACCCATTCGCTACACAACCCGCCCACAAAAAAAAAAAAAATGAATGCACCAATCGCAAAATGGTAACAGAGGGAAAAAACCCATAAAAACCGATTATGCAGCCTGAGGACTTGGAGAATGTGTCCAAGCCCAAAAACAAGCTACCCACGGCAGTGAAAAAAAATTCCAGCAACTTCACAAAAAAAGAAGCCCAATTCCGCTTGTTATAAGCTGCATTGGCAACTATGGTAGCAGCCTGTGCTGCTGGTAAAGCAGAGGAGTTTCCTGCTCAGGCAGGAACTCCTCGCCGTCTCCCATCACCCCCTCTGCTATGCTCTGATTGGCTGACACGGTCACCCAGCCAATCAGAGCAGACACGCCCCTTACCAACGCTGTCATGGAGGAAGCAAAGCAGGAAAGGTAAGCTTGTGTGTCTGTATGTATGAGAGTGTGTAGGATAAATGTATTAGTGCGTGTGTGTCTGTGTGTATGAGAAATGAATGTGTGTGTGTTATGCATACTTGCCAACTCTCCCTGAATGTCAGGAAGACTCCCTGAAATAGGGGTGATTTTATGGGCATGAATATTTATTATTAACGAGTAGGCTGTGAAGCGTGTATCAGTGGGAGTAGGGTTGGCCCTAATAAAGAGGTGAGTTTTCAGTTGCCGTGTGAAGATTTGAAGGTTTGGAGAGAATCTGATTGGGTGTGGTAGGGTATTACATAAGTGGATAGCGGAGGAGGCAAAGGGGAAGAGAGAAATAATAATTGGTTGTTGGTTGGAGAGAGGCTTGTTTCTTTAGGCTTGAGATAAGCACATGCTTAAAAGAGGATGGGAATATACCAGTGGAGAGAGACATGTTGAAGAGGTAAGCTAGAGGTGGGCTTGATGTATGGGAGAAGAAACAGAAAAGTAGGGAAGGAATAGGGTCAAGGGTGTAAGTCGTAAGGTGAAACCATACGTCTAGAGTCTTCATCGTCATGTGGGAGAATTAACTGAGAGTGGAATAGGGAATGTAGGAGGATGTGGCTGGGGTTTGGCATGTGGAAATGTATTGTTGAATGATTTTTTCTTCCTTGAAGTAGGTGGAAAAAGTACGGGCTGTAAGGGAGGACAGTGGTGCAATTGGGCAGAGATAAAAGCTGAAATGCTAGTTCTGTGATACAAATTATATAAATTAATTTTGTTAAGTACCTTTTTGGGAGAGGGGTGGGGAGGGAGTTCTAATCATAAGGTACAATATCTTGATGGTTAACTAAATAAAGGCCATTGGCATAATAAGAAAACAAAGTCCTCATTACCAATCACCATAGATATTGCCGTAGATATTTTGTAACCCACTCCTTTCCAAACACAGCCCTGCTGACCTTTAGGAGTATTTTAATAGCTATTTGGAGATATTCTACAGGAATGGACAATATGCTTTCGCTTGTCTTTAGGATTGTTGTTGTTTATACTACATGGACTAGAACAATATTTTGCCTTTTTCCACCATTTGTGTCTTTTCTTATGCTAATGAGTAAAAGTGGGCTTGATATAGTTAACGCCAGAATATAGCACCATTCTTACAGGATGCACTTAAATGTTAAAATTATACAATTTATATGCCTTAAAACTAGAGATGAGCGAACTTGGATTTATGAAATCCGAGCCCACCCGAACGTTGCCGATCCGAGTCGGATCCGAGACAGATCCGGGTATTGGCGCCAAATTCAAATCTGAAACTGAGGCTCTGACTCATAATCCCGTTGTCGGATCTCGCGATACTCGGATCCTATAAATTCCCCGCTAGTCGCCGCCATCTTCACTCGGGCATTGATCGGGGTAGAGGGAGGGTGTGTTAGGTGGTCCTCTGTCCTGCTATATCTCGTGCTGTTCGGTTCAGTTCAGTGCTGTGCTGTGCTGTGCTCAGTCCAGTGGTGCTGTGTCCTGTGCTCTGTCCTTCTGAGGTCAGTGGTGCTGCTGGGTCCTGTGCTGTGTCCTGTTCAGTCCAGTGGTGCTGTGTCCTGTGCTCTGTGCTTCTAAGGGCATAGTTATTTCCCCATTATTCCCAAGTTTTGAAAAACGAAAAAAAAAGTTATAAAAAAAATTAAAATAAAAAATTAAAAAAATAAATAATTATAACCAAATTTGCAAAACCAATCCAGCAGTATAAGCCCATTGGTACTGCAATATTACAAAGTTCACACATTCTGCAGTATCTTGTGCTACATATAATGGAGACCAAAAATTTGGAGGATAAAGCAGGGAAAGATCAAGACCCACTTCCTCCTAATGCTGAAGCTGCTGCCACTAGTCATGACATAGACGATAAAAAATGCCATCAACGTCGTCTTCCAAGCCCGATGCCCAATCTCGTAGTACCGGGCATGTAAAATCCAAAAAGCCCAAGTTAAGAAAAAGTAGCAAAAAGAGAAACTTTAAATCATCTGAGGAGAAACGTAAAGTTGCCAATATGCCATTTACGACACGGAGTGGCAAGGAACGGCTTAGGCCCTGGCCCGTGTTCATGACTAGTGGTTCAGCTTCACCCACGGATCTTAGCCCTCCTCCTCCCCTCCCTACAAAAAATTGAAGAGAGTTATGCTGTCAGCAACAAAACAGCAAACAACTCTGCCTTCTAAAGAGAAATTATCACAAATCCCCAAGGCGAGTCCAAGGGTATTGGTGGTTGTCAAGCCTGACCTTCCCATCACTGTACGGGAAGAGGTGGCTCGGGAGGAGCCTATTGATGATTTAGCTGGCGCTGTGGAGGAACTTGATGATGAGGATGGTGATGTGGTTATTGTAAATGAGGCACCAGGGGGGGAAACAGCTGATGTCCATGGGATGAAAAAGCCCATCGTCCTGCCTGGTCAGAAGACCAAAAAATGCACCTCTTCGGTCTGGAGTTATTTTTATCCAAATCCAGACAACCAATGTATGGCCATATGTAGCTTATGTAAAGCTCAAATAAGCAGGGGTAAGGATCTTGCCCACCTAGGAACATCCTCCCTTATACGTCACCTGAATAACCTTCATAGTTCAGAGGTTAGTTCAGGAACTGGGGCTAGGACCCTCATCGGTACAGGGACACCTAAATCCCGTGGTCCAGTTGGATACACACCAGCAACACCCTCCTCGTCAACTTCCTCCACAATCTCCATCAGATTCAGTCCTGCAGCCCAAGTCAGCAGCCAGACTGAGTCCTCCTCAATACGGGATTCATCCGAGGAATCCTGCAGCGGTACACCTACTACTGCCACTGCTGCTGTTAGTCGGTCATCTTCCCAGAGGGGAAGTCGTAAGACCACTAAGTCTTTCACAAAACAATTGACCGTCCAACAGTCGTTTGCCATGACCACAAAATACGATAGTAGTCACCCTATTGCAAAGCATATAACTGCGGCTGTAACTGCAATGTTGGTGTTAGACGTGCGTCCGGTGTCCGCCATCAGTGAAGTGGGATTTAGAGGGTTGATGGAGGTATTGTGTCCCCGGTACCAAATCCTGTCGAGATTCCACTTCACTAGGCAGGCGATACCAAAAATGTACAGAGAAGTACGATCAAGTGTCCTCAGTGCTCTAAAAAATGCGGTTGTACCCACTGTCCACTTAACCACGGACATGTGGACAAGTGGTTCTGGGCAAACGAAGGACTATATGACTGTGACAGCCCACTGGGTAGATGCATCCCCTTCCGCAGCTTCAGCAACAGCTGCATCAGTAGCAGCATCTACAAAATGGCTGCTCGTGCAAAGGCAGGCAACATTGTGTATTACAAGCTTTAATAAGAGGCACAACGCTGACAACATATTAGAAAAACTGAGGGAAATTATCTCCCAGTGGCTTACCCCACTTAGACTCTCATGGGGATTTGTGGTGTCAGACAATGCCAGTAACATTGTGCGGGCATTAAATATGGGCAATTTCCAGCACGTCCCATGTTTTGCCCACACCATTAATTTGGTGGTGCAGCATTACCTCGAGTGACAGGGGTGTGCAGGAGATGCTTGCGGTGGCGCGCAAAATTGCTGGACACTTTCGGCATTCAGCCAGTGCCTACCGCAGACTAGAGGCACACCAAAAAAGCATGAACCTGCCCTGCCATCACCTCAAACAAGAGGTTGTGACGCGCTGGAACTCCACCCTCTATATGCTGCAGAGGATGGAGGAGCAGCAAAAGGCCATTCAGGCCTACACAGCCACCTACGACATAGGCAAAGGAGTGGGGATGCGCCTCAGTCAAGCGCAGTGGAGACTGATTTCCGTGTTGTGCAAGGTTCTGCAGCCATTTGAACTTGCCACACGAGAAGTCAGTTCCGACACTGCCAGCTTGAGTCAGGTCATTCCCCTGATCAGGCTGTTGCAGAAGCAGCTGGAGAAAGTGAGGGAGGAGCTGGTAAGCCATTGCGATTACACCAAGCATGTAGCTCTTGTGGATGTAGCCCTTCGTACGCTTTGCCAGGATCCGAGGGTGGTCACTCTTTTAAAGTCAGAGGAATACATTCTGGCCACCGTGCTCGATCGTCGGTTTAAAGCGTATGTTGTGTCTCTGTTTCCGGCGGACACAAGTCTACAGCGGTGCAAAGACCTGCTGGTCAGGAGATTGTCCTCTGAAGAGGACCGTGACATGCCAACAGCTCCACCCTCATTTTCTTCCACATCTATGGCTGCGAGGAAAAAGCTCAGTTTTCCCAAAAGAGGCACTGGCGGGGATGCTGATAACATCTGGTCCGGACTGAAGGACCTGCCAACCATTGCAGACATGTCTACTCTCGCTGCATTGGATGCTGTCACAATAGAAAAAATTGTGGATGATTACTTTGCTGACACCATCCAAGTAGACATGTCAGACAGTCCATATTGTTACTGGCAGGAAAAAAAGGCAGTTTGGAAGCCCCTGTACAAACTGGCTCTATTTTACCTGAGTTGTCCCCCCTCCAGTGTGTACTCGGAAAGAGTTTTTAGTGCAGCGGGGAACCTGGTCAGTGAGCGGCGAAGGAGGTTGCTTCCTCACAACGTTGAAAAAATGATGTTTATAAAAATGAATAATCAATTCCTCAATGAAGTACAGCACTGCCCTCCAGATACTACAGAGGGACCTGTGGTTGTGGAGTCCAGCGGGGACGAATTGATAATGTGTGATGAGGAGGAAGTACACACTGTAGGGGGAGAGGAATCAGAGGTTGAGGATGAGGACGACATCTTGCCTCAGTAGAGCCTGTTTAGTCTGTACAGGGAGAGATGAATAGCTTTTTTGGTGTGGGGGCCCAAATAAACCAATCATTTCAGCCAAAGTTGTTTGGTAGGCCCTGTCGCTGAAATGATTGGTTTGTTAAAGTGTGCATGTCCTATTTAAACAACATAAGGGTGGGTGTGAGGGCCCAAGGACAATTCCATCTTGGACCTTTTTTTTTTGCATTATATGACCAATCAACAGTCGTTTGCCATGTTCAAAAAGTAAAACCAAATTTAAAAAAATACAAGAAATTAAACCAAAAGTAAAATGCCGTGTCATAATTTAAAACAAGAGGTATTGACGTGCTCTAAAACTACTGTATTGTTGTTTATATTTTATAAACACTACACTTGACAGCTTGAGTCTTTCAATAAAAAAGTAACTGTCCATTGCACGAATATTTGCAACAGGGACAATTTTAGGGTTAAGAAAGTCAACTAATAACACTTCGACGCTGTCTGTCTTTATAAACACTACACTTGGAAGTTGGAGGAGGTATTGTGGCCCCGGCACCAAATTTACTACCGGGGCCACTCCACTGTGCAGTCCATATTTAGGTGTATCAGATATTAAACAACGGTGACAGTTGATGCCCAATTTTTTAATTATATTGTGGCCTCGGTACCAAATTGTGTACCGGGGCCACCACACTACGCAGTCCAGATACTTGTTTGGTGGAATTCAGACCAGTTGAGGGTTTTATTATTATATTGTGTGGACCACTCTATCTATACCACACTACAACTCTATACCACTCTATTTCATACTTTAATTCTATTTCATACTTTAATTCTATTTCATACTTTAATTCTATTTCATACTTTAATTCTATTTCATACTTTAATTCTATTTCATACTTTAATTCTATTTCAGACTTTAATTCTATTACTAATTACCATAAAGAGGAACAAAATAAACCAATTTTACCAAAAGTATAATATGACTTAGACTTACAAACACTACACTTGAAAGATCGTGCCTTTAAATGAAAAAGTCAGTCTTCATTGCACGACTATGTGCAACAGGGACAGTTTTTTGGGTTTACAAAGTCAAACAATAACACTTTGACCCTGTCTGTCTGGGATCTCAATGACGAATTGTCTGTACCATGTTTGGAGGAGGTATTGTGGCCCCGGTATCAAATTGGGTACCGGGGCCACCCCACTATGCAGTCCAGATACTTGTTTGGTGGAATTCTGACACGTGGAGGGTTTTTTAATTATATTGTGGCCTCGGTACCAAATTGTGTACCGGGGCCACCACACTACGCAGTCAAGATAGATAGATGCGTATTGCGTATCATAGATAAAGTACATTCAGTGGTGTGGGGCAAATTGAAAAATATTCAAAATGCACTGACATTATCAAAAACAAGAGGTTGTCACACGCTAAAACTCCAACATGTATATGATGGAGAGGATGGAGGAGCAGCCGTATGTGTAGTGTAATGCAGATCTGTTGAAGGTTTTTTATATATTTTATTGTGGTGCCCAGTGCCCACTCCTCTACGCAGTCCAGGTACATTTATTGGTGCGAATCATAAAAGTTCAGGGTTTTTAAGATATTGTGGTGACCCACTCCTCTACGCAGTCCAGGTACATTTATTGGTGCGATTCATAAAAGTTCGGGGTTTTTAAGATATTGTGGTGACCCACTCCTCTACGCAGTCCAGGTACATTTATTGGTGCGATTCATAAAAGTTCAGGGTTTTTAAGATATTGTGGTGACCCACTCCTCTACGCAGTCCAGGTACATTTATTGGTGCGATTCATAAAAGTTCGGGGTTTTTAAGATATTGTGGTGACCCACTCCTCTACGCAGTCCAGGTACATTTATTGGTGCGATTCATAAAAGTTCAGGGTTTTTAAGATATTGTGGTGACCCACTCCTCTACGCAGTCCAGGTACATTTATTGGTGCGATTCATAAAAGTTCGGGGTTTTTAAGATATTGTGGTGACCCACTCCTCTACGCAGTCCAGGTACATTTATTGGTGCGAATCATAAAAGTTCAGGGTTTTTAATATATTGTGGTGACCCACTCCTCTACGCAGTCCAGGTACATTTATTGGTGCGATTCATAAAAGTTCGGGGTTTTTAAGATATTGTGGTGACCCACTCCTCTACGCAGTCCAGGTACATTTATTGGTGCGAATCATAAAAGTTCAGGGTTTTTAATATATATTGTGGTGACCCACTCCTCTACGCAGTCCAGGTACATTTATTGGTGCGAATCATAAAAGTTCAGGGTTTTTAATATATATTGTGGTGACCCACTCCTCTACGCAGTCCAGAAAGATACCTTGTTGCAACGTTTTGGACTAATAACTATATTGTGAGGTGTTCAGAATACACTGTAAATTAGTGGAAATGCTTGTTATTGAATGTTATTGAGGTTAATAATAGCCTAGGAGTGAAAATAAGCCCAAAAACTTGATTTTTAAACTTTTTTTATGTTTTTTTTCAAAAAAAATCCGAATCCAAAACCTTAAATCCGAACCGAGACCTTTCGTCAAGTGTTTTGCGAGACAAATCCGAACCTCAAAAATAACGAAAATCCGGATCCAAAACACGAGACCTCAAAAGTCGCCGGTGCACATCCCTTTTTTATATATATATATATATATATAATTTTTTATTTTTTTTTTTTTTATTACACCAATGTAGAGAAGTCCAGCACTTGTAAACAAACTGGGGTGGGGTGTTTTTAATTTGCCTTTTTATTTTTTAAATCACTTACTTTACATTTCTCTTTATGCCTTGAATATGCTTCACTGTATTCCAGACAAGTTGCCACTTGTCCTTTATGTCAGCTATTAATTGTATGCGTCCCTTCAGAATGTATGTGTCCCTTCAGGGCATTGAATTCCTCTCTGGCTGCTAATGTGTTTGTCAGTAACGGCTATTCTCATGGAGCAGCTTAGTGACATGATTACAGTCAAGTGAGACTTGTCACTGGTCTTTCTAAGGAACTGCCAACATACATGTATTAAGACAGAAGATTCTAATTAAATACAGCTTTTGTTCAACCCAAAAACTGTGGTCATATTTCTTGTTTGTGCAGTCGTACTTTAATCATGACCAACCTCATATTTCTTACAGTTTAGGTTAGTGTCTACATGTTATGGTGTGTGGATGTAAAACTTCAGATATTTCCTTTTGGTACTGCCCAGGTATTTTAACTGAACATGAGGGAAGATGCATGAGAACCCATATTCCAATGCTATTATAATGTTGTTCATATTAAATGACTTTTCATATAATAGAGGGAAGCAGATTAGACAATGAAAATGAGATATAGCTGATTTTAAGTATTGAACAAATTTTATTTTTTTTCCTTTTTAAGTTTTATCTATCTTGAACAACATAATAGTGCTAGTGCTATGTGGCAGCCCTTATTCAAATAACTAAATGTAGACTGAGAAATAAGTTTTATTGCGCACTGAAGTCTCACAATTCAACAACTCAAAGGGGCATATTCAATCACCTTTCGGGATAGTGGCTATGTTCGGCTCCTTCCCAATAGCACTACCCTATAGGGTGCAAAGGTAAACTGCCATGTGGCAGTACCATAATTGCACTTTATATGTGTAGCCGCGATCCCGGAAGCTAATTGAATATGCCTCAAATTTGGCCAGAATTGATCTACCGTATATACTCGAGTATAAGTGGACCCGAATATAGGCCGAGGCACCTAATTTTACCACAAAAAACTGGGAAAACTTATTGACTCGAGTATAAGCCTAAGGTGGGAAATGCAGCAGCTACTGGTAAATTTCAAAAATAAAAATAGATACCAATAAAATTACATTAATTGATGCATCAGTAGATTGATTAATGAATGAGTATAGATGTATTGGATTCGTACAGTATATAGCAAATATAAACAGTAGACAGTATAAATATGGCACAGAGTTAAACAGAGGTAAATGTTACAGTGTTCAACGTGCAGAGCAGTATTTCTAATGGATGCTGTAGGTATTGCACTGATAAGAGTGTCCGTGCCGCTGGTAGATGGATATAAATAGTGCTTCTGCCTGTATTAACTTCGGCAGCCTGGAATGCACAGTAGGGGCTGTAATGGTGAATGTGTATCCCGTTCAGATGTGACAAAAGTATGCAATTACCTTCTGATGGTAGTCAAACTACCATTATGGTGGATGCCAGGGGTCTTGTGCGCGGTCCCGGGTAGGTTGGGTAGACGCTGACCGGTCTGAGCAGGAGCGATGTCGATATGGCTGTGAGGTCAGGCGGGCAGCGGTGTCCTGTCCGGGCGGTGTGTGAGCTGGCACTGAGTGCTGGGTAGTTTCCCCGCTGGTGGCTCCGATCTGTGTTTTTGCCGGGCAGCATCTGTTTCTGACGTGGCTCTGCGCAGTGTGACGTGATGTCAGAGGTCACGCTCTGCTGCATCCTGCATTGCTCTCAGTACGGCACCTTCTCTCCCCACTAGGAATGCCGCTCACTTAGATCACCCTGAGCATCACTCGAGTATAAGCCGAGGGGGGGCTTTTTCAGCACAAAAAATGTGCTGAAAAACTCGGCTTATACTCGAGTATATACGGTAAATAAGGTGGTTGGTTATACATTGGGGAGTAATGTCTTTTTATACAAGTTAAAATATGTGAAAAAAAGTAAATGGCGGTGGAAAAACATTAAGGATAGTAGGTTGCTGTGATATTAATGGGTAATTCCAGTTTGAAACAAGTAACTTCCAAATATAAATGTTTGCTGGTGCTACATGGTATTATGGTAGTTTAGACGATCTAGTATTACCTGCTCTTATGTGAAATTATATTGTTTAATTAATTTGCTATGAATGAAAGACACAGCTATGCAGCCTTGGGACTGTCTGGCATACCCTCTCCCACTTCATACATTTTGTATTGCCTGCTCAGCAGGTGTTGGCTGTTAGTAGGCAAACACTCGCTGATGCAACCATGTTAAGCTGGGTACACACTACACAGTTTTCATCCAATAATCAGCTCAATCAGCCAACATATGACTGCTCATTTAAAAGTCGGGTCAGTGTGTGCAGTGACACGATGGTCGAAAGTCTGCCCAAATGGACCATTGTCGCCTCATTTGGTTGGTCGTACCGTTTAATATTTTCGTTCCAATCTCGTTTCCGTTGTGTAGTGTGTATAAACTTCCGACCGATACACAACAGTGAGTATGAAATTACAGTCATTGCTCACGACAACATGGCTGTAAAAAGTCGCTAAAGGGACGTCCGCGCTTCCCTTTATCGTCCTAAACAAGGCTAGTGTGTATGCAGTCCATGGACCGAGCGATCGGAACATCGATCGCATGTAAAATCGCTCGGCATAAAAAGTTGGTTGAAATTTCTGTAGTGTGTACCCAGCTTTACAGGTAGCTTGGTAATTATATCACAGGAGAGGCTGATACTTAGATTTACTACAGGGTGCAGTTTTACAATGGATTGTGTGATTCGAAGTTTATTGCCACGATCATTGTACATAATGCTGAGATGTCACTGGTAGATGAACTTCCCATACTAACCGAAAGGTTTTAAATCTATCAAGCCAGTAAACTGATGCTAGGATTCACAGAATCTCCAACAAACATAGGGAATTCTCGGTTCAAAACAAAAACACAGACACATTTTTAGCTTTATTACAAATATTTAAAGCTGGCATTAGCTGTAATTCTTCCTCCTTCCCATCACTTCTTAGCTTGTATACTGACAGTGGGTAGAGAAGCTGATGCCGCAAGGCTGGTATCGCACATTTTGTTGCTGCTCGGTATCGCATATTGGCTGTGTGCTGGACACTCTGACCATCTAATCACTGCACTGCACGTTTTCACAGTCTAGCAATGGCCTGGAGAAGCAGTATGGTGTGCTATACCAGCCCCAGCCAGGGATATCCCTACTCTACACACTTCTACTTAAATGTGTGTGTATATGTGTATGTATATGTGTATATATATATATATGTATATGTGTGTATATATATATATATATATATATAGCATCAGGGATCAGACTAGAAAAGACTCTATTGTGTCCTCATCTTGTGCTTGTGGATGGTTTTTGGTTTTGACAAGTCTATCTTAACTCTTCCCTTACAAGTGGGAATGTCCCACTTGTAAGGGAAGGAGAAGTCCCACTTGTCTCAGTCAAGTCCCCTCCAGAGTGGCAGGAGAAAAAAGTGAGATCTGGAGATGCCAGAGAGCCTTTGTTTCTCTCGCAAAGTCTTGCGGACACAGGCCCACAATACTGCAGGCCTTCTTGGTAACTATCTGGGATCCCATTACCACCTTTCAGAGGCTCCTTGTACATAACTGCCCCTTTTACTCTGTCTATTTTGGAGCCCGAGATTATGTGAACCACTGTCTCTGTGACAGCCTTGTAGGCTGTGACCAGAGGTGAAGGAGGAGAAAGAGAGGGAGGAGGAATGTACCTGGGCCTCAGTGGGCACCTTCCATGGCATGTATGATGTAGCTAATTTCTTGGTAGTGGAGATCATCATCATCATCATCATTTATTTATATAGCGCCACTGATTCCGCAGGAGATAAGAGTGAGATGATGACTAAGGTTGCAGCAGAGAAAAAAGGCTGTGTATTAGAATATATGTATGTGTGTGCATGTGTATATATAATGATTAGTGTGTATATAAACTTCTCTGCAGCACTGATTCTTCCCAGGTCTGCTTATGATGGTTAGCCATATCATATAGCCACACTCCCTTTCTTTGATGCCAGTCACTTCATGCTGCCGCTGGCCCTGCTAACACATTTTTCCTCCCTTCTGACAGACATCCCAGGCTGCTGCACCTCACCCGCCACCATTCTCCCTGCATCAGTTTCACAGCTGCAATGGTGACATCAATAGAGAGAAGAATTAGTAAAGAAAAAAACAAAACCGCAATTTTATTCCGTGGGCTGATGGCGCCTGTCTAGTGGCTGGCCTCACATCGCTTATGGCTAGCTATGCCCCTTCAACAGTGCACTTTGCGGTGGCACGCACAGTGTATTTTATGGGCCTCAACCATTGCATTCTAAGAGTGGGCCCTACCTGCCTCAATTTGACACTGCTTAAGCCTTGTACACGGGAATGATTATGCAAATTATAGTTTTAGGTTATCTTTGTACAAACTACAGATTTTGTGTCTCGCTCTCTTTATCTTGCTTGTCCTTTCATTTTCTGGTTTGTTCAATCGGAATTGAGCCAAATTAATTCATAACACTATCAAAAAGCTGTTCTACTGTGAGAGGGTTATCAAACTGATTGATGGGAAGGTGCTAAGTATAAGAGGATTGTGCAAGATTAAAATAATTATGTGCTACTGTAAGCAGAAATACACCTTTTTTAGAAGCTAGGTAAACCCATGCAGCAAGATTATGATTATTCAGTCATGTAAAATACAAGACATTTTAGGGTTGGTGAATGTTTTAAGAAGCTTTCATTGGTTAATGAACATCACGGTAACCTCTATCTTTGATATTATTAATAACAGGGCTATGTTGCTACTACTAGTACAGAAAAAAAGTATATATTTATACAAATACAACAATGTGAGTAAAGCTTTGCTAAAAGAGAGAACAAGAAGGTTTTTATTTGTAATAAGATACTACAGGATTGCATTGTGAAATGGACCTTGGTGCATGTATGGAAAATCTTAATTTCCAATTTCATTGCCAGATTGAAGATGGAGGCAAAGCGGCAAAGTGTGAGAAGATGGAAGTGGGGGATGAACTGGTGAATATTAATGGAACTCCTTTATATGGCTCTCGACAAGAAGCTTTGATCCTGATCAAGGGCTCCTACAAGATTCTTAAAATGATTGTCAGGAGGTAACTAACATTTTTGTTGTTTTGCAGGATGCCAGTAGCATATCCATTTAACACCAATGGCACAAAACTGTCTAGTTTAATAGTAAGTTAAAACTCTGAGGGGGAGATGCAAATTAGTGCCATGTGTCTCCGTGAGACATGACATGAGCGGATGTTGAGGGTGAAATCTCTGGTCAAATATAGGGCATACTTACCTACTTTCTTCAGCTCTCTTCCGGGAGCCAGCCAGTGGAGGGGGGCGTGAGGGGGCGGGGCGGCCAAAATCGCGTCATTTCGGCCCCGCCCCCTGTGACGTCATGACGCAAATTGCGTCATTTGACAGCGGGGGGCGGGGCTAAACGCCGCGATTCACCGGGAATCGCGGCGTTTGGGATCTAATTCTGCCCACTTCACTAGGAAGTGGGCACTTCCTAGTGAAGTGGGCAGAATTCGGGAGATTGCCACACTCGCCCGGGAGTCCGGGAGACTCTCGCAAAATGCGGGAGTCTCCCGGACATTCCGGGAGAGTTGGCAAGTATGATATAGGGCAAGGAAAAATGAGAGGAGTTTCCTTAATAATAAAAGTGATTTATTATTATTTCAGTTATAATTGTCTCCTGATGGTTGGCTTTCCATAAATAATTGCACACTAAAATAAAATGTTAACTTGAGGGAAAAACAAATACGAACTTGACCTTATCTGTACAAACATGTCTAATAGTGTAAACATCTCATCTTTTTCCACAATAGTCTTTTGCAACTTTTACATAACACATGAATTAGTATATGCTAATATACTCTTGCAGTAATACTTAATAAAAGGATAAGTTCATGTAAAGTCGGAGAAATAGGCCAATTGAAATGCTTTATAGAATGAGAAAGTGTAAAATACTGTGTTGTCTAGTTACTGGTCATAGGGTTTGAGGGCCAGCTTGTTAACAGCCAACCATACAATTGCACATCCAAACCTCCTTCTACCCAACTTACCATACATGACTCATTTCATGAAGTAACCAAGCAGCAGGTGTAATTGAATCACCACTGTATTGCTCACTATCTACATTCATTAACAGTCACAGCCAGGCAGGGAAGAGAAGCCAGTGGTTGTTCTTTACTGAACCTCCGATTTTGTGTTTGGAGGTTCCAATAACAGTTGCTGCTATGAACATCCCTGAGATGCTCTAGCATGTCAGAGATGCTTCTGAATGCAACTGTAAGAACACAGCAGTTTCTAGACAGAGGCCTTTGTTAGTGTGGGGCATGTGTAATATGTTGAGGGGGGGATCGTCTATGCAGCTAGATCAGGGTTCTGTTCAAAAAGGATTTGGGGAGGGCGGCGCGCGTGTGTGTGTGCGCGTGTGTGTGCGCGTGTGTGTGCGCGTGTGTGTGCGCGTGTGTGTGCGCGTGTGCGTGTGCGTGTGCGTGTGCGTGTGCGTGTGTGTGTGTGTGTGTGTGTGTGTGTGGTCTGTGCGATACACTCAAGGGGTCTTTTTTGTAAGGGGGGTCCATGAGTTCTTAAGTTTGTACTGGAAATGAGAGCGATTCAGCACTTTCAGCCTCTCAAGATACAAACATCTCATCTTTTTCCACAATTGCACAATAGTTGATTTCATAAATTGCCACAGTGGCACAAACAGCAGGACCATGATGGCAGAAGTCATGTCAAGGGCAAAAGAGAATTTCATAATTCTTACAGCTCTGCATATAGCAGGCAAAGACAACAGGAGAGCAGTTTATATAAGTGTGACTGGATCACTGATAAATAACTTCTGGAATAAATTTAGTTAAAGGAAATGGCACAGGGTGCTTATTTAAATAATTGCAGATACACTTATTTTTGATATTGTGTATATTAGGTTGCTAGTGGAAACCTTCAATTAGGCATATGGGGAGGGAGTCTGATAGCAGGGGGTCGTTACTGTGTGGCCTTTTGTCAGAGTGTTCAAACCTTTCTGAACATTGTGAACAGCGTGTGATGCATGACATCACAGCATCTCTAGAATTTCATAGATAAGTGTAAATATTGCTGGCTTTGCAATGTATGTAAATCCATGTTTGTTTAAACACATTACATCCTGATTCTAAAAATGGCCTGTGTCTAAACTGTATAAAAGGCACTGGCTTGTATTGAAAACTTGTTCTTGTTTCTGACCTGATCACTGGTACCTCCAACCAGTGCGAGAGCAAATAAACATATTGCTTCAAAGACCTGCTTGGAAACATCTTCAATATTGCTGTATTCCTGTGACCTGCAGATTAGACCCTAAATCTAATCCGTTCTCCAGCTGTTTCTGAGGTTGGACCCAGCTTTTCTGGTACCACCGCTCTGCCTGCTGTGATAGGCCAGTGGGGATCCATCCACAGCATCCCTGATCCATAGTAAGGTACACCAGAAACGGGGTACACTCACAGCGTCAGTTACCCAGAAGAAATCCGGTTCTGAATGCCGGTATAAGAGTCTAGTGGTGGCAACCTTTGTAGCCCCTCCTACTGCGGCAAGAGGGCGCATTTGGGACACCGAAAGGGAAAGGTGGCAATGTAAGCCCAGCCGGTTCCCAGCAACAACAGACAGGGTGGCATTGGCGGTCCATTCTGTTGCAATAAGTCGATATTGAGTCCGTCCAATGAGCCTTAAGCTGGGTACACACTACACTGTTTTCGTCCAATAAACGGCTGAAACAGCCGACATACGACCGCTCGTTCAAAAGTCGGGTCAGTGTGTACAGTTACACGATGGTCGAAAGTCTGCCCAAATGGACCATTGTCGCCTCATTTGGTTGGTCGTACCGTTTAATATTTTCGTTCCAATCTGGTTTCCGCTGTGTAGTGTGTATAAACTTCCGACCGATCCACAACAGTGAGTACAAAATTACAGTCATTGCTCACGACAACATGGCTGTAAAAAGTCGCTAAATGGACGTCCGCTCTTCCCTTTATCGTCCTAAACAAGGCTAGTGTGTATGCAGATCATGGACCGAGCGATCGGAACATCGATCGCATGTAAAATCGCTCGGCATAAAAAGTTGGTCGTAATTTCTGTAGTGTGTACCCTGCATAACATGAAGAAGGTTTTCAACTATTATTAGTACTGCAGTTTGGACTCCCTCAAATAGATCTGATGCAACATCTTCAGACACGCAAGATAACAACAGAGTTTTATTCTTTTCACAGGGACACCAGAACAAAGGGAATATATGCTCTGTCCATTCCGAAGTGTATGTATTCCCTCCTTTTCCTTTCATTGCCCACACTCTACAAAAGATCAAGGAAAGAAGCAGTAGTTGTCATAGCAGTGCTTCAGTTTTGGCCATGCCACCCATATTTTGCAGTAGCTTGAGGAATGCTTCTGGAACAACCTTGGTCTCTGCCATCTTAGTTGGATCTTCTACATCCCATCCCAAATGTCTCTTGTCTTTGGTGGTATGGAGATTGAGCGGCTGTTGCTAAGAAACAAGGGAGACTCTGAAAAAACGATTAAGGTATTTCTGTAAGCCAGAAAACAAAATTCTTCCTCTATTTACTCTAGAATTTGGAGGACGTTCATTCTGTGCAAAACTAAAACTATTTGATCCTACTTCTGCTGCAATTCCAAAAACTCTCACATTTTCATCAGGAAAACTAATAAGTTAAGGACCTTGCTCTCACCACCCTGAAAGTAAGGAGTTTTGTTTATTTATTAATAGCATCTACTCAGTGACCACTTTATTAGCTACACCTTTTTAGTACTGGGTGCTACCCCCTCACCCCCTTTTCCGCCTGAATTCTTTGTGACATGGATTAAACAAGGTGCTGGAAACATTCCTTAGAGATTCTAGTCCATATTGACATAAAAGCACCGCACAGTTGCTGCAGATTGTCGGCTGCACATTCAAACTGCTAATTTCCCGTTCCACCACATTTAAGAGGTGCTCTTGAATTTAGATCTGGTGACTGTGGCGGTAAATGCAGTATACTGAATTCATGGTCATGCTCTCGAAATTAACTTCAGATGTGCTTTGTAACATGGTGCGTTATCCTGCTGGAAGTAGCCATTAGACGATGGGTGGACTGTGGACATAAATGGATGCACACAGTTAGCAACAATTCTCTGGTAGGCTCTGGCATTTAAATATTGCTTTATTAATTTATTAATAAATGGCCTAATGTGTGCCACGAAAACATTCCCCACATCATTAGAGCACCACTGTAGCCCCAATTTCCTGTTCTTAACTGATAGAATTGAAATCTGGTGTGGTCTTCTGCTGATCTAACCCATTCACTTCAAGGTTCTACATGCTGCACATTCAGAGACTGTCTGTCTTCTGCACACCATTGTAATAACACATGTTTAGTTTAGTTTCTGTTGCCTTCTTGTCAGCTTGTACTAGTCTGACCTGTCTCCTTTGACTTCTCTCATTAACAAGGTGTTTCCGTCCACAGAACTGCCACTCCATGGATGCTTTTTTTGTTTCTCTGTAAACTCACTGTTGTGTGTGAAAATCCAAGGAGATCAGCAGTTTCTGATATACTCAAACCATCCTGTCTGTCACCAGTCATCATTCTACAGTCAGTAACTTAGATCACATTTTCTTCCCACTTCTTGTGTTTGGTCTGAACAACTGAACCTGTTTACCATGTACTTTTATGCATTGCTGCCAAATGGTTGGTTGGTTGATTAGATATTTGCATTAATGAGCAAGTGTACCTAATAAAAGTGACCAGTGAGTCTATATGTGGACAAATATGTGATACAGACTAATGCAACTTTTCCACCTAATGTAGTTTCTACTTTCCATATTAATCAGGAAATTTTATTTCCTTCTCACTATCCACAACCAAGGAACATAAAGGATGAATAAGATCGATACCCTGGATCTTGTCGGGGCAATTTTGATTTACCTCTCCAGAACAAAGTATTCTTCAGTAAGAGCTCATGCCTCATTAGACAATGTATGCAAGGAAGCAGGGTGGTCCTCTCTTTATACCTTTACCAGATCATAGATTTTTCTGCAATGATAACTTTTAAAAATAATTTTTTTGCTACATACCTTTACCAGACATTGACTTCTGGATGTGACATTTTTTATAGAAGCTCAGTTTGGAAAGCGATTTGCTTTATTACTATTGATTATACTATACCCACCCTTTTCGTTTATATATTGCTTGGGTCCCATACTTTATCTGCTATGGAGTTGGAAAGGAAATATAATAATTAATATCATTAATTTTATTTCCTTTAATTACTCTATGGCAGCCGGATATTATTACCACCTGTGATGTCTGGTTTCTCGGACAGCTTGTGAAGATTTTTTCAAACCACAACAGAGAAGGAGGGATCACATTATGTACCTTCCTGGGGGTTTCTTTTTTCCTGTCTCAGCTGACTAAGGAGTTATTTTCCTTCTCCAGATACCTGTCATTTTTTCTTCTTCAAATGCTATTTTCATCTGTTTCATAAATGTGTGAATTATGACTGAAATCCTTAAATAAAACACATCCCATCCAGAAAAATTTGTTTGCACATGTACTTATCTTGCATTTGCCTAACTGACCACCTTTTGTTATTTTTCTTGGCTTTTATGATTAGGTTTTTTTTGTCTAAGGATGCACTTGTAGGTGTATAAAGTTATTATTCAAGAATAGATTTATACACTGTCTGCAGGACTCCTCCATTGAGCAAATATTGGCTTTATTATTACAAACTGGTTAACGCATTGCTCACTGTCTTCTATATGTTTGGCACCATCGTGTGGTGAAAGATGGAATTGCAAAATTGTGCTGTAAAATGAATGTATTAAACTGTGGTCACTGTGTCAGGGTACATAATCTTTGTATGTATGTATGTGTGTATATATATATATATATATATATATATATATATATATATATATATATATATATATATATATAATGTCTTAGTGTGGTGATTCCATTTTTGTATGTTATTATCTTTTGCAGTCTGATAGGACATGCACAGCTGCATAAATATCTACATTCCAGCAAGTATATAACATTAGCTTGTTTCAGGAAGATTATAAACAGCTGCTGAGCCAGAGATATAGATATACCTGCATCTTTAACATACATTTTGATTACATATTCTACGCTTCAGGCTTGTATTATGGTTCATTAATGGTATCTATAAGCTACTATGTAAACTATCCTTGGCCACAGTTTACCCATAGACTGAAAGGCAATCTGACTTTAGCCCAGGACATAAACTCCCAAAATCCTCTAGGTGTGACAGTCCCGTGTATTGTTCCATTAATTCCCCCCCCCCCCCCCCCCTAGAACACCCTGTGTAAATAAATACAGTATTGTTTGTAGGACCGGCATGCTTCCTGCTAGCTCGGATAATTGCTGAGAGATTTCCTACACTTGGGTAGAGGAGGAGGAAAGCCATGGAATGCGGCCCCCTCAAAATAATATACATGGGGATGGGAAATAAACATACATAATGTTCTTATGTAGTAACGAAAAACCTCAGGAGGGAAGGGTCTGAGCATGTTTATTACATTCTTAGATGTTTGCAAGTACAGTGTGGCAATTAACATATGTAAGAAGAATATCTGTCAATGAAGGCTTTACGGGTATGTATGTATATATAGAAGCACAGACTTTCTATTCTTTAGTTTACATTGTCTGTTTTACTGTAGCCATATTACATAACCTTTTTAACCTATGTGACAGAATGTATAGTCTTGATTGTGTGATTCTCAGATTCAGAAAGCAAGGGCTTATCTGTCTCACAGCAATTTATTGCCTAGATCACCCTGTATATTACAAACAAACACATTTCTTGTTAGCCTTTCATTCTCCTAAGTCTGTATTATGGTGTCACTTTGCAATAGCTATAGCCAGTACCTCCAGTAAGCAACCTGTAGCTCACATAGCCTCCTCTCTCTGGTCTTATCTCTTTCTCCTTTGTTTCCTCTGCTTTTCCTGAAAGGTTCAGGAATGTCGGGGAGGGGTTCATAAACAGCGTCACTCTCTATTTGGGGACCCTCCTTCTCCCTAGGTCACATCTTCAGCATCCCCCTTTGTCCAGTAATGTAGACGTGCACCTCTCTCTCCTTCTCTCCTCCCCAAATCACTGAAAAAATTCTCTCATTTTCCTCTCGTAAAAAGCGTGTTCTGGATTTGTGTCAGCGACAGATGTTGCTCCATTTCTTTATTAAGCTTTTTGTTTAATGTTGAAAGAGTTAAAACAATTCACCATCTTTTTTTGTGCATTTGATTGGTGGTGTTTGTCTGTGAATTTGGTAACTCATTAATTACCTTCTGAGTTTGGTAAGTACTGTTTAATGCTTCTACTCTGAACACTTTGCACTAACAGGATAAACTTGTCTATCTGTGACTGACTGATCACCTGATAATTATTTAAATTGTAACTTTTGTGCTATTTTGTTTGTTTTTTTATAATGATACTTTGTGTGTACTTTAGGTTTTTAAATTGCTGTAAATTTCAGAAAGCATCTCCTTCTCGTTAAATTTCGGTTTGCCAATTCTATTTGTGACATTTTACTCTGGTGTGTTGTTTTATACTACTGGTGATGGCTTTTTTACGTTCATATTTATTATTGTCCTTATCTGTGTTTATTAACAAGTGCATATAATTGTGTATCATGTCCTCACCTCAGCATCCTGCCCCTTATCACAATGCTGAAGTATTGTTTCCTCTCTATCATGGAGCCTTTTGTTGTTTCCTTTTTTGATCTCAAATCTTCACCAGTTTATTTATCATTAGTGTGGCCCAGACTGTTCTTATAATGTTCTCTAGAGATAAAGTGCCATTGGGCAGGTGTTTTTGACATGTCTGGATCCCAATGGTTGATTGATTCAGATGTTTGAGCTTTTATGTTTCTAAGTGAACAAATGACATCTTTAGTTTGGATAGATTTATCACAAGCTTATGTTGTCAGGCCATGTCAGCTTCAGAACAGGATCAATAAATAATTTCCTTTTTGTTTTTGAATTTCATGTCTTTTTATCAGTTATTGTGTTTGCACAATATGGTAGCTATAATGTGACATGAGTTCTTCTGTATTTGGTGACCTTTCCTTCAAATTGTATTTGTTAGGAGGAATATTTCAGTCATTAGACCACACTCATGGCACCTTGCCAAGCTTTCCGAGGTCCACCCAGATGTGGCGAGCATGCAGTATCCTGCAGATTCTTTCAGCATGTCCTGGCACTCCGGCTGTGAAACCAGGTGGGTTTGTGTGATACTGGGTTACCTTACAGAAGCCTATAGGTTAATTGATGCATATTCAAAGTCATATGTAGATGGCTATGGATTATGCAGTAGTCTACTGCAATGACTTTTTCTGTAAGAGGTGTTGAGAAGCAACTGATATTGTATCTGGATGTAGGGACTTGCATATGAATATATATATATATATATAACCGCAGATTAAATATTTGTAGGACAGCTTTAATATGATTATACAGACATCTAATCGTGCTCCAATTTACTTGCAGTGAGCTCCCTATGCAGTGGAATCCTCTCTCAAGACACTGCAGCACAGACAAAAGCAGCTCTATTGGTAGTATGGAAAGTCTTGACCAGCCAGGACAGAATTACTATGAAGGAACCCTTTCTCCTATTGATCCAGGCATGTACCAAAACAAAAGGGACTCAGCATACAGCTCCTTCTCTGCTAGCTCTAACACCTCTGATTATACTGTTCCTGCAAGAACATCTCCTGTTAACGGTATTCTGGGCTCAACCAAACAGGAAGATGGTCGATATCTCCAAACAGGACACAGTGTTGTAGATCCGCAGGAGGATGTTTCTAGTCAAACATTGGTTGAAAATCCACAGCGGCCTTCTTCTTACCCTTATGAAATAAACCATTTGGACATCATAAAATCTCCACCTCAGCCACCTGTACGTAGGGATAGTCTGCGGGCATCCAAAAATCAACTGTGTCATAGTGAGAGAAGGAGAGCCTCTGCTCCTGGAGACACCTTTCATATATCTGGAAGGTGGTTATCAGAAGCTCTTCAGCTTAACAGTAGTGAACATGGCCAGTGTCAGTGTGCAAGGGGACTCTGTACTTTACATCTGAAAGAGAACTTGTCATCAGATCAGTATTACATGTTAAGTTCACAGACTGACAAGATCCACGAACGTATTAATCATACTATCATGGGTGATGAGCAGCAGCTCAACCATTGCACTAAAGAAAAAAGCAGATGGTCGGTGGATAATGGAGACAGTAGTGTTTTTAACCACAATGATCCAGATGATGTCACCTGTTACACTGTTCAAAAGGTCAAGAAAACTTTTAAGAAGTCATTAAGTGATAATCAAAAGACTCCACATAATCATTCTACTCAAACAGAAGCATCCAGTGTGAAGACTGTTTTTCGAAATGAGCTGGAAATGGCTTCATCTGCAGACTACCACTATCCTACAGATAAGTCCAGTGATGAAAATGCAAAAGATCATAAGTACAGTATTAACAAACATTTTGAAACTTCTGAAGCTGACAAGTGTCAGAAAATTGAACGGCTTTCTGAAACGAATGATGGAATAATAGCAGTTCGTCACTGCCCTTCATTGGATAAGTCCGTTAGTGAGCCAAATGAGGTGAGAGAAACTCCATGCTCACAAACAAATGATCATGCTGGAGAACTTGGGTCATCCTGCAGAACCAAGATGTTGCTAGAAGGGAGTGCTGAGCCAGAAGCAAATCTAGGTCCAACGAAAAAGCCTGGTTCATCGCGTCATCGTTCAGCTCAGATGCGGAGAAGAAGTGACCGCTTTGCTACCAACCTAAGAAATGAGATACAAAGACGAAAAGCTCAGTTGCAGAAGAGCAAAGGTTCCTCAGCTCTGCTTTGCAGTGAGGAGCCTGTTGAGGAGAGAGAAGAACCCGTTGATTGTACGTTTCGGCCAGGTCCTCCTACTCCTCCCCCTAAAAACAAAGCACGGCTGCTGGAAATCAAAAGAGCCAATGCTGAATGGTGCAATAACTCCATAGACTGTTTGAAACAGGCAAGTAAGGAAAGTGAAGTAATTGAAAATATTAATGAAACTCATAATTACAATAGGGAAAAAATAATTCAACTATTGAAGGAGAATGTTTCAGCAGATGAAGAAATTACATTAACTTCTCGAAATAAAGCCCACAATGACTGCTGGAAGAAAAACTCTAGAGATATTCATCAACAAGAATCACTGGTCTATGAAGCAGAGCAAGGGGACAATCAAAAGGAAACTGCATGGTCTTTTACTCATTCTAAGAGGGATGCTTCACAAACTTCAAACATAATGCCCCAACCTGATAGTTGCAGGAATGAGTGGATAACTGCTTCATTTAATAAGCCCAATAGTCCAGAAATGTGGGTAAGCGAAACTAGAAACAAGGCTGAGAGTCTGAAATGCGTTGAACACAGGGATTCATCAGGCTTAGATGTAAAAAATTCCAATGATGTCTGGAGGGCAGATATTTCTCAAAACGCATGTAACATTGAATCTCCAACTGAAGCTGCAGGAAAAAACAGGTCTGAAGATGCCAGCTATAGTAAGAATTACCCATCTTTTGGTTCAGAATTAAAGTGGAATGGGATGCAGCTTAACAGAGAGCAACTTGTTACAGATCAGTACGTTGGTGAAAACGAGAAATTAAGTTATCTGGAAAATAACGGTCAAGAGCAGAGGGTTCATGAATTGAGGCAAAATGAGATGACAAAGTCAGATCTATTTCCTACTGTGTGTGCAATGCAGTGGAAGCCCTCCCATCAACCTTCAGACTTTGAAGACCTCATTTCCCAGCATAAGCCTCATGGTGCCAAATGGACTTGGTCTCAAGAGCATAAACTTCAGCCTCATTTTGTAAAAGGGGATCTGCCAGATGTCAATGGAATTAATATGGAAGGAGTAGCTCCTTCCATAACACGTGTGACAGAAGAAAATGTTCTTCTGCCATTTGCAGATCGACGAAGGTTTTTTGAAGATAGTAGCAAAGACTCTACGTCTTCCCAAGTCTCTATGCATATTAAAGCAAATAAAAACAATTGTTGTCCAATTCTGCCTGACTATCCTCTACCTCAGGCTGTGGTTCCAGATATAAGAAGGCATTCTGTAGACCATACATATAATGCATCTTCTCCCGGCAGACAGGACAGTCGTTTGCCTTTTTCTGAGTACTGTATGAATCATGCAGTGGACCCGTCACTGTGTTACAATCAAGGAAGCCATTCTACTGACTATCTTCACTCTAGGGCATATGGATGTAGAGCATGTGTGTTTTGCTGTAATGACTTGTGCCCAACATTGCTCAAAAGAAATATACCTGTGACTCATCACAGCTGCCACTGCCAACACCACCATCGCCACCATCATCAGTGGACAAGATGTAGTGATTGCTTGTGTTCTACACAACATAGCCCTTTGGATGAGAGTACCCCCATACATAGTGACTCATGGCACTTGAGGAAACTACTGCCACAGGTGAGATTTTCCAATCCATTGGTTCATACAGATTATGTTACTTGTTTTAATGCCCTCTTGTGTGCCTCAAAATGCCTCAAATTATGACATTTTATTGATCTGATGCTCTTAGTTATTTTTGTATTTTGCAAAAGTATACAACTATATTAGCAGCTAAATATATTGTCAAGCTATCACTTGTACATAGAAACATCTATAGTTTGTATCTATCGGCTCTTCTTATTTGTTTTTGGCTAATAAAAAGTGAACAAATGTGCCATTAAGCCTAGCAATATCTGTCTGTCTTCAGAACATGCCTAGGTGTCAAAACCAAATATGATAAATGTAATTTCAAAAGGACTACACTCCAGGTCTACACCTTAACTGAAAATGAAAGGAAAATATTATCAAGCAACTTTACATGTTGGAACTGATATTCTAGTCTTCACACCTAATATCATAACGTGTAATTTGGGAAAATGTTCCTACTGTATGTATGGCACTACTATATATACTAAGTATAGTATCTGGAGCTTAATTCCCTTCATCAGTATCTAAAATCTCCTAAAAGGAACCAATTTCGCTTTTGTATCAAATTTTTTTATATAAAAGTCTGTGCTTGGATCAAGAAAAAGTCTTTGTCATTATAAAACAATCCCTTAGATTCAGATGTCTGCTATCCTTAGTATGTCATGTTTTGTATGTACAGGAAGATATGGAATGTATAAAGGAAAAAGGCGCTTCCTAGTGCAATAGCGGCAATTCGTGCTCTATCACATCCATGTATAAAAAGGAGTACCATAGAATGAATAATAAACAGCTTTATCTTAGAATCCTGTAAATTGCAAATCTTGAATAAGCTGCACTTATCTCCACGTATCCATGTATAAATAATAAAAAAGAAACACAATAGTATAATATTATAACACAATATACACCTGTGTACACACACAATAAAGAAGTGCCTCTGTACTGGAAACATTTCTTTCAAACAAGTTATACTTATTAATCCATCCAGAATTGATCCTCCACAATAGAGAAATGGTCCTTACGAAACTTTACGTACCAACTGTCATGTGTACAGTCGCTGATCTCTCTATAACCACCTTTTCTTCATAAGCTTCATGTCTCTCAACAGAAATAGAAGATATAAGGTTTCCACATAGTGTAGTATGTTATATAAAAACAATAATATTGCACATACTTCAATGTAAACAAATAGTAGACTTAAAACCTATATTCTCCCTTCTACCTAGAAGGGATTAGGATTTAGATTCCAGTTAAGTGGCTATAGAGAGATTGCCTGAGTGGAGATAAGCGAATGTATGCATGACCGTTGGTACTTAGGCACAATTTCTATTGTGTTACTGGTGATTGATTATACACTAAAGCGGCGGTTCCCAAACTGTGCGCCGCGGGCCAGACATAAAAAAAACCAAAACACAGAAACTTACCAATTCGCTGGGCGCCGGGACCCAGCAGCCTCCTTTCTCCTGAAGCTGTCACTGAATATCGACGTCAGTAACAAGCTGCAGGAGAGAGGAGGTTGCTGGGTCCCGGCACCCGACGGATTGGTAAGTTTCTGTGTTTTTTTTTTTTTTTTATGGCTGGCGCGGGGCAGAGTGAGAGGGATCGTGGCAGAGGAGGAGAGCAGAGGATGGTGACAGCGGGACAGAGGAGGAGAGCAGAGGATGGTGACAGTGGGACAGAGGAGGGGGACAGAGGATGGTGACAGCGGGACAGAGGAGGAGAGCAGAGGATGGTGACAGCGGGGCATAGGTTGGTGACAGGATGGTGACAGCGGGACATAGGAGGAGAGCAGAGGATGGTGACAGCGGGACAGAGGTTGGTGACAGCGGGACAGAGGAGGAGAGCAGAGGATGGTGACAGCGGGACAGAGGAGCAGAGCAGAGGATGGTGACAGCGGGACAGAGGAGGAGAGCAGAGGATGGTGACAGCGGGACAGAGGTTGGTGACAGGATGGTGACAGCGGGACAGAGGAAGAGAGCAGAGGATGGTGACAGTGGGACAGAGGAGGGGGACAGAGGATGGTGACAGCGGGACAGAGGAGGGGGACAGAGGGTGGTGACAGCGGGGCAGAGGAGGGGGACAGAGGGGTAGAGGAGGGGGACAGAGGGGCAGAGGATGGGGACAGAGAGCAGAGGAGGGGCACAGCGGGGCAGTGGAGGGGGACACAGCGTGAGAGGGGCAGTGGAGGGGGACACAGCGTGAGAGGGGCAGTGGATGGGGACACAGCGTGAGAGGGGCAGTGGAGGGGGACACAGCATGAGAGGGGCAGAGGAGGGGGACACAGCGTGAGAGGGCAGAGGAGGGGGACACAGCGTGAGAGGACAGAGGAGGGGACAGTGTGTGAGAGGGCAGAGGAGGGGGACAGCGTGACAGAGCAGAGGAGGGGTGACAGAGGGGGCAGTGTGAGAGAGGGTTGTGTGTCTGGATGCAGAGTGGGCATTTTTGCATACAACTAAATAAGTATTTCTGTCCTGACCTAAATACTTATTACAATTTTTTGACCCAACTACTTCTAAAACAGGACTGCTCAATAATTATTTTGGAGGGGTGCCTTGAAAAAATTTGGAGACTCTAAGGGTGCCACGAACTGCAAAAGTTTGGGAACCACTGCACTAAAGGTTCGTATGGACCATTTCTCTATCGTGGAGGATCAATTCTGGATTGACTAATAAGTATACTTGGCTGAAAGAAAATTTTCTGGTATAGAGGCTGGTATATTGTTATAACACAATAGACACGGATGTCTATTGTGTTATAACAATACACTCTTGTTTTTCTTCATTTTTATTATTATTATGTTTAGATAGGTGGAGCTAAGATGATCTTGAAGGTTGTTCAAGGTTCATGATATACAGGATTCACAGATAAGCTGTTTATTATTCTCTATAGGGTATGCATTTTATACACGGATATGATAGAGCGCTTATTGTTACTGCACCAGGAGGCACCTTTGTCATGTGTGTGTGTATATATATATATATATATGCTATAACATATCAAAGTTTGTGTAATAAATTGGACTTGCAGTTTTAAAATGAATTGTACAATTTTACTGTAAATATCTATCTATTGGTTCATTTTATTTCACCAAAGCTTCAGATTCAGTCTTTGTTCAAGTATAATTGGCTACCAAATAGATTCTGACCAAAGATCTAGTTTAATTCTTAAAACCTTCAACATTATCTGGTGCCTTCAGTAATAGTACAGAATGTGGGGAATTTGTCAATTTAGCAATGGAATGCAGACACTCAGACCCCCCTTCTCTATTTATAATTCAGGAAGGGTCTAAATCGGCGGTTCCCAAACTGTGCGCCACGGCTCTCAGGGGTGCCGCGCGCCAGCCATAAAAAAACCAAACAGAAACACTTACCAATCTGCGCGGCGCCGGGACCCAGCATCCTCCTCTCTCACGCAGCTGTCATATCAGTGACAGCTGCTGCGTGAGAGAGGAGGATGCTGGGTCCCGGCGCCGCGCAGATTGGTAAGTGTTTCTGTTTGGTTTTTTTTTTATAGCTGGCGCACGGCAGAGTGGTCAAAGTGAGAGAGTGCAGAGGAGCGTGACAGGAGGGGACAGAGCAGAGTGACAACGTGACAGAGCAGAGTGACAGCGTGACAGAGCAGAGTGACAGCGTGACAGGAGGGGACAGAGCAGAGTGACAGCGTGACAGGAGGGGACAGAGCAGAGTGACAGCGTGACAGGAGGGGACAGAGCAGAGTGACAGCGTGACAGGAGGGGACAGAGGAGAGTGACAGCGTGACAGGAGGGGACAGAGGAGAGTGACAGGAGGGGACAGAGCAGAGTGACAGGAGGGGACAGAGCAGAGTGACAGCGTGACAGGAGGGGACAGAGCAGAGTGACAGCGTGACAGAAGGGGACAGAGGAGAGTGACAGGAGGGGGACAGAGGAGAGTGACAGCGTGACAGGAGGGGACAGAGGAGAGTGACAGCGTGGCAGAGGAGCTGGGACAGAGGGCAGAGGAGGGGCACAGAGGGCAGAGGAGCTGGGACAGCGTGACAGAGGGCAGAGGAGAGTGACAGGAGGGGACAGAGCAGAGTGACAGGAGGGGACAGAGCAGAGTGACAGCGTGACAGGAGGGGACAGAGCAGAGTGACAGCGTGACAGAAGGGGACAGAGGAGAGTGACAGGAGGGGGACAGAGGAGAGTGACAGCGTGACAGGAGGGGACAGAGGAGAGTGACAGCGTGGCAGAGGAGCTGGGACAGAGGGCAGAGGAGGGGCACAGAGGGCAGAGGAGCTGGGACAGCGTGACAGAGGGCAGAGGAGGGGGACAGTGGAGAGTGACAGGAGGGGGACAGAGGAGAGGGACAGAGGGCAGAGGAGCTGGGGCAGAGGAGCGGGGACAGCGTGACAGGAGGGAGACAGCGTGACAGAGGGCAGAGGAGGGGGACAGTGGGCAGAGGAGGAGGACAGGGTGAGAGGGGCAGTGGAGGGGGGACATCGTGACAGGAGGGAGACAGCGTGGCAGAGGAGGGGGGACAGCGTGACAGAGGGCAGAAGTGGGGGGACAGCGTGACAGAGGGCAGAGGGGGCAGCGTGAGAGAGGGCAGAGTGTCTGGATGCAGAGGGGGCATTTTTGCATACAACTAAATAAACATTTCTGTCCTGACCTAAATACTTATTACAATTTTTTGACCCAACTACTTCTAAAACAGGACTGCTCGGTAATTATTTTGGAGGGGTGCCTTAAAAAAATTATGGAGACTCTAAGGGTGCCGCGAACTGCAAAAGTTTGGGAACCACTGGTCTAAATAATAACTGTTGAACTTTTTTGTTTTGGCTGAATCTCCCTTTTGTTTTGTTTTGTTTTCTCACTGCCACATGGAATGTTGGACACAGGATGTACCACTGAAGGAATTCAATCAGCAGCTGAAAATCAACAGGAAGTACAGCCAGTCCGTAAGGTGAGATTCTTGTGTCCATGATGACTTGCAGGACGAAGATGACCTGAAGAATTTTCTAATTTTGTTGGAAAAATGTTGTTCTATGTCCAATTAATGTATAGCATGGATAGATAAAATCACTACTGGGTTAACTACTGAATGTTGGTTTTCAGAAATAAGGCAAACCTATAAATCGCTAGTTTTTCCAAACCTCCCAAAACAATATTGCTAGACATACGTCATCATCAGTAATGGCCCCAATACTAGACCTACTGTTGTCCGTTAATAATTAACACCTCCAAAATAGTTTACAGAAGAGGATTTTCATGTAGACATCTTGCCAATTAATGACAATTTATTTGGGTGTAGAGGGTGTAGTCATTTAGCACATGACCTTATTATATGGCAAGACTCCTATTCTGTCTACGAGAATTACATTATGGTATGGAGTTGTATATGGAACCAAGAGGTGCCTAGCGTTCTGTTTGTTTTGAGGTGGGAGATAAAGTATACAAAATACTTTCTCTCTTCAATATTTGTGTGAAAATATTTTTTACATGTAAAGAGATGCACACATAACTTGGGAGGCTTTGGGCACAAATTGACATGAGAATAAAAATAATCATAAGTCCTAAGGGGGAAGGAGTGAGGTGTAACTAGTTTATAGACCAACCTGTCGGGCGCTAGAAATCTGGAATGTCTAAAGGTATGTGGAACTATGTAATAATTTGGGTTTAAGGAAATATTTACAATGATCTCTGGTTGTTTTGTCAGGACAAGCTACAATTTCATATGCAGCAGAAATATGACCTAGTGCCATTTTAGATGTTTGTGGCAAGGAATTTTACTCTTTGTTTTCTTGGAGAATCTTAAGAATAATGTCATTTCCTAAAATGGATCTATTTAGAGAACCGTAATAGGGAAATGATCTCAGACTTTCTTCCTTAACAGCACAGGTTCCTTAAAGGGAAATAATTGTAAGTTTTGTCTACTAAATGCGGTATAGAAAGAACACTATGGTAAGATGGACTTACAATTAGGCAGTTGTATTTATTGGGTATCGTAATATAAGGAATACATTTAAAAATGCTAAATTCCTTGCTTCCATTGTCTAATTTAGGTATTTCTACAATGTTCATAAATCTACTGTAGTAATGATTGTTGATTTTAGTTATTCATCTTTTTCTATGTTTCTGCTGGCCACACACATGTTGATTTGCTCTGTCAACTTGGTAATTTGTTACCACTATTGACAGTGTGAAGGGTCCGAGGAATTGTTTGTCCAAGCAAAATCCGCCTCAGATCAATCAGATATCTTTTGGAAGTGGTGGTAAATCTGAATGGTCAATGACTGAATTGATGTATGTACAATCATTGGCCAACCTTTTTACATTAGAGCCCTTGTGCTCTGGCTTTTCAGCTGCTCAAAGTCGTAGAATACCCACCACCTCTCCCTATTTGCCTGCACCACTGTATGTTGTGCTGCCCCCAGTCTCATGATTAGGAATCCATATTAGGCTGTGCTCCATTGAAGTATCCTGGGTTTCAGTGAGCCAGGCATAGCTTGCAGTTAAGCCTTTTCTCCATTTTCATATACAATATTTAAATGTTATTTGCTTAATTCCAGAAAAAGACACAATTGTTGGTTTGTAAATGGATATTTAAATGCATCATAATTTTGAAGGGCTGCCCACTCCTCCAGTAACCTCTCCAACTCTGTTCCACCCACTCATTTTGATCTCTTTCACCCCAGAACAGTACTTTGTAATCAAGACTGTACTAGCCATTAAAGTGTCCAGCCAAAGTGGTCCTTTATATATTATGTTTAATATTAGAAATATATTAGAAAAGTTACTTGTATTTAAGAAAATGCCTTCTAATGAGTGTGGTAGGGGAATTTTTATTAAAAGTGGACATAGTCCTTAAGCCCTTGCTGAATGTCCGCACATTTTAAAGCTTTGTTTAATTTTATTTTATCACAAGTATATTAATTTTCTCTGATGTGCTGCATAAAATGCTTCTATTATTCCTTATGCAAAAGTAATTTTTAAATATGTGGTTTAGTATCCATTGGTGCAAATTATAATGATAAAGCTACAAGCTAACTCAAGACACAGGGGGCTAATGTGACTTGGCCCTCCTTATTATGTACATATAAACATATTTTAAAATAAGTGAAATTCTTTTTAAAACCATAATTTATTTTGGAGCCTTTATTGCACACTCTGACCGTTTGTATTTCTAGCTAGTGACAAACAACAAGCCAGCAGGTCACATTGTTGTTTTATGGGGCTGACCCTTAAGCCCTTTCCATATTTTTGAATATACTCTGCTGTGGTATGTGTTAAACCTTAGAAATGTAAGCCCCATTGTCTCAGGCCTGGGTTTAATTGTCTGGATTTCCCATAAATGTTTCCACTCAGCAACTCAGTCCTTTGATTTGGAGTTCCTGTGAGAGGGTGTGACTGGCTCAGACACCCTCCACCTCCCTTCCCAGCCGGTGACAGGAAAGTAACATTTCCATGAGTCAGTCTGCTTAGAATAGGATAGAATAGAACATACACAGTCTGATTGCTAGACACATTTAAAGGCCAACACACCCTTGGTAATTAAGTGGGTAGTAAAGATGATGCAATATTTTGGGGACGGCTGTAAATGTTATGGATGGTGATAGAAAATGGCCTTCACAAAATTGTTAACCTTGTATCGTGAGACATTTATGTTCAGTCACAAACAATATAAAGCTTGCATAAAACTTTGATATTTTATATTTAAATGTTTAATATATTCTTCTATCTTTCAGTGAATTATGTCACTATAATTATAATTCTGGGTTTCACCACCCAGGATTGTACAGATCGTGCGGAGAGGGCAAAGACCATGAATGGCCTCAGTGCTATAAGGCAGCGTCTACCTTTGATCTCTCCTGTGATCATCCTCTTAGGCCGGTAGATTTGGCATCATTTCAGGAACGGCCCGCGGAGCCAGGCTTGTCACGAGGTAGAGCTTACTCCGTAAGCCAGCTTAACTTGGAGTTTCTTGCTTTGCGGGACAGACATGAGCATCCTATGGCTAAGCTAGAAGAAAGAGAGCTACCTGCACCACCAAAGAAAAAAGGGCCTCCTCGCCCACCACCTCCTAACTGGGAAAAGTGCAGAGAGAGAAGGACATCTCCTCAAACTAAAAAGTCTGGACTTGCCTCTTCTAAAGAGAAGTCTGTGTCGGGACATAACAGAATTGTGGAGGATGGGAGACAGCGTTCTCAAAGTCTTCCCTTGGACAGGACATTTTTAAAGGTAGCACATAATTCTTCCTCCCCTGTGCATGGAAATGGTCATAGCACAGATTTATCTGACATGAGGTGTAATTCGCAACGGTCTTGCAATCTTTCTTCCACTGCATCTGCAAGCCAGGATACCTCTATGTAAGTTGCACATTTTTATTTTTTTGATTGTTAGTTTATACTTACAGAACATTTGTGGAAATCGTAGGTGTATCGGATTGTTAAATGAGTATTGTTTTGCTGCTTTATTTTCATGTGAATTGCAGGATTCATTGTTCTTAAGCTGGCCCCAGACGCTGAAATCCTTTTGCTCGCCCAGAGCAACAGAATTATTGTCCAATTTTACCATATGTGGATCACTTTCGGCGAAACTGACATCTATCTGATGCAGTTCAATGATGAATGCAAACACAAGCCAAAAGCAATCCTCTTGTCTGATGTCGCTGCACCTGTATTGACCAAATTAGACAACAGGTTTATTTTTTTTCATAGTTGTGTTCAGGGCCGGACTGGGACTAAAAATCAGCCCTGGCATTTAAAGCACACACAGGCCCACGTGTTGTGGGCTCCATGCACTATATTGTTGCACACTGATGCTGGGGTAGTGTGCGTTGCTGGTGCAGTACAACATGATGTAGTATGAGTATGTGTGTGTGTGGGGGGTATTTATTTCTGCTAATGACCTGCAAACTTACATTATTAGTACCCCAATTACTTCAATAAATACCATAACAATACATTATTTGTACCAAAATTACAGCAGTAAATAACCCCCTACCCACACTCATACTACATCAATACCCACCCACATTACAGCAACCAGTATTACCCCCCCCCCAACTTTACAGCAACCAGCATCACTCCCACATTACAGCAACCGTCGTCACCCCCCACATTACAGCAATACTCTCTCCTACTTATTAGCAATACTAAGCCCCAAACACACTACAACATTGCCACCACTACGTCACCCCATACTACAACAATACCACCAATTATACAGGCGCCACTGTAGGAAACCAATGTTTTGCTATTTTCAAATCTCCCACAAAATAGCAACAACAGAATACTTGCACACATATAGTTAACAGGTACCCTTTTCCCTCAATTAAATAGTAATGGCAGAATTTTCATGAATCATTCCACATGAGATAAAACTATAACAAATATATCAGAAAAAACATAACTATTGAACGATCATTTGAACCCACACGGCCGCATTAAAAGTATTTCCATCTACAGCAAAATGTCAGAGAAAAATAATTTTTTTACTACAGTAACTGGATATGTGTCTTTTCTAGTCATTTTAAATAACACAGTATATAAATTAAGGGGGGTAAAGGAGGTGGGTGAGAGATAATTGGATGTGAGCCATCAGTTTGATTAGATAGGAAACATTTAGATTATTTACCTGGAGACGTCTACCCCCTTGACTCACAGGCAGGGCCGACAAGAGGAATTTTAAAAATCATTGGATACACAGTAGTGCCCCCAGTTCAAGAAAGGATGGTGAAAAACACATTGGACACGAGAAAATATATATGAACTTACCTGATTATGGCATCCTGTGTTCTGTCCTTCTACTGGGCGCGCTGGGCGAGGAGGGATCAGCAGCTGTCGGCTCACACAGCCAGTCTGGAGCAGGGGCCGAGGGCAGTGGTCGAAGTGGAAATTTAGAAGTGGGGGTATAGAAAATATACCTGAATGGAGTATGAAGGCTTGATTTTTTTTTTTTTAACACTTGCCCCCTCTGTGCATTCCCATTCTTCATTACTGCTTGTGTTTTATGATGCATCCCTGACATTCCCATTCTTAAGATGTCTCTCCCTTTACACTTTCTTTTAGCTATGCCCCTGCACCATCTTATCCTTTGTCCCTCTCACCCCTCTTCCAGCACCCCTCTTCCCCCTGGCTCTCTGTCCTCTTCCTGCACTCATTCCACCCTGGCTCCTGACAACTCCCCCCCCCCCCCCCCCCTTGCAAAAAATCGCGCCCCCCCCCCCCCCCGAAATCGCAGCACCCCCTCGCGCGATCCCCTCCCTCGATCCCCTCCCTCATTCAGAAAAATGAAAATCTGCAACTGTGTCCACATTACAGGGCACAGTGCAGAGTGATCCACCGTGCATCGGAGGTGGCTGGTTCCTGTGAAGGAAAAGAAAGCCAGGGGAAGTGTCGGGCCAGCCCATCTAGCCATCGGCCCTTCTGGCATTTGCCAGATGGCCAGTCCGGCCCTGGTTGTATTTAATTTGGCCAACACATGTGTCATGTCCAAATACTATTAATTTTATATAATTAGAAAAGCAGAGAAGTACATGCCCAGTAAGTCAAGTGGGGGAAAAAAAGACACAATAAATTGGCTATTTTTATCATCAATGTTAAAATCTCACTTGTACAAAAAAAGATTGAAAACGCCATAAAAAGCAAATACAATGATAGGGAGTGCTGCCAAGTATTTTTAAATAAGTTTAGATTCATTGAGCAGCTTCAATAGGATTTGTCCATGAAAGGAATTAACTTAAGTGTTATCTTGTTAATTCATGGATTATGAAATTTGTGTTTTTGAAAAATCACGGCAGAATAAAGGAAATGTCAAAAATGTGACAACAGTTCAATGCCAAACAAAACACAAAAACGGTTGAGCACTATATAGGTCGTAATACTACATTCATCTCTGGAAGCCATATCTGCGGAAAGACACACTATGCACCTAAAGGCTACTATAATAGTTAATGGTCTAGAACAGGTCGGCAACGTATTTCTATCAGTACGCTGGCAAAATCATTTCAGCCCAGGTGTGTCAGTTTGGAAGTGCATGTAAATATATATCTAATGGTTGAAGAGTTCTGTTATACAGTGGTATACCATATTGACACTTCTACTGATTATAAAACCATACCGCCACTACTACTTCGACCACTGTGTGTGTATATATGTGTGTGTGTGTGTGTGTATGTATGTATGTATGTATGTGTATATGTATATATATATATATATATATATATATATATATATATATATATTTATGTGTATATATATATATATATATATATATATATATATATATATATATATATATATATATTTATGTGTATATATATATATTTATGTGTATATATATATATATTTATGTGTGTGTATATATATATATATATATATATATATTTTTTTTTTTAAAACAAATTGGATAGGGAGCCACAATAGTGTAGTATTATATCAGTTCTATCTGTACATATATGAATGATTAGTACTGTTGATATAATACTACACTATTGTGGCTCCCTATCCAATTTGTTTTAAAAAATATATATATATATATATATATATATATATATATATATATATATATATATATATATATATATATATATATATTTTTTTTTTTTTAAAACAAATTGGATAGGGAGCCACAATAGTGTAGTATTATATCAACAGTACTAATCATTCATATATGTACAGATAGAAGCGTGATACACACATATCATGAGTATGTGGATATACAAATCTCATAGCAGAGACAGTGAAGTGAATACATAAAGCAGAGAGTGAACAGAGCCTTCTTGTATATCCCAAGGACACCAATCATCTCCAGTAGTGATGCGTACCAGATAATAGATCTTTATCGCTTATCTGTTTAATATGTTGCTTCTTCATATATCCATTGCTGTTTCTTGAATATATATCAAATAGAAACCAACATAGTGTAATATATTTGGTATAACAATTTAATGCACATATCAACAAATGGTATCGCACTCACACTTAAAAATAAATAGATAGGCTTATCTGTATTTGTGCTAACAGCGTAATATCCAGCACAGGGTATAAATGTGTGTGTGTATATATGTATATATGTGTATATATATATATATATATATATATATATATATTATGTGTGTGTGTGTGTGTGTAGAGACATATATATTGTCTTATGTGTGTAGACAGAGGTATTTGGATGCTTGACCATTACACCAACAGGAGCTGTGATGACATTGTATTAAAATACATATACTTTAATACGCAGTTGGTCCCCTTTTTGCAGCGAATGCAGCTTCCACTCTTCTTGGAAGGCTTTCCACAAGATGTTGGAGTGTTTCTGTGAAAATTTGTGTCCATTCATTCTGTAGAGCATTTATGAGGTCAGGCACTGATGTTTGAAGAGAAGGCCTGGCTCGCAATCTCTGTTCTAGTTCACCCCAACGGTGTTCAAGGGGGTTGAGTTCAGGGCTCTGTGAGGGCTAGTCAAGTTCTTACACACCAAACTCATCAAACCATGTCTTTGTAGTCCTTACTTTGGTCCCTGGGGCACAGTCATGTTGAAATAGAAAAGGGCCTTCCCCAATCTTTTGCCACTGGAGATAAGGGGCCTAGCCCAAACCCTGAAAAACAGCCCCATACTATTATCCCTCCTCCACCAAACTTCACAGTCGGCATAATGCAGTCAGTCAGGCAGGTAACATTCTCCCGTCATCCGCCAAGCTCAAACTTTCCCATCTGACTGCCAAACAGAGAAGCGTGATGTCACTCCACAGAACAAGTTTCCACTGCTCCACAGTCCAGTGTCTGTGTGCTTTACTCCAATTCATCCGATGCTTGGCATTGGTCTTTGTGATGTGAGACTAGCATACAGCTGCTCGGCCACGGAAACCCATTCCATTAAGCTCCCACCGCACAGTTTTTATGCTTACATTAATGTCAGTCCAAGTTCGGAAATCTTCAGCTATGGAGTCAGCAGACTTTTTTGGCGACTTTTACTCACCTTGTCCCTCAACATTCGTTGACCCTGCTCTGTGATTTTACGTGGTCTTCCGCTTCGTGGCTGAGTTGCTGCTGTTCCTAAATGCTTACACTTTCTAATAATATCACTTTCAGTTGATCGTGGAATATCCAGCAGGGATGAAATCTCACAGACCATCTTATTGCAAAGGTGGTATCCTATCACAATACCATACTTGAAGTCACTGAGCTCTTCAGAATGACCCATTTTATGTCACAAATATTTGCAAATGGAGACTGCATGACTAGGTACTTTGATTTTATATACCTCTGAAACATGTCTGATTGAAACACATCAGTTCAATAATTGACAGGTGCGGCCAAATTCTTTGGTCTATATAGTGTGTGCGTGTGTGTGTGTGTAATTATTTCTTATTTTATCACTCTAATATCATGATAATATTAATAGTAATAGGACCGACAAACAAACGTTCATGTTATGCCTCACAATAGTGCCCCCAGTTCATATTATGGCACAGCAATGCCCCCAATTCATATTATGCCACACAGTAGTGCCCCCAATTCATATTATGCCACACAGTAGTGCCCCCAGTTCATATTATGCCACACAGTAGTGCCTCCAGTTCATATTATGCAGCATAGTAGTGCACCCAATTAATATTATGCCACATTAACCAGCTGTATGTGCGACTCACATCTTGAGGAAAAAATTCTTCACCAAAAGGGTGGTAGATTGGTTGAATAGCCTTCCAAAAGTGATGTTAGAAGTTAATACAGTAGGGAATTTAAACAAGTTTGTGATGAAAATAAAAATGATCAAATAGGGTCTGCAGATTTTAAGAATTAAAATCGGCAGCCTAGATGGACTTTTTTGAAAACATACAGTAAATAGTTGGCATAATAACTTGGCAATCTGTGCTCCATTTTTTCTATACTTCTACTAATTTCTCCTTAGAATTTTAAATTAATTTTTAAAATAATCATGTTGCAGTACATTATTTGACTCCTTAAACATGTTACTAGACCTGTTGGCATAGTTTACCGTTCACTTTAGGTGTTGTATGATGTGATTGGTGGCATGCAGGGCCGGACTGGCACTTCTGGCAAATGCCAGAAGGGCCGATGGCAGGATGGGCCGGCCCGACTCCTCCTGTCTACCTGGTGGGCGCTGGGAGAGGGGGTGAGAGAGCCGAAGGGGAAGTGGGCGCTGGGAGAGGGGGTCAGAGAGCCAAAGGGGAAGGGGGCGCTCTGAGAGGGGGTCAGAGAGCCAAAGGGGAAGGGGGCGCTAGGAGAGGGGGTGAGAGAGCCAGGGTGGTAGGGGGTGCACTTCTAAATTTCTGCTTCGACCACTGCCCTCTGTTCCTGCTCCCTACTGCATGTGTGAGCTGACAGCGCAGATCCCTCCTCGCCCAGCGCCCATTAGGAGAACAGAAAACAGGATGCCATAATCAGGTAAATTCATATATTTTCTCGTGTGCAATGTGTTTTTAACCATCCTTTCTTGAACTGGGGACACTACAGCGTATCCAATAATGTTTAACACTTTGGGGCATTTTCAATTGTCCGCAGGATTGCTGAAAATCTACTGAGCCGCGAGCTGAAATCCAGCAACAAATTACCGTATTACATGGATTAGTTTTTCCACGGCGGAATTTTCAGCGATCCCGCCGACAATTGAATATTGCTCATTTGCTCATTATTGCGCTGTAATGTTTGTTGCATATTTATCTGTACAGAGATTTTTAATTAAGAGGAAAAACCATTGCTTGTCATAAATTTTATCTGTGATTGTGTCAATATATCTATTTTTGTTTGCATTGTAAATGATGTATTAAGTTGCTCTTGGGACTCACACTCAGTATCTGATATGCTGTACCAACTTTTATTTGTGAATGAGTTTTTGTCTGGGCACTAAAGACAAAAACTTGGGGGCACTATTGTGGCATAATATGATTTGGGGGCACTACTGTATGGTATATGTTTTGGGGGCACTACTATGCCATAATATGGTTTGTGGGCACTTCTGCATGACCAAATATGAATTGAGGGTAATACTATGTGGCATAATATGACCATGGGGCACTACGATGTGGCATAATATGAACTGGGCACCCTACGGTGTGGCATCATATGGACTTCTGCCAAAGGCAAGTCTTTCATTGTTGAATATGATGGGAGCCAAAAGAAGTTGCTGTATCTGGGCCTAAAATTCCTCTTGTCAGTCCTGCCTGTGAGTCAAGGGGGGTAGACCTCTCCAGGTAAACAATCTAAATGTTTCCTATCTAATGAAACTGATGGATCACATCCAATTATCTCTCACCCACCTCCTCTATCCCCCTTAAGTTATATACTGTGTTATTTAAAATGAATAGAAAAGACGCATATCCAGTTACTGTAGTAAAAAAAAATATTTTTCTCTGACATTTTGCTGTAGATGGAAATACTTTTAATGCGGCTATGTGGGTTCAAATGATCATTCAATAGTTATGTTTTTTTTTAGATATATGTTAGTTTTATTTCATGGGGAATGATTCATGAAAATTCTGCCATTACTATTTAATTGAGGGAAAAGGGTACCTGTTACCTATATGTGTGTAAGTATTCTGTTCGTTGTTGCTATATTGTGGGAGATTTGAAAAAAGCAAAACATTGGTTTTCTACAGTGGCGCCTGTATAATTGGTGGTATTGCTGTAGTATGGGGTGGCGTGGTGGTGGCAATTTTGTAGTGTGTTTGGGGCTTAGTATTGCTAATAAGTAGCAGAGGGTATTGCTATAATGTGGGGGGTGATGCCAGTTGCTGTAATGTGGGGGTGATGCTGGTTGCTGTAATATGGGGGGTGATGCTGGTTGCTGTAATGTAGGGGGGTGATACCGATTGCTGTAATGTGGGGGGTGATGCCGATTGCTGTAATGTGGGGTGTGATGCCGATTGCTGTAATGTGGGAGGTGATGCCGATTGCTGTAATGTGGGGGGTGATGCCGATTGCTGTAATGTGGGGGTGGTGCTGGTTTCTGTAATGTGGGGGGTGATGCCGATTGCTGTAATGTGGGGGTGATGCTGGTTGCTGTAATGTGGGTGGGTATCGATGTAGTATGAGTGTGTGTGGGGGGTTATTTATTGCTGTAATTTGTGTACTAATAATGTATTGTCATGGTATTTATTGATGTAATTAGGGTGCTAACAATGCAATGTTGAGGGTCATTAGGAGAAATAAATACCCCCCCACACACATACACTCATACTACATCATGTTGTACTGCACCAGCAACGTACACTGCGCCAGCATCAGTGTGCAACAATATAGTGCATGGAGCCCACAACACATGGGCCTGTGTGCTTTAAATGCCAGGGCTGATTTTTATTCCCAGTCCGGCCCTGGTGGCATGGTCAGAGTTGGGAGTCTGACAATGTCAATGAGCAAAAAAGAGATGGCAGACACATATACCCTAAGTTTGCTCATAAGCTGTATAGGGGACTAAAGTAATTCTATATACATTCCCCTGTAGAAAACACAACTAAACTAAAAATATGTTTTGAGGTTGATCCATATAATTATTGACATTCTCTCATAGAAGTGTCCTTGGGATTGATTTGGAAAGATTTATTCATAGTTACTTTAAGTGTCTAGATACGTTTTTACTAGAAAATATAACCTTTTTATAGTAAGGGAGATAAGGCAATACTTGGAGAGCTAGAATTTTTTCATGCTTTTAACAGTTTCCGAAATTTTATGTGCCAGGAGAGACTTGTTCTTTTAAGACGAGACTTGCATAGGAGGAGAACTGTCGGATCAAGACTTGTCTGGCTACAGCATTGGGCATGGGCCCTGAGACTGCCTTGCAGATGCTTGAAGGTTGGAGGGCCCTTAAAAAATATATTTAAAGTATATTTACTTAAAGTAAAGGTTGCGTTACTAATCCCAAAATTCCCTCACATGCCCTCACTTGTTTCAAAATTCAACTACATGCCCCATGTGTTCTAATATAACCCCATATGTCCTCAAACCCCCACTTGCCACAAAATGCACCCACAAACCTTCATATCCCACAAGCACTCCAAAACTCCACCACATGCCCATCGGACCTACCCACATGCCCCTCAGAACATGCTTCTCACAACTCCCCCACTTTTACATCCTTTTACACTATAGTTCACTACACTCATTCTCATGATGAGCAGTCCTAACAGGGTCAAATATTATGGTGCAGTCAGAGGCAGATTCTGGGTTATAACATAGCACACCATGTTAATTAAAACAACAGAATGAAATCATTCTGCCCTCTTACACAAACTCAGCTGGAGCATTGTCTTACTCCTGCAACAAATTTACAGTGTGTAGAGTAGCACCGTGTGAAAAATGTATACTGCATGAATCTGAACGATCCATGCTTTTACTGCAGCCTTTAAACCTCTGGGAAGATTACTAGCTACTGCCTGAAGAGGAAGGTTGTAGAGCACACTGCCACTTCCGCTTTCTCCTCATTGTCATTATCATAATCCTCTGGTATGTCTCAGGGCCTGTACCTATCTACGTCTATGTTTTTAAATATTTCGCTACAAGCTATTGGATTGAGAAGGGAATTTATTTTAAATAATAATAATACAAATTTTGAGCTTTATACATACTTGCCAACTTTGGCAAGTTAGCTTCTGGGAGATCCAGGGAACGCGGAGCTTGGTGAATCACATTATTTTGGACCTGATTCATTAAGGATCTTAAATGAAGACGATCCTTATTTCAGTCTCCTGGACAAAACCATGTTAATGCAAGGGGTGCAAATGAGTGTTCTGTTTTGCACATAAGTTAAATACTGCCTGTTTTTTCATGTAGCACACACATATCAACTTTAAATTTCAGTGTACAAATAAGCTATCAAGTATTTGTGTGTTACATGAAAAAGCAGGCAGTATTTAACTTATGTGCAAAACAGAACACTCATTTGCACCTCTTGCATTTAACATAGTTTTGTCCAGGAGACTGAAATAAGGATCTTCTTCATTGAAGATCCTTAATGAATCAGGCCCTCTTACCCTATCCCCTGCTATGAAATGCCAAAAATCAGGGCATTGCATAGCAGGGGTGGAGCTTAATGGCGCAACCACATCATTAAGCTCTGTGGTTGGAAGTCCGGAGTAGAGTAGACAAGTATGGTTTTATATTGCTAATTATCAATCAATTCATAGAGTGCCGCATATAGAACATATTCATTCATTCATTCATTTATTACTTCCCTTACTTCTAGTGTATGTCTCAGGACCTCCCTGCGTTGTACAGAGATCACCTGACACGGAAGTTGATTGCTGTTGTTCTGTCTTAGCAGAGAATGTTACCTGTTGTTTAGGTGAAGGTTTAATGCGGCTGTTACCTTCCACGGCACTACATTGATATGATGGAACTCTGTCTTTATTGACATTCCTCTTTGCTTGCAAAAGAAATTGCGCCTTACGCCACTTACTAGTTATACTCTCTTTACACTAAATTTTATTTTAGAAAAGTTAAATGTTTTTAATGTCATACTTTTTTTGAGGATTCATTTTTATCTGTAACCTTTTTTTCATCACAGTGCTTCTACAAATTGATACTATGTACTTCCTTCTACTATTGTGTTGCTCTGTGTTTTTGTTACAGTGATGTACACTGGCGTCCTTATACACATACACAGACCATTTCTTTCCTCCTCCACACTTTAAGTCTGAATGATTTTCTCAGTGTCCTGTAACACCCAGCATGCCACAAAAAAAAGAGGCCATAGGGAAAATGTGACCCGGTTGTCTAGCATGCAGATCAGTAATGTCTGCGTCAGTTTGTAATCCTGCAGTAACAGGAACATACAGCCCATCTTATCTGTTTTCCTTTTAGCAGTGCCATTAAACATAGGGAATCTGTGTTTGTTAGTCTGCAGGATTAGGCTGACTGAACTAGGTGTATTTTATAACTAATGTGCACTTTAGTCAGTATTTAAATGGGAAGTAAAGTCAGTATTTGGCTTTAATATAAATGAAAGGCTGTGTATTATTCAGCTGATACAAGTAAATATCTGGAGTGTAGATTTATTTCAAGAGATATAAATCTCTCTTCCCTGTTGTTCTTGATATATCTTTATGTAAATTCTCTACTTATGTTTTTATAGTATTAATATATTAGGGAAGGTGCTTTTCCTCATGCAGACTGCTACACAACAGACAAAAGAAAAAGAAAGTCATTTAAATGGATAGCACATATGATTTCCATTTATTTCCAATAATTTCCAGTCAATTTTTGTCAAGTGACAAGAACACTGCTATCCGTGTTTCTGTTTGAGCAATGGCACTGGATCTCCTGGTGAGGGAGGTACTTATGGAATCCAAAACCCGCAATATCCAACAACGCAACAATGCGTTTTGCCTCGATTCAGATCCGAAGACGCACAAAAGTAACAAGCCGGCTCACGAGCCTACTCTGATCCCCGAAGTACGAGTGGGCTCAGTTTTCAGAAGACCGAGCCTGAGCATCTCTAATTTTAATCACGGCAGTCTTCTTTTTATCATGTAACTGAGCTGCCATGGAATGTCAACTTAAAACCATACTTGCCCACTCTCCCGAAATGTTCAGGAAACTCCTGAATTCCGGGCAGGTCTCCCAGACTCCAGGGATAGCAGGTCATTCTCCTGCATCTTGCCCACTTCCTAGTGAAGTGGGCAGAATGGAAACATCCATGATGCGATTTCTAGTGAATGGCATTATTTAGTCCCCGCCCCCCCAAGGAAAAATGACACGTTTGTAGCAGGACATCAGAGGCGGATCCAAGATGACGTGATTCAGCGCACTGTGCCCCCTCCATCCTCACACTTTACCTCCCACCTTGGATCCCTGGAGGGAAAGAGTAGAAAGTTGATAAGTATGGTTAAAACTAAACAATGTAGTTGACCTTTTATGGTTTATATACAAACACTTCAATTCGGGGTCTAGTGTTTCTTAACTTGTTTGATATAGAAAGAACTGACAGATAACATTTAAGTAGACTTGTAATTTTTATTTTTCCCCCATGTGGGTAAAACTAAGTTAAGTAAACACATCTTCACTACAGGTAATATGGGTGTATAGAGGTGTATAGAGATGTTCATTGACCCCCCGTGTTTTGGTTTTGGATCTGGATTAAGTTTGTGTTTTGTTTTTTGTTTTGGCAAAACCGCCCTCACCTGTTTTGGATTTGTATTGTTTAGAAAAATAGCTCAAATATGCTAAAATCACGTAATTTTGCTTTTTTTTGCTCTTGCATTATTATTAACCTTAATAACACTAATTTCCAGTCAATTTTGACCACCTCACAGGCCACAATATTATTTTGATCCTCTTTTGTACATAGACTGCAGTGAGCTGACTGGATGCTAAGGGACAGAGCAATGACACAAACACAGGGCAGTTCATAGCACATCTAAGAAACATTTCCACACAGCAGTGACAGAGAAGAAAATAGTGAAAGATGGAATTTTCCTTGGGCCCTCCCACCCACCCTTATGTAAGAGATATAGAAAAGGACATGTACAGTTTAACAAACCAAGCACTCCAGCGACAAGGAGGGACACTTTTGTGGCTGAAGTGCTTGGTTAGTTTGGGCCCCCACAAAACAAGCTAACAGTAGCTTAGCTGCCTTAAGCCTAACAGTGCTGTCAATTAACTCCACATTCTTAAACCATGTCTGCTTGTGCTGCATCTCTCTGGAAACCTTCCTCTCATCCCTGAAAAACTGACAAACTTATGTAGACACAGGAATGGATATTACAACTGGAGTAGCATTACATCTGCTTTAGACAGACTGTGACACGGAATATGTCTGCAGCATGGGATCTGTCATGTTAGAATACGCTGCATTGAACAGAGATTTAAACCAATATATAGATGCAGTTGAGGAGACCGTACTTAAATTAAAACGTGACCCACTGGATGAGATCCCAAATTTAAGAGAGCTTGTACACGAGAGATACACTGTGCTTCAGAAGAATCATACAGAGGAGGCCCTGAGGCAGGATGATAAATATGTCCAGTTTAAGGTACACCTGCAATCTACACTGTAATCATCCTCACCCTCATCAGTGTGTATTACATCATCCTCATACAATACTAATTAATCCCCGCTGGAATCCACCATTACAGAAGCCTCTGTACTTAGCTTTAAATGCCAATAAAGGCCTTCCTCGTGGAACTTGTAGCTTATTTTAATGAACATCATCTTTTCCACATTTTTAGGAAGTAGCCTCCTACGCCAATCGCCGTCATGGTTCTTGGCTGTGCTGAAACGCTTTCCGAGTACACACTGGAGGGTGGGCAGCTTAGATATTGCAAAGCGAGCTTGTACATGGGTCTCCAAATTGCCTTTTTTTTCCTCCCAGTATGTAAAGGGACTGTCTGACCTGTCTATTTCTATGCTGTTATTAAAATAATCCTCCACCATTCTTTGGATGTTGATAGTAGGATGAGGTAGAGCTACGGCAGAGGTGCCACAATTTTTAGGCAATTCTTTTAGACCAGACCAGATGCCAAAATGTTGTGCTGAATCATCTGCATCTTCCTTGGGTCTCTTAGAAAAGCTTAGCTTTTTACCTAGCAGCAGTAGCTTGAGAAACTGAAGGAGGGGACGTCGACATGACGGGTACCACTTCAGCTGTCAACTTGCTCACCAGGAGCTCCTTGCATCCTTGTGATCTGGGACAGTTGGAAACAAAGAGAAGACATAGCTCTTAAACCTAGGATCAAGCATAGTCGCCAAAATGTAGTGATCCGATTTCCAGACGTTAAAATTCTTCGATCTTGACGAAGCAATTAAAGTACTTCATCTACTAGTCCGACATATTTAGTGTAATTTTTTTGTTTCATCTCCTCCTTCAATTTTTCAAGGTGCTTTTCCAAAAGTCCTATTGGGGAAATCACTTTGCTCAAGCTAGCAGTGTCTGAACTCACTTCACAGGTGACTTCTTCGAATGGTTTCAGCACCTTGCACAACACAGAAAGTATTGTCCATTGCACTGGACTAAAAAAACATTGCCTTTCTTTTCTCAATGTCATGGCTTGTGGCGTGAATGACTCTTCACTAATCCTCCATTCTCACAAGCATATAAAGTGTGTAATTCCACCACAAGACTTCAAGTAGCTGTCTAAAACCAGCTGCATTAATAGTGGATATTGAACGCAGAATAGTTGCCATGGCTACTGTGTTCCACTTTGCAACTGGGTGACAGCTTTCATACTTGCTTCCTCTCCTCTTGCAAAGGGTTGTTTAACAATCAATTGTTATAAACTACTAGTAGTCTGCTTCTGGGATGAAGATTCACCCTCACGCAGCAGCAGCAGCATCAGTGGGACTAACGCTCAAGAATTCTTCTGAGGAATCCAGGATATTGAAGGAGTCCTCTAGCCTTACCAACTTGGATGCAGGATTAGCTCCGAGGATACTGTTGTGGGTGTAGATTGCAGACGTTGGGATGTAGGTGAGAGAAGGGACCTAGCTGATGATGGACTGCTTGTTGTTATTTTTTTAGCATAAGTTTCTGATTTTTCCAACAGCTTGCAATGAACTCTCTTCAAATGGCGTAACTTGGATGAGGTTCCTAGATGGTTAAGGTCCCTACCTCTACTGACTGTGGCTTTACAAACACTACAAATGGCTAGACAACTGTTGTCAGGATTTGGGTAAAAATAATTCCACACAAGAGGTGGATTTTTTGGTCTTATGCCCAGGCTTGACAATGGCTTTCTTCTTATCACGTGCAAGAACTGCTTCCACTGGTGCAGGACTTACACAAACAACATCATCCTCATCAACATCCTCGTTAGCGCCTTCGTCGGCTGCACAAATATCCCCCTCATCCTGTTGCAATTCCAAATTGGCATCCTCAATTTGTGTATCACCGACTACACATGGGCTGTTCAGGCACACATCTGCAGTAATCCTGGAAGGGGCCTTCTTTATGGGTACACTATCAGAATGGTCAGGATTACACATAGCACTCGTGGATAGACTCCTCAGGGATTTGTGTATGTTCAGATTCAGAAGTGACATTTTCTTGTAATGTCTTACTGTTTTCTTCCAGCTCGGCTTTTGCACGTAAAAGTATTTGAACACCACTTTTGGAGTCCGAATGACAAGGTCTTGCTTGGTCACGACTGACCTTACAAGAAGATGCCTCAGTGACAGTTGCAGAACTAGCACTAGTAGAGAAAGGTGAAGGCCTCATTCTTTCCTCGCCACAGCGTGTGTAGAATGGCATGTTGGCAATTTTTTTTTCCTGCAGATAACTTTGCCTAGATTACAGGTCTTTTTTTTTCTTGACCAAGGTGAATGGTGTTTTTTTACAATTTGGTTTTCCTGACTTACAAACACTTGGCACTTTAACATAGCCTTTACCAGATGATGTAGAAGGATTACTATAATTATGACTGGTGCCAGCAGCTGCTTGGTGCTCCTGCTCTTCTGTGTACTACTGTGAATCCATTGTGATAACACTGTATACTTTGACTGCAAATTCAGAAGACCAAGCCAGCCAGCCCTAGTATTTGTATTTCAGCAATGACAATTAGCAATGGAGCAATGGAGCTCTCCTCTTTGTGTGTTACCTGTTTAACACTGTACATTATGGGACTGCAGATTTAGAAGACGATGATAATGATCTTTTTATCATCATTAATTCTATTTCAGCAATGACAATTAGCAATGGAGCTCTCCTGAATGTCACTGTAGACTCTGAAGAACACTGCTACCCCCTCCTTTTTCTATTCTTCCTATGACGCTGCCCAACTGCTCTACAGACTACCAAGAACTGTGCTACCCCTTCTGTGTGCCTCTGTGAAATGGCATTGGATCGCCGTGAAGGGCGGTACTTATAGAAACCAAAAATCCCGAGATCCGACGACGTAATGCCTCGTTTTCAATTCCGAGGGCTCGACTCGGTACTCTGATCTGCTATGTTCAGGTGTGTTCGGTTCTCAGGAAACAGAGCCTGAGCATCTCTATTTTTTAGACCATCATCATCATCATTTATTTTTTATATGGTGCCACTCATTCCGCAGAGCTGTACAGAGAACTTGAATACATCAGTCCCTGCCCCATTGTAGCTTACAGTCTAAATTTCCTAACACACACACACACATATAGACTCGGGTAAATTTAATAGCAGCAAAAAAATGTACTAGTATGTCTTTTGAGTGTGGGAGGAAACCCACACAAACACAGATAAGGCCGTGGTCTGGAATCAAACTCATGGCCCCAATGCTGAGAGGCGGAAGTGCTAACCACTAAGCCACCGTGCTAGATGTATGCAACATGCAGGGTGGTATTTATGGTCATGTCAACAGAAACAGAAATGTCAGATAGGTAACTGCTGTTGGCAGGTGGGAATATTTATAACTCTGGTTTGGAATATTGAGAGCAAAATGTGAACTTTATTGATGGAAATAAACTGAAGAGTGAATGTGTGAGAATGTGATCAGCTGATAATCAGAGTATAACTATGCTCACACCTGGATTGTATTGTGTGGGATTCATATTGTTTTTACGTGTATAATTTATTTCACACAGGTGTATTTTTGCAAATTTTCATATCTACTACCACTACAAATTGCCAGAGAGGAATGTATAAGATTTGTTATGTAACTATTCTTTCTTAAAGTGTTCAAACATCTGAGCAGACTTCAAAATACAAATCATCAAAAAACACAGCTACCTGTCATTGGCACCAGAGCATAATCTCCATGGAAAAGGCGGGGGATTTTGTTGTAAGAAAAGGCACTACTTATCACTATGCTAATACACACGGACCATTCACACGTGCATATTATTAGCAAAACCGACTAAACTAAAATGGACAAAACTGACATGTATTTATTATATGCAAGAGTACAAAAGGCGCTGCTCTAGAGTAGGTTTACAATGCTGCACAGAGTTATAAGGGGTGTCCCACCCCTACATACAGAGATAAAATTACAAATACACTAGCGCAAAGTATAACCTATATATAAAGAAAACATATATGAGATATAGAGGTGATAATTTTAGTTTATATCAAGGTATTATATATAACAAAAAATAAAAGTATATAAAATCTAAAACACACAAAAACCAGTGCACTGGTGTACAATATAGCAGTATAACAAAACAGAGGTAAAAAATTATTTTCAAATAGGTTGAATTACTTAACAGCTGCAACCGTAGTGTAACATACTGTCCGGAATTACCAGAGTGAATGTCGATAGACAGGATAAAAATATGTATAACCTGAATATACAAATGCTGATTTAAAATGCACAACTTGTTATTCTTATTTGCGAGAGTCGCTAGTTTAATCGTAGTGAGGAGTTCCAGAGAAATGTCTGTATAACTCTGATGATAGCGTATATAGTCCTTTAAAGAGGATCATACGTCAGCACATAATATTCTCAATTATTTATGCTCCACAGAAGGGAAGGAGAGAGCGTAATCTCACTTACCCGCACAGTTTGCCAGTACTATATATGCATCCGGTAATAGTTTCCGTCTGGCTAGAAATTGTCCGATTATATGCAGCTCTCTAACTGGACTTCTCAGAGAGATGTTTGCAAACTTTGATAGTGATACATTAAAAGGTAATCTTCCCAATACCTTGCTGATGTCCAATAACGAATATCGTTTAGCTGGTAATTGTCATAGGAGTTTTTTTCACTGATCTTTTCAGACGGCAGGTGGATATCACGCTCATTAGAGTGTTCACGCGTGCATAAATGCTGTCTTGTTGTTATGGATGTTATAGATGTTCCAAACGAGCTCGTTGGTATTGATACAATGTAAGTCAAATAAAATAGAATAGAATGAAGGGTTATTACCAACGCGTTTCACCCGTCATGCGGGCTTTCTCAAGGCAATGTAATAATTTTTTACCTCTGTTTTGTTATACTGCTATATTGTACACCAGTGCACTGGTTTTTGTGTGTTTTAGATTTTATATACTTTTATTTTTTGTTACATATAATACCTTGATATAAACTAAAATTATCACCTCTATATCTCATATCTGTTTTCTTTATATATAGGTTATACTTTGCGCTAGTGTATTTATAATTTTATGACATGTATTTATGTTGCTTCTTTTCTGCTTGCTGTCTGTTTTGATACTATGTATGTGTGAACTCATATATGTATAAGGACAAATTGTCCTTTCGGGTTGCTTGTGAGTCATGTGGGGAATCACAGCCTGGAAATAGGGGAATTCCCCAAACTAGTGTCTGACATCACTGGAAATTTTATTTTAAATTGAATCTATCCATCCAGTATATTTTCGATTCACTTTTCTTGGAGGTGCATCTTATATATATTTAGCAATTCATACACAAGAAAAGAATAAATAGGAGTATATTTTTGTGGGGCACTCTGGGATGTGTAATACTATAAAATAATATAATTCTTTATTATCAACTTATTTATAATTATCATTCCTGATTACATGGACACCAGCAAAAAAACTAATTAAAATCCATGCAAATGTGCTTTTGTGAAACAACCATAAAAATTGTGTAAAACAATGTGACGTCACGTCAAAACGCGACTCCTCTTTAAGCGCCGATGGACGGACCCGGTTGCCATTCATCCACTGTAATTGTTAGGGTTAGGGTTAACCTTACCTTTATAAGCCGGACCCGGCTTGTAAAGGTAAGGTTAACCCTAACCCCGCAAATTATGACGGTTGTGTGTGTCATGTGGCAGGAGGTTCAATTACTTTGTGTGGGCCACTGCTTGAGTCCTCTATAAAATGCAGGATTTTTACATACACAGAACTGTGATTGGGTCCTGCCATTATGCCCCATCACCAACTCTTTCCCCAACTCCACTCCCATTGAAAAGATTTTTCTCAGTGATTTTCCTTTTACAATTGGAATTTTACCGATCGCAAAGATTGCCAGAAAAGTTATCCATGCAATTTGTCATGAATTATTCTTTTGTGCTAGCTTTTGGTAGCTACAGCAAAACCTGGTGTTCTTTGCATTTGAGATAAGCTGTTTATGGAAAAGCGATCATGAACAAATACCTGCCAGCTCATGTGGCATTTAAAGGACTCTGCCAGTCACCATAAATACAGCACTGCAAACTCTACCCTTATCGTGTTGATTTTTGTGAGAGGACTTGATGGAATAGCATTGTTAGCCTCAGCATTATGGGGGGCAGGGGGTCATCTTCAGCTGGACATCCAAGCCTGCTACTTTCCGAGGCTTTTGATGAAATTCATCATTGTTTAACTGCCCACATAAATGCAGAATGTTCACTGTGTGACTCCTTAATCTCTGCTTGACTCGAGCAGCACGGTCCTGAGATGCAGCATCCAAAGATCCCCGCAGTCACCTTTCCAGACTAAAACCTGGAAGAACCACAACAGCTTTGTGTGCAATTGCATGTCTTACTTTAAATCGTCTAAGTCTAAAAGGTCTGAGGAGTTCTTCTGTATGTACAAGGAATGTAATAAAATATGCAAAAAGGAAATTAGATTGGCTAAATTAGAAAATAAAAAACAAGTTGTGAAAGAAATTAAGACAAACCCCCAAAAAGTTTTTTACGTATACAAATGGCAACAGGATTAAAATAGATAATATAGGACCCCTAAAAAATTAGATGGGTGAATTGATTAATGATACGAAGTAAAAACCAGAGGTATTAAACACGTTCTTTTCTTTAGTATTTACTACAGAGGAACAAATTTTAGGCAGAATACATAAAGCTCCAGGTCCAGATGACATACACCCAAGAGTTCTTATGGAGCTAAACTCAGAAATAGCTAGACCGCTATTCTTATTTTTCATAGATTCAATCCATCAGGCTCAATAACAATGCACTGGCGAATAGCAGATATAGTGCCATTGTTTAAAAAGGGGACGTGATCACAACCAGGGAATTATAGACCTGTAAGCCTGACCTGAATAGTGGGGAAACTACTGGAAGGTATATTAAGGGATAGTTTTCAGGATTACTTTGTGCGCAATAGGATTATTCGTGGGAATCAACATGCATTTGTGAGGGATAGGTCATGTCAAACTAATCTAATTAGTTTCTACAATGAAGTTAGTGGAAACTTAGACCAGGGCAGCACAGTAGATGTGGTCTATTTAGATTTTGCAAAAGCCTTTGATTCAGTGCTGGGGCCACTCCTTTTTAATATATTTATTAATGACCTTGGTGATGGTTTAGAGAGTAAAGTTTCCATTTTTGCAGATGACACTGAAGTTTGTAAGGTAATAAAATCTGAGCAAGATGTAGCTTCTCTACAGAGGAACTTAAATAAACTGGAGGATTGGGAGGCCAAATGGAATATGAGGTTTAACTTCGATAAATGTAAGGTTATGCATTTAGGGATCAAGGATTCATTTAGGGGAATCTATAATGGAAAAGGATTTGGCAGTACTTGTAGACAGTAGACTTAGCAATAGTACTCAATATCAAGCAGCAGCTGCAAGGGCAAATAAAGTATTGGAATGCATAAAACGGGGCATAGATGCAAGGAAAAATTTTGTAATTTTGCCACTGTATAAATCGTAAGACCTCGTCTTGAATATGGAGTACAGTTCTCCTCACCACTCTATATAAAATATATTTTGGAACTAGAAAGGGTTCAGAGAAGGGTGACAAAATTGATAAAGGGTATGGAGTCATTAAGTTATGAGAAAAGGTTAGCCAGTTTAGGCATGTTTACTTTAGAAAACAGACGTCTAAGAGGAGATATGATTACGATGTACATTAAGAGTCAACACAGAGAACTTTCATGGAAACTTTTTACCCCAAAAACTTTTTACACAGAACACGTGGTCACCCCCTAAGGTTAGAGGAGAGGAAGTTTCCCAACCAATAAAGGAAGGGGTTCTTTACAGGAATGGCAGTCAAGATATGAAATTCACTGCCAGGGAAGGTTGGGATGGCAGATTCAATAGATATGTTCAAGAAGGGTTAGACAAATTTTTAGCGGAAAAGTGTATCCAGGAATATGACCATTAATTAAAATGAAGGATAGTAGTGGATACAGGAAAAAAAAACAAGACTGTAATATTGGGTCTGGAGGGAGTTTTCCCGATTGGAACAGATTGGCATTTGCTTAATGTGGATCAATTTCAAAGTGCGTGATTGCAGGAGATCCAAAATAGGTTGAACTTGATTGACTGGTGTCTTTTTTCAACTATGTTACTATGTTGCTGTCCACTGAAGCCCGGGCCACCCACAAGCTATTTACCCTTTGTACGGTGGGTGTGGGAGCATACACATAATATGTAATAGGTTTATTAATGCAAAAACATTGATAGCACTTTACAGCATAATAACGTTTAAGAAAGTCATACTAGAGCAAATGGGATGTGCATCACACAACGGATACAAATGCAACACTGCACTGGTGTTCTATTAGTCATTCTGGAGTATTAGATCCAGGCTTTATCAGCTCTCTAGAGGCTTTTCCCATGGCACTGCTGAGTAGGAGTCAGGGGCTCTCTCAGATCCACAAGACCCACGGGGATTCCAGAAGAAATAAGAGGATTCTCTGATCCTCACAGTCCTTCTGTAGCTCTCCAAGCTTTGGTTAGTTCAGCTAGATCTTTAACCTCGCCCTAGCTCTGACACCCTGCAGAACCAGGTAGAGGGCTCAGTATTCAATAAAAACATATTTTGGAAGGTTTGCTTGGTTTAGATATACTATTGCTTTTAATGGATTTAATATTGTTTTTGAGCCACACATTTTTATTTTAAATATGTTGCCAGTTTTAGGCTCTATAAATATTTAAGATTTAAATTAGTGCTTTGTAGATATGATTGCATAACTTTAGCACACATGATTTAGGATGTACATACATTTTTCGTGAAAAATTAAGCTTTAAAAAATAAATAAATCTTACATTTGCTTTTGCAAAAGGGTATAGTAGGTTCTGCAATTCACCGCTATACTAGAAATGCCAATTAAGCCAGTCGTCAAGGAGACAGCTGGGACGCCAGGCACAGAGGAGAGTGAGCCGCGGCGGCTCTGAACACCGCCACGGCTCGTAACAGTACCCCCCCTTGAGGAGGGGTTAGGAAACCCTGACGCCCTGGCTTCCTGGGGAATTGTTTGAAGAACTCTTTTTAAGAAGTCTATCAGCATGAAGACGCTTCTGTGGGACCCAGGCACGGTCTTCCAAACCATGGCCCTTCCACTGGACCAAAAAGTATTTTTTTCTATCAATAATTACCGATGTCCTTCCACATTAACTGAGTGTGGCCTCTGAAACTGAACACGTTTAAATTTACTAGAAAAAATGGCAGGCTTGAGCAAAGAGCAGTGAAAAGTGTTGAGAATTTTCAGAGCGAGGAAGCTTTAACCTAAAGGCCACAGTGTTAACTTCCTTAAAGATGGAAAGGGGGGGTCAATGAATCTAGGTCCAAGTTTTTTCCAGGGTTGTCTGGGCCTAATATTACGGGTGGAGAGCCAGTCCTTCTGACCTACTTTAAAAGAGCAAGGTCTACGTCGTTGATCCGCAAATTTTTTGGAGTGAAACGACGCTCGCTTTAATGCAGACTGAACTTTCTTTCAGATACTTTTCAGACTAGAAGCCGTAGAGAGTATGCCTGGGAGACCAGAAGGGTTAAGGTTTAGTCAAAGAGTTTGATCTAGGGTGGAACCCAAAATTGCAATAGAGCTGAGAGATAGAAATGGAGAAATGGCAGGAGTTGTTGTATGCAAACTCTGCCCATGGTAACAGGGCTGACCAGTTGTTGTGGAATTCAGAAGTGTACAAGCGTAGAAATTGCTCCAAAGATTGATTAACCCTTTCAGTTTGTCGTTTTTCCATTTGATTGTGGATGGTATGCTGAAGAGAGGCTGATGTTTGTTCCAAGGAGTGCACAAAAAGGCTTCCACAATTGGGCAATGAATTGAGAGCCGCGATCAGAAACAGTATCTAAAGGTAGGCCATGGAGTCGAAAAATGTGCTGGACAAAAAGTGACGCTAAGGTCTGTGCACTAGAACGTCTGGTTAAAGGTATGAAGTGGGACATTTTATTGAAGCGGTCAACCACTACCCAAATAGTATAGTGGCCCGCTGAAGAAGAGAGTTCCACAATAAAATCCATAAACAAATGTGTCCAAGGTCTTGTAGGAACAGATAATTGCATAAGCTGGCCAAAAGGGCGGCGCCTAGAGGTTTTCTTTTGAGCACAAATTTCGCAGGACATAACATAGTCTCCAACATCTGAGGACATGGTGAGCCACCAGACAGAACGTGAAAGATTTTCTGTGTTTTTAAAGATACCGGGATGTCCTGCAGTTTTATTTTTATGGGCCTTCAGAAAGTGTCCAACGGCACCACTATCAATAAAGGCTGAGATATCAACAGAATGAGCACCATAAGTGATATGTGCAGGAACCAAAACTGCATTTTTAGAGGAGATCTGCAGTATTAGGTGAACCTCCTCCTTATTTCCTAGGCCAACAATTTTCCCGACTTGTTAGGGTAGGAACGAGAAAAATGGCCTTTGATGCCACACTAAACACACAGACCTTGGGTCCGTCTTCTGTTTTTTTTATTCTGCAGAAAGACTCTAGGCTCATAATTGCATAGGCTCTTCAGTGTCCATTGATGCAGGAACAAACAGGAAGGTGCCTCTTTTTCAGCCTTCCTCTCTTTGATCCGTCTGTCAATTTTGATGGCGAGCTGCTTAAGACTCTCCAGTTGGAGAAGGGTACTGTACCAAAGCATCTTTGATTTGCTCTGACAAACCTAAGCGAAATTGACCGCGCAATGCATTAGCTGTCAGTAGACCATCGCCTAAACTCGGCACAGTATTCCTCAGCAGAGCGCCGACCTTGCTTTAAGGCCCTAAGGTGAGCCTCTGCTGAGGCCACCCGATCTGGGTCATCATAAAGCAGGCCTAAAGTATTAAAGAATGCATCAACGGACTTTAATGAAGGACTAGCAGGAGCCAGACTGAACGCCCAGGACTGGGGGTCACCCTGAATAAGGGATATAATAATACCGACCCGTTGCTGCTCTGAACCTGAAGAACGGGGTCTTAGCCGGAAATTGAGCTTACAACTTTCTTTAAAATTGCGGAATAAAGCTCTCTCCTCAGAAAATGGTCTGGCAGATTCAATTTAGGTTCTACAGCAGGTGTCAGGGAAACTTGCTAGGCTTCCGAAGTCCTAGAGGCTTCCTCTTGTGCAGATAAACGGTGCTATAGTCCTTGAACCATCTGGGACAGGGTTTGGATCTGTCCTTTTAGGACTTGGGTTGAAGAGGGGTTTGTCCCGTTTTCATCCATGAATAATCCTCTCCAGTAATTTTACTGGCCGGTTATAATGTTAGTGCCCACGACCACCAAGATGAGCTTTTAGAGCAGTTAGAGTAGAGATATTCACCTTTAGCAACCGCCTTTTCTCGTAGAGCTTTATGTGCTCACAGCTACTCAAATGCCCCCAGGTCTTAAGCTCAGAGTAGTAAAAGCTCATCAAAGATGGCCGCAGCGCAGATGGAATCGGGGGAGCCCATCCAGACTGCAGCGAGTGGTCAGTGGCAGGCCGAGTTCAGGGGTCCAAAGCAAACAGGTAAATCGATATCCAAGCAAGGGTCAAGGTCACAGGCGAAACAGAAAAGTCCAGAATACAAGCCAAAAGGTCAGGGCAACAGGCAAACAGGCAAGGTCCGAAGTACAAGCATGTAGATCAGGCAGACAGGAATCAAACAGCAGGTCAGCACAGCACAGGACTGGAAATGCAATAACCAGCAGGGAGGTCCAGTCCTCCCTGCCTTAAATACCCAGAGCAGCCAATGAGAACTAAGCAGCCCAGCCTAAACTAATCAGCCACATGAGGCTGACAATAATATCCTCCCTAATACGCACACGCCCGGCTAATCTTCCCGCCGGGATGCTGCGTTTGACAGCTCGGCGTCTGGTCGTTGCCTTGGCGTAAGTGACGTCCCGGTCGTCAAAGAAATGGCCAGGACACCAGACACAGAGGAGAGCGAACCGCGTCAGCTATGGACACCACCGCGGCTTGTAACAGTGGATATTGGAGACTTTATAATCCTGAGTTCTTGCAGTAATGTGTGTGATATAATCGAATGCATGCTGTATAACTGTTATACAGGTTGTGGTGGTGCTTTCAGGGACAAAAGAGCCAAGCTGCTCTGACACTGCATGACATGTTGGGGGTGACAGATACCACTGCTAAACCACTCATATTAGCCTATCTTTTCTACTTATGGCAGGTCTCACTCAATTCCAAATATTCAGTGTGTGTGTTATCTCTCATAAAAAAAACCCTAAAAGCTTTATATAGAGATTTTTGCATACCTTAAATTATTTGACTGCATGTTGTCTCTTGCACAAATATAATTTCATGATTTATTCTACAGTGCCTGTCGGAGGACTCCCAGCGATACTTCTCCTGTTAGGAAAGTGGCTCACACTTTGCCTACTAGCAGTGTACAGGGTTCTGAGGATGCTGACCCTGTAGATCCTGCATTCTGCTCAATAGAACCAATACCTACAGATGTCCATGAACAGGAACACTCTCCTGCCTTAGTAGACCTTTTTGAAGGTGGATACCGGCGTTATGATGATGATTGGTCAACAGATAGAGAGTCTGAAATCTCCATTCCAGACAGGTTTGTTTCATTTTGTCTAAGCAAAGTTAAAGGAATCTCTTTATATAAATATATCATACTACTACTACTACTACTACTACTACTACTACACATACAACATATATGTAAAATTCAGCTTTACTTATAAGTATTTTACTTTGTCAAGAATATGTATAATTTTGAGTAAAATAAAGAGACAATTTACTGATCCGAAAGAAGAAAATGAGGCAAAGAATCTAATGTTGAGCCATTAGTGGAATAGAAGGCACCGTTAAAGATTAGTTTCTCTTATCATAATTTGTGGGGAATGGAAAACATCTCCCAATCAAAATAAGTAAAAATCACAAAGGCTTTTTTTGACCCTTGTTTTTTAAGACTACTAAATTACTAATATGAAAATTAAAACTCCATAATAATGTTAGGGCTAACGGCTACTTAGATAAACTTTTAAAACAGGTCAGGTTAGAGCCCTTCACCTATAGCAGCCGCCTTTCCCATAGAACTGATTATTTTTGTATGTACTCTGATACCCCCATGACTTTAGAGTAGTAAAAGCTTATTAAGGGTAACCGTAGCGCAGGGTGGAGGGTAACCGGAATACAGGAGACAGGTACCAAAGACAGTCCAAAGGTTGTGAGTCAGGAGAACATGGGAACATGCCAGAGGGCAGGGCAGGTAGCAAACACTGGTAATCCAAAAGTCAGGCAGAGGCCAGGGGCAATCGTCTTACAAGAAGGATTGGGAATCCTTTCAAAGGTCACAAAAGGAATCTGGACAGAAATACAAAATATTCACAGGACAGAGCTGGTTATCCCTCCCTGTCTTAAATACTCAAACTGTCCAATCAGAAGCCAGGCATCCAATGTGAATATTTAGCCCCACGAGGTTGCTTAGTTAATGTGCACGTGTCCGGGTACCCACCGTTGTCGGGAAGCATCCTGGCCGTTGCCCTGGTGACAGCCGGACGGAGAAGAGGGAAGTGACGTCCCAGCTGTTGCCATGACAGCCAGGATGCAGTGTGCCGAGACAGTGCAAGCTGCGGCGCGTAACAAATTGCTATATAATGAATCCCATATTACCGTTATTGTAAACATAATGCAGCACCTTCTCCTGGTGGTCTGAAGCTAAAGAGTAAGATTACTAGTGAATGAAGTGGCATCCGCTATTTAAGTATTTGTGTCTATCAGCTCTCAAACAAGAAATAACTGAATTGTACAGAAGGTAAATAAATGGATAAAGGGAACGACTAGTCAAATAGGGATTGTTCAAACGAGGTTGGAACATGGAGATGATGCAGTTACAGAACTTTAAAATTCGGTATGATCTTCCCTTAATGGCCTTTCTGCAAAAACAGGCCTGAGCATTTCTGATAGCCACAGGTTACCCAGATAATTCATATACTGTAATAACACTCTCAAAATAATACCTATATTTTTCTATTTTATTTGTTTTATTTCATGTTACTTATTACTTAAGTTATTTTATATGTGGTGGCATGGGATGAGAATTGAAAAATGAGAAAATGGAAAACAGGAGCATAGAGATTATGTAGTTTTTGTGTTTAGTTTTGTTAGAACCTAATTGTACCCTACTTACAGGTATGAATTCCAGCCAATCTCTCCCCCACCAGTATGTGGTGCTGTTAGTCCTACTTCCTGCACTACTTATTACAATACATCTGCAGCCAAGGCTGAGCTGCTGAACAAGATGAAGGAAATGCCTGGAGTGCAGGAAGAATTGGGAAGCACACCAATAGCAGAGGATGAAGAAGACGAGTTAACTTTCAAGAAGGTGAAAAGATAAAAAAAAACTGAAATTTGCTATTAATACAATTCCGTAAATGTAACTGTAAATAGAAAGAAAAAAAATCACTTTGACTTCAATTATTTAGTGGCTAATAAACAGTAGACATAGGTTTGCTCCACACAACAGGTCAGTCAAGTCTTCCTCGGTGTTCGGAACTCATCTGATTTGGCTCCCTGTGTTCTGATCTCAGGTTTTTTGCCCCCAGTTTCCAATTCTTAAAATAGAAAGGCAAGAGAGTCAATTGCTGCTTCAGCATGACATAGAGAAAGCACAGGACGTCACAGTAAATGCCACTGTGTATATCCCCTGTACCACAGCAATGTCTGTGCTCCTAAACGGCTCCCAGACTCAATTGTGTTGCACGGATACCACCCTCTCTCTCTTCCCCTCCTCCCCAGTGACTTACCTAAAAAACGGATCCTCCCGGTGCCTCAACTGCATTATGCATTACTGTCTCCTGGTTCACTGATTTGCCATCTTTAGGTTCTGGGATTATTCAGAACCAATGTGTGATCATGCATATGGGAATATAGATGTGGGTGTGGTGTTAATTACAATTTTTTATATATTTTATGGGCTGGGTAAATCCACTCTCGCATCAGACAAACTGCATGCCGTTTATGGCCTCACTAATTTTTGCCACAGTGCTCCTCATGCATTCGAAAAATCTCTCTGAATTTCCTACCCCCTATTATTACAAGATGAAATGTTTCTATAAGAGAAAATAATTGATTATTTTCCTATAGAACTGTTGTTCATTTTTGTTTTCTCTTTAAAGGGCAACTAAAAATAAGGATTTATATTAAATGGCAACTTATAAGGGTTACCCAGACTATGATATCTCAGGGGCAAACGCAGGATTTGTAGAGGGCGGTTTCCACACCATGACGCCAATGGGCGTGACCAGCATGCATGGGGCGTGGCTATAATATTAGACAGTGCTTGGCTGCTGTCCAACTCTTCCTATCCCTATAATATACATGGGCTACTACTGTTAGGTGCAGGCAGCTCTCCCTTTTCATGTAGAGCCGTGTGAAGCGGGGGCAGGGTCCAGCCACCTCAATTATACAATGCCCCAGGCTTGAAGGGGGGTTTCCAGGCACTAGGGAACCCCCTCTCGGTTTGCCTATGTATCTGAGGACAGTTCCTGACTTGATAAGACGATCACAAGCTGCGGGTTGTCCCTAGATGTATCGCTGCCAGGTGTAAGAACAACTTGCAGTTATTATTGGTATTAGCTTGAGTGACTGGAGTCTACTTTGCACACATGTTCAAAATATAGGTCTGATTTGTATTGTAGCCACTAGTATGGGGGTCTGCTTTGTGCACTAACCAGGATTGAAGTCTGCTTTGTGCAGCAGGCACCAGGATTGGGAATATGCTACATATAATAACCACCAGAACTGGAGTCTGTGTTATATCACATAATATTCATATTAAGCACTTTATATTTACACATCAAAATAAACAACAATAAAAATGATCTAGTATGTACTCTTTTCAATTTTAATGTGCCAATATAAGTTCTGCGGCACAGATCCAAAATATCAAATAAAGTTGTGGAATGAATGCTCAGAAAAATTGTTGCAAAACACCAGTTTATTTTGACAGGTAGTAGTTGTCTCTGACCATTTTTCAAGCAGAACAAATGTAATCATTGCTATTTAAATGTTAATTGGGTGCTTTTAATTTGTGTGCTCCACATTAACTATTAGAGCCTCACATCTTAAAATTTGTAGTTGTTCTGGTTTTTACTTGTGGCTCAGTTATGCAAACATTAGGCATGTCAAACTGTGGGGAGCATGGTGCAATAAGTTGGCAGGTATTATTTTTACAAGGCACACTGACGTGTCTTTTCTTTTCATATGAAAACTGTGGTCACCTTGCTGTATATATTATGGATATTAGAATGGCTAATAACAGAGGATAATAGCTTACAGTGAGGTAAAAGGCAACAAACACCTAAACAAACTTGAAATATAGATTTAGTGGACCTTTATATGAAAGAACCACTAATAATATTTACAGTAGGTTTGGTAACTAAAACTTTCAGGGCTCCAGTACAAAATTCCCAGCTAGCAATCCCCACCCCCCTGTAACTTGTATGTATGGTAATACAGAGCACATGTTTATGATTAAAAGAACAGAATACAATGACATACAGTATAACATCATTGTACAGCTCATGATATCCTAAAGCAGTGTATAACGTTTAAGGTAACTGCACGTTTTGGTCCCAATCTGTGTAGTGCGACTCTGTCTATAATTTATATATACAAATGTTTAAGGGGTTTTTAGGAACTGAAACTGTCAGAAGTGAGATAAGGTTTTCATCAAGGGGTGAGGTATTTTTTTTTTTTACTTACCCTGTCCACACATGCAGCATTTTTTCATAGCGGATCAATTTGTATGATAGGTTTAGATGCCCTCTAATTGCTGACGTATGGGAACTTACTCAATTTTAAATGTTAAAATATGTCTTTTCGATTTGGATGAACTTGTACTTTTAAGTAAAGATGTAATTTACTATTTAAAATTCTCCACTTGCCATCAGATGCAGCTAATTGAAAGCATCAGCAGGAAACTTTCTGTCTTACGTGAAGCTCAGCAAGGCCTTCAGGAAGACATAAATGCCAATACGACACTTGGCTGTGAGCTGGAGAACCTGCTAAAGAACCTTTGTAAACCCAACGAGTATGATAAGTTCCGAACCTTCATTGGGGACCTGGACAAAGTGGTCAACTTGCTGCTGTCCCTCTCTGGACGTCTGAGCAGGGTGGAAAGTGCTTTGACTTGTGAAGATCCAGAACCCTCCATGGAAGAGAAGGTGCCATTACTTGACACTAATTAAAAATAATAATTTTAGTTAACACAGCTTCTACAGGCTAAAATTTAAACATGATATATTTCTGCACACTTTAATGTACAATTACTAATTATTTATTGAATTAAATAGATTGGAAAAAAACCATTAGAGAATGTGGCATGTTCAAATGTTTGAGCACCTATCCAGTTGATTCATTAATGTTTTTTTTGTTTTTTTGTTTTTTTAAAGGCCTGTTGATTGGTTAGACCTTAAATTAAGCCAGGTGAAGACAATTCTGGAGTTGAATAAGTACCCTGACCCTTTTAATATCTCATGATGTGGTGCCTACTCTCAACAAATGCAGCTTTCTCTAAGTAGTTAATTGAGGACTTGAAAATAAATATAACTGATTTCCACAAAGCAGGGGAAGGCTATAAAAATATATCCAACTTGGAATTTCCAATGCATGCAACATCTTTAAGAAGTGGAAGTTTAGGGGAATTGTTGAACTCGAGGAATTTTCCAAAAAGCTCTCTGATAGAACCGTTCAGAATCTGGTTAGTTAGGCAAAGCAGAAACCACAAAGTACCTGCAGAAAGGCTGAGCAATACCAGAGTAGTAATCTGCAGGTCAACAATCCAGTGGTGCTCAAAATTATGATCTGCATCAGTGGTCGAAGCGGAAATTTAGAAGTGATGGTATGGAAAATGTACTTTAATGGAATTTGATATTCCATCTTATACACCCACACTTTGACCATTGATCTAATGTAAGAGTTGTCAGAAAGAAAGCTTTCATACAACCTCGTCACAACCTCCTCTTTGCATATAGTTTTTTACCATCTTGTTGAATTAGGAATATACTGAAACGTTCCACCAGTTTAATATGACCGCTCTGTATAGCACCATAACAACAGCACATTAAAAGTAATTTAAGACTTAGGGCTAGATTTACTAAACTGCGGGTTTGAAAAAGTGGAGATGTTGCCTAAAGCAACTAATCAGATTCTAGCTGTCATTTTGTAGAATGCACTAAATAAATGAGAGCCATAATCTGGTTGCTATAGGCAACATCTCCAATTTTCCAAACCCGCAGTCTAGTAAATATACCCCTTAATCTGTTTAAAACGTAGAGATTGATGTCCATTTTGGTCTTTTTTTTAATATACATGTTTCCTGACATACACAGCTGAACCTTCTGGAGAAGAAGAAGCAACTGACTGACCAGCTGGAGGATGCTAAGGAATTGAAGGCTCATGTGACATGGAGAGAGCAGGTGGTTCTGGAAGCAGTGTCTAAGTACTTAAACGAAGAGCAGCTTCAGGATTACCACCACTATGTGAAGATGACTTCTGCTCTCATTGTGGAACAGCGAGAGCTGGAAGATAAAATCAGATTGGGAGAAGAACAATTGAGGTGTCTTCGAGAGAGTCTGTAATTTAACTAGAGGATAAATCTAGTTACAGAAGTGGAAAATTATCCTAATTTTGTTTTTAATTTTCACCAAAGAAATCATTGTTTAAGGCTATTTACAATAAGATTTATTTTTCAGATGCTGAACAATTAATGCTAAGACATTTCTTTTGTAACCAAGCCATCCAAATATAGACATATAATTCCTCTGCAGGTTCTTGTAACTGGAATTGAAAATTGTGCCCTACAGTTAGCTTTTACCAGAAAGCTTGAGTTTGTTGAAGTTTGCTTTTTCTGTGAATTTGTGCATACTGAGGATTATATATACTGTACAACTGGAAATTTCTCATTTATACCTGTATCTCTCATACTGATATCTTTGCTGATGTTAAATCTGTGTAATAGAATACAGCAAGATAAGGTGCTTAATTTTATTTATTGTTTTTTTAAACTGGAATTTCCTATTCAGTATTTTTAATTCCAATCAAACTTAAGAGTGATGCACAAGATCTGTTGCCAGCATTATTATTTCAAATCCTAGTTTTGTTTGCCTGAACATTTAAACATGGAATAATACCTTTTATGTTGTAGGCAAAGCTAGTTTTTGTCTTTCAGACACTTAACTGTTACAGCATTTAAATAGTGGGTGTGGGTAATTTATAAACAGAGATAAATGGAACACCATCATACAGCTTTTTCACCTGTTGGTGAAAGCCTGAGCCTATCGTAAACAGAAATGAAAAGGTATTTAAACTATAAATGTACTGCACACTGCAAGCTATTACCACCTATGAAAGAGGATCTATAAGTGCATAATCTGTGTTTATTTTTTCTGAGACAACACATGTTTAGGTTTTCTTTTGGTCTTTAATTTGCAGTGCACACATTTTTGATCCAGCAGAAGTTTAAATGGTGATAAATAGTACTTCTTGACATTTCAGGTTAGTTATTTATATTACCAAACACAGTTTTAGAATTTCCATTTACTTATATTTAATTCTAACATTCAGAAAAAAAGCATATAACATTCAATTACTACGTTAATAATGCGCATTATTATCATTACTATGGTAATCTCAATGCTGATTTTTCCTTGCAGGTCCGTAGCCACGAGCACATATCTGAGTTAAAATTACCGTAGTAACTGTAATAGTGCGCAGTCCGCGGCTCACGGAGCTGCGAGAAACAATCAGCATCGGGATTACTATAGTAACGGTTATAATGCGCATTATTACGGTAGTATTGGTAACAGTGAATTGAATCCCCCCCGTAGAGTGTGCCTTGGCACAAATCTTCCTATTTTATATGTAGTGAACTAATAATACAGGTATTTATATACTACTCTAAACCATACTTGCCCACGCTCCCTAATTCCGGGGAAGGTCTCCCAGGAGAACAGGCCATTTTCCTGTATCCTGACCACTTCCTAGTGAAGAGGACAGGATGGAAAACTCCATGACGTGAATTGCAGCATTTTGGCCAAGCACCCCCCCTTACCCCCCCCCCCCCTCCCCTCCATTGCAGGAAAATTACAATTTACCCACTTCACCTACCCTCTGGGATCTTCTGCAGGGTAAGACCAGAAAGTTGGTAAGTGTGCTCTAAACTGGTTATATAGGGCCTGATTCATTAAGGAAAGTAAAGCAAAAAAAGGAGTGACTTTGTACCTTGGCAAAATCATGTTGCATTGAAGGGGGAGGTAAATTTAAAATGTGGGAACAGATTTATAATTGGGAAAGAGTATGTCCTAGATCCACCTTAAATTTCAGTGTAAAAATAAAGCTATTAAGTATTTGAGTGCTAGATGAAATACAGCCAGTATTTTACCTGTGTGCAAAATAATAAACTAATTTGCACCCCTTGTTTTGTAACATGAAAACTTACTCCTTTTTTTGCCTCACTTTCCTTAATGAATCGGGCCCGTAGAGACCATTCAGTTATGATTTATAAGGTAAAAATAGACTTTACTTATCTTAAAATGCAATAAACAAATAAAGAAAAAGAATATGAAACAAAATAAAAAATATTAAAACCAATATAAAAAGAACATACAAAAAGTCAGAGAGCATCATAGAATGACAACATGTTAATTAATGCACCCACATACTGTCTGTAAATCTGTTATCATATGTCTATAAATAAAAATAGTTATCAGTTATCACCATGGTTGCCAACTCTCCCGTAACGTCCGGGAGACTCCCGGAATACTGGGAAATCTCTCGGACTTCCGGGAGAGTACTGTAAAATCCCGAATTTACCGGCAGAGTTCGTGCAGTCCTGTTTCCAAACTGCGCATGCGCCGCTGAGGTCATCGGCGTGATGACTCTGCGCACCTAATATCCCAGAAGACCCCGGCCATTGCGGAGCACGGAGCTCCAACACCTAAGCAGCTGGAACTGGTAATGTTATTTACGCCGATTACGTCACCGGCACATGTGCAGTTTGGAAAGAGCACTCCTGTGAACTTCGCTGGTAAATTCGGGATTTTACAGTACTCTCCCGGGAGTTCGGGAGATTTCCCAGTTTTCTGGGAGTCTCCCGGACGTTCCGGGAGAGTTATCAACCATGGTTGAGCTGGGGCACGCCCAGTGGGCGGACCAGGGCACGCCCACAATGGTTTTCAATTTCTCCCTGAAATGAATTTTCAAAAGTTGGCAAGTATGGTTATCACTCACACCCCATTAACACTGCCTAAAAAACACGGGTTTTGCGGAGCGAGCTCCGACGACCTGAGTCGAGGTTTGGTGTGAAAGGGTCAGTGCAAAAAAAAATCAGGCCCGGGCATTAGACACGGGACTTTTGCAGGGTTATTCTGGTGTCAGTCCCGGGTCGCCTGCAGTGTGAATGGTGCGGCACGGATTTTTCAACCCGGGTCTCACATAAAGAAATTGATTAGGGTGATTAGGCATGCTGGAGAATGACTTAATTTCTGCTGCAGAGAGGAAATAGGAGAAAGCATGGTACACTGGCTAGAGGAAGAAGTGCGTTAGCTGCTGGTCATTAGAGGAGAGGAGGAAATAAAAAAAACATCACAGGCACTGTAAAGGATGCAACAGTGTATTATAACATAGCAAAAATACTAACAGATAAAATTATAATAAAATATCAGATCTGACTATGATTAAAGAAATGCTGTGAACAGTCACCACCCACTTTGGCCTCATCTTTGTGTGCAAAAAAAAAGTCCCCTTTAAATGACCTCACCATTTTTCAGCCAATCAAAGCTCCTCTTGTGATGACTCACACTTATTGCCAGTGCACCCGTGTTCAGCAAGACTCAAATTAGCAGCCTATTTTAAAGGAAAAAAAGGTCACCCAGTCCAAGGTAGCCCACTATCGGATCAGCCCAGGGGGCAGATTGCCCCCCAGTCCAGCCTGCCCCTGCGTCCTTTTTTTTTTTTTCAGTGTTCATTCGTTCAATAACACCTGTCTTAGGACAATGCTCATTCATAACCCACAAGTGTGGGATGTTTAGCACAGCGATAACCCCGAGCAGTCAGTGAATATCTTCTCACCACTGAGTAGTCTGCATATTATGTCACTTGTGTTCAATTGATGATAGCTTGCTGGGATTGGTGTTTGAACTTCCCACATGTTGTGGGCTACATTTAGAGGAGTACATAAATACCTGTATTATTAGCTCACTACCTATAAAATAGGATGAATTGTACCAAGGTCTCTCCCTCTCCCTCCCCTCTCTCTCTCCCCTCTCTCTCTCCCCCCCCCCCCCCCTTAAGGTGGCCCTCTAACCTAAACATTATCCACTTTAAGGTAACGCAGTCTGTTTTATAAGTCCTTTAGAAACAAGGGTATACAAAATATTTGTCACTTGACTTCCATTTTACCATGTAGCTACTCCATTATAGTTTTTAAAATAAATTGTATAGTTTTACAGTTTTTAAAGCTCTATCTTAGAGCATTACATACTGGTCCAAAATATTCACTAGATATCTCCTCATATTGCTGTAACCACCTGCTTGGGTGGCATCTGTCATCTGATATAATCACCCCTAAAGTACCTCCTATTGTGCCATATAAATGTTTATCTCTAAATACTTCTTTGCTTTGTTTACTCCTGTATTACTTCAATAGCACATAGGGCAAATTATTCATCAACACAATTAGACCTCTTTCAGTGTATTTAAGAAAGTTATATTGATATATAACTTTGTTTTATTATTGTTACTATTATGACACACAAAACTTTTGCTTTTTATAACTGTTGTGTTTTTTCTTAATTCTGGCATTTTTATTTTATTGAAATGAAATAATTTTGTATTTTTAATTTTATTTTATTTTTAAGAAAAAGGGAAATCATCAGAACAAGACTAATATTTGTTTTTATCCATTTATTTTAATTGCTCAGGACCAAGTCAAAGAAACAAAATTATTCTAAATCTCCTGACTTAAAAGTAAAAATCAAGTCTTATATGTCATATTTTTATAAAAATTGTTTTTGCACATTGTCAGTTTGAACCCTTTCACGGCTACAGAGAGGTATGTATATGCGCTACATTAAATATTGTCCAAGACTCAAGCCGCTTTATTTCCCCAAAGATAATTTTTTGAGTTATTCAGTAGTTGTAGTGCAGAGTTTGTGAATAGGTGACAGTGGTGAATGAATTGACATAAATGTCAGGAACCAAAATAAAAGTTGTAACTAGTCCTAGAAAAAATTACTTACAAGACTTATTGGGGGGTATTCAATTATTCGGCTTGACGGCCGAAATACTCGCGCTCTAAAACTATTACCATTAATACGGTAATGACTCGCTGAATTTCAGCTCGCAGCTCCCTGAAAGTAAAGTAAGTTACCGTATGAATGGTTTTCAAGCGCAATTTTACCGTATTAACGGTAATAGTTTTAGAGCGCGAGTTTTTCGGCCGTCAAGCCGAACAATTGAATACCCCCAATTGACTGTTATTTATATAACAATTATATGTTATGCAGCGTTTTACAGAGAATTTGTAATCATTTACGTCAGTCCCTGCCCCAGTGAAGCTTGCAGTCTATATTCAGTACCACATCTACACACACACATTAGGGTTAATTTCATCAGAAGTCAATTAACCTACTAGTATGTCTTTGGCATGTGGGAGGAAACTGAAGCACCCAGAGGAAACCCACATAAACACGGGAGACATACAAACTCCACACACATAGGGCAGTGATCAGAATCAAAATGATATTTAAGAAAAAAAAAGGGATAATTATGATATATTATTTACAAAATAATGTAATTATTTGTATGTACTTTGTATGACAATCCATAAGACACATGTAATTGCCCATTATTAAATAGTGATTCAGTAATTGCATTACTATAAATAACATATATAAATTACATTACTTACATTAGTAGTATCTCAAAATGATGGTATGTAATAAATGAATTTAATACCATTACATAATTTATTTATAGGTCACCCAATAGGTTAGAATACATCATCTGTAATAATACAGTGAACTCATTCATCTTTTTCAGTAGTATGCTGTTAATATCTGAAACAACAAAAAAAGTATTTAATATTGAGTTGAAGTGAAAATGTGGTGGAGGGTGCCAAGTTTTGCTTCATTATAGTGAAAGGAAGTTATTTGTAATCAATATATATATTTAATGATAAACTTCAGTAAGATCAGCGTGGGGGATAGAAAAGTAACAATGATACTCATCATTCATCTGACTTTTGAAAGTCTCAGTATTAGCTCTCCATTGGATAAAGACTGGATTCAGTTTAACATTTAAATCCAATCCATCACTTCCACTAATGCCCCATTTGAGAAAGTTAAATTGTATCTTTATCCGAGTACAAAAATCTGTATTAAAAAGATTTTCAGAACATTGATTGTAAAATACCAACCCAGCCTATCACATAGGTCTTATATCCATGCATGAGACACAAGTAATGTCGGATGCAGACCGTCACTTTGCAAGACACATATTTATGTCATGGATAAATGCAAAAACTGAAAGGTTAACATTAAACAAACATTATACTAATAACTATACACTCTAACAAAGACTATTCCTGCTGTGGTTTGTGATAAATGTCCCTGACAATACTATCAGAATTATCAATATCTGACTAATGAAATAACTTCTGACTCTACCCAACACTACTGTTTACTGCAGTAGTGATGTTACCTGTCATAATCAGACTGCCACAATATTTCAGATATGAGGGAAGAAAAATTATTATAAACTAATATTTTTAAACCTACAAGATTTTATTTAAAACAAAAACGCCTACTAAGGATTGGTGCAGATTGCAAGAAATAAGTGTAATTTTTACATTGGATTCTCTAGCTAAACTAATGAGTCAAATGTATACCTTACAAATGGCATTGAAAAGTAATCTAAACTTAAGGTTTTTAAAAACCACACCAGAGAATACATTTGGCCGTGAAAGGGTTAACAATTTACTGTGTCTGCTTTTTAACCTAATTTGTATAAGTTCAGCACAAAGAAAAAATGAAGTATTGATGTTATGTAAATCTGTTTTAATGTTTGTATGGCAAATGCAATTTTTGTAATGTTATAGCCAGGAGCAATTCCTCCTGTGTATATTATGGGTGTCCCTTTCAATTGCATTAATATTATCCTGATAGGTGACACTCTCTGCACTAAGGTAAATATAACATATTGGTGCTAATGGTAACCTCCTGAGTGTTTTGTGTATTTATTGTTGCTTTTAACACATTGGTCAAGTATGTAAATGCGAAAGAAAGAAAGAATTCTAGCGTCAGGAAAAAATCATGGGCAATGGATTTCCAGAGCCGCAATATACCCAATTGTGGTTCTGCGCTTTGTACTGTATTCATGTTCTACGTATGTTATGTGTATATAAGAATATGGAGTTCATTTTGCCTGGTGTCTGTTGTGTGAGGTGATCTAGCAAAACATTTAATAACATAGAAACATTACACCCATACAAACATTACATTTTATCATCAGAGAAGAACTTATAGGTTCCTTTTGTCTTTGTTTTTATTTTTTGTTTTTAATATCTTAAGTATTAAGAATAGCCATATGTGTGTTGCTTGCAATATTGGTTTATTTTACTATACACGTCCCCGCCACAGTTTCTAGGAGACTATTACATGGATTAATACGTTTTACAAGTCAAGGAATACCATATTCACATTTTTGTTTAGGCGGGCCAGAAAATATGTCAAACTGTGATCCTTGGACTTTGTTTCAGTTTGTCTATATTTAAACTGTTAGACTTTTAGGGGCATATTTACTAAACAGCGGGTTGGAAAAGGTGTAGATGTTGCCTATAGCAACCAATCAGATTCTAGCTGTCATTTTGTAGAATGCACTAAATAAATGAAAGTTAGAATCAGATTGGTTGCTATAGGCAACATCTCCACTTTTTCCAATCCGCAGTTTAGTAAATATACCCATTAGATGTATTTTCCAAGTCCTTTTGGTTGCCTATTTCTAACAATGAAAAAAAATGTCAACACACTTCTATCACATGGAATAGGGGAAGGGGGGGTTCATAATCATCATCATCATCAGCTATTTATATAGCGCAACTAATTCCGCAGTGCTGTACAGAGAACTCACATCAGTCCCTGCTCCATTGGAGCTTACAGTCTAAATTCCCACACACACAAGCACCAAGCCACCGTGCTGCCCTTCCTAATCTGTGCTCCCTTGAGTGGTGAAGAAAAGTAGCTGCCAAAAATAGGAGAAACAGAATAGGAAACCTCTAATCCTATATTACATACTAATCCAAACAAAAAAAAAAAAACTCCTAGGCGCTTTAAACTAATAGATAAGGGTGTATAAATGTATATGTCAATATAAAGATATTATAGCTTGAATAGGTAATAATGCATACAAGCATGGATAAGAGTTTAATCCACAAACTATATGGCTTCTGGCCAGGAAGCAAATAAAAAACATATATAAAAACAAGAAAACAAGCATCTATCAAAAATCCAGATGACAAAAAAAGGACACTTCTATCACATAACATATTTTAAAAATATGGAGAATCTCAGCTGACTATCATGTTCACTTTATACAAACAAATTGTTTGCATACAGTACCCACTTACGTTTGAGATTTTGTGTAAATTATACTACAAAGGATGCCAACTCCGATATTCATTGTTGTTGATTTTTTTTTTACTGATTTTAAGTGTATAAAAAAAACTGACTAGGATTTTTCCTTTTTTTAATTATTTTTTTGGAGTAAAGGGAGACTAAGCAACAGAGGTTGTAAGTAGGGCATTTTTGCAATCTCAAAATCATTGGCTTTATAATAGGCTAATATTATAAAGCAGAACTTTCAGGTTTTTTTATTACATTTATTTATTAGTTTTCCTTGCAGGAAGATGACCATTTGATTATTAGTGACTGCAAGTAATACTATTTGAAATAAAAATATTGACTGAAAGTTTTGTTTGGGTCACAACATTATGATTTCATTTATATTTTTCTGCCTGTAATATTGGTAATGTACCAATTAAGCAATGAACATGTTGAATTTCTGAAAATGTACGTAACAAAAAGCAAGGCCAAAAACATCAAGTAACCGTACAAGTAGAATGAACATTTTGCTTTTCAGGTAAGATGGGAAAAAAACGCTAAGGGTGAGACATGCACTTTGCTGCTTAATCTGCCCCTTATGCCCATATTGTTGGCATGTATGGGCAGCTGGTGCCTCGGATTCACCTGGAATGCTACCTCTGTGCAGTATGTATGTTCTTGCATTACCAGCAGTTTTCTTTAGGCGCTCCGTTTCAGGTTTTTCTTGTAGTCTCCAGTATTTTAAGTAGGTGTCGTGCGACATCTCTGCTTCTTCACAGCCACGCAGGGACGCTATCTCCCCGGCCATTCTTCCTGCGCTACCACATATGCGCGTCCAAGCTCCGACGGCAGTCTGTGACGTCACTGATCTCCAGAGATAGTAATTAGCAACATTAGGGTGCCAGAGTATTGCATCTATCCTGCTCCAGCGTACTCCCGTGTTCCTGTATCCCGCTTCTGTTTTCTGCTCACTGTTCCCAGCATCCAGCTATAGTCAAGTCCATAAATATTGGGACATCGACACAATTCTCATATTTTGGGCTCTATACACCACCACAATGAATTTGAAATGAAACAATATGTGCTTTAACTGCAGACTTTCAGCTTTAATTTGAGAGTATTTACATCCAAATCAGGTGAACGGTGTATGAATTACAACGGTTTCTAATATGTGCCTCCCACTTTTTATGGGACCAAAAGTAATGGGACAGTCAACTCAAAATTTATTTCATGGACATGTGTGGGCTATTCCCTCTTTATTTCATCATGAATTAATCAGGTAAAAGGTCTGGAGTTGATTCTAGGTGTGACATTTGCATTTGGAATCTGTTGCTGTCGACTCTCAATATGAGATCCAAAGACCTGTCACTATCAGTGAAGCAAGCCATCATTAGGCTGAAAAATCAAAACAAACCCATCAGAGAGATAGCAAAAACATTAGGTGTGGCCAAATCAACTGGAACATTCTTAAAAAGAAAGAAGGCACCGGAGAGCTCAGCAACACCAAAAGACCCGGAAGACCACGGAAAACAACTGTGGTGGATGACAGAAGAATTTTTTTCCTGGTGAAGAAAAACCCCTTCACAACAGTTGGCCAAATCAAGAACACTCTCCAGGAGGTAGGTGTATATGTGTCAAAGTCAACAATCAAGAGAAGACTTCAGAAGAGAGAATATAGAGGGTTCACCTCAAGATGTAAACCATTTGTGAGCCACAAAAACAGGAAGACCAGATTAGAGTTTGGCAAACAACATTTAAAAAAGCCATTACAGTTCTGGAACAACATCCTATGGACAGATAAGACAAAGATCAACTTGTACCAGAGTGATGGGAAGAGAAGAGTATGGAGAAGGAAAGGCTCATGATCCAAAACATACCACCTCATAAGTGAAGCATGGTGGTGGTAATGTCATGGCGTGGGTATGTATGGCTGCCAATGGAACTGGTTCCCTTGTATTTATTGATGACTAGCAGAATACCCGGCATTGCCCGGGATTTAAAGAATGTTTATTTACAAAAATCAATCTAAATATTAAACATACATGTAAATATCATGTTAAAATTGGGCCAGTAGAAGGTGAAAAGTGAAAATGTCAAACTGTATTTGAACTGTATATGATGGAACGAACTGATAAACAATTACTTTAAAACAGCTTGATAAACTATATTTCTCGTTTCTTCATTTGGGGCAAATACATACAAATTTTTTGGTGATCCAACTCTTGAGCACACAACGTAAAATTGTCCATGAGAAAAGCAAGGTGATTCCAAGTTGACTCCAGCTATATGTAAAGATTGTCCTTGGGCCTTATTGATAGACATGGCAAAAGCTAAACGAACTGGAAATTGTAGACGCTTAAATTGAAATGGCATATTAGATGGAATGAGAGGTATGCGTGGAATGAAAGCATTGTCACCTTTTGCACAGCCTGTCAAAATAGTTGCTTCAATGACATGAGAATGGAGCTTTTGGACTACTAATCTTGTACCGTTAAAAAGTCTTGGAGGATTTAAATTTCTGAGAAGCATAATGGGTGATCCAATGTTCAGTACCAGGTTATGCGGTGGCATTCGGGAGGCTCTAAAGAGTTTAAAAATTCAGTAGGATAGTGCACAGCCTTATTTTCTTCAACAACGGTATCCATTGATTTGTATAATATGGCTTTTCCAGGCAACTCTTTTTGAATCTTTAAGATGATGTTGTTTACACAATTATTTTTTGGTGCAAGAATCGCACGTTCGCAAAGCCACTTATGCTCTGTAAAATGTTGTTGAATATTTGGAAATACTTTTGCCTTGAGTTCTTCAACAGAGACAACTGTGTTACAAAGTGTTTCTCTGAGTTTGAAGAGACCAGTTACTGGATGAAGCGGCATTAAACCATTCCCAATATTTAACAAATGATCAGCAAACTGACCGTCCATTGTGTTGCCATGCAGAGAAACTCTCATATTTGTGGTTAGTCGCAAAGTGCGAACATGCCTCCAAAGATGTGATGATTTAAGGCATGCATTAATTTCATCCGCCATTGTTCCTTTTGGAATGACCGGCAATGTTTGTCGAAAATCTCTAGCCAATACAACAGTGACTCCACCCATTAGTAAATCATTGCCTCTTAAAAATTGAAGTGTTTGAGGGCCTGTAAAGCATTTTTGTGTGACATGGTGCATTCATCCCATACAATGACCTGACATTCCTGCAGAATGTGAGCTTTTTCTGTTCGTTTAGTGATATTGCAGACGGGAGTTTCACTTTGGGCCAGGTTAAGTGGTAACTTGAAAGCTGAATGTGCTGTTCTTCCACCAGGGAGCAAAGTTGCAGCAATTCCAGAAGAGGCCACAGCAATAGCTATCTTGGAATGTACTTGAATTTTAGCAAGTAACAACTTGATGAGAAACGTCTTACCTGTTCTTCCGGGTGCATCCAGAAAAAATATATTTCCCCTTTTTTTTGGAACTTCTTCCAAGACATTGTTCCAGACATTCCAGAGTTATGGTCGTTTTGGATGATTTTTAGGTGTTACCCCCCTCACCACCCCCACCCTTAGGAGTGCTAGGGGTGTCTTGCCCCCACAATATTTGTTGTCAGACTGTAAGTCATATGTGTACCAGGTTTGGTGTAAATTGTTCCAGACATTCCAGAGTTATGGTCTTTTTTGATGATTTTTAGGTGTTACCCCCCTCACCACCCCCACCCCGTAATGAATTTCAATTTTAAATTTTTTTAGTTGCCTCCGTCATGTTTTAATACACTCATATGCAAAATTTCATGATCTTCGCTTGAAAAATGTGGATTTGTATAGAAAGACAGACAGAAGGACAGAAGGACAAATTTTCTCTTTTATATATTAGATGTGGCTGCTGACAAAAGCAGCAGAATGAATTCTGAAGTGCTTCGGGCAATATTATCTGCTCATATTCAGTCAAATACTCCAGAACTCATTGGACGGCGCTTAACAGCGCAGATGGACAATGACCCGAAGCATACTGCAAAAGCAACTAAAGAGTTTTTTAAGGCTAACAAGTGGAATGTTATGCAATGGCCAAGTCAATCACCTGACCTGAATCCGATTGAGCGTGCATTTCACTTGATGAAGACAAAACTGAAGGGAAAATGCCCCAAGAACAAGCAGGAACTGAAGACATTTACAGTAGAGGCCTGGCAGAGCATCACCAGGGATGAAACCCAGTGTCTGGTGATGTCTATGTGTTCCAGACTTCAGGCTGTAATTGACTGCAAAGGATTTCCAACAAAGTATTAAAAAGTGAAAGTTTGATGTAGGATTGTTTAGTTTGTCCCATTACTTTTGGTCCCTTAAAAAGTGGGAGGCACATGTAGAAACCGTTGTAATTTCTAACTGTTCACCTGATTTGGATGTAAATTAGCTCAAATTAAAGCTGAAAGTCTGCAGTTAAAGCACATCTTGTTTGTTTCATTTCAAATCCATTGTGGTGGTGTATAGAGCCCAAAATATGAGAATTGAGTCGATGTCCCAATATTTATGGACTTGACTGTTGTTCTGTTGCTCCTGACTCGGCTTGGTTTAACTACTCTCTTGCATCCCGATTTTGTCCTGCAGCTTCCTTCTGGCTCCTGAAATCTGTTTTTCTCTGACCACCAATTTCATACTTTGCTCCCAGCTGGCTTTGAACTTGGACCGTCTGACCACTCTCTGTTCATACACCTACTTTGCTAGTAACTGACTTTGAGGACCGCGACCTGCATTTTCCTTGCAGCAAATTCCATATGTCCTTGGGGGTCCCTGATGAATATAAGGGGCGTGTAAGACTCTGTGCCTCCTAGCTCAGTAGTGCAAATATTGGCAAGTCGCTACCATTTCCCGCTTGCTTCCGTAGGGAACAGGTGGCAGTGCATTTATTGACTGAAAACAAATATGAAAACAAAATAGATTAAATGCACTTCTGACACTACAATCGCACATTCTAAAGTTTCACACAATGATTAAGCCATTTATAGATTGTGAAATATTACTAGCTTCTTATCTAATATCCTTGAGGCTATTTTTCTCCAAATGTTCGTTCTACTTTCTAACCCTTCTTTGATTGAGAGAAGATCTTCCACTTCCTGCCACTATCCTATTGACCTGTACATGACAGTGACTTTGGCATCTTTCTTATACTAGGGGTGTCACAGCACTGGCAATATATTAATCAAGAGAGAAAGATTAATATATTTTTGAACTTATAACCTTACAGTAAATATTTTCAACATGCTTGATTTAATGTATAAAATAGCATGCATATGCTTAGAGTGAATTTCTACTTAATTAACAATTAGTGTTAGTGTAGTCCCATTTTAATTACTTTTAGCATTACAGTATGAAAACTGAAACGTGGGAATTCTAACAGCTACCATTATTTCATAGGGTGGCAAAGTAGCAGCAATATTAAGTTGAATCTGTCCTTTTTCCAGCTTGCAATTATGTAATTGCTTCCACACTATGAAACTAGGTACAGCAGGTTCTGCTATATTTATTTTTTTTATCTGGATTCACTAACTTGTTTTCAAAATATATAGATCATGTTATAATAGTCATTTATATTATTTAGTTTAGCCTAGATAAAGGTTATGTATTAAAAAAAATAAGTACATCAACAGCTGCTGGCCAAAAGAGATGCTGCAGTCTCTTAAACAGTATCACATAGATAAAGAAATTGTCAGCGCTTAATGGTGCACAAAGAAAATCTACCATGCTAAGCAAAAATCAGTAGCTGTATAAAATGTATTGAATCATAAATTTAAATGCATATGGGACTCACACAAGTAATGGACCAAAATCTCAGTACTAGTAACACTAGTTTATATAGTGCTGTACCCCACAGTGCTTTACAAGTGAGAACAAATGCAATAAGAAAATATGTTAACAACCAAACAGGTAAGCAGGCACTGCCCACAAGCTTACAATCTATAGGAGTTTGGTACATGGAGGCTAGGGAAAGTCTTTGTATGTAGAAGGGAATTCCACAGACTGAGTGCAGCACAGAAAAAGTCCTGTAGCCAGACAGTAATGAACATGAATGAGAGACACAGAGAAGAAGGGTTGATTTGGGAGATATTCTTTTAATATTATTATCAATATGTTTATTGGTTACTCTATACCATGTGATCGCGGTAGTACAAGATTGTACTATAACAATATATTAAGTTTTGATACTGTATGCTGTGATTACATCCTGCAGCATTAAGGTCTCTGTTTCAAGGTCAAGACAGTATATGGCTAGATTTTTATCAATTATGCGGCATAACTTTGCATAATTACACATGTTTTCAATTATGTTTAAACCGGTCACATGATCGGGTGTCTGTGAGTTTTTTTTATGAATGACTCCAGTCTCTGATTGGATAACATTTCCTATGACGATCACAATGTTGATTGGTTGTCTTACATCACATGATCGGAACAACAGAGTATTTAGTGACCCTTTGAGGATTAACCATCTATACCTCTGATGAAACAGCGTTTGAACACCGAGAAACGCGTCAGAACATCTGAGCTGTACATCTTTTGGAAATTGTCATTCTATAGACCAGTTCCTAAACCCCGGGGTTTGAAATTATCTGAAAATCCCTCTTTTTTTGCAAATCCCTTTTTTTTTGCCACAAGGAACCCAATGCTGATGGGCGGATTCCAGTTCAATTTACCAGAGACTACTACAGGTTGGAATATATTTTATCCAAATCAAATAGTGCACAAATCCTTTTTTAGACACACCTGTTATACGTATTCACATGGCTATGCACTTTTTATAGTGCAGACTTTTTTAACGGGACTATGACATATCAGCTATTACAACAATGATATAAGTTTTTAATTGAATTTTTTCTTTTTACATTATTTCATTGCAAGTGGCTATGCACACCATATTGTGCGGCCAGTTGTCATAACTTATTTATATAACCTACCATCTACCATCAAATATATTGGGTTATATTACACCTTCATTGGATTTTACAACCTTCTACTACACAATTGGCACACCAATTGAGGATTGTATTAACAACATTGTTATTTCTGGTCTTTCCCAACAATATACTGCAGTCTCAGTTTATATTATGTATAACTAGCATATATGAATTAATAAATTGTTTTATACTAGATTTCAAGCTTTGCGCTATTTCTGTATTTTTCCTGTCTGTATTTATGGTAGTATTGTCTACAGAAATAAAGATGTACTGTAGGTAGCTTCTTTTGACTGATGGAAAGATCTTTAGCTCAGTTTTTTAAAGAAATAATTTCCGTGACACACACTAATAAAAACGGTGAAAGATTCTGATATTGTCCAGTTTCAGTAAATTTCAAAAACCAATGATTGATTTTATGAGACATTTTTTTGAAGGCTCATTCTTGCTGAGTATACTCAGATGTTGTAACATCACAAAGATAATGCCTGCAAAACGTATGAATCGATTATCAAGCTGCTGTTTTGTTTTGCAACTGCTCTTATGGAATGTGCTCTCAATATATTTGTAACCTCATGCTAAACTCACATAATTTTGCTCTTTCTTTTTTCCTACATTAATAATAATAATAATAATAATAAACTCAATAACACTAATTACCAGTCAATTTTGACCACCTCACAGGTTACAATATTATTTTCATACATTTGCAGCCAGACTGCAGCAAGCTGGCTGGATGCTGAGCGACAGAGCAATGACACAAACACACAGCAGTTCATAGCACATCCAGGAAATATTGCCACACAGCAGTGGGAGAAAAGAAAAACGGTGCAAGATGGAATTGTGCTTGGGACCTCCCACCCATATGTTAAACAGGTTTAACAAACTCACACAGAAACAGGAGGGGTAGCAGGTACAAGCACAAACAAAACACAAAGCACAAACAAACCATAAATAGCGACAAGGAGTTCCACTTTTGTTGCTGAAGTGCTTGGTTTGATTGGGCCCCCCACAAAACAAGCTAACAGTGGGCTTAAGGCAGCTAAGCTAACAGTGCTGTCAATGAACTGTAAGACTGCAGCAAGAGGCTGGTTAAAGCAATTTGTACAAACAAACAGCAGTTTATATCTGTAACGCTCCAGTCCCACAGATAGTACCTGTCTCGTTACCTGCAGTCCATTCATCTGGAAACTGCCATGTCCCAGCATCAGACATTCTCCAGTTCATTCATTCAGCTATATTCAGATCTGTGCAGGTGCAAGCCTATTGCACTTCAGGACCTCCTCCCTCTTTTTCATTGGCTAAGCACTTCTGGAGCACTATTTACACCTCCTGGATTCACCTGTCTGATGCCTGTTCTTCAAGCTCACTTCCTGCAGCTTGTGGTTCTGGTTCCTGTTCTCCTTGTGGTTTGCCTGTGTTCCAGTCTGCTCTCAGTTCGTGGTCTGTGCTAAACCATCGCTGTTCCAGTACCTCACTTACCATCTCCAGTGTACTTCATTGTAACAGCTCCGGTTCTCTCATCGCTACCACTCAGAGCCGCTACTACATCTGTGACTCATCAGCTGTTACCACAGTGTTATCTCCGCTACTCCAGCCTGCTCTCAGTCTCTGGCCGTGTTGAACTATCGCTGCTCCAGTACCTCTATTACCATTTCCAGTGTACTTCATTGTGACAGCTTCAGTTTTCTCATCACTACCACTCAGAGCCGCTACTACATCTGTGACTCATCAGCTGTTACCACGGGTTATCTCCGCTACTCCAGTCTGCTCTCAGTCTCTGGTCGTGTTGAACTATCGCTGCTCCAGTACCTCTATTACCATTTCCAGTGTACTTCATTGTGACAGCTTCAGTTTTCTCATCGCTACCGCTCAGAGCCGCTACTCTCTCTGTGACTCATCAGCTCTTACTACGCGTTACCTCCACAGCACCAGTTTGCTCTCAGCCTGCAGCCGTGTTGAACTATTGCTGTTCCAGTATCTCTATTACCATCTCCAGTGTACTCTATTGTGACAGCTCCAGTTCTCTCATCACTACCGTTCAGAGCTGCTATTTCATCTGTGACTCATCAGCTGTTACTACGAGTTACCTCCACAGCTCCAGTTTGCTCTCAGCCAGCAGCCGTGTTGAACTATTGCTGTTCCAGTATCTCTATTACCATCTCCAGTGTACTCTATTGTAACAGCTCCAGTTCTCTCATCACTACCGCTCAGAGCTGCTATTTCATCTGTGACTCATCAGCTGTTACTACGAGTTACCTCCACCACTCCAGTCAGCCTTCAGCCTCTGGCTGTGTTGAACTATTGCTGCTCCAGTACTTCCATTACCATCTCCAGAGTACTTCATAGTGACAGCTTCTGTCCTCTCGTTATACCACAGAGCACCTATTCTCCTAGTGACTTATTGGCTGCTGACCATCAGCCTATGTTATTGTTGTGCCTGTATTTTTACCACTCATCTGTGGACTCCATCATCTCCATCCACTTCACCTGGCTCCCCTACATCGTTCTGCTGTACACTCACGGGACCGCGACCTGCAGACTTGGTGCAGCTAAGACCATACCTTCTTGCGTGGGTTCCTGGTGAAAACCACCTGTCTGTTAGACTCTGCGCCCGTGGGTGGGCTTGGCCATGTTCAGCAGATCCTAGGGATCAATTTCCTGTAAGCCAACTGTGACAGTAAGAACAGGCCAAATGTCTGATCCCCCGGTGGAGCCTTTAGCAAGAGACTTGCTACAGCATCTAAGTTCACGCATCGAGCAACAGGAGAGCATCCAATGGCAACTGTTACAATGTTTCCAGGCTCTGACCGGTCGCCTGGACATTCTACAGGCCGCTCAACCATCTGTTGCTGTCTCTCCTCGAGGCCAGCGCTCTACTCCGCAGAGTCCGTCCTCTTCTCTGAGACTACCTACACCGGCAAAATTTGATGGGGATCCCAAACTCTGTCGTGGTTTCATTAACCAATGCTCCATACAGTTTGAACTACAGCCCCAAAATTTTCCTTCTGATAGGTTTAAAATAGCTTACATTATCTCCTTGTTGTCCGGTCAGGCCTTGGCATGGGTCTCTCCCCTATGGGAGCGAGAGGATCCTTTACTCAGCAACAACTTAGTCTTCTATGCTACTTTCCGGTGGATCTTTGATGAGCCCGGATAAGTTTTTTAGCCTCTGCCAGCATTCTCAGGCTTCATCAAGGTGCTAACACAGTCGCCCAGTATGTCATTGAATTTCGTACCTTTTCCTCAGAACTGTTCTGGAATAATGACGCCTACCACTCTGGATGCGATAATCTCTCTTTGTAATAAAGTGGACCTTCGCTTCCGCAAAAGGACAGTGGAGAAAGAACATCCTAACTGCTCTGCTCTTCGTTCCCACTCAACCTCCCCTACTCCTGAAGAGCCTATGCAGATCGGGAGGACCCGGTTAACATTCAAGGAGAGGGATGGGAGACGTCTTAACAAGTTATGTATTGTAGCGAGCAGGGCCACTTTCTGAATTCCTGTCCAAAGAGGTCGGGAAATGCCAGGCCCTAGTCTGCTCCGGGGAGGTCAGACTAGGGACATGTAAATCCTTCCCATCCTCCACTTGTTTTCTCACAGTCTTCGCATTATGGTGTTCCTCTGAAGAATTCTCTCAAGCACTAGTGGATTCAGGTGCTGCGGGGAATTTTATTTCCTGGTCTCTAATATCTCAGTGTTCTATTCCTGTGGTACCCTTAGAGGCACCTGTTACCATCACTACCATTGATGGGTCTCAACTCCCGGGAAGTATGGTTCGCTACCAAACTAAACCACTTACTCTCCGTATTGGGGTTCTGCATTCCGAAACAATCTCATTCTTTGTTTTGCCGCACTCTACCACTCCCATTATCTTAGGTCTGCCCTGGCTTCGTATACATTCTCCTAGCTTGGATTGGAATACCTCTGAAATTCTGGCCTGGGGATCTCATTGTCGGTCCAAATGCCTAGCTCAAGTCAAGCCAGTTAAGATTCTATCGTCCGCTACCAAAACATTTCTCCCAGGATTACCTCCTCAGTATCAAGACTTTGCGGATGTATTTGATAAGGATTGTCCAATAGAATTACTCCCGGGGAAGGATCCTCCCAGAGGAAGAGACTTTCCACTTTCCCAGCCTGAAACCTCGGCCATGTCAATATATGTCAAAGAAAATCTACAGAGGGGCTTCATCAGGCTGACTGTCTCTCCAGCCAGAGCGGGCTTCTTTTTTGTAAAAAAAAAGGACGGGTCTCTCCGCCCCTGTATTGATTACTGAGGTCTCAATGCGGTCACTGTAAAAAATCGGTATCCTATACCTCTCATCACCAAGTTGTTTGACCGCATCAATGGGGCCAAAGTCTTCTCGAAACTAGACCTACGATGGGCCTACAACCTGATCCGCATACGCTCCGGAGACGAATGGAAGACAGCATTTAATACCCGTGACAGTCATTACGAGTACTTAGTTATGCCCTTCGGACTTTGTCATGCTCCAGCTGTCTTTCAAAGTTTCATTAACAACATCTTCAGAGACCTGCTCTAATCATCTACCTGGACAAAATCCTCATCTTCTCCCAGGATGTTCATTCACATCACCAACATGTCATTGAAGTTCTGTCTAGGCTCCGGAAAAACCAACTGTATTGTAAGTTAGAGAGTGCTCCTTTGAAGCTTTTTCCATGCCATTTCTAGGGTATATCATCTCCGGTTCTGGGCTACAGATGGATCCTGAGAAAGTTCGAGCAATCTTGGATTGGCCACGTCCCGCCACCCTCAAAGTGGTGCAACGCTTCTTAGGGTTCTCAAACTACTACAGACAATTTATCCATGGGTATTCCACCATTGTTGCCCCATCACAGCCCTCACGGAAAAAGGGGCCAATACCAAGGATTGGATGGAGGAAGCCTTGGAGGCATTCACATTTCTGAAACGGGCCTTCTCTTCTGCACCCATCCTCAGACAACCCAATCTCTCGCAACCATTTTTTCTAGAAGTGGACGCCTCTGCTATTAGAGTAGGAGCAGTACTCGCCCAGAAGTATCGTCCTAACAAACTTCTTCCTTGTGCCTTTTTCTCCCGCAAGTTTCTACCCGCAGAACGGAATTACACGATTGGAGACAGGGAGCTGTTGACCATGAAGTTGACTCTGTCAGAGTGGTGTTATCTTTTGTAGTGGGCTCAGCATATGGTTACCATATTTACTGACCATAAAAATTGGTTATACCTACAGTCCGCTCAGTGCCTCAACCCTCGCCAGGCTCGTTGCTCACTGTTCTTCTCTCGTTTTAACCTCCGTGTGACCTTCAAGCCAGGTCATCTTAACAAGAGTGCAGATGCACTTTCCAGGGCCTTCAACTCTGACCTGAACTCTGATCTAGCTCTCAGTCGTCCCATCTTGGATCCTAAATGTTTGGTAGGACTCACTACGACCATTCTCCTCCTGGGAAAACATTTGTCCCTGCTTCTCTTCGGAAAAAAATTACTCCGCTGGTGTCATGCCTCCAAATTCTCTGGACACGTAGGGTTTCTCAAGACTTATGCGTTGATATCCCCCTCCCATTGGTGGCCTACTATTCAATCAGACGTCAAAGATTTTGTAGCTGCTTGTAACGTATGTGCCCAACACAAAAGTCCTCGTGCGAGTCCTATGGGTCCATTACAACCCTTGTTCATACCCACCAAACCCTGGACTCATATCAGTATGGACTTCGTTACTGACCGTCCACACAATAAAGGATGCAATACCATCTGGGTCATTGTGGACCGCTTCTCTAAGATGGCCCACTTTGTTCCTCTCACAGGTCTGCCGTCTTCATCAGTCCTCGCTCAACACTTCATAAAAGAAATCTTTTGTCTGCACGGTTGTCCCATGGAAATTATATCTGACAGAGGGGTTCAATTCACCACTAAATTCTGGCGTGCTCTCTGTAAATCCCTCGGTATACAACTCAGCTTTTCCTCGGCCTATCACCCACAATCAAACGGCCAAACTGAAAGGGTGAATCAGGATCTGGAGACATTCATCAGGTTATTCCCTTCCACCTCCCAGGACAATTGGGTTGACCTCCTGCCATGGGCCGAGTTTGCACATAACAATCTCTTCAATGAGTCTTCTGCTTCTTCACCATTCTTTACGGTTACTGGGCTTCATCCTCTGTTTTCCAAATTTTCAACTCTCCCACCCACCCATGTTCCGGCTGTTGAGGATACCATTCGTGACTTTTCCACCATATGGACTAAAGTGGTTGCAAATCTTAAAAAGTCTTCCTCTCGTTATAAGACATTTGCGGAAAAGAGGCGCCGAGCAGTTCCAGCACTCAAGGTGGGAGACAAGGTCTGGCTATCAACTCGGAATATTCACCTCAAGGTTCCCTCCATGAAGTTTGCTCCTCGCTTCATTGGACCCTAAAAAATACTTCGGGTCATCAACCCAGTGTCCTAAAAGCTTCAGCTGCCCACTTCCCTTCATATTTCCAACTCCTTCCATATTTCTCAAACCCCTCATTATCAACAGGTTCTCCATTCCAGTATCCACCTCCACAGTACCCAAATTTTCTCAGCAACAGGAGTTTGAGATCACACAGATCCTGGATTCCAAGATCTCCAGAGGAACCACCAAGTTTCTGGTAGATTAGAAGGGCTTTGGGTCAACTCTTCTGACATCCATGCTCCAGTTTTGCTCCTAAGATTCCATGCTCAGTTTCCACGAAAGACTTTGTCTAAGTGTCCAGCGGCCACTTTTAAAGGGGGGGGGGGGGGTACCATAACGCTCCGGTCCCACAGATAGTAGCTGTCTCGTTACCTGCAGTCCATTCATTTGGGAACTGCCATGTCCCAGCATCAGACATTCTCCAGTTCATTCATTCAGCTATATTCAGATCTGTGCAGGTGCAAGCCTATTGCACTTCAGGACCTCCTCCCTCTTTTTCATTGGCTAAGCACTTCTGGAGCACTATTTACACTTCCTGGATTCACCTGTCTGATGCCTGTTCTTCAAGCTCACTTCCTGCAGCTTGTGGTTCTGATTCCTGTTCTCCTTGTGGTTTGCCTGTGTTCCAGTCTGCTCTCAGTTCATTGTCTATGCTAAACCATCGCTGTTCCAGTACCTCACTTACTATCTCCAGTGTACATCATCGTGACAGCTTCTTTTCTCTCATCACTAACACTCAGAGCCGCTACTACATCTGTGACTCATCAGCTGTTACCACGGGTTACCTCCGCTACTCCAGTCTGCTCTCAGTCTCTGGCCGTGTTGAACTATCGCTGCTCCAGTACCTCTATTACCATCTCCAGAGTACTTCATAGTGACAGCCTCTGTCCTCTCGTTGTATATCACAGAGCACCTATTCTCCTGGTGACTCATTGGCTGCTGACCATCAGCCTATATTATTGTTGTGCCTGTATTTTTACCACTCATCTGTGGACTGCCATTGGTCAGTGTCTGTATATAAGGCAGGGAGGGCTTAGCCTCCCTGCCGGTTATAGTTCTCAGTTGCCTGTGTACGAGCCTGCTCCTGTGCCTTTTGAACCTGTTGCTGTTTATGATATTCCGTGTATGACCCCTGGCTTCATTTTTGGACTTGATTCTTGCCTGTTGCCCTGACCATTTGGTTTGGTGACCCGGACATCCTTTGATCACTGCCAGCCCTGACATATTGCCTGTTCCTAACCACGTTGCCTGCTGCTGACCTATGACCTCGGCTTGTTTCCTGACTATGCTAGATTCTACTCCCCGCTACCCTGCGCTACAGTACGTTCATACACCTGTACTACCTTGAGTATAAGACCTGGGGGCATCCGAGTACCTGTGAGCATAACGAGCTCTATGGGAAAGGCGACTGCTATAGGTGAAGACCTCTCCATCTGGTTCTACGGGTTTATGTTAAAACCGTTAGCTGTAACAGTGTAATTGCTTTGTTTCACCTCCTCCTTCAATTTCTCAAACTGATTTTCCAAAAGTCTAATTAAGGGAATCACTTGGCTCAAACTAGCAATGTCTGAACTCACTTCACAGGTGAGAACTTCAAATGGTTTCAGCACTTTGCACAACACAGACAGTATTCTCCACTGCACTGGACTAAAATACATTACTCCTCCTTTCCCAATGTCATGGCTTGTGGAGTAAGTGTGGATGGATTTTTGCTGTTCCTTCAACCTCATAAGCATATAAAGTGAGGAATTCCACTTTGTTACCACCTCTTGCTTCAGTTGGTGGCATGGCAAAATAAATTGTTCTTGTAGCTGCTGCAATCTCCTACAGCACAATTTCAAAATTGCAGATTTCAAAGAATATCGGGTCAGCTGACTAACCAACCCGGCAAGTCAGCTGAACAGCGAGTACACAAGTTAAACATCGGAGACTGCAAGTTTGGAGTTATAACACCTCTACTAGAGAACCAGATCCACGTGCATGATTCCTGAGATAAGGTAATTAGATTACCATACTGTGTACAAGCGGTTGTATTATGGATTGACATCATCGGGCGGGTCACCTCTGTATTTGCATTGGACAGCCCAAATGCATTGAACATTTGGGCATCCTTTCCTTCAGTTGAAATACTGCATAGTACAACAATCAATTCTATTAAGTTGGCATACGTGTATGGTTTTATTACTCATGGCACATGAACCTTTCTTTCTTTTCTTTCTTTTCTTTCTTCCTTTTCTTTCCTTTCCTTTCCTTTCCTTTCCTTTCCTTTCCTTTTCTTTTCTTTCTTTCTCTATACTGTCCTTTTATGTTGAGCACCAACTGTTTCTTTATATTTTTGTGCATTTTATGAGGGGTGTGGTTAACCCCCTAGTTGTGTTGCTCGCTTGGGCATGTTTGTGTATCCCTCAGTGTGTTGCACCGACCACATTTGTATAAATCTCCTACATGCTGTTGTAGAATGTCGGAAATGTCCTGAAGTTTTTCGGGCCACAGACAGCATCTCCTGCTTTTCCCTGTCATTTTTCAAATAGCTCTTTACCACAAGGTTGATTTGTGTGAGCAAAACAGGAAATGTGATGGAATTTACCCAGCTGTAATGCTCTCACAATATTGTGGCATTATCAGAAATGACATATCCTGAAGAGAGTCCAAACTGGATAAGCCATGTTGTAATGACATCCCTTAGTTTTTTCTAACAGGTTGTCAGCGGTATGCCTCTTAATGAAGCCAGTAATACACAGAGTAGCCTGCCTCTGATAAATCTGTCATTGTTGGGTACATACTGCTGCTGTTCCTGCTGCTGATTACATGCTGATGACATTTTCAAAAAACCAAGCCTGAGTGTGCCTAAAACTGTTGTCTGAAAGGAATTTCTACTGTTTGTGGGTTTGTAATTTTTGCAAGGATGTGCCCTCAATTGTAATGAACGTGATGTACTTCCCTCCCCCACTCCCAGCCCTTTCTTCTGTATCCTACCCCTCTCCTATTTATTTTATAAAATCTCAATAATACTTTATTTGGGGGGGGGGGGGGGAGGGGGTAAGCAGGTTATACATACATTTAGCTGGCCTGAAATGTACAAAAACTGATAAAATAACTATAATTGTCAATAGGAGTGTGAGGTTTTTACAATTTTTGCCCATCGGGCATCTGGCTGCATTAAGGATTTGCACAGAAAGTTTCTCCATGTACTTGTCAAGGGTTTCTAATGGAGAACCTGGAGAAAAAAAGCTTTTGATTATTTTTGATTAGATCATCTGATATTCATTTTGTGTCTAAGAACACACTTAAGGTAGACACCTGTGCCTTTAATGTGCTAAGTGCAAGTTATTTCTGCAACTTTTTTTGTGAAGAAAATTCAGTATCTGAGGTATGTTGACTTACAGTGCATTAATTACTTCAGAGTTGCACCATCCAATAAATGTATTTCATAATCTATAATATGATTTTTTTTTAGTAATACCAGTCAGAAACACTTTTGCTCTTTAATAGTGACCACTAAATCTCCACACCAACAAAGAGACTGTGGATTTGTGTGAAAAACTGGTCCATCATGTAGAAGTGTCAGGAATCCTGCATTTAAATGCAAGTGTATCTTTCTTTCACTTCACAATGTTACAAGTTCACTGAGATGCAATCAGGAATTCACTGACATCACAGAGGCAGTTCATTTAAATCCCAAACAGTATTTAAACCTGCTCTGCCTGTCATTCCCAGCAAGAGTAGCTTTGCTGTTCTGAAATCAATCCTGTGCTTATTATCCTGGTTTCTTTCTTGGTTATTGTTTGGGATTGTTCCTATCTTCATTATACTTGGACTGTGGACTGGGCTGGCTTTTCCTCACTGTTCCATTGCATGCTCATTCTGTTTCTTTTACCTGCATCCTGCTGACCTTGACTATTTTGCCTTCAGGCTACTTACTGGTAGTGCTTCACCCATCACACTAAGGGTCAATTCTGTGGACAGCGACATGGTTATTATGCGCAGCCAAATCCATCCTCAATTGTTTCCAGCTTTGGGGAATAATGTTGATAACTTAGACTCTGCTCTACTGCTCTCCGACTGTGTCAATCTTAGCTGGTGTTGTGTCAACAACCCCAGTCCTAATGAGGTCTGACCGACTTGGTAGTAGCCTTAGTTGTTCTAGGAACATCTCCCATGCTACTACAAACCATAATATGTGAGTCCAAAATGAAAGAATTGCTATAATTTCCACTGTTTCATTTCTTATTTTCTTTAATGTGCTTGTAACTAGAGGGACAGGTGGAAGCCATAGCCCAGTTTGAACTTCCAATGTCTTAATAGGACATCTATTCCTTCTGTTTGTTGATTATGAGAATAGTCCACAAATAAAATGGTTTAGTACAAAAAAAACTATAGTGGAAGCTACAGAAAAGTGGCAAAACATGTTGGGACTACACTTACAGTGACGAGAGTAAAATCTTTCTACTGTGTTTGGCTTGTTGCTGAAAAACCTCTTAGCTGAATGTCCATCTTATGGATGGATCTGATATCAGCTGAGATAATCTGTCCTTCCCCACTACATGAAGTGCTGAAAGGAACTTTGGCTTTTTTTCCGCCCCATGCCACCATTCTCTGAATTTCTCCTATAATAATCTTGCTCTTGGTGCCTCCTTGTCTGTTTAGGAATGCTATTATGCTACAAGAGTCTTAGGTGTTTGTATTGAAGTTGAGGCATACAATTCTAGACTGCACACCACACTGCTGTAACTTCCAGGATGTTTGCATGTAGTCTCTTTTCCTTTTGAGTACAGGCACCCTGTATTATTTCTGTATTCAGATGGACTACACAACCTTTGGAGTTTGAATTACTGTTATCACCATGCATCCTGGTTCTGAGAGGAGTTTTCTGCATGCCTTCAAAGTTGACTCTTGCCACCAGTCTAGAGATCTATTGGTGTTTTGTGTGTTTCTTGGAGGTTGTTTCAGAGATTTCGGATTGTGATCTCATAGTTTGAGTATCTCTGTCTGCAACTTTCTCATGTGCCAACTTGCCTATGGATGAACACAAATGGTTGAGGAGAGCATTCCTCAGACTCTCTCACTAAAGTTTGTTGCTGTGATAGGACTAGATTTGCCAACTGGTGAATCTTTTGTATTGTGACATTGTTACTTTGTCTTTTGCTGTATCTATCTGTACTTCTGTGACTTTCCGGTGTTAAGAGAGCATCAGATGACTTTTTCATACTATGATTTATGGTCCAGCCACATTTCTGTAAAAACGCAATTTCCTAACTGGACTTGATTTTGGCACTGTTTTCTGATTTTTCTATTACTAGGATATCATCAAAGTATGCCCATACTGTAATTGCCTGCTTCCCTAGGGCAGCCATCAAGACTACTAACACTTTGGTGAATGTCCTGGGAGAAGTTGAAAGCCCAAATGGTAGGCACATAGACTGAATATGGAGTCCCATATTGCAAAATCTGAGATGATGCTGAGGTGCAACTGTAATGTAAAGCATCTTGTAGGTCTGGTGTTAAGAAATCTACTTCTACCACTTTGAGGATGGAACTTACAAACTGCATGCTTAAATGTTTGAACTTTACAAAATGATTGCCTTTTTGTCATAGCAGCTGTCCATCAAGCCTATTTAAGGCACATTTGGGTGTGGCTCACAAGCCAGTCTCTGCTAGATGTAAACCCCTATACCTGGGAGGTGAGTGCATCTGATTTTAACTGCATTTTAATAGTGTTTAAAGCATATAGGTCAGTGTAGGACCTGCATAAAATGAGGTACCCTTGACGTTGGGATGCAGGCTTAAGACTTTTGATCAAAATATGAACTAATACCTCATGTTTTCATTTTGCTAGACACACACAGATATGCAGTTTAAAGGATAAGCGCTGACAAATTTCTTTTTGTTTTGTATACAAAATGATTGAGTGTCCACTAGTTTTATTTGAAATTTTAATGGCATACTCTGGCTTCACGCTGCAGGCTTTTTGTCCAAGACAAGTGATGCAGAAATCCAATTAAGATAAATGACTTTTCCTCACTGACCTTCTCCTTCAGCATCTGATCTGGAATGAGCTTTGATACTGTGTGTGCTTGGTGACACAGGGTGCACAAAATTCTATTTTTAAAAATGCTGGTTACACAGCTATAAAGAAACCGGGCCAAGAGAAGTCACCCCTTGCATGGACAATAAAGTGGATGGGAAAGGGTTGGAAAGTGGCTTAGCATTTGTTAAAATTATAGCTACATCCATTTCCATGATTGCCACACCTACTCTGTTCGTGGAAACCCTCCTCTAGAAATCCCATTTAGATGATAAATGTGGAAAGAAGTTGACCTTAGATGTCCGCTATTTTCAACCTGTTTGGGTCATCTTCCAATTGCATTGACGGATCCCATTGACACTACACATGTTTGTAATACCTGGAAAACTGCAGTACACAAGCACCCTGTGGAAAAGGACTGTCTAACATGATAGGAAAGATTCTAGGACCCAGGAAAAATCCAGTCTGTAAGGCTGCTGGAAAGCTCTGGGTTTTTTGTGATAGGAAATAATTATACTGTGGAGACAGTGATTTAGCAAGAAAGCAGGGTAACAGAGAGAGGGATGAGGAGCCTTGTGAAATGAGAAAATAAAGGAAAACAGATAAGAAAAATACAACTAACAAACTGGGGTGACACAGTAGCAGTGAATAGGAAAATTGATAGAGTGACAGAGGAGCAGCAGTGAACAAAGGTGGTGATACACAGTGGGAAAGAAATCTGAGACAGACCTTAAAAAGTGTGAGAAATATAGCATTATAAAGAGAAATTGATAAAGGGATAGAAAGAGGTAACAAAGGAGAATGAGACAGTGAGATATAGTTACCTGTTTGCAAGGGAAAGTTACCCTGACAGGAAAACACAACAAATAGTTTTAGATAGTTATCAGAATATCTGCATTATTTATTCCTCATGGTTTATATGAAGAGATGTGCTGAACATTTTGATAAACTTTATGGAGTTTGTGATTTCCACTGCTGTTTGATTTCAAGTGCTATTTGTTTAAAGTGTGGAGTTAGATCCAGTAAGGATTGCTGTGCTGTGCTAAGAGAGTGATATACATTGGGGAATTATTCTTAGTGTTTGTTGAAGGGGATTTGTTTTTCTGTGTGTTTATTAAGTGGTTTTTTTCTTTGTTTTATTTTCTGTTAGAGCTAACGTGTGTGGTTTAATTGCATTAGTTGATAGAGCTGGATAGTGCAAGCTCTATTTAACAGGTGGTGGTGGTAAGCGATTTCATTGAGCTTGTGATTTCCACTGCTGTTTGATTTCAATTGCTGTTTGTTTAAAGTGTGGAGTTAGATCCAGTAAGGAGTTGAATCCAGGAAGGGGTTTAATCTGGTAAATGGCTAGCAAAGGTTAGTACTCTTGAGTTCACTGTAGTCTATAAGAAGTTAGGTTAGCCATAATAAGATGAGTCAATGCATATCTTGTCATAAGTAAGCACACTTGGAGCAATTGTTCCAAGGTTTATACCTCTGTAAGAAATGTGAGCAATTGGTCTCTTTGAAAGCCCAGGTAACTGATCTAAAGCAGACCATTGCAACACTGAGAGAGATTGCCAACCTGGAGCAGAGTTTACAGCTCACCGTTGATGCGTTAGCTGAGCAGGGTGGAGCAGAGACAGAGGAGGATGCACAGGTAGGCAGCTGGGTAAGAGTTACTAGGGGTAGCAGAGGGAGGAAGAGGCAGGCCAGTTCTGAGCTATGGAATCCCAGCAGATTTGCCAAATTGGATGAAGATACTGTGAAAGACAGTTCAGAATTGGTAAAGTTGGGTGAGACTGCTTCCTCTAGCAACCAGGGGAACGGTCTCTCCAGCATAGAGGAGACCAAAGTTACTCATGGACCCAGGCAGATTGTGGTGGTAGGGTATTCAATTATTAGGAAGGTAGATAGGGTAATCTGTTACCGGGACCATGCATGCCGAACAGTGTGTTGTCTCCCGAGTGCTCGGGCTCGGCATATTGCGGATCGGGTGGACAGATTGTTGGGAGGGGCTGGGAATGACCTGGTGGTTTTGGTGCATGTTGCCACCAATGACTGAGTTAGAGGAAGAAGGGGTGTCCTAAAGTATGATGTCAGGGACATAGGTCGCAAACTTAAGGCAAGGGCATCCAAGGTAATATTTTCCGAAATACTACCTGTGCCACGCGCTAGTCCAAGGAGGCAGCAGGAGATTAGGGAGGTTAATGCGTGGCTAAAAGATTGGTGTAGGAAGGAGGGATTTGGATTCTTAGAGCACTGGGCTTATTTCTCAGTCAGTTGCCATCTTTATTGTCGAGATGGATTGCACCTGAATGAGGAGGGGGCTGCAGTGCTAGGTAAGAGGATGGTTAGAAGGTTGGAGATTTTAAACTAGGTTTCGGGGGGGGGGGGAGGGGCAAGCAAGTATTTATGGGATAGACATTGAGAGTAGTAAGGAGGAATTTAACAAGAGTCAAGGGGGTCAAGAGGGGGGAAAGGGAAGCATAGCCGATAAGGAGAGGTCCTTTTTAAAGCAAAAAGAAATACCTAAGGGAGGCAGTAGACTCAAGTGTATGCTTGCAAATGCAAGAAGCCTGACAGGTAAAATGGGGGAGATAGAACTAGTAGCAATGAATGAGCAGTATAATATTATAGGTATTACGGAGACCTGGTGGGATGATACACAAGCCTGGGCAGTCAACTTGGAAGGCTATACTCTCTTCAGGAGGGTTAGGGTAAAAAAAAGGGGAGGAGGAGTATGTCTTTATATTAAGCCAGAATTAAAACCAAGTATTCAGGAAGTTATTTACGAGAATATTGGTGATAATATAGAGGCATTGTGGGTGGAAATATCCAGTGGAGGAAAAAGTTCAGGGAAGTTGCTGATAGGGATATGCTATAAACGGCCAGATATTAGTATGAGTGAGGAAGACCAACTTCTACAGAAAATTGAAAAGGCTACACAGCTAGGTCAAGTTTTAATTATGGGGGATTTTAATTATCCGTACATTGATTGGAGTACTGAGACCTGTGGTACAGCTAGGGGAAATAGGTTTCTGAGCATGCTAAAAGACCATTACATGTCCCAATTAGTAGAGGAACCAACTAGGAACCAGACTATACTGGACCTAATAATAACAAATAATGTAGACGTAATATCAAATATTCAAGTAAGGGAACACTTGGGAAATAGTGATCATAATATGGTCTCATTTGAAATTAGTTTCCAGAATCAACAGTATAAGGGATCAACTAGGGCTTTAAACATTAGAAAGGCAAAATTTTATATGCTAAAGGAGTCTGTAAAGTGTATAGACTGGGAAAAAGTTTTTGAAGGAAAAAATACGTAAGAAAAGTGGGCTGTCTTTAAAATGTTGTTGGAAACAAACACGTATAAGTTCATTTCTATGGGAAAAAAATATAAAAGAATTAAGTCTAAACCAATGTGGCTAAATAAAAAGGCAAGGGAAGAAATTCAAAGTAAGAAGCGTGCATTTAAATTGTTTAAGTCGGAAGGGTCAGAGGAGTCCTTTTGTAGGTACAAGGAATGTAATAAAACATGCAAAATGGAAATTAGATTAGGTAAATTAGAAAATGAAAGGCACGTTGCAAAAGAAAGTAAGACAAACCACAATAAATTTTTTAAGTATATAGATGGCAAAAGGATTAAAAAAGATAATATAGTACCCCTAATAAGTGAGATGGGTGAATTGATAAATGATACTAAGGAAAAAGCAGAGGTATTAAACACTTTCTTTTCTTCAGTATTTACCAGAGAGGAACAAATGGTAGGAATAATACATAAAAATGGAAATGAAACCATGTCAATAATTAATACTTGGCTGACAGAGGAAGAAGTCCAAAGGCGACTGAAGAATATTAAGATAAATAAAGCTACAGGTCCAGACGGCATACACCCAAGAGTTCTTATGGAGCTAAACTCAGAAATAGCTAGACTGCTATTCTTAATCTTCATAGATTCAATCTCATCAGGCTCAGTACCAAGGGATTGGCGAATAGCAGATATGGTGTCATTGTTTAAAAAGGGGACAAGATCACAACCAGGGAATTATAGACCTGTAAGGCATCAATAGTGGTGAAACTACTGGAAGGTATATTAAGGGATAGTATTCAGGATTACTTGGTGCGCAATAAAATTATTTGTGGGAATCAGCATGGATTTGTGAGGGATAGGTTATGTCAAACTAATCTAATTAGTTTCTATGAGGAAGTTAGTGGGAACTTAGACCAGGTGTCACTCACCGGACTGTGAGTGCCTCTTCTCCCGTTGTTAGGAACCGTGGCCGCCCGCCATCCTGATGGTCTGCGCATGCGCAGCCTCTATGACCTCTTCAGACCTGTTGCTTTTAGTTAATTGGCTGATCAGGCAACACTCCCTATTTAAAGCACCTGTGGTCAATACCTCGTTGCCTGATCTTGGAGTCTCATTCCCTGTGTGTCTCTGAAGGTGTTCCTGTGTTTCCTCGTGTCTTCAGCTCCAGCTGATTCCTCGCTACTGCATTACCGGTTTCCAGACCGCTTCAACTCTCCTGTGTTTCATCGTGTCTTCAGTCCTAGCTGATTCCTGACTACTGCATTGCCGGTTGCCAGACCGCTTCAACTCTCCTGTGTTTCATCGTGTCTACTATTCCTGCTGACCTCCGCAAGAATCATCATTGCTCCTCTCATGTTATGTTCTCTGTCTGTGTGCTTCACAGACACGGATTACCGCTACCACTCTCCTGTGGTCTCTACTCGTGTCTGCGTTCAGCGGCTCAGCTATCCCTGTGTTTCTCTCGTGATAGCCTGCTCAACTGAACCGCGGTATGCTTATCTTTTATTGACTTTACCAGTTTATTGCATATCCGCTTGGACTGTGTTCTGCTCATCTACGGAGTCCTCTATCTCACGAAGTTATAGATGCTATTGACTTTGTCTCATATGTCCTGGATCTCAGTAGTGACTTTGTATCTCCAAGCAGCGCTAGTCATTTGCTATTGTACTATATATACCATTGGAATCAAGTTCCTTGTGCTCTCCGTGTTACCTTTGATGCTCCATTCATCTACCCTAGTGCCTATCCTCACCTATATATGCAGTTGTACAACTTGCTGAACGCAGACCACTGACTCCCTGTTTCCTATTGGCACCAGTTACAAGTTTCCTCACTATAAGCAGTGGTACAACTTGCTATACGCAGACCACTGACTTCCCCGTTACCTACTTGCACCTGGAACCTGCCCCATCATTACAAGCAGTGGTACAACTTGCTGTACGCAGACCACTGACTTCACTACCTTCTATCTATCCCTGGACATTCCTCTCACTATAGCAGTGGTACAACTTGCTGTACGCAGACCACTGACTTTCTTCACGTCCATCAAGATCCTCGTGTTCATATTGTTTAACTCATAACCTGTTGCTGCTAGTCATAGACTTTCCTCTAGCATCCTCTACCCATCTGCTGATTCTCCTGTTCCGCTAGTCACCCTGCTACCAGAAGACCACTGTGTGCATACACTACTCTGGTAAGACTACATCTGGTGATATCCTGGGCAAAGACTCCTAGTGCCCGTGACACCAGGGCAGTACAGTAGATGTGGTCTACTTAGATTTTGCAAAGGACTTTGATACAGTGCCACACGAGAGGTTGGCTTACAAAATAAGGGAAAATAAGGGAACTCATTCTTAAGCTCCTCACTCTTACATACAAGGCCCTCGCCAACGCCACTGCACCCTACATCTCCACACTCCTATCTATTCACGCTCCATCCCGTCCTCTCCGATCTGCCAATGACCGTCGCCTATCTTCCCCCCTCATCACCTCCTCCCACGCGCGTATCCAAGACTTTGCCCGCGCTGCCCCCCTCCACTGGAACAAGCTCCCTCCCTCCATCAGGACTTCCCCTAACCTGTCCAGTTTCAAACGGGCTTTAAAAACCCACCTTTTTCTTAAAGCCTTCCAGTCTCCCACTTAACTACCTACCTTATCCTCTGCCTCTCCCCATTCTTTCCACTTCCCTGCCTCCGTCCCTCTACTCTCCCTCTCTCCCCTGCGTTTCTCCGTCTGTTCACCCCTCCCCTTATATTGTACGCTCCTCTGAGCAGGGCCATCTCTCCTCCTGTTTCCACCACTTCTAACTCTGCTCTCCAGCTACTTTGCCCTCCTCCTCGAGGGCCCTCCTCCCCCCTCTTGGGGTCTCTCTGTCTTCCGCGCCCTCCTTTTGGGCCCCGTCATTTGCGGATACTCCCCCCGCCCTCACTAGCTGTGCATTGAGCTTACTGAGTTACTGTGCTTTATGTTTACTGTACTGTGTTGTCTCACCTTGTATTGTAATTAGTTTTTGTCCCTGTACGGCGCCACGGACACCTTGTGGCGCCCTATAAATAAAAATTAATAATCATAATAATAACTGGGTCTAGGAAACAACATTTGTACTTGGATCAAAAACTGGTTGGAGAATAGGTAACAGAGAGTTATCATAAATGGAACATTTTCTAATTGGTCAAAAGTTTTAAGTGGAGTACCTCTAAGTTTCGTGCTGGGGCCACTCCTTTTTAATGTATTTATTAATGACCTTGGTGATGGTTTAGAGAGTAAAGTTTCTATTTTTGCAGATGACACTAAACTCTGTAAGGCAATAAAATCAGAGCAAGATGTAGCTTCTCTACAGAGTGACTTAAATAAACTGGAGGATTGGGCGGCCAAATATAATATGAGGTTTAACATAGATAAATGTAAGGTTATGCATTTAGGGATCAAAAACAAGAACGCAATCTATAAATTAAATGTAATTAATTTAGGAGAATCTGTAATGGAAAAGGATTTGGGAGTACCAGTATACAGTAGACATAGCAATAGTGCTCAATGTCAAGCAGCAGCTGCAAGGGCAAATAAAGTACTGGCATGCATAAAAAGGTGTATAGATGCAAGGGAAGACAGTGTAATTTTGCCACTGTATAAATTGTTGGTAAGACCTCATCTTGAATATGCAGAACAGTTCTGGACACCACTCTATAAAAAGATAATTTGGAACTAGAAAGGGTTTAGGGAAGGGTAACAAAATTGATAAAGGGTATGGAGTCATTAAGTTATGAGGAAAGGTTATCCAGTTTAGGCATGTTTACTTTAGAAAAGAGGCGTCTAAGAGGAGATATGGTTACTATGTACAAATTAGGGATGAGCGCGCTCGGATTTCTGAAATCCGAGCCCACCCGAACGTTGCGGATCCGAGTCGGATCCGAGACAGATCCGGGTATTGGCGCCAAATTCAAAAGTGAAACTGAGGCTCTGACTCATAATCCCGTTGTCGGATCTCGCGATACTCGGATCCTATAAATTCCCCGCTAGTCGCCGCCATCTTCACTCGGGCATTGATCAGGGTAGAGGGAGGGTGTGTTAGGTGGTCCTCTGTGCTGTTTAGTTCTGTGCTGTTTAGTTCTGTGCTGTTTAGTGCTGTGCTTTGCTGTGCTGTGCTGTGCTGTTTAGTGCTGTGCTGTTTAGTGCTGTGCTGTGCTGTGCTGTGCTGTGCTGTGCTGTGCTGTGCTGTGCTGTGCTGTGCTGTGCTGTGCTGTGCTGTGTTCTGCAGTATCAGTCCAGTGGTGCTGTGTGCTGTGCTCTGTCCTTCTGAGGTCAGTGGTGCTGCTGGGTCCTGTGCTGTGTCCTGTTCAGTCCAGTGGTGCTGTGTCCTGTGCTCTGTGCTTCTAAGGGCATAGTTATTTCCCCAATATTCCCCTGTGTTTAAAAAAATAAAAAAAAGTTTTTTTTATAAAATACCAAAAACTACTTTAATATTTTTTAATTACCACAAAATTTTCACAACCAATCCTGCAGTATAAGCCCATTGGTACTGCAATATTACCAAGTTCACACATTCAGCAGTAAAAGTCCAGTGGTACTGCAATATTACAAAGTTTACACATTCTGCAGTATCAGTCCAGTGGTGCTGTGTCCTGTGCTCTGTCCTGCTGAGTTCCGTAGTGCTGCTGGGTCCTGTGCCGTGTCCTGTTCAGTCCAGTGGTGCTGTGTCCTGTGCTCTGTGCTTCTAAGGGCATAGTTATTTCCCCATTATTCCCAAGTTTGTAAAAAATAAAAAAAAAGTAAAAAAAAATAAAAAATTTAAAAAAAAAAAAATATATAATAATTATAACCAAATTTGCAAAACCAATCCAGCATTATAAGTCCATTGGTACTGCAATATTACCAAGTTCACACATTCAGCAGTAAAAGTCCAGTGGTACTGCAATATTACAAAGTTTACACATTCTGCAGTATCAGTCCAGTGGTGCTGTGTCCTGTGCTCTGTCCTGCTGAGTTCCGTAGTGCTGCTGGGTCCTGTGCCGTGTCCTGTTCAGTCCAGTGGTGCTGTGTCCTGTGCTCTGTGCTTCTAAGGGCATAGTTATTTCCCCATTATTCCCAAGTTTGTAAAAAATAAAAAAAAAGTAAAAAAAAAAAAAAAATTAAAAAAAAAAAAATATATATAATAATTATAACCAAATTTGCAAAACCAATCCAGCATTATAAGTCCATTGGTACTGCAATATTACCAAGTTCACACATTCTGCAGTATCTTGTGCTACATATAATGGAGACCAAAAATTTGGAGGATAAAGTAGGGAAAGATTAAGACCCACTTCCTCCTAATGCTGAAGCTGCTGCCACTAGTCATGACATAGACGATGAAATGCCATCAACGTCGTCTTCCAAGCCCGATGCCCAATCTCGTAGTACCGGGCATGTAAAATCCAAAAAGCCCAAGTTAAGAAAAAGTAGCAAAAAGAGAAACTTAAAATCATCTGAGGAGAAACGTAAAGTTGCCAATATGCCATTTACGACACGGAGTGGCAAGGAACGGCTTAGGCCCTGGCCCGTGTTCATGACTAGTGGTTCAGCTTCACCCACGGATCTTAGCCCTCCTCCTCCTCCCCCCCCTACAAAAAATTGAAGAGAGTTATGCTGTCAGCAACAAAACAGCAAACAACTCTGCCTTCTAAAGAGAAATTATCACAAATCCCCAAGGCGAGTCCAAGGGTGTTGGTGGTTGTCAAGCCTGACCTTCCCATCACTGTACGGGAAGAGGTGGCTCGGGAGGAGGCTATTGATGATGTAGCTGGCGCTGTGGAGGAACTTGATGATGAGGATGGTGATGTGGTTATTGTAAATGAGGCACCAGGGGGGGAAACAGCTGATGTCCATGGGATGAAAAAGCCCATCGTCATGCCTGGTCAGAAGACCAAAAAATGCACCTCTTCGGTCTGGAGTTATTTTTATCCAAATCCAGACAACCAATGTATGGCAATATGTAGCTTATGTAAAGCTCAAATAAGCAGGGGTAAGGATCTTGCCCACCTAGGAACATCCTCCCTTATACGTCACCTGAATAACCTTCATAGTTCAGTGGTTAGTTCAGGAACTGGGGCTAGGACCCTCATTGGTACAGGGACACCTAAATCCCGTGGTCCAGTTGGATACACACCAGCAACACCCTCCTCGTCAACTTCCTCCACAATCTCCATCAGATTCAGTCCTGCAGCCCAAGTCACCAGCCAGACTGAGTCCTCCTCAATACGGGATTCATCCGAGGAATCCTGCAGCGGTACGCCTACTACTGCCACTGCTGCTGTTGCTGCTGTTAGTCGGTCATCTTCCCAGAGGGGAAGTCGTAAGACCGCTAAGTCTTTCACCAAACAATTGACCGTCCAACAGTCGTTTGCCATGACCACCAAATACGATAGTAGTCACCCTATTGCAAAGCGTATAACTGCGGCTGTAACTGCAATGTTGGTGTTAGACGTGCGCCCGGTGTCCGCCATCAGTGGAGTGGGATTTAGAGGGTTGATGGAGGTATTGTGTCCCCGGTACCAAATCCCCTCGAGATTCCACTTCACTAGGCAGGCGATACCAAAAATGTACAGAGAAGTACGATCAAGTGTCCTCAGTGCTCTTAAAAATGCGGTTGTACCCACTGTCCACTTAACCACGGACATGTGGACAAGTGGTTCTGGGCAAACGAAGGACTATATGACTGTGACAGCCCACTGGGTAGATGCATCCCCTTCCGCAGCAACAGCAACAGCTGCATCAGTAGCAGCATCTACAAAATGGCTGCTCATGCAAAGGCAGGCAACATTGTGCATTACAGGCTTTAATAAGAGGCACAACGCTGCCAACATATTAGAGAAAATGAGGGAAATTATCTCCCAGTGGCTTACCCCACTTAGACTCTCATGGGGATTTGTGGTGTCAGACAATGCCAGTAACATTGTGCGGGCATTAAATATGGGCAATTTCCAGCACGTCCCATGTTTTGCCCACACCATTAATTTGGTGGTGCAGCATTACCTCAAGAGTGACAGGGGTGTGCAGGAGATGCTTGCGGTGGCCCGCAAAATTGCTGGACACTTTCGGCATTCAGCCAGTGCCTACCGCAGACTAGAGGCACATCAAAAAAGCTTGAACCTGCCCTGCCATCACCTCAAACAAGAGGTTGTGACGCGCTGGAACTCCACCCTCTATATGCTGCAGAGGATGGAGGAGCAGCAAAAGGCCATTCAGGCCTACACAGCCACCTACGACATAGGCAAAGGAGTGGGGATGCGCCTGAGTCAAGCGCAGTGGAGACTGATTTCCGTGTTGTGCAAGGTTCTGCAGCCATTTGAACTTGCCACACGAGAAGTCAGTTCCGACACTGCCAGCTTGAGTCAGGTCATTCCCCTGATCAGGCTGTTGCAGAAGCAGCTGGAGAAAGTGAGGGAGGAGCTGGTAAGCCATTGCGATTACAGCAAGCATGTAGCTCTTGTGGATGTAGCCCTTCGTACGCTTTGCCAGGATCCGCGGGTGGTCACTCTTTTAAAGTCAGAGGAATACATTCTGGCCACCGTGCTCGATCCTCGGTTTAAAGCGTATGTTGTGTCTCTGTTTCCGGCGGACACAAATCTACAGCGGTGCAAAGACCTGCTGGTCAGGAGATTGTCCTCTGAAGAGGACCGTGACATGCCAACAGCTCCACCCTCATTTTCTTCCACATCTATGGCTGCGAGGAAAAAGCTCAGTTTTCCCAAAAGAGGCACTGGCGGGGATGCTGATAACATCTGGTCCGGACTGAAGGACCTGCCAACCATTGCAGACATGTCTACTCTCGCTGCATTGGATGCTGTCACAATAGAAAAAATTGTGGATGATTACTTTGCTGACACCATCCAAGTAGACATGTCAGACAGTCCATATTGTTACTGGCAGGAAAAAAAGGCAGTTTGGAAGCCCCTGTACAAACTGGCTCTATTTTACCTGAGTTGTCCCCCCTCCAGTGTGTACTCGGAAAGAGTTTTTAGTGCAGCGGGGAACCTGGTCAGTGAGCGGCGAAGGAGGTTGCTTCCTCACAACGTTGAAAAAATGATGTTTATAAAAATGAATAATCAATTCCTCAATGAAGTACAGCACTGCCCTCCAGATACTACAGAGGGACCTGTGGTTGTGGAGTCCAGCGGGGACGAATTGATAATGTGTGATGAGGAGGAAGTACACACTGTAGGGGGAGAGGAATCAGAGGTTGAGGATGAGGACGACATCTTGCCTCAGTAGAGCCTGTTTAGTCTGTACAGGGAGAGATGAATAGCTTTTTTGGTGTGGGGGCCCAAACAAACCAATCATTTCAGTCAAAGTTGTTTGGTAGGCCCTGTCGCTGAAATGATTGGTTTGTTAAAGTGTGCATGTCCTATTTCAACAGCAGACCTCTCAACTGCAGCTCATCCCTCCTCTGCGGGGATAATGTCTCCTGTGCTCTGACACGTCACTCTGTGTACTCTCAGCCTCAGGATCTGACACTACAGCTACCATGCCTCTTGTAGCAGCCCTCACTCCAGGGCCTCTTCCATGTGCAGTGTCCCCCTCTCTCTTGGGTTCACTATAGTGGCATGGAGTTCTCCCCCCTCATCCAGGGCACACATTCCTTGCCCTGGCTCAGTCACCACGCTCAGACTTCCAGGCAATGCTGGGGGAGCCTGGGAGCTTCCACCCCAGGTCCCCAGCTACAACTCTCCTCTCCTGTGTCTTCTCTCTCTTTCTGACACTTTAAAGATCGTGCCTTTAAATGAAAAAGTCAGTCTTCATTGCACGACTATGTGCAAGTGCAACAGGGACATTTTTTTGGGTTTACAAAGTCAAACAATAACACTACGACCCTGTCTGTCTGGGGTCTGTCAATGACGAATTGTCTGGAGCATGTTTTGAGGAGGTATTGTGGCCCCGGTATCAAATTGGGTACCGGGGCCACCCCACTATGCAGTCCAGATACTTGTTTGGTGGAATTCCGACACGTGGAGGGTTTTTTAATTATATTGTGGCCTCGGTACCAAATTGTGTACCGGGCCCACCACACTACGCAGTCAAGATACTTGTTTGGTGGAATTCAGACCAGTTGAGGGTTTTATTATTATATTGTGTGGACCACTCTATCTATACCACACTACAACTCTATACCACTCTATTTCCTACTTTAATTCTATTTAATTCTATTTCCTACTTTAATTCTATTACTAATTAATTAACATAAAGAGGAACAAAAATAACCAATTTTACCAAAAGTATAATATGACTTAGACTTACAAACACTACACTTGAAAGATCGTGCCTTTAAATGAAAAAGTAAGTCTTCATTGCACGACTATGTGCAACAGGGACAGTTTTTTTCTTTACAAAGTCAACTAATAACACTTGGACCCTGTCTGTCTTTAACATACTTAATGGGATCTCAATGATGAATTGTCTGTAGCATGTTTGGAGGAGGTATTGTGGCCCCGGTATCAAGTTGGGTACCGGGGCCACCCCACTACGCAGTCCAGATACTTGTTTGGTGGAATTCTGACACGTGGAGGGTGTATTTATTTTATTGTGGCCCCGGTATCAAGTTGGGTACCGGGGCCACCCCACTACGCAGTCCAGATACTTGTTTGGTGGAATTCTGACACGTGGAGGGTTTTTTAATTATATTGTGGCCTCGGTACCAAATTGTGTACCGGGGCCACCACACTACGCAGTCAAGATAGATAGATGCGTATTACGTATCATAGATAAAGTACATTCAGTGGTGTGGGGCAAATTGAAAAATATTCAAAATGCACTGACATTATCAAAAACAAGAGGTTGTCACACGCTAAAACTCCAACATGTATATGATGGAGAGGATGGAGGAGCAGCCGTATGTGTAGTGTAATGCAGACCTGTTGAAGGTTTTTTATATATTTTATTGTGGTGCCCAGTGCCCACTCCTCTACGCAGTCCAGGTACATTTATTGGTGCGATTCATAAAAGTTCAGGGTTTTTAAGATATTGTGGTGACCCACTCCTCTACGCAGTCCAGGTACATTTATTGGTGCGATTCATAAAAGTTCAGGGTTTTTAAGATATTGTGGTGACCCACTCCTCTACGCAGTCCAGGTACATTTATTGGTGCGATTCATAAAAGTTCAGGGTTTTTAATATATTGTGGTGACCCACTCCTCTACGCAGTCCAGTTACATTTATTGGTGCGAATCAAACAAGTTGATGGTTTTCTTATTATATATATTGTGGTGACCCACTCCTCTACGCAGTCCAGGTACATTTATTGGTGCGATTCATAAAAGTTCAGGGTTTTTAAGATATTGTGGTGACCCACTCCTCTACGCAGTCCAGGTACATTTATTGGTGCGAATCAAACAAGTTGATGGTTTTCTTATTATATATATTGTGGTGACCCACTCCTCTACGCAGTCCAGGTACATTTATTGGTGCGATTCTTAAAAGTTCAGGGTTTTTAAGATATTGTGGTGACCCACTCCTCTACGCAGTCCAGGTACATTTATTGGTGCGATTCATAAAAGTTCAGGGTTTTTAATATATTGTGGTGACCCACTCCTCTACGCAGTCCAGGTACATTTATTGGTGCGATTCATAAAAGTTCAGGGTTTTTAATATATTGTGGTGACCCACTCCTCTACGCAGTCCAGGTACATTTATTGGTGCGAATCAAACAAGTTGATGGTTTTCTTATTATATATATTGTGGTGACCCACTCCTCTACGCAGTCCAGGTACATTTATTGGTGCGATTCATAAAAGTTCAGGGTTTTTAATATATTGTGGTGACCCACTCCTCTACGCAGTCCAGGTACATTTATTGGTGCGAATCAAACAAGTTGATGGTTTTCTTATTATATATATTGTGGTGACCCACTCCTCTACGCAGTCCAGGTACATTTATTGGTGCGATTCATAAAAGTTCAGGGTTTTTAAGATATTGTGGTGACCCACTCCTCTACGCAGTCCAGAAAGATACCTTTTTGCAACGTTTTGGACTAATAACTATATTGTGAGGTGTTCAGAATACACTGTAAATTAGTGGAAATGCTTGTTATTGAATGTTATTGAGGTTAATAATAGCCTAGGAGTGAAAATAAGCCCAAAAACTTGATTTTTAAACTTTTTATGTTTTTTTTCAAAAAAAATCCGAATCCAAAACCTTAAATCCGAACCGAGACCTTTCGTCAAGTGTTTTGCGAGACAAATCCGAACCTCAAAAATAACGAAAATCCGGATCCAAAACACAAAACACGAGACCTCAAAAGTCGCCGGTGCACATCCCTAGTACAAATACATTTAGGGTTAATACAGAGAACTTTCATGGAAACTTTTTACCCCAAGGACTATACACAGGACACGCAGTCAGCCCCTAAGGTTAGAGGAGAGGAAATTTCACAACCAGCAAAGGAAGGGGTTTTACAGTAAGGGCTGTCAAGATATCGAATTCACTGCCGGGGAAGATTGTGATGGCAGATTCAATAGATATGTTTAAGAAAGGGTTAGACAAATTTCTTGCGGAAAAGTGTATCCAGGGATACGACCGTTAATTAAAATGAAGGATAGTAGTGGATATAGGATAAAAATAGGACTACAATATTGGGTCTGGGGGGATTTTCACAATTGAAACAGATTGGCGGTTGCTTACTCTGGATCAATTTCAAATATAAGTGAGAGATCGCAGGAGATCCAAAATAGGTTGAACATGATGGACTGGTGTCTTTTGTCAACCTCATCAACTATGTTACTATGTTAATGACTAGAGAAGTGTGATGTGTGTCCAGGGAGAGAAACTCTTATTTCACAGTTACAGTGACACAGAACCTCCTTTTCAACTGTAACCAACTGTCACCTCAGAGACAAATCTTCTCCATCTTGTGGTTCGCCTCCATATCGTCTAGTAACATTCATTTCCACAAACACAACTGATTGTTCTTATAGAAAGGAAAATAGTAATTGTTCTATCAAATAAACTGTATGCAGAACTGTAAAAACGTATTTAAATCCACTGTTTAATTTCCATACACTGTTTTCGAGACACTAAAAGACAGTGAATATTGAGTTCAAACTTCTATTAAATGTGCTTTCATTAATTTATTATTCCAAGCAAGGATTAAATGATTAAAGAAGCACATAGGAAACACCTGTAAACCTACTTCTACAGAAATATAAAAGAGACTTTACAACACAAGCCACTGTAGTACTGATTGTGTTAAATAAAGCTAATAATGCATAGCAACTTCTGCAACTACAAAAGATTTGTTTTGCATATATTTGGAACCGGAAAAAGTGACCTTAAAGACTATAGGTGCGATGTGTTTGCTTTTATATTGCACAGGTCTGCTCCATTTTTATTGTATGAATATATTTTCTTTTTAAGAAGAGCACATCATATATCCAAGTGGCATTGAGTTATATTAAGAGTAAATTGAATGTGAATAGCATTGTTTTATAAATTAGGGGTGTGCACCGGCCACTTTTTGTGTTTTGGGTTCTGATTAGCTTCAGGTTTTGGGTTCTGATTGGTTTTGCCAAAACACCCCACTCAAGGTTTTGGTTTTGATCTAGGGTTTTAGGTTCTGATTTTTTTTTTTTTTTAAAAAGTGCTAAAATCCATATTTATTTTTTTTTTCACTCCTACACTATTATTAACCTCAATACCATTCATTTCCACTCATTTCCAGTCTATTCTGAACACCTCACAATATTGTTTTTAGGCCAAAAGGTTTTGTTTTTTTGCTAATTTTAGTGAACTTTGGCTTTTGGGATTTTACATGCCCTCTACTAGGAGATTGGGCATCAGCCTTGGCAGACGACGTTGATGGCATTTCATCATCTATGTCATGATTAGTGGCAGCAGCTTCAGCATTAGGAGGAAGTGGTTCTTGATCTTTCCCTACTTTATCCTCCAAATTTTTGTACTCCATTATATGCAGCGCAAGAGAGCGTACCCCTAAACCACACACACCCGGCAAAGGCTTTAAAATTTAAATGCGGCACAGGACAGTACCACTGGACTGGAGTTATACAGCAGTACAAATTCCTTTATACTGCAGGAACAGTGAACGTAGTTAAATATTGCAGTACTAATATTTCTGGACTGCAGGAACAGTGAACGTATTTAGATATTGCAGTAGAAATTCCTTTTTACTGCAGGAACAGTGAACATAATTAGATATTGCAGTAGAATTTTTTTTATACTTTTTTTTTATAACAATGGACTTAGCAGGACAGAGCACAGGACACAGCACCACTAAAAATTCTCATCCATGGTAGAGACATCCTGAGAGATACATGGGATAACCCAAGCAAACATATCAAGGGAAAAATAAAGGAAGATTAAATTTGTGCCAATTATTTGTCTACATGTTCTACATCTAATGCCCATAAGAGAAAATACATTTACTCCAATATGCAAGTAAATAATAGCCTCCAGTCATGAAGGTGTTAAGTGTTTTATATATGGTAGAAATATCAACCCCTTTTATCAGGATCAAACTCCAGCAACTCCTGTTGCACGCTTTGTTTTTAGCTTGTGTAGCCTCATTCAGTGATAATACTGTTTTTCGCAATTCTACAACATCAATAGGCCGCCTTTCCTTATCTCCAAAACTGATTAAGTCTAAAAACCCAACCTCCCGCTTCCCTGATCAATGCCCGACTGAAGATGGTGGCGGCAAGCAGAGAATTTATAGAATCCGAGTATCGGGAGATCCGATGGCGGGATTTGGAGTCAGAGCCTTGTTTTCACTGTTTCTCCCCGCCGGAAATACCCAAACAGTGCTCGGATCGCCCTCGGATCCACACTGTTCGGGTGGGCTCGGATTGCGATAATCCGAGCCCGCTCATCGTTATTATAAATAGAACATTGTATTTATATGGTATATGTTGATAATCATGATGTTGATGATTAACACATAATGAATCTGATGTTACTTAATTTGATTGTGTCCTACTTGTTTTGGGGACCCAAGGGCTCTCTGTCCCACTGCTGTGTCGTGATCTAAAGAAGAGCATTCAGAGACCAGGAACGATTATCTCAACACCCGCCTCTAGGGGTATTACATGTAGGAAAGCTTCATACTGTTTGTGGCCGGCTTTAGCCCTGCATGACCTAGTTGGATTTTATCTACACTCAACATTCTCTGATTCCAAGCACCTATAACCAAGACGATGCAAGATTTTTTTTTATATTGGCATAAATCATTTTATTGGCATTATAGTATGTCAATACATGCCATAATTTTGTTCACATTTCCTGTGCTAGAAAAATTCAAAATATTGAAAGAAAAAGACACTGCTGAAAACGATTCCTCTTCAAATAAATAATCGTTAATGTTGTCACACCAAATTTATATTAGAAATGTTCACTGACCCCCGTGTTCTTGTTTTGTTTTTGGTTTTGAATCTGGATTAACTTTGTGTTTTGGTTTTGAATCCCGTTTTTTTTCTAAAATTCCGATTAGTTTTTTTTGCTAAAATCACATATTTTTTTCCTTTTTTTTCCCCCCTACATTATTATTAACCTCAATAACACTAATTTGCAGTCAATTTTGTCCACCTCACAGGTCACAATATTATTTTCATACACTGTCAAACAAAGACTGCAGCGACCTGGGTGACCTGGGCTAAGCGACAGAGCAATGACACAAACACACGTTCATAGCACATCTAGGTAACATTACCAGACAGCAGTGGCAGAAAGGAAAAGTGGTGCAAGATGGAATTGTCCTTGGATCATGAAATCAGTTATGGTTCATTTGATCGCTCCAGCCATTACTTGGATAACTGTGGTAGTTCTACAGCTAATACATGGCGACGAGCGCTGAACACCCCTGGAATGTGTGGTTTTATCCGGCCCAGACCAATACAGGATGCCAGACAATGCACTAAAAAGAGCCATTGTTATTCACAGCAAAAAGCAAATTTATCACTGACCTTCGAATCAGCCCCAATTCCACAAAAAATATAATATAGTTAGTCACCTTTGACGTAAAGTGCAGAGTACAAACACTTTGTGGAATACGGATGAACAGCAGCAACGTGGAAGGTAATACATATACACGTCTATTTAGACATCCATGCTTACATTACTGTGGCTTTACAAACGCTACAAATGGCTAGATAACTGTTGTCAGGATATGGGTAAAAATAATTCCATACATAAGAAGTGGATTTTTTGGTCTTATGCCCAGGCATGACAATGGCCTTCTTCTTATCACGTGCAAGAACTGCTTACACTGGTGCGGGACTTACACAAACAACATCATCCTCATCAACATCCTCATTAGCGCCCTCGTCAGCTACACAAATATCCCCCTCATCCTGTTGCAATTCCAAAGTGGCATCCTCAATTTGTGTATCACGGGCTACAATTGGGCTGTTCATGCATACATCTGCAGAAATGCTGAAAGGAGCCTTCTGTATGGGTACACTATGAGAATGGTCAGGAATACACATAGCACGTGTGGATAGACTCTCCTCAGGGATTTGTGTCATTTCTGAATCTGAACATACATTTTCCTCTAATGCCTTACTGTTTTCTTCCAGTTCGGCTTGTAAACGTAAAAGTATTTGGACACCACTTTTGGAGTCCGAATGACAAGGTTTTGCTTGATCATAACTGACTTTACAAGAAGATGCCTCAGTGACAGTTGCAGAACTAGCGCTCATAGAGAAAGGCGAAGGCCTCATTCTTTCCTTGCCACTGCGTGTGTAGAATGGCATGTTGGCAATTTTATTTTTTCTGCAGATAACTTTGCCTGGATTACAGGTCTTTTTTTCTTGACCAAAGTAAAAGGTGTTTTTTTAAATTTTTGTTTCCCTGACTTAAAAACACTATGCACTTTAACATAGGCTTTAGCAGATGACATAGAGGGATTACTATCATCATGACTGGTTGCAGCAGCTGCTTGGTGCTCCTGGTCTTCTGTGTATTGCTATAAATCCATTTTGATAACACAGTACAATGTGACTGCAGATTAAGAACAACACTGCCAGCACTATTATTTCTATTTCAGCAATGACAATGGAGCTCTCCTATTTGTATGTTATCTATATAACACAGTACAATGTGACTGTAGATTTAGAAGACCAAGCCTGCCAGACCTATTATTTCTATTTCAGCAATGATAATTAGCAATGGAGCTCTCCTGAATGTCACTGGAGACTTTGAAGAACATTGCTACCTCCCCTCTTTATTTTCTACCTATGACGCTTCCCAACTGCACTAGGGACTGCCAAGAACTGTGCTACCCCTTCTGTGTCCCTCTGTGGAATGGCGCTGGATCGCTGCGGTACTTATAGAATCCAAAATTCGCGAGATCTGACGAGGTAACAATGACGTTTTGCCTCGTTTTCAATTCCGAGGGCGCACAAAAGTACCGAGCCGGCTCGGCTCGGTACTCGGATCTGCTCATTTTGGGCGTGTTCGGTTCTCAGGGAACTGAGCCTGAGCATCTCTAATTTATATATAAAAATTAATCTGTTTATGGCAGAATCACATGAATGAAAACAATTTGGAGTTGCATAATTTAAAAAATATCATTTTAATCTCAATAAAAATACACAATAATTGTAATGATAGCAATCAATGGTGTAATAAACCCTTATTAAACTCTCAGCACAGCATCTAGGAGGAAACAGGAGACTTAAACACCTTCAGGGCATGTCATATATTAAAAGCAAACGAATCGTGGAGCAAAAAGTTCATTAGAAACTACTTGAGTCCAAATTCGAAAACTTCAATATAGAAATTGAATAAAAATCCTACTGTCTCGATTGGTCTATAAGGAACTTTAGTTTAGTCTTTAATTCATTACCTTTTAACAACCTTTTAACATACTTTTTGGAATGGCAGTTGAGCAAAGAAAGGTTTTAAGTCATCACCATCCACATGATCGCAGTGAACCCCTTGGTCCGAGAATCCTTTGTAAACACTGCTGTGCTGCACTCAGAGGATAGCTCTTCAGCATGCAGCTAAACACTAGGGGGTATATTTACTAAACTGCAGGTTTGAAAAAAATTGGTGGTACTGAAACTGCACACACTGAAGACATGAGAGGGTTGTTACACTCTAACTCTGCAAAATGACCAATCTGACCTAATGGAAGATGTTCTGCTTCTAAACTTTCAAATTATCTTTCCATTTCAGTAACTTAAGCTGAATAAATGAACTGTTTAAAACACTCTTTTAATCAATTAATTCAGGTAAATACAATGATAAGTAAGAAGCTTGTGAGCACAGAATTTTGTACCATATAGAACAGGTCATGCTGGAGGGTATGCATATGATATTTGCTGGCATGGGGACAAGAATGGGTATATTAGTTCTTACTGTGTATACACTGGTGCTGGGAAACAGTATACTGGCATGAAGACTGTCCTGTTTACTGGCTTGGGTGTATAACTATAAACCTTAACTTATGGAGCTTACACACATATACTTTGAAACAGAATTCTGGTATTTAACTAAAGCTTCCCCTATACTTTGCAATCTGATCATTCAATCCAATAGTTTTCACTGATTTGTTAAAATAGAATGTGGGTGATATAATCGTTTGCTCAAATTAACATTGAACAGATTGTAATGTATGCCCCTTAGTATCGTGGTTTGTCTAGTACAAGCAAATGTCACCAATTGTACTTAAAACAATTGTTACCATATAAACATTACAGTAATTTGTGTTTTAGCAAAACAATAAAAATTGTATTGATTACTAAGCAGTAGTCATAACACATTTAGCATCTTTATTTTAGTTTATTACATAGAGTCTGTGTATGGTTATTAAGCATTATTGTAAGACAAAGGTGTGGCACATTACAACATATACAAATACGTTACACTCAGCTATGGTATTTTAAATAGGAAAACTTCCCCAGAATTCTAAACTAAATAATACTTTTTTCTAGAATTATTGTATATATTTTCAAGATAAATTGCAGATACCAGACATAAGACAAGTATCCAGGATGAGCTGTAAGTAATGCCAAAACTAGTTTGTCTCCATAATTTTCTGGATGGCATAAGGACTGGGTTCCTTGGGTGACCACATCTCATCTTTCTCCTGATCCTTAAACTCTTTGGTCTCCTCCAGAGCAGCAGTTAATTGGGGAGTGAAGATATTATTGGAGTAATTATATGAACTTCTCAGTCTGTGAAAGGAAGACTCTGAAGAACTGTCATCATTGTTGCTGTCCTCCCCAACTTTTCTTATAATCATTTTTATTCCACCCAGCACTGGCTCGTTCTCATTCTGAGGTTCCCAAAGTACTTTCCTCATATCCTGAAGAAACGTTACTTTAGGACTAAAGATACACAGAAGAATAACTAAACCGGCAGATACTCCACAAACAAAATAAAAAGCAACTTTCTCCGGAACATCTGAAAAAAGACACAGCAGATTATTGCAATCAAAGCTTAAGAGGTCCCAACATTGTAATACAAAATTATTTAGATCAGTGCTGTCCAATTATTTCCATAAAGAGGGACATGTTTCTGGTAGTATTTTGTGGTCAAGCACCAAATCATATTAAGCAAATTATGTTATACATCAGAGTATTTAGAGTTTTATAGGAAGCTGGGGGCCATGAAAAAAAACTCCCAATTGGACAGCCCTGACATAGAGGATTGCAATTTACCATATATATGTTAGTGGTCTGGTGAAATCTATCAAAATAGATGGAAGACAGTCTGTTACATGTTGTAGCACTTTAACATAGTTAAATGGATATTTTTATTGTTAGACTGTAAATTATAGCAAATAGAAGTGGTGTTTACTAAATGAATAGGTCAGCCCTATATTAGAGCAAAGTTGCTTTAAGACAGTGAGACCACTGGTTTTATTCGGACCCTCAATATAATATGTTATTTGTTTCAGATAAGTCAAGGTTTCACTATGTCCACATCTGTCTCCACACAGATTCGCAGTCACGCACCATGAACGAGGGCAAAGATTTCCAGACAGCCACCAGACATCATCATACCCACAGAGATCCTGGACAGTGTGGGTCCAGTGTACCAGCCCCCTGGGGTGACAAGGTGGATAGAGCACAGATGAAATGTAATTTATACACACTGATTTACTCATTTAGAGAGACACAAATCACCATGCAATGCTCTTTAAAACTCTTTGGCTGAGGGAGAGTAACACATGCACTCAATTTTTTGACTTAGCAAAGATGGAGGTCACTGAGCTTTTTAAGAGAACACTCATGTTTATCTCTGCTCATGGTTGCCTAGAGAGGCAGTGAGAGGCACATAGTGCTTGGTACATATATGTGCACATGACAACAACATGAATGAAACATAGGGCCTGAGTCATTAAGGAGAGCAAAGCATAAACAAGGAGTAATTTTGCACCTGGGCAAAGCCATGTTGCATTAGGAGGGGAGGTAAATTTAAAATGTGAGGACAGATTGATAGTTGAAATAGGGCATGACCTAGATCAACTTTAAATGTCAAAATAGCAATAAAGCAAGTATTTGTGTGCTAGATGAAAAAGCAGCCAGTATTTATCTTATGTGCAAAATAATAAACTAATGTGCACCCCTTGCATTATTTCTGTATAGTATCCTTTTTGATCAAATACTTGTGCAATTAATGCAAGGTGCAAATAATCAAAATATTAGCGCAATAAATGGTTACTGCCAACAGCGCAAGACAGTGACATGAAAATAAATTCTATCAATTACACAGTCCAAACATGTCATAGTATTCAAAGGTTTTATGTCAAGTTATCAAAAAAGCACTACATGTCCAAAGCTGAGGATTCAGGAGACAGCACTGAAACAACTTTGTCTCTTTCCACCAAAAGATCATTAAGGACACACAGCAGAGATGATCGTAAACCTTCTGGACCTCTCTGCAGCATTTGATACCATGGAATTCTAATAGACTGCCCGAACTATGTGGACTGGATAGCACAGTCCTTAGCTGGTTCAAATCATTTATCACTGGCAGGTTACCGTTAGTTTATTCAGTATACTCATCTGTACTAGCGCCCCTGTCATGAGGCATTCCACAGGACTCTATATTATCTGCCATGCTATTTGCAGAACACATGCTGCAACTGTGTAAAATAATCAGACTTTATAACCTGGACTACTCTTGCTTTGCACATGATACTCAGCTGTACCTGACCTTTGTTCAGAGAACTAAGAACCCAATACCAATCCTAAATGGCTTTCTAGCTGCTCTCCAGGACAGGATGAGTGCCAGTTTGCCAAGATTGAATATTGATAAAATAGAGGTTCTTATAATAGGAGCTCACTGTCAAATAACAAGACTGCAGCTGGGCCAAACAATTAGTTTTGTGTTGTCCTTGATTGTTGCTTGACACTTAAACAATAGGTTTCATCCCTGATCAAATCTTTATTCTTTTATCTGAAGAGCATAACCAGAATCAAACATTTGATTCCCTCAGAAGATGTTCCAACACTCATGCATGCATTTGTATCCTTATGCTTGGACTACTACCATACACTCTACGTTGGTTTCCCAGAAAAAGAAATGCACTGCTTGCAGCTGGTACAAAATGCAGCAGCCAGGCTGTTAAGTAACCAATCTTGTTCCTGCCACATAACACCTGGGGGTAAATGTATGAATGTCCGTTTTTTTCAACTCGCCGGAAATCGGCGAGTTGACAGCTAAAATTTAAAGCGGCACTGGCTTGTAGAGGCATGTTTCCCCTTACAAGCCAGCGCCGCTTTAAATCTTAGCTTTCAACTCGCCGGAAATCGGCGAGTTGAAAAAAACATACTTTCATACATTTACCCCCTGTTCTCTATTCCCTTCACTGGCTGTCTGTAAACTGGCAAATGTGTTTCAAGATTGGCTTATCAACATTCAAAGCCTTACATAACCTGGATGCTGAGTACTGGTTAACTATACTCCCACTCGCTCGAGTTCTGCAGGTGAAGGACTACTAAAAGTACCTAGAATCTAATACTCTTCATTCAGGGCTTGATCTTTTAGCCTACTCTCTGGAACTCGCTGCCTCACACAGTGATTGAGGCCCCAAATTCTAGAAATTTTCAAACACATACCAAAGACTACCTGCTTACTCAAGCTTTCATTAATACCTCTTTATTTTCCAAAACAATCTAATTTCTGCTATTGTCTGATTCTTGGTTTTGACCTGTGCCTGTAACCCAATCAGTCCTGAATGCTGCCTACATTGTCCCATTTGTTTGTGGTCCCAACTAGGTATATTGCTGCATGAATTGACCTTTTAATTGCCTTTGTCCATTTCTATTTTTATTGTACAGTTTATACCGCCTGGCTTTTTTTCTATTTAACTACAAGTGGATGGTGTGAGATACAGACTGACACCAAACTGCCTTTGTCTATTTCTATTTTTATTGTACAATCTATACCAGCTGGCTTTTTTTCTATTTAACTACTAGTGGATGGTGTGAGATACAGACTGACACCAAACTGCCTTTGTCCATTTCTATTTTTATTGTACAATCTATACCAGCTGGCTTTTTTTCTATTTAACTACTAGTGGATGGTGTGAGATACAGACTGACACCAAACTGCCTTTGTCCATTTCTATTTTTATTGTACAGTCTATACCGGCTGGCTTTTTTTCTATTTAACTACAAGTGGAGGGTGTGAGATACAGACTAACATCAAACTGCCTTTGTCCATTTCTATTTTTATTGTACAGTCTATAGCGGCTGGCTTTTTTTCTATTTAACTACAAGTGGAGGGTGTGAGATACAGACAGAAACCAAACTGCCTTTGTCCATTGCTATTTTTATTAGAGATGGGCGGGCTCGGTTCCCCGAGACTTGAATCCATCCGAATTTCGCCTATCCGAGTACCTCTCCCGCCCATTCGGAATCGTAATATAGGCAAATCGTCATCGTGACGTATTCGTATTTCTGAGCTCGGTTGTCGCGAGATTTGAAAAGCATAAATACCAGCCTCCACAGCAATCCATCGCCATTTGACAAAGGGAGAGAGCAGGGTTAGGTCAGAGGCTGTTTTATCGCAGAGGCAGAGCAATAATTGTACACCTTATTCTTTCTATTATTCTTTTATTTGGAATCTATTCAATTCTATTATTAAATCAAATTCTATTTGCAATTGTTAGAGCAGCAAGACAGGAGAATAGAGGAGGCTTATTTTTTATTTTTTTGTACTACAAGTGCTTTAGGGTCTCCCATATTCCCCAGTGTTTAACACTATTTTTTTAGCTGTCAAAAAAAGTCATATTTTTCAGCAGTATCTATATAAGACAATATTTTGCACTACAAGTGATTTGGGGTGTCCAATATTCCCCAGTGTTTGACACAAATTTTTCTGGCTGTCAAAAAAAGTCATATTTGTCAGCAGTATCTATATAAGACAATATTTTGCACTACAAGTGATTTGGGGTGTCCAATATTTCCCTAGTATTTTACACTAATTTTTCTGGCTGTCAAAAAAAAAAGTCATATTTGTCAGCAGTATATATATAAGACAATATTTTGCACTACAAGTGATTTGGGGTGTCCAATATTCCCCAGTGCTTTACACTAATTTTTCTGGCTGTCAAAAAAAAGTCATATTCGTCAGCAGTATCTATATAAGACAATTGTTGGCACTACAAGTGATTTGGGGTGTCCAATATTTCCCTAGTATTTTACACTAATTTTTCTGACTGTCAAAAAAAAAAAGTCATATTTGTCAGCAGTATATATATAAGACAATATTTTGCACTACAAGTGATTTGGGGTGTCCAATATTCCCCAGTGTTTTACACTAATTTTTCTGGCTGTCAAAAAAAAAAAGTCATATTTGTCAGCAGTATCTATATAAGACAATTTTTGGCACTACAAGTGCTTTGGGCTCATTAAAATGGATTCAAAGCAGTCCACATATGAGCAGAATCAGCAACCAAGTTCTGTCACCAGTCCTAATGATAGTGTTCCGAGTACATCTTCTGGGAAATGCTATGTAAAAGTACATAGTCTTTTTAAATCAGGGAAAAAAAAATCACACACCAAAATTTTTTTTACCGTGTTGAAGCGAAAAAGAAGTGTAACTGAGGAAAAGTTAAGTGCCGATATTTTTTTTTTTGCCAACATGCCATTCTACACACGCAGTGGCAAAGAAAGAATGAGGCCTTCGCCTTTCTCTATTAGTGACAGATCCAAAAATGTTACTGAGCCTTCTTCTTGTACTGTCACTCGTGACCAAGCAAGACCAAGTAATTTGGAGTCTAAAAGTGGTGCACAACTACTGTTACGCGTGAAAGCCGAGCTGCAAGAAAACAGTAAGGCATTAGAGGATAATGTATGCTCTGAATCATAAATGACACCAATCCCTGTGGAGAGTCCATCCACCAGTGGTATGTCTAATCGTGAGCATTCTGTTAGTGACAGTGTACCCATAAAGAAGGGTCCTTTCAGCAGTTCTGCTGATGTGTGCCTTAACAGCCCGAGTGTAGCCGGTGATACACCAATTGAGGATGCCATTTTGGAATTAGAAGAGGATGAGGGGGAGATTTGTGTAGGCGACGAGGGCACTAATGATGATGTTGATGATTATGATGCAGACAGATACCAAATTGCCTTTCTCAATTTCTATTTATATTCTAGACTCTATAACGGCTGAATAGTTTTCTATTTTACTCCTACTGTTTTTTTCTATTCAACTACAAGTGGAGGGGGGGCTAGAGAGACAGAAACCAATTTGCCTTTGTCCATTTCTTCATATATTTAACAATAAATGTAGGGTGTAATATACACCCAAAGACGATGGCTGCATTGCCAATAGGCTAAGATGAAGATGAAGACAATCAGGTTTGTGTGCAGAATTAAGGATGGCCTACCAGGGATTAAACTGTTTTCTTCCTAATTTATTAGCTTTAGAATTACCTTACTTATCTAAGAAACAGATGGAGCACTAAATTTGGTTATTTTATGCCCAAAAGCATTGATTTTTAAACAAAATTGCAAAACCAAACAAAACCAAAACACACAAGGGCGGTTTGGCAAAACCAAAACACAACGGTAATCCAGATCCAAAACCAAAATCAAAACACGGGGGTCAGTGACCATCTCTAAGTATATCATAACTACAACTATATAATAATCCATACTAATAATACGGTATAATAGTGAAAGTTGCGGATCATAGAAAATCATATCTATCTAGTTGGTCTTTATTGCTTTCAATTAAGATGCATCTGCTTTTGGGTATGTACTGAACTATAAAAACTTTCTTTGTAAGTTTCTAGCTGCCCCTTCTGAGAAAGTCATCCTCTGATATGCGGCAAGGGCGTGGCTTAGAGCAAGTAGCCAACATTATTGGATGTATGCAGCGCCTAACCTTACAGGTTTGTAGCGCAGTGGCGAGGCGGGTGGCTTACCATACATTATAAAATGTGTGCAACTGAGAATTCTGCATCTTTATGTACAAGTAGAAATATCAGCTTCTTTGCTGGTTATAGCAGTGTGCTCTGGATTTTTTTCCTGAATTTGTTCCTGTCTGGATACCCCCACCCTTTCAAGCACCAGCTATGAACCTATAAATTGGTTGAGCAATTTCCACTTCTGTTTTATTAGGTCTGTAAGTCGAAAAAGGACAACTATAGTGTACAGCCATAAGGCTGAGATATGCCTACATATTTCTTATATCTGCATCCTGTGCATTTTTTTATTTAGTCAAATAGAGCAGTGGTAATCGTAAAAACAATTACCAGAACCCCGACAATGACGATACCTGCAAAGAAACACAGATTTTTTTTTTAAAAAACTACATCAATATAAACATACTTATCTACAAAGCGACGCTGCAGATTCCCGATGGGTGGATGATGCTGACCGCAACTAATTCCAACGACAGAGCTCTCCGGCACTTGACTTCTGCGTCACTCAACAGTATGATCTTGGTAACTGTTCATTTAAAGCAGGACCCCGCAGGTTAAGTCACTTAACATTTAACCTAGGTCGCACTGTTGAGTGACGCGGAAGTCAAGTGCCGGAGAGGTCTGTCATCTTACCTCTCTGTCTGTCTGTATTACCCAGTATTGTTTTTATTAATGTTTGTGCCCAATTGTAAAGTGCTCAGAATTTGCTGGTGCTATATAAATAAATGATAATGATGATGATGGAAGTGGGCAGACTGTAGGCCACTTTTTCTGTCCCAACCCACAGCTCTCCATCTCTGAAGTTTATCATGTTCCCATCCCCCATTCAGCATCAGATCAATATTTGTGGGGGCTCTAAGGGAAGTAACAAGTGGGGAACTTTGCCAATCAAACTTCTTTGTCTGAGGTGTTTGGCTGACCAGTACATGCATGGCACTTGTACCCCAATCCAGATATCCCATCTCTAGATATGGATGCAAGTTGTGTATATGCATAGTGTGACTGTAAAATGGTGCCATTTCTGGAGTATGCTAGTGCTTACTGTGAGTCCAATGGTGAGGTATATATGCTAATAACCATTTAATAACCAATTTCATTAATTACCACTCACAAACACTGGTTTCCAGTTTAAACCCAACTTTAATCAATTTCCGCTCAATCTACTCTGATACGCACAGTACAATAAAGGACTTATGATAATTAATATTATTAATCTTTATTTATCTGGCGCCACAGGAGGTCCATAGCGCCGTACAGAGGGAAAACAACAAGACATAACATGGTATAACCGTACAATACAGCAAATAAATAACACTACAACTCTCAACACAACTACTGGGGTGCAGATGGTATATTTACCCCAGGCCAAATCCTGTGCCCATTAGCATGGGTGCAGCTAACAAGTTTAGAGCCACTGAAAGAGGTGCAAAGACAATGGAGGAGTGGGGTCAATGGGCAGAAAGCAAAAGGAGGAGAAGCACAGTGTAGCTGGTGAGCAAAGATTATAGGTAATGAGAACAGGAGGAAATATGGTCCTGCTTACAATCTAAAGGGAAAGAGGCAGACAAATAGTTGACACATGGGTGTATTATTATTAGAGATGCTCACTGACCCCCATGTTTTGGTTTTGGTTTTGGATCTGGATTACCGTCGTGTTTTGGTTTTGGTTTTTCCAAACCGTCATTGCGTGTTTTGGTTTTGGTTTCGTTTGGTTTTGTTTTGCTATTTTGTTTAAAAATCAATGTTTTTGGGCCTAAAATAACCAAATTTAGTGCTCCACCTGTTTCTTGGATAAGTAATTTAGTTGTATAGCTAATAAATTATCAAAAAAACTGTTTAATTCCTGGTAGGCCTTCATTAATTCTACACACAAACCAGATTGTCTTCCTCTTCGTCTATGAATATTGGCAATGCAGCCATCGTCTTTGGATGTATATTACACCCTACACTTATACTTAAATATGTAAAGAAATGGACAAAGGCAGTTTGGTTTCTGTCTCTATAGGCCCCCCTCCACTTGTCGAAAATACAAAAAAATTCAGCCGTTATAGACTGTACAATATTAAGAGAAATGGACAAAGCCAGTTTGGGGTCACTCTGTCTATGACACCCTACCCTTAAGGATAAATTGCCCAAACAGCAGCCTTTCAAGACGGTACGTGATATGGAAATGCCACAAGTCCCTTTCCTCTTTGGGGGTAGATTGCACCCTACACTTACATAGAAAGTTTTAAAAAGATGTTATCATCATCATCTTCAGCTTCATCCTCACCCTCATCAGTGTGTACGTCATCATCACAGACTATCAACTCATCGCCGCTTGAATCCGCCATTAGAGAACAGTCAGTGCTTGGATGTCTTGGATGGTGAAGGCCTTCCTCGTGGAAGATGTAGTTCATTTTTATAAACATCATTTTCTCCACATTTTTGGGACGTAATCTTCTACGGCGATCACTGACTAAGTTCCCTGCTGTGCTGAACACTCATTCAGAGTACACACTGGAGGGTGGGCAGCTTAAATATTGCAAATCAAGTTTGTACATGGGTTTCCAAATTGCCTGCTTTTCTTTCCAGTAAGGAAAGGCACTGTCTGACATTTTCATATCAATTACCTCTTGAAAATAATCCTCCACCATCCTTTGCATGTTAATACTCATATTGGATGGAGTTATGGGCAAGGTCATACATTTTTTAGAAAAATCCTTCAAACCAGCCCAGATGTTAAACTGTTCGGGTCTGCCCTCTGCGTCTTCCCTGCTTCTTTTTTGAAAGTTCAATTTTTTACGAGCAGCAGCTGCTTGAGAAACTAAAGGAGGACACGTCGTCAAGCCAAGGCCCAGTTCAGCGGACAACTTGCTGAGCAATAGCTCCTTGCAAAAGTTCACATTTCGTTCATTTTGAAGCAAAAACTCAATGTAGGTCTTAAACCTTGGATCAAGCACAGTGGCCAAAACGTACTGATCCGAGTTCAAGATCTTAATAACTCTAGGATCATTGTGAAGCGAATTAAGTACTTGATCGACAAAGCCAACATACTTTGCGGAATTGCTTGCTTTAATCTCCTTCAGTTTCTCAAGCTGCTTTTCCAATAGTCTAATTAAAGGAATGACTTGGCTTAAACTAGCAGAATCTGCACTCACTTCACACGTCACAACTTCAAATGGTTTCAGCACCTTGCACAGCACTGAAAGGATTCCCCACTGTGCAAGATTGAAATACATGCCCCCTCCTTTTCCAATGTCATGGCTTGTGCAATGCGCTTGGATGGCTTTGCGCTGTTCCTCCATCCTCTGCAGCATGTACAGGGTGGAAATCCACCTAGTTACCACCCCTTGCTTAAGTTGGTGGCAGGGCAAGTTAAACTGCTCTTGGAGCTGCTGCAATCTCCTACATGCTGTGGCCGAATGCCTGAAATGGCCTGAAATCTTACGGGCCACTGGAAGCATCTCCTGCACCTCACGGTTATTTCGTAGGGAGATCTGCACCACCAAGTTGATGGTGTGAGCAAAACAGGGAATGTGTTGGAAATCACCCAGCTGTAATGCTCGCACTATATTGTTGGCGTTATCAGGAATGACATACCCTGGGGAGAGTCCAAGTGGTATAAGCCAAGTATCAATCACATCTCTTAGTTTGCGTAACAAATTGTCAGCTGTATGCCTGTTAGTGAAGCCGGTGATACAAAGAGTGGCCTGTCTGTGACAAATGTTACGTAGTGGTGTACATGCTGCTGCTGTTCCTGCTGGTGAAGGTGAATGACCAACCCAGTGGGCTGTCACAGTCATATAGTCTTTGGTTTGCCCCTTCCACTTGTCCACATATCTGTGGTTAAGTGGACAGTGGGCAGAATGGCATTTTTCAGCGCAATCTCTACATTTGTACACACTTTTTGGTAGAGTTGTGGAATTGCATTATGGGAAAAATGGTGTCGCGATGGAATTCTGTAACGTGGACAGTAGCAGCAGTGGGACTAACGCTTTCTTCAGAGGAATCAATAATAGTGCAGGAGTCATCCAGCCTTAATAAGTGGGATGCAGAGCTAACTCCGAGTGCTACTGAGGATATTGATGAGGATGGTGTGGTGGGTGTATTTTGTAGTCGTTGGGATGTCGGTGAGCGGAGGGTCCTAGCTGATGATGGAGTGCTTGTAATTTTTTTGGAAGAACTTTCAGCTTTTCCCAACAATTTGCCATGAACTCTCGTCAAATGGCATAACATAGACGAGGTTCCAAGATGGTTAAGGTCCCTCCCTCGACTGACTGTGACTTGACATACACTACAAATGGCTATACAGTTGTTGTCTGGATTGGGGTAGAAATAATTCCACACATAAGAAGTGGATTTTTTTGTTTATGGCCTGGTATGACAATGGCCTGTTATGACAATGGCCTTTTCTTGTCACGTGCCAGAACTGCTGCCACTGGTGCAGGACTTACACAAACAACCTCATCCTCATCAACATCATCATTAGTGCCCTCGTCACCCACACAAATCTCCCCCACATCCTCTTCTATTTCCATAGTGGCATCCTCAATTTGTGTATCACCGGGTACACTTGGGTTGTTCAGGTAAACATCAGCAGAACTGCTGAAAGGGTCCCTCTTTATGGGTACACTAACAGAATGCTCACGATTAGACATCCCACTGTTGGATGGACTCTCCACAGGGATTGGTGTCATTTGTGATTCAGAGCAAACATTATCCACTAATGCTTTACTGTTATCTTGCAGCTCGGCTTTGACGCGTAACAGTAGTTGTGCACCACTTGTAGGCTCGGTAACATTTTTAGATCTGCCACTAATAGAGAAAGGTGAAGGCCTCATTCTCTCTTTGCCACTGCGTGTGTAGAATGGCATGTTGGCAATTTTTTTTTTATCAGCACTTAACTTTCCTCAGTTACACTTCTTTTTCGCTTCACCACGGTAAAAAAAAATTTTGTGTGTGTTTATTTTACTGATTTCAAAAGACTGTGTAGTGTGACATCGCCTTTCCCAGATGACATACTGGGAACATTACCATCAGGACTGGTGACAGAACCTGGTTGCTCATTCTGCTCATATGTGGACTGCTTTGAATCCATTATGAGCCCAAAGCACTTGTAGTGCTACAAATTGTTTTAGATACTGCTGACAAATATGACTTTTGACAGCCAGAAAAATGAATGCAAAAGAATGGGAGACACCCCAAAAGCACTTGGAGTGCTAAATATTATTTTTTTTTAGACTGCTGACAAACAGGACTTTTGACAGCCAGAAAAATTAAAGCAAAATAATGGGGGACACCCCAAAAGCACTTGGGAGTGCTAAATATATTTTTTTGACATTGCTGCCAAATAGGATTTTTGACAGGCAGAAAAATTAATGCAAAAGAATAGGGGACACCCCAAAAGCACTTGGAGTGCCAGAAATTGAACAAAAACCATCCTCTATCCTCCTCGTACTGCTATAACAACTGGTATTAAGATTAGAATGGTATTGAATAGAAACAATAATGTGTCCAATTACTGCTCTGTCCCTGCGCTGATATAGCCTGTGACCTAACCCTGCTATCTCCCTCTGTCAAATGGCGATGGATTGCTGTGGAGGCTGGTATTTATGCTTTTCAAATCTCGCGAGAACCGAGCTCAGAAATACGAATACGTCACAATGACGTTTTGCCTCGATTTCGAATCCGAACGGTTGGGAGAGTACCGAGCAAAGCAAAGCTAACAATATTTATACTTATCTGTGATATCCTAAAACTTGCTGTGATTTTCTGCTGTCACGAAAACCTGTGGATATTTAGTGGAACCCTTGTAACTGCCAGGTGATATTGCTCACTCAGGGGCACGGAGTCTAATGGGTAGGACGCCAGGGACCCCTGTTAGGGGGTGTGAACTTAGCTGCCCCTATCCCGCAGGATGCGGTCCCCTGGGTGAGTGCTGGGCAGAGTGATAGACGGAGCCAGACGCGGAGGAAGGATGACGGCAGAGAAGTAATAGAGGAGTAGAACTATAGCTGACCCGATGATAGTAACTCAGAGCAGTAGCAGGAGAGTCACTGGTACAGCGGCAGTTCAATAAAGGCAATAGAGGTGTGGAACTGTAGCTGATCCGTTGATTGTAACTCAGAGCGGCAGTAGGAGGAATCGTGAGAGGTAGCGTCCACGCTGGAGCAATAGCAGAAGAGTCAGACCGAAGGGAGCCAGGTCCTTACAGAGTGTGAATGAACTGAAAGAACAGGCATTGGACAGGAGGAAGTGGGAGGTTTAAATAGTGCTCCAAAATTCCAGGACCAATGGGAACAGGTAGAAGGTCATAAGAGAAGGGAGTTGGTTTGCACATGCGCAGAGCAAGAGGCCAGATGATGGATGTTATCCAAGGGTGTAATCACGATACCGGGATCACTGCTTACAGGAGGAAAGTAACAACGCCAGTGCCCGTCCGCGGGGCGGCGTGTGACACCTGCTTCTTGGTTTAGACACAGGAAATCTAATTGCAAGTCTTAATTAAACCTTCCTGTGCCTTTAGGTGCTGGTCCCTCAGACATAAAAAGGTCTAATTAACATAACATTAACATGGGTCCTTTCTTCAGACAGCTGCAGAGTACACATTCCCAAACAAAGTCACAAAACCCCAAACAAGCCATTTCCCTATTCCAAGATACACAAAAAACTTCCTCAACAAAGGCTTATTGTATCAGATATACCTCAGAAATAATGCATTTCCTCTAGCAAAGTTAAAAGAAACAAATTTCTTCCCCTGGTCTCAGAAATAAAGATATATCCTTTACCAACATACATACAATATCGAAAATAAATACTTTTGCAATTATATAAATAAGCGCCCTGCGCTATTTCCTTTAAATAAGTTGTGCAAGTGCATTTACATACAATTCTAAGTCAGGCCCATAGAGTCCTAGTCCATAGAGTATAAATGATATTGTTGATATTTTAATATATGATGATATCTTTTTATGTTTTAGCTGATTTGTGTATGGATAGATCTAGGGGCACAACTACTGGGGGAACAGGTGGTGCAGTGGTTACATGCCCAGAGGTGAGGGAGGCCCAAAAATGTCAGGTAGGTTCCGAGATCCCAGGTCCTCCATCAAACCCCATCACTGCTCTCAGAGCAGAGCAGAGGCCTCTTCTGGTAATACGTCAGTTCAGCATGTGAACTGAGTTCATGCACTGCCCCGCGCATTCTCAGAAGAGGCCCCTGCTCTGTCTCGGGAGGGTTGAATGGTATCTCCAGGCTGCTACACAAATTTTGCTATGAGTCAGGCAATGCACTGTTCCTCCGCTGGTTAGATCATATCCAGTAGTGCTTCCAAATCACCAAACGATTAGACATTGTTAGACATTGGACATAACTGCTGGTTCGATAAGTTCATAAAATATCCCTACCATAGCTCACCATGTGTATAGTCTGAGAGAGAAAAAGGATCAGGAGAGGAATTTCCAACTGCTTCTAGAAGGCGTCTGTGTACTGCAAAAAATGGACATATCAGTAACTAGACTTTCCATTATATTCAAACATGTATAATTCTGTAATATTTAAAAATAAGTTGCAATGTAGCAAATAAATGAAATAATAATTAATAATAACAGTGAAACATTACAAAATATTATTAATTAAAGTCTATGTAGTGACATTTTTCACTAGTTCCTTATACTATATTAAAATGTGTAATCATGCACATATTAGATCGTTAGCTCTCACCACATGTATATGACACAGTCAAATATTTCATCACTCCTGGAAAACAAGGATCTCCAAAAGTTCTAGAGTCAGCTTTGATGAAGCAGTTTTGTCTCCTGTGACATCTTCTGGAGACTTTCCGTAGTGCTGTCTGAGAAGTACACTCTGCAACATTAGCAACAAAAGAAAAGTATAATACTGATACTCACACTAAGGCACCCTCACACCTGTCCCAATCTCCACTCTACACTTGCTCCTCTTGTTTCAGCTGTGCCCTCTTCTACTTAGAATGTAAGCTCTCTCATGAGCAGGACCCTCCATAACCTTTGTTTTCATGTTTCTATTTTTTGTCTACCTTGTATATCTCTATTTTATGTATGTCCTGTCTCCCTGCTGTATGGCACTGCAGAGCACTGTGGCTCCTTACGTATCTATGATAATAATAAGCACACCCCACTGCCAGGGCCGGACTGGGACTAAAAATTAGCCCTGGCATTTAAAGCACACAGGCCCACCTCTTGTGGGCTTCATGCACTATATTGTTGCACACTGATGCTGGTGTAGTGTGCGTTGCTGGTGCAGTACAACATGATGTAGTAGAAGTGTGTGTGTGTGTGTGGGGGGGGGGTATTTATTTCTCCTAATGACCCGCAAACTTACATTATTAGTACCCCAAATCAATAAATACCATAACAATACATTATTTGTACCAAAATTACAGCAGTAAATAACCCCCACACACACTCATACTACATCAATACCCACCCATATTACAGCAACCAGCATCACCCCCACATTACAGCAGCCAGCATCACTCCCACATTACAGCAACCAGCATCACCCTCCACATTACAGCAACAAGCATCACCCCCCCTTCCCCACATTACAGCAACCAGCATCACTACCACATTACAGCAACCGTCGTCACCCCCCACATTACAGCAATAGTCTCTCCTACTTATTAGCAATACTAACCCCCAAACCCACTACAACATTGCCACCACTACGTCACCCCATACTACAGTAATACCACCAATTATACAGGCGCCACTGTAGGAAACCAATGTTTTGCTATCTCTCCCACAAAATAGCAACAACAGAATACTTGCACACATATAGTTAACAGGTACACTTTTCCCTCAATTAAATAGTAATGGCAGAATTTTCATGAATCATTCCACATGAGATAAAACTATAACAAATATATCAGAAAAAACATAACTATTGAACAATCATTTGAACCCACACGGCCGCATTAAAAGTATTTTCATCTACAGCAAAATGTCAGAGAAAAATATTTTTTTTACTACAGTAACTGGATATGTGTCTTTTCTAGTCATTTTAAATAACAGTATATTAATTAAGGGGGGTAAAGGAGGTGGGTGAGAGATAATTGTATGTGATCCATCAGTTTGATTAGATAGGAAACATTTAGATTATTTACCTGGAGATGTCTACCCCCTTGACTCACAGGCAGGGCCGACAAGAGGAATTTTGGGCCCCGTTACAGCAACTTCTTTGGGCTCCCATCATATTCAACAATGAAAGACTTGCCTTTGGCAGAAGTTCATATTATGCCACACCATAGTGCCCCCAGCTCATAATATGTCACATTGCAGTACCCTCAGGTCATATTATGCCACATAATATTACCCTCAATTCATATTTGGCCATGCAGTAGTGCCCACAAATCATATTATGGCATAGTAGTGCCCCTAAATCATATACCATACAGTAGTGCCCCCAAATCATATTATGCCACAATAGTTCCCACAAATCACATTATGCCACAATAGTGCCCACAAATAACAATATGCCATACAGTAGTGCCCCCAAATAACAGTATGCCCCAAATCAATAGTAGTGACCAGACAAAAACTCATTCACAAATAAAAATTGGTACAGCATATCAGATACTGAGAGTGTGAGTCCCAGGAGCAGCTTAATACCCCATTTACAATGCAAAGATAAAATGTATGAAAAGCAGCGTTATTTCCTCTTAATTAAAAATCTCTGTACAGATAAATATGCAAGAAACATCATTATTGCGCTGTAATGTTTCTTGCATATTTATCTGTACAGAGAATTTTAATTAATTACTGATGTCCAGAGAACTGCTGAACTAAATTCCGTACGGTGAGTAAGAAAAGTGTAGATTTCTACCTTCTTACTCAGTTCAGTATTTCTTTGTATGTCTAAGGAAAGTCAGTTGAGGTGATTAGAGGGTATTCTATGAACCCAATGTACAGTCAGAGGAAAGGATAATGAAATGATAAATGTATGGATACTGTAGATTATGATGGATGTAGACAATGTTAGTTAGTAGATAATAAGAGAGGTGTATGTAAGAATTGTACCTGCTGCATTGTTCTGAGAAAATATTCAGGTTGCAACGGACCTAGACTAGGTGTGTTACAACTACAAATGTATATTACGGTTTTGTAAGTAAGGACAAAGAACTATATTGTACGTTAGGGTGCCATTTGAATGAAGAAATACTACATACTGGCCACAAAATCATATGTTACCAGATTATAAACCTATATGTCCATACACTGACTTGAGGGGAAGAATCGGATCAGCCATAAGTCCAGCCTTTTTAATCTAAAGCCAATAAAACTCTCATCTGGTGTTCCTATGGCAGACTAGGAGGTAAAGGATTAAAGACACTTGAAGTCTGTACAAAGGGGAAAATTATATTACCTTATTCCGCTTACAAGACATTGTATCCCAGATACTCACAGTACTGTGACCAGTAACCCAGTAATGGAGGCACAGAATATTAAGATGCCTATTATAGGTAAACCCATCGATATAATGAAGGAGAGAGAAGGTAGTACAGCTCTTAAAAGAAGTCATAAATAAAGTACTCAAGAGAACAAGATTTCAGGATTTCCCCCCCCCAGAAGGAACATTAGACTTAGAGAAATGGTATGGGTTTTATTTGAATAATAAAGAATGGCTAAAAAGGCTTGGCTATGAAGATCAGGTCAATGTGTGGATATGCTAAATGTATGTTTGATGCTGTGCAACTGACAGAGTGAAATGTGTCCCTCCCTTATTCTGTGTAAAAGATTTCAGTGTGTTGAGATAAGAAGAATAATATATATTGAAGCTAACTTGTATTTAGTCTAATGCTTGGACTTGTAGCTCCACAGCAGTAGGCTGGAAGATATCAGTTAATCTCTCTCTCTCTGTATGCTCTGTCTTACTGCGTGTCAGGGAGATCCGTGTTTATCTGTCTTGTCTGTTTTTTTTTTTTACAAGAGACGTTTCAAGGCTGAAAAAGTTGTACATTTGTAAAAATATAATGCCTGCATTGCTTAAATGTAAGCTTTTGAAGAGGATGCAGTTTTAAAATCTTTGGTACGTCACTGCACGATTCAATGGACAGACAAGTTGGCTGGGGTCCAACAAGCCGTTTCTGTATTTGAACAAAATAATTTTGTTTCTGAAGTTGAGAAAAATAGCTTTCTCTTTAATGAAGTTGAGAATTGTGGGAGTGAGCTTTTACATGCAGACATGCACATACTAAAAGCGGTTTTAATCTGTGTGAAAATGGCGCTGATGAATGTTCTCAGAAATAAGGAGGGTTTGTTATGCCCATAAAGAAATGTTACGAGATAAAATGTCTGTGAGCGAGACTTAAGTGAATATATTTGTACTTTCAACACGAAAATCACAGAATCTGAAAATGTGTGTGAATATTTTATGACAGGAGCAGTGTTGCTTTTAAAATGGCTGTATGATTAGAACATTTTCCGGGGCTGTTGGTGATCACTGATTCATAAAGGAGTAGCTTTGAACACTCGTCCAAGTCACGTCACTTTGACATTCCCTGTTTGTGAGATTAGGGACTGCCCCTTTGAGGAAATCATATTTTCATGGCATGGAAACGCATAGCGTCACAGTTATTAGCAGCCGTCCACTGAAAAAAAAAATGTTTACTGGTTACATATTAATAGTGTACTGAAGTTGACAAGCATGTTACATGCAATACACACTGATTGGGAAATGAGAATTAATGATAGTTATTGTAATCCCTAATGAATAAATGTTAATCACTATGCAAAAGTTTATTTCTCTTCACAGAAAGTCTCCAGCTATAAAGACCTTTTCAATCCAGTTTGAATTTATCCAACGTCCAATGAATAGAAGTTTGAATGAAGGATTTAAATAATGTAGACTCTGCTGAGTAATGATTACCTTGTTTTGGAAAGAGATATTAGAGTCTATGGGCTATTCGCATAGCAAATGCATGAACTAGGTGGTTTTTCTGTATGTCATAGAAGATCAGACGGTATGTTTTTAAAGAGAAAAGGAGAAATGGACTAACATAGTTGAATATGAAATAGTGTTTGCTTTTGTTTTTGTTTTTTGTTTTTTTTAACCAAATTTTATATCAGGTGGTTTGAAAGAAAGTAATGCAATTTAGTGTCAAATTATGTCAGATAACAAAAGGTTTTTATTTTTATCCTCATAACAATTTTGAGTCAATCAGTGTTGTAAACGCATTCACTTCCCTTATTTACTGTGCTATAATAGTAATATACTGCAAGTCTTTCTTTGTATCTTGGGTATGGTAATGCATTGCTGGGGATTCAATGTTTGTACATAAATGCAAAAAAAAACCTTAAGACTTTATGGGCTATTATCTATGTTTTTGCATTAGCATTTCTGGGTGATAGTAAGATATTTACACTCTCTGCTAAGCAAAACCAAATGTTTAACCAATTTTAACTTTTTAAGCTAAAGCAACTTCAGCACCAGCACTGGCTTTGCCAGGTTGTGACAGAGCTACTCAAGCACACAAAGTTGAAGGTTTTACTCGAGATAAAGCCCAACATCGCAGACTGTTTAAGACCATATTCCTTAATGACCTTTCTGAAACATATCATCAACAATTGTTGCCTATAAGACCAGAAGCAGTAACAATGGAAATGCAATCCATGCTCCAAGTCCTGGAAGGTATAGAAGACCAGGAAAAGTAGAAGCAGAGGAAAATCAAAGACAAGTCCCAAACCGTTCATGTGGTCCAAGAAAATCAAGACTGTAAGGTTCATACAGACACAAGAGGTGCACCTGAGCAACAAATAAAAGAAAAAGGAAACATGACTCTGGCAGAAATGAAAAAACAAGGAGTTTGTTTCTTTTGCAAACAGAGAGGCCACATGAAAAGAGATTGCATTAAACATAAGAAATGACTGGAAAGAAGAAATCAACAAGCTACAGACCAACAACTGGCATAGTAAATTGGCACTCCAACGTACCTCCGGCTCACAAATAACCAAACTTTGAAAGATGACTTAACTAAAGGCCTAGTGAATATCATATTACCTAATGGTCAAGAATGTGAGTGTCTAATTGATACTGGAGCAAGCCGCACTGTATTAAGAAAACAGGAGGTACCTCAACAACTATTAACAGAAATTGATTTACCTGCTACAGGCCTAGCAGGAAAAGAAGTAAAACTAACAGAAAGTAAACCAGTTACACTTTTAGTAGGTGAAGAGAAAATTGAAGTACCAATGCAATTTCTCACTTCCTCATCTTGTCCCTATAATCTGTTGGGAGCAGATGTACTTTCAAAGATACAAGCCAGTATCAAATACACCCCAACTGGAGTAAAACTCACAAGTCAACTCCCATCTCCAGTCCAAGAAGAATTTACAGCAGCAATCTACATGTTAGAGCAGATGAGCACATGTCACAAGGATAAGACTGTTAATCTACCAGATTGGCTGAACATAGTACCAGGCAAGTTATGGTCCAAAGGAAAACAGGATGTGGGTACACTTAAAGTAAGTCCTGTAAAACTGACACTAAAACCAGGAACACATCCTGTCTCAATTAAACAGTACCCACTTGCTGCAGCTCAAACCAAAGCGATCTCAGAACAAATACAAGAATACCTACAAATAGGAGTGTTAAGAAAATGTCTCTCTCCTTATACCACAACCCTATTCCCAGTAAAGAAACAAGATGTCGGACAAGGGGTGCAATACTGGATGGTTTATGACCTAATAGAGGTCAACAAAAGATTATTGATCAACACTCCCATTGTGCCCAACCCCCACACTTTGCTTAATCAGATACCTCCAAATGCAAAATGGTTCTCACTAATCGACTTGGCAAACGCTTTCTTCTCAGTCCCCATTACAGAAGATAGTCAACTTCTTCTAGCCTTCGCCCATGATGGAAACCAATACTGTTGCACAAGACTCCCTCAAGGAGGAGCCACCAGCCTATCAGAATTTTCAGAAGCAATGGCACTAATTCTCCAAGGATGGAGGCCTATCAATCCAACTACCCAACTCATTCAATATGTAGATGATCTCATGGTGGCTGCGAAAGAATGCAAAGCAGAAACAATGTCATTACTTTGTTTCCTGGCCGAACAAGACTGCAGAGTATCACCAAGCAAGTTGCAACTAGTACAGGAAAAAGTAATATTATTGGGACATTGTATCTCTGCAGGAGCCAGACATCTTACAACTGAAAGAGTTAAAGTTATACGAGACATGAAGACACCAAAAACAGTCAAAGAAATCAGAGCCTTTTTGAGACTCCTCGGATATTGCAAAGAGTGGATTCCCCTCAACTTCAATTCTTATGCAACAACTGTATGAATGCTTGAGGAAACAACAGGGAACAGAACCGCTCAATATAACTGAAATAGAGATTGCAGTACAAGCCTTGAAACATGCCATCTCTACTGCACCAGCACTTGGACTACCAGACTACCTGAAGCCTTTCACATTGTTCTGCCATGAGCAGTCAGGACATGCTCTAGAGGTCCTCATATAGAAACATGGAACGAATCAAAGGCCACTGGCCTATTATTCGGCACAACTCGATCCAGTTATAAGAGGCTCTCCATCTTGTATACAAGTAGTAGCAGCGGCAGCAATACTGAAAGAGAAGGTAGCACATATGGTATTGGACCATGCACTTATTATTCAAGTTCCACATGCAGTCACAGAAATTCTCAATCAAGCAAAGACAAGACATTTGTTTGCAGCTAGACTAACTAAATATGAGGTAACCTTGCTTAGCGCCTCACATGTAACAATTACCAGATGCACAGTCCTCAATCCAGCAACCCTGCTCCCCATTAATGATTCAAAAGAGGGGAGTAAGGGGAGTCACAAAGGAGATGAATCATCAGACAGGGGATATGCGGACCTGAGTGACGCATCTGAAGCATCCGAAGAAGAAACTGAAGAAGCTGAAGAAATACACACACAAAAAATTTTCACATGACTATTTGGAACTTTTGAAATTCCAAACTTCAGCTTTGCAAAATGCCACATTTAGATGCAACCCTAACTCTTTATGTGGATGGATCTAGATATTATGTGGATGGAGTTCCATACACAGGATATGCCATCACTACTGAGGAAGAGGTGCTTCAATCGGGAACACTGTCTAATGGAACATCAGCACAAGAAGCAGAATTGATAGCTCTAACTAAGGCTTGTGTATATGCAGAAGGACATTTTCATGTATTTTGGCCATCTGTGGACATTCACACGCCTGCATACCCCGACACCTAGCCATGGAGGTTACAGTCATGGTCAACCACTGCGTATCGTTTCAACATGCTTTATTCCTTTACACAGTTGTTACATCTTTTTTTTTATTTTTTTATGGTTTTTTTGTTTTGTTTTTTTTCACAGCCAACCAGTTCTGATCTTTCAGTGCTGATGGTTCAGCCATGAGTCATGCAACGCAATTACACTTTCCGGGCACCTGGCATGTTTGGATAAACTTGATCATGTGTGTCTCCCAGCTTAGATGTCATCTCTGTTCCAGGTTTTTCTCCACACTTATTTACAACCTGAAAGGAAGCAGAGCGGTCCATTGCATCAGTCATTTTTGACTGCAAGTAAAACTTCCCCTGGAGTTATGTTGCTCAAGAGTGTCCAAAAGCCACCACTGATGTCAGGTAGAACAGGTAGAACAGGCTGAGCAAGGGCACACAGGGACTGTTTTTGCCAGGTTTGGGTTTGTTGCCCCTTTGGTTTAGCTTACTTTGCTTCCTGTGTTTCCACAGGTATTTTCTTGTAATTAAGCCGTAGCAGGCTGAACAGTACATGTAGCCTTCGGCAACCATCTCTTTGAAAGTTTGCATGGGATCAGAACACCGTGTCCTGTCCTTATCACCTCAGCACTGTGTGCTAAGTTGCCTCTATTCTGAAGATGTGCAAATTTCATGTACCTTTCTGTCGAGTGCTTGAAAAATTTCATGGCCCAGGCTACTTCCATCTCATTACGGTGAACATGTTGGATATGCCAGACTATATTTGAGGGGGGCTTTTCACAGTACAAGCAGTACTGCTTTTGGTTATACACCCAGCTGCCATCAATTTTTATGGGAAGTGTTTGGACGTAGACTACATCATCTTCTTGGCCTTCTGAGTTCAGAAGACAGCTGCCATCAAGTCGAGAAAAGTTGTGCATTGAATGTGCTTCTGTGTTACTTCACTTTGTTCCACTGCCCGCATTTGTGACAGATCACCGCTGCTATTGCTGGTGTCTGAACCCCTCTCAGGGACATACTCATCTCTACTGCTCTCCAGAGTATAGTTGGAGCCACCACAAGGCTGTGTCATGGCCCACTGTCCCCACTTTCCTTACGGCAGGAAAAGGATGCAACCGTCTCTTATTTCCGTTATATGTAAAAGAGCGAGAAAGCTGCAATCTCTTTCACGTACGCCCACGTAGTCAAACACTGACATCAAGTGGTGTCGCACACACTGTCCCCTCCACCTCAGACAAATAAACACTTTTGGTCTGACAAAAGTGTAAAGCAGGGACTTGCCAGATTTTGATGCCGACTGTATTATCAAGGCCATCGGCATCAATTAGCGTTGGCAAGTTTTCTGGGGACCTCATTTTTGTCCCTACTACAAACAAGGTCCCCACATTGTTGGTGTATAAATAAGTCAATGTCCCCTCAAATATAGGAATACAGGTATACACACACACACACATTATTGTCTAGCCAGTCAGAAGTGGCCAGCTTGGGAAAATGCTGGCTATTGGCTGAGCAGCTAATGGGACTCTATGCTACTCCGGCCGCCTCTAGAGAGTAGTTTCATTGGTTTTTATGTTTGTTTGTGTTTATTCTCATGTTAGAATGAAATTAGAAAGAAAAAATTATAATTTCCCATTGGATTACGATGGATCAAGGACAATTGAAATAAATTTGTTTTTTAAATAATGTAATGCATGTGGGTTTGTGGAGTGTTATTCAAATTAACTTTTTCTGAAAATGTGTGTTTAGTAATTATTTCATAGATATAATGGACAGAAATCTTAGGGAATTTGGTCCTAATACTGGGACCACTGAAATCCCAGTCTTTTTCATTACTTTAGGTTCTACAACCCAGGAAGAGCGCCAGTGCTTTTCAGCACAGGACTAAGATTATCTGAGTGAGTGAGCACCACTCACTTTACAGACGCTAGACTGGTGCTTGTTCCCACGAAGATAGACTGACCCCACACTACAAGTTTAACTTTTAATAGTGTGATCAGACTAGCCTTTCTAGCCTGGTGCAGTAGTCCACCTGAACGTGTCTAGCGCATACCAAGCGTGGGTATACCGCATGCGAATAGCATATCAAATGCATAAACTTTTATATGCGTTTTGCTTAGGGGTGTGCACCGGCCATTTTTGGTGTCTCGTGTTTTGTGTTTTGTGTTTTGGATTCAGATTTGCTTGAGGTTTTGGGTTCGGATTTGTTTCGCAAAACACCTGACGAAAGGTTTTGGTTCGGATTTATTTTGAAAAAAACATAAAAAGTGTTAAAAACAAGTTTTTGGGTTTATTTTCACTCCTAAGCTATTATTAACCTCAATAACATTCAATAACAATCATTTCCACTAATTCCCAGTCTATTCTGAACACCTCACACCTCACAATATTCTTTTTAGTCCAAAACGTTTCACCGAGGTTGCTTTCTGGACTGCATAGTGCAGTGGTCCCAGTACACAATTTGGTACCAGGGCCACAATACCTCCGCCTTCAAATGGTCTGAATTTCACTGCACAGCTGCCTGCTCCTACATCCTCTGCAGCATATACAGGGTGTAGTTTGAGCGTGTCAATACCTCTTGTTTTTGACGATGACAGGTCATTTTCATTAATTTATGATTTGGCAGCAACAGTCAACGTTGTTTAATATCTGATACGCCTCTATCTGGACTGCATAGTGGAGTGGCCCCGGTACCCAATTTGGTACCGGGGCCACAATACCTCCTCCAACTTTCAAGTGTAGTGTTTATAATTTATAAAAACTACAGTAGTTATAGCACGTCAATAACTCTTGTTTTAGACTACCATGGTACAGAGCATTCATCATTGAGATCCCATCAAGTATGTGAAAGACAGACAGCGTCGAAGTGTTATTTGTTGACTTTGTTAACCCAAAAATTGTCGCTGTTGCAAATATTCGTGCAATGAAGAGTGACTTTTTCATTTAAAGGCTCAAGCTTTCAAGTGTAGTGTTTCTAACTTATAAACACTACAGTAGTTCAAGCACATCAATACCTCTTGTTTTTGATTATGACAGGGCATTTTACTTTTGGTTTAATTTGTTGAATTTGTTTTAATTTTGTTTTACTTTGTGCTCATGGCAAACGACTGTTGAATGGTCACATAATGGCAAAAAAAGAGTTGCAAGATGGAATTGTCCTTGGCCCCTCCCACCCACCCGTATGTTGTTGAAATAGGACATGCACACTTTAACAAACCAATCATTTCAGCGACAGGACCTACCAAACAACTGTGGCTGAAATGATTGGTTTGTTTGGGCCCCCACAACAAAAAAGCTATTCATCTCTCCCTGTACAAACTAAACAGGCTCTACTGAGGCAAGATGTCGTCCTCATCCTCAACCTCTGATTCCTATCCCCCTACAGTGTGTACTTCCTCCTCCTCACACATTATCAATTCGTCCCCGCTGGACTCCACAACCACAGGTCCCTCTGTACTATCTGGAGGGCAGTGCTGTTCTTGATTGAGGAATTGATAATTCATTTTTATGAACATCATTTTTTCAACGTTCTGAGGAAGCAACCTCCTTCGCCGCTCACTGACCAGGTTCCCCGCTGCACTAAAAACTCTTTCCGAGTACACACTGGAGGGGGGACAACTCAGGTAAAATAGAGCCAGTTTGTACAGGGGCTTCGAAACTGCCTTTTTTTCCTGCCAGTAACAATATGGACTGTCTGACATGTCTATTTGGATGGTGTCAGCAAAATAATCTTCCACCATTTTTTCTATTGTGACAGCATCCAATGCAGCAACAGTAGACATGTCTGCAATGGTTTACAGGTCCTTCAGTCCGGACCAGATGTTATCAGCATCCCCGCCAGCGGCTCTTTTAGGAAAACTGAGCTTTTTCTTCGCAGCCACAGATGTGGAACAAAATGAGGGTGGAGCTGTTGGCATGTCATGGTCCTCTTCAGAGGACAATCTCCTGACCAGCAGGTCTTTGCACCGCTGCAGACTTGTGTCCGCCGGAAAAAGACAAAACATACGCTTTAAACCGAGGATCGAGAACGGTGGCCAGAATGTATTCCTCTGCCTTTAAAATAGTGACCACCCTCAGATCCTGGCAAAGCGTACGAAGGGCTTCATCCACAAGAGCTACATGCTTGGTGGAATCGCAATGGTTTACCAGCTCCTCCCTCACTTTCTCCAGCTGCTTCTGCAACAGCCTGATCAGGGGAATCACCTGACTCAAGCTGGCAGTGTCGGAACTGACTTCTCGTGTGGCAAGTTCAAACGGCTGGAGAACCTTGCACAACACGGAAATCAGTCTCCACTGCGCTTGTCTCAGGCGCATCCCCACTCCTTTGCCTATGTCGTAGGTGGCGGTGTAGGCCTGAATGGCCTTTTGCTGCTCCTTCATCCTCTGCAGCATATAGAGGGTGGAGTTCCAGCGCGTCACAACCTCTTGTTTGAGGTGATGGCAGGGCAGGTTCATGCTTTTTTGATGTGCCTCGAGCCTGCGGTAGGCACTGGCAGAATGCCGAAAGTGTCCAGCAATATTGCGGGCCACCGCAAGCATCTCCACCAAATTAACGGTGTGGGCAAAACATGGGACGTGCTGGAAATTGCCCATATGCAATGCCCGCACAATGTTACTGGCGTTGTCTGACACCACAAATCCCCAGGACAGTCTAAGTGGGGTAAGCCACTGCGAAATAATTTCCCTCATTTTCTCTAATAGGTTGTCAGCGTTGTGCCTCTTATTAAAGCCTGTAATACACAATGTTGCCTGCCTTGGCACGAGCAGACGTTGTGTAGATGCTGCTACTGATGCAGCTGCTGCTGTTGCTGTGGAAGGGAATGCATCTACCCAGTGGGCTGTCATAGTCATATAGTTCGTTTGCCCAGAACCACTTGTCCACATGTCCGTGGTTAAGTGGACAGTGGGTACAACCGCATTTTTAAGAGCACTGAGTACACTTGCTCGTACTTCTCTGTACATCTTTGGTATCGCCTGCCTAGTGAAGTGGAATCTCGACAGGATTTGGTACCGGGGACACAATACCTCCATCAACCCTCTAAATCCCACTCCACTGATGGCAGCAGTGGCAGTAGTAGGCGTACCGCTGCAGGATTCCTCGGATGAATCCCGTATAGAAGAGGACTCAGTCTGGCTGGTGACATGGCCTGCAGTTCTAAATCTGATGGAGATCGTGGAGGAAGTTGACGAGGAGGGTGTTGGTGGTGTGTATCCAACAGGACCAAGGGATTTAGGTGTCCCTGTACTGATGACGGTCCTAGGCCCAGTTCCTGAACTAACCACTGAACTATGAAGGTTATTCAGGTGACGTATAAGGGAGGATGTCCCTAGGTGGGCAAGATCCGTACCCCTGCTTATTTGAGCTTTACATAAGCTACATATGGCCATACATTGGTTGTCCGGATTTGGATAAAAATAACTCCAGACCGAAGAGGTGCATTTTTTGGTCTTCTGACCAGGCATGACGATGGGCTTTCTCATCCCATGGACATCAGCTGTTTCCCCCTCTGGTGCCTCATTTACAATAACCACATCACCATCCTCACCATCAAGTTCCTCCACAGCGCCAGCTACATCAATAGCCTCCCGGTGTACAACATTGACACCTTGATTATCCAAATCTGGATCTACACTGTGGGTGATCCTTCCAACATATGCAGAGGGTATGCTGCAAATGCTGGATGGAGTCACCTCTTCCCGTACAGTGATGGGAAGGTCAGGCTTCACAACCACCAACACCCTTGGACTCGCCTTGGGGATTTGTGATGTCATCTGTTTAGAAGGCAGAGTTCTTTGCTGTTTTGTTGTTGTTGCTGACAGCATAACTCTCTTAAATTTTTTGTAGGGAGGAGGAGGGCTTAGATCCTTGGGTGAAGCTGGACCACTAATCATGAACACGGGCCAGGGCCTAAGCCGTTCCTTGCCACTACGTGTCGTAAATGGCATATTGCCAACTTCACGTTTCTCTTTAGATGATTTTAAGTTTCTCTTTTAGCTACTTTTTGAGAACTTGGGCTTTTTGGATTTTACATGCCCTGTACTAGGAGATTGGGCATCGGGCTTGCCAGACGACGTTGATGGCATTTCATCGTCTATGTCATGACTAGTGGCAGCAGCTTCAGCATTAGGAGGAAGTGGGTCTTGATCTTTCCCTACTTTATCCTCCAAATTTTTGTTTTCCATTATATGTAGCACAAGAGAGCGTACCCCTAAGCCACACACACTCGGCAAAGCCTTTAAAAATTATATGCGGCACAGGAGAGTACCACTGGACTTATACTGCTGAATCAGTGAACTTTGTTATATAGCAGTACCAATGGACTTATACTGCTGAATCAGTGAACTTTGTAATATAGCAGTACCAATGGACTTATACTGCAGAATCAGTGGACTTTGTAATATAGCAGTACCAATGGACTTATACTGCAGAATCAGTGAACTTTGTAATATAGCAGTACCAATGGACTTATACTGCAGAATCAGTGAACTTTGTAATATAGCAGTACCAATGGACTTTTACTGCTGAATCAGTGAACTTTGTAATATTGCAGTACCACTGGACTTATACTGCTAAATCAGTGAACTTTGTAATATTGCAGTACCACTGGACTTATACTGCTGAATCAGTGAACTTTGTAATATAGCAGTACCAATGGACTTATACTGCAGAATCAGTGGACTTTGTAATATAGCAGTACCAATGGACTTATACTGCAGAATCAGTGAACTTTGTAATATAGCAGTACCAATGGACTTATACTGCAGAATCAGTGAACTTTGTAATATAGCAGTACCAATGGACTTTTACTGCTGAATCAGTGAACTTTGTAATATTGCAGTACCACTGGACTTATACTGCAGAATCAGTGAACTTTGTAATATTGCAGTACCACTGGACTTATACTGCAGAATCAGTGAACTTTGTAATATAGCAGTACCAATGGACTTATACTGCAGAATCAGTGAACTTTGTAATATAGCAGTACCAATGGACTTATACTGCAGAATCTGTGAACTTTGTAATATTGCAGTACCAATGGACTTATACTGCAGGATTGTTTTTTGGTTTTGTTTTTTAATTTATTTTTTTTATAACTTTTTTTTTAATATTTTTTATAACTTGTGAATAATGGGGAAATAACAATGCCCTTAGAAGGACAGAGCACAGGACATAGCACCACTGGACTGAACAGGACACAGCACAGGACCCAGCAGCACCACTGAACTCAGAAGGACAGAGCACAGGACACAGCACCACTGGACTGAGCAGAACACAGCACAGCACATAACTGAACAGCACAGAACTGAACAGCACTGCACAGCACGAGATATAGCAGGACAGAGGACCACCTAACACAACCTCCCTCTACCCTGATCAATGCCCGAGTGAAGATGGCGGCGGCTAGCGGGGAATTTATAGAATACGAGTATCGCGAGATCCGACAGCGGGATTATGACTCAGAGCCTCGGTTTCAGTTTTGCAATTGGCGGGAATACCCGGATCTGTCTCGCATCCGGCTCGGATCGGCAACGTTCGGGTGGGCTCGGATTTCAGATATCCGAGCCCGCTCATCTCTAGTTTTGCTCCTAGCTTTGTTTTTTACTCAAACATACCAGTGGGCAACTAAGCAAAGAGCATAAACAGAACCGTTATCATGGATGATACTGTTAGCAATTCCCAAGCCAGTACAGTGAAACTCGGGTACTACTCTGAAGGCCCGGTATTCGCTGGAGCCCCTAGTGGTGGGGACAGACTTGGCTGCGGGCCGGCCGAGGTTCGAGTAACGTGTACTGACTTAAAGGAGAACCCAGGAGTGAGTGATTGGCAGGCCGAAGTGAGGAAGAGATCCAAGGTCAAAAGGACACTAGCACAGGTACGAAATCCAGGGACAGGCGAAAGGTCAGGTGCACAAGCGAAAGGAGCAAAATCTGGAATTCAGGCAAATGGTCAGAAGCGAGGGTTCAAAGGTCCAGGAACAAGCAGAGGTCAAACACGGGTAGTCAATCAACGGTAATAGTAACCAAACAGGGAGCACAAGCAGGCAGCAGAACTGAGGACAGAATGCTATAACCGGCAGTGAGGCTGCAGACCTCACTGCCTTAAGTACTAGTATCAGCCAATCAGAGCTTACTCTGATACTAGTCACAGCCCCTGCCTGATTGCGCCAGAGTGCGCATGTGCCCTGCTCTCTAGTGCGCCCAGCGCGCCTAGGCAACCCTCCCGGCGTCCGGCCGTTGCCCTGGCAACGGTCGGGCCGGATTTCCGGAAGTGACATCCCGGTCGCCATGGCGACGGCCGGGACATCTGAAGACACAGGAACTGAGTCGCGACGCGGCTCGTGACAGATACTAAACCCCTATGGAGATAAATACAGTGGATGTTCTTAGTGAGTAGTTGTTTTTTCTACTGTTTACATTTGTTTTTAGTTTATTGAAGTAAAATATATATTACCGCAGTGAGATTCAAAGACATTTGTGATTGAATCTAACTGTTTCTGACTCTTTACCCACCTAATGGCAAGCGCATTCAGGCAATAATAATTCATATCACAATTGCAAATATTGTCTTGTATTGACTTAGTTGTGATGGTGCTAAACCATACTTGCCTACCTTTGGCAAGTTATATCCGGGAGAGGGACGTGTCTAGAGGACGGAAGGGGGCAGGGCATGGTGAATCGCGTCATTTTGGCCTCGACCCCGTGTCAAATAGGCCGTTTTGTTGTGGGGGGCGCGGCCAAAATGACGAAATTCACTGCAAATCGCGTCATTTTAGCCCCGCATTTACCAGATGCGGGAGATTTGCCAGCTCTCCCGGGAGTCCGTGAGACCGGCTCGAATTTCTGGAGTCTCCTGGACATTCTGGGAGAGTTGGCAAGTATGTGCTAAACAGTGAGGAATAGAATGGTTTGAGTCCAAAAAATGCATGAAGCATTATCACATACAAAACTGGGGAACTGATTTGGCCCCTGAACTTCCTATTGTCATGATATGACAGTTAGGGGGAATATTCTATAAAATGGAGATTTTCCTTAGCTTGCTTTCAGGACAGCTTATGTTAGCTTGTCTTTTGTTCCGTTTTATATGCCATAATTTATAGTGTTGACATTTCCACCTCATCTTATGTTTATGAGTAAAAATGGGCATGGTTTAGTTAACAACTCACTAAAACATCACCATTCTGCCTAAAGAGAAAATAGGAAAAAAATAAAGACATTTATGTTAATTGAGAAAAAACCCCAGAAAAAAGGTAATTTTTATTGGACTGAAACAACATTTTACTGCCTAAATGGAGTATTTTTCATTGGAAATGGTGGAAAACTATACAGACCAGGCATTCTTAAGAACATTTTCAGTTCTTCCACTTCTGTAGAATATTATTTATTATTAATGCTTATTTGTATAGCATAGATATTTCACAGTGATTTACAGAGACTGTTTAATCTTTCATATCAGTCTCTGCCCCAGTTGAGCTTACAATCTATATTGCCTACCACAAATGCACTCTGGGGTTAATTGTTGTCACTATGTTTTTGGTGTGTGGGGGAAACCGGAACATGCAAACATAGGGAGAATTTATAAACTCCACACAGATTGAGCCCTGACTGAAATTAAACCCATGACCCCAGTGCTGTGAGCCAGCAATGCTAACTACTGTGCTGCACAGAATACTGACCACATAGTCAGTAGGAAAAGAAAAATTGAGGCCTAACATGGCAATAGAAATCTTCTGTGAGAACTCTTTTATCTGTTTCAAGTTTTCATAATCTATCAAGGATGACTTTACAGTTTATTGGTGAATCGTATATTAGGTATATTAACTTGAAGAATGGCCAAACTAAGCTTGGTAGCAAAAAATGTGTGCCAATGTCAGTATACAACAAGAAAACACAGACACTAACCATATTCCCAGCTGCTTCTGTTCTCAGTGTCACATCCTGAATTTCCCTGTAATGTTCTTCCGTAAGTAGCAGAGTATATAGACAATAGTGCGATATTTCTGCAAGTTAGATTTAGGTGTTCATTCTCGCACACAGACTTCACTTTGTAGTTATCTAGGGAATGAATGTGAGCCATTAGAAAACAACACATTGACATAATATTTACACATTGACATAATATTTACAGATCATAAATACATACAGTATAGTATTGTGTATACAGTACATGTATAAAATATAGACAAATTAGAATACTATTTTGATTATTAAGATTATTCCACGGGATAATTGCATTTATAAATAGTATATAGCTATATAAATAGTACATTGCTAATTATAGAGAAAATATAAATAAAGGAATTGAGCATCACATTCGTATGCCATTTATAGTTGATTTTGAGACTATTCATTCTATCTTTTAATATTTGTAGAGGTCATTTTAATATGCATCTCTCTCTCATTAGTTTTCTTTCTTCCTTAAAGTGCTGTATGGCCGAAACTGCCTGTTCAAGGTAGTACCATTCTGTTTCATATGGTAGCCATCTTGAAAACAGCATGGTCATTTTTTTTTCCGAGAAAGGCCCTCAACCTCTATAAATAATAAAAGATCAGAACATATTTTAAATATTGGTCACAGAAAAGAAACACAGAAATAGTGGTTTGTATCGTGAATGGGATTGTGTTGTGTTGTGTTTTGTGCTCTGAGGTCAAATAGAAGACATGCGGAAGTAAGATTAGGGTGGGAGTGTGTGAAATGAGTTTCTTGTAGGAGTACTATATGAGCTTTAAGGCATTTAAAAGTTTGTCACCATGGCCTGTTTTTGGGGCTGATTCAACCCAGTAACATTTAATGATATTACCTTAAATGCCATATTTTGGGTTGGAGTGATAAGTGTGGTTTGTTCGATAGTAAGAGGTTATGGTTCTTGTGGAAGGGAGAGTTGGGGAGCAAGGACCGCAAAGGGGAGATGTTAGTGTGGGGAAAAGTGGGAGAGTGGGAAAGGGAGATGCTGGCAAACGGCTGGTGGAAACCAGGTTCATTGTAGATTTGAAGGCACATCCTGTGTGCCAAGGGGTGCAGCGGGGGCTGCGGACCTGTGTCAGGGAATATAGGAGCAAATGGGGGGAGTGAGTTGTCGGGCAAGTGACTGCGCGGGCGAGGCCAGGGTGGGCCAGACACAATCAATAAGGAGGCTGACAGCTAGGTATGATAGCGGATCCTAAATTCTGAGAGAGTGTGTAGGGGACTGGAACAGGGATCTAAAGGGAGACCAAGAGATACGCTGGTATAATTAGGATAATAAACTTATTGTAAAAACATGTGGAAATACACTGAAGACTTAGGGAAAACATGTTCAAGAACAAATCCAAAAATATAATAAACCAGTATATAATATTAACCGTTACCGCTATATATATATTCATAAACAACATCTGGGGCTAGATTTAGTAAGAATCGAGTTTGGTCAGTTTAGTGGTCCAAACCGCTGAATTTACTATAGGGCAGTTTGAGGCTTCAATTTAAAATGACTGGCAATGTATGTGGATTGAAAAAGCTAAACCACTGGTGGTTCTGTCCAAACCGCCATCAAAACCGCCATCCAAACGACAGGACAGGACGTTTTAATATCTGCTTCAGAAAGGCTTGATAGCTTAAACATGCTGGTTGAACTATTTTGTCATGCAGAACATAACAGAAAGAACAATTGACATTTAAATTATTTGGGCAATCATTATTTATTGATTAAGGGGCAAAATGAATTTAATATTACCTTTTGGGGGGAAAAAAAATTATATTAAGGGGACAAAATTATTTAATTATTATATTATTCGGGCACTATATAATGCCAAATTGTGCAATATAAATTATATACACCATGAACAATCAGTTAATATTATTAAATATTCACATTTCCCACATTTTATAATGCTATAATAGTGTCCCCTTAAAAAATATTAAAAAAAAAATTCCCTCATAAGTTAATATTAAATTAATTTTGTCCCTTAATAAATAATGATTTTCCAAATAATTAAAATGTCAATGGTGCTTTCTCTTATGTTCTGAATGGCAAAATAGCTCAAACAGCATGCAGTCTGAGCAATCTTGCCTTTCACAACCACCTCTTTCATTTTGGCCATCTGGATGGCTGTTTTTCAGTGGTTTTGCAAACCCCAGTTTAGTAAATCCAGCTGTTTGTATGTTCATCATTGTTAAAATCGGGATGGTGGTTTGTAAAGTGGTGGTTTTGAAAAATGTAATTTCTGGACGTTTTAACAGCGGTTTGAGCTTTAGTAAAATTAGTAAAAGATAGCCACAGAGCGGCAGTTTCAGCAAACTGCCCTTTAGTAAATCTAGCCCCTGAAGTGATTTCAAGCTATAAGTAAGATCAATAATAAAGGGGGAGGGGGAGAGCTTGCGACCCACCTGCTCAGGGAGGCATGAAAATAGAGTAGGGCTGGAAGGGGAGGAAAGGGAGGGTGGAGGGCAGGACATCTGAATCCTAAGTCAGTAATCAGTGGAGAAATTTGTAAAAGCAAAGTGTTCTTTACCTTTCCATCTCCCCAGAGCCAGTGAAGCGAAAATAATGTATTCATGCAGTAGCAAGAATGAGGCGTCGGGATCTGGTGGAGGGAGGGGCACACAGCAGCAAACTATAGTGTATAGTAATTTGTGAGATGAGACACAAGTGGAAAAAATTTAGATAATTAGTCACTATGAAGTTCCATGGTTCCTGCAGGAGGGAAAAAACAAGGCGATAGAGATATAACACAAAAGTGGAAGCAATTCAGTCTAATCAGTCACATTAAGCAACAGCTCGGAGGCAAGTCCCATGACTGGATTACACTTTGGACCATTCAGATTGAGGAATCCTCCTGGAGGAGGAGGCCGCTTTTGCAGCTGTCATAGGAGAAGTAAGATCAATCCCAATGTCTTTGGGGGGATATAGGCCTTCTTCTGGTGACGTGATTCTGTAGGAGATGTATTTTTGGGTCATTGAGAGGTGGAATGGGAATCTCCAATGATAGTGCATCTTGTGGTTTCGTTGGTGATGTTGATTAAATTTCTTCTCTTTTGTAGAGTGGAGGGTGCGATATCCTGGTAGATTTGCAGGTTGTGCCCTGTTTAAGAGACGAGTGGAACATTGCGGACAGATGATAGAAACTGTTCCTTTGATCTGAAGTAGTGGAAGCATACTACTACGTCTCTGAGGTTGATCCGATGGGAGTTTTGCTCTCAGTGTATGGTGAACTCTGTATAATTGGAAGCACTCCACTGAAGTCTGGTAGGCATTGTCGGAAGAGACCTTCCAGATAGATCAGGAGGGAGTCCGTCTCCACCGATTTGGGATGTTCCTGAATCGAACATTGTTGCGCCTGGTGCGATTGTCAACATTTTCAACGAGTTACATATGTCAACTACTCTGTTCTCCAACTCGTCAGTGCTAGAACCTATGGAGCATATCACACCCGGAGTAGTAGGTTCATTGGGTTCTAAATCTGAGATTGGTGCTGAGTGTGCAGGAGAGGATGTGCGGGCCAGTTTGTCGTGTTTCCCAAATATCGCTGGGGTGTGTGGGGTTCCACAATTTTTTGGTTTTATGCGATATAGTGGCACAAGTAAGAGCATTGATGCGCTGTGCTTTAATTAAGAGAGTGTAGTAGTATTTAAGAAGGTCCCTTCTATTGACTGATGAGGGGGAGTATAGGAGATACGTCTGGATCTGGGCCTGCGTATGGGTTTTTGGGGATCAATCATTTTGCGGGTGTCCATTGTACCCAGGATAGTTGGGAAGAAAATATCAAGAAAATGTTCGTAGTGAGCAGGGCTGGGTTTGAGGTGATGTCGCTGTATCACATTATTTACAGCTATTTGGATTATTGTGAATTAGGTTAATGAATGAATTGTAATACGAAGAATGGCTACATGGGAACAGTAATATCGCAGTCGCAGCTACAGGGAAGCAGGTTCAATGTTGTTTAGTGATGGATCTGCAGATTTTACAGTGACAGTAACAAATAGCTGGCACACGAAAGTGGAGCAAAGTCAATTGTGGTACTCACTCTGATTGCAGGAATGCTGGTGTGGAGCAGCACTTGTGGTATCCGGTTGTTGGGACACTCAGTGCTTGGGCTCTGTAGATGGTGAGGGGTGAGGAGCAATTCCCAGGTGCTCCTCTGATCAGGCCCAGCGCTGCCAGTAGGCAAGGTTAGGCACTTGCCTAGGGCGCCGGGCTCTGGAGGGCGCCCTCCAGAATGGAAATTACTTTAAAACTGTGCGGCGACTGCTGACCATACCTGTCACGGCCGCCGCACAGCATTCAGATGCACGGGGAAGGGGGAAGAGGCTATTGCTCACCACCGCCGCCTCTCTGCTCCGTCTCCTCCCCTCCACTCACTAGTGTCTGTGAGGGGAGGGGAGGAGACGGAGCAGTGAGGCGGCGGTGGTGAGGTAAGGAAAGACGGGGTGAGGGGGGCTGGGGCGCCGATTTTGTAAAAATGCCTAGGGCGCCATGGAGGCTAGCACCGGCCCTGCCTCTGATGGCAGCTGGAGCATTATCAAAATGATGGGCGAAGGTTGTAGTGTCTCTTGATCAGTGCTGTGTATTTTGCTGGGACAAGCACTGTACGTGACCATCTGCAGGGGAATGACTGATAGGGTCTTGGAACTTTGGTTATAGTAGTGGTCGGTAGACCCGGCGCAGTCTGGACAGCCACTGTTGGGTAAATGTATCAAGCTGAGAGTTTTTCGGCGGGTTTGAAAAACCAATCAGATTCTATCTATCATTTATTTAGTACATTCTACAAAATGATAGCTAGAATCTGATTGGTTGCTATAGGCAATATTAAAGTAATTTCATAGTTTTCCAATAAGCATTGCCTATGCGATTTGTGAGGTTCCAAAGCACAAGCAATATATTTAGCAAAAGCAAAAGTTTAGCAGTTCAATAAATAAAGACAGTACAGCCGATACATGATACATACGCTGCGCTCCGCTGGATACAGCTACAGTCCTTCAGCCCTGAAGACTGTGGTCAGTGTGACTGCTTAGCTGGTCCCAGGGAGCTGTATATATACATTTAGTGATATAGTGAAGACAATACAGATGACTTCGCAAGTGTACATAGGTTCAGGCTCCAGGAAGGTCCAGTGTATTACAGTCCATAGGTCTGTAAGGGTGGGGGTCAACATTCCAAGGGTGGAAGTCTGCTCTCCAGATGATGCATACTTAGTTTTCCCACAACAAACTGGTTCAAACTGGTCTATTAGCATTACACAGACAATATCATTCCAATCATTTATTCCCTATCATTGATAACTAGCGCACGCAATGTGCAATCCTTTCGGCGAATGAACTGGACAAATGTGATAAATAGGGGATTAGAATGATACCAAACATGACATGCTTCCCGTGACCTGAACTTAAAATATCACTAAAGTGTACATATAACCTTGTAATATATAAATATAAACCAAATAACATCTGCTCATAAACGACTGTGGAATGGAACCATTATAAATATGAAATATATATATATAAATGTATGTGAAAGTGCAAGTGTATGCGTGCATGCTTTATCGGGCGATTGCGCCATGACACATAACACGTGGCGTACTGATCGCAATCGCATGGTAAAACAATATTAATCAATATACTTTCTTTCATCCAATTATACGACTTTGACAGCAACATCTCCACTTTTCAAACCCGCTGGAAAACTCTCAGATTGATATATTTACCCCTGTGTCAGATGCCGGATAGGGAGCTCTTGACAGCCTTCGGATGGTGGTTGCAGGCTTGGGGCTAGATTTACTAAGCTGCGGGTTTGAAAAAGTGGGGATGTTGCCTATAGCAACCAATCAGATGCTAGCTTTCATTTATTTAGTATCTTCTGCAAAATGACAGCTAGAATCTGATTTGTTGCTATAGGCAACATTCCCACTTTTTAGCAAATCTAGCCCTTGGTGTTTTTCAGTCGGAGACGGCACCAGAGGGTCACAGAGTGTGCTGTCAGCAGCCGTGGAGTATATCCTCGGGGTGGTGATGAGGCTGTGGGCGCCGTGGGTGGGTGGCAGGAAATGATTACATTTGAGGTGGCCTATTTAGAGTGAACTTAGTTCTTTATAATGATAATTAGATGACCTGTTTCTGTTTGGGATGATGAACTCTACCATTAACTCCACTTTTCTAGATCACCTTAATACAAACATGTTTTTTGGTTTAAAATTCATTAGTACCTTTAGTTTTTCAAAGATAAACTTATCGCCTAGTTGGAAGTAGGGAAAACCATGGACGGTTTTACCGCTAGGCAACCTTCCTGGGGCCTAGCGGTTCTCAGGGGGTCCAGGTTGGGGGGGACAAGAAGAAAAAAAAAGAAAACATTTTTTAGGGGGGGTGTCGGGTGAAGCGAGTCGCGGGAGTGGGGGGGGGGGGGTCGGGTGCCGTGAGTCGGGGGGGGGGGGGGGGGGTCTGGTGTTATGGTAGAAGGGTCATGTGACCGCAGCTACTTGGTATTGAAACTGAAAGATGACTCATGCAAGAGCATATCAGCAGGGGCAGTAAGTTAAAAAAATAAATTTAAATCCATGCATATCGCTAGAAACTTAGTATGTGGCCTATACTGAATTGAGATTAGTGAAGGGCTAATAATAGCTGCTTGATCTTGCTGGCCAGAGAAGTAGGATGTAAAAAAATCCATGGAATTTAGTTCCATCCTGTACACAGACTAAATTATTTTAAGAACGATCATAGTTTTAATCCGCAATTGGTTGAGACTAAAGTGCTGTTGCACTTAATGTCTCTGAAGGGGTTTATTTCCGGAAATTCAACCATTTAATCTTTCATTTTTTCCTGGAGGGGCCAGGGGCACTGAACACAGTTTGGGAAGAGGATATTTTATTTTGTGCATGGTTAAATCCTTTAGCACACTTAACACTACTTCTGTATTACTCTTCCAATGCTTACATGTGACAAGGATGTTTTGAATTGGTAAGATAAGGGGGATGAAATTAACTTCTAGACAAAAGCAACTACAGAAACTCCAAGGCCTGTTTAACACTCGACCTGTGATTATGCGGCTATACTGAAATAGATACTGATATTAAGGGAGTCGTTGCAGCGCTACTGGATTTTCTATAAATCCAAAATACAGAGAGAGAGATTTTAAACTGTTATCCTACAGACAATAATCTTCAAAAAGTCTTTTTCAAGGTGATCCATCACCTTGAAAAAGACTTTTTGAAGTTGAAACGCGTCGGTGGTGTCATACAGACTGGGGAGCTTTGATTGCCTGTTACACACGTTCGGTGATTATAACATTGTGATCCCAACCGCTGAAGTCTTATGTTTTACACCTGATTTCATTGAGCTTGTGACCCGCTTACCTTCTGGTACGGGCAATTGAATCCCGGTCTAATGGATTTTTAATATGTGTTATTAAATTGTGTTTTACGTATTACACAAGCATGTCTTTCTTTCCTTTTTATATTTTATTTACAATTATGAGGAGAGGTGAAGATTGAAATAACGTCTGAACCACATCAGCTGCCGCTAATTCTAACACGGGAATCAGCTGTATTGCGGAGGACTGACATAGAACTCTTTGGGAAAAACTGCAGTATATCATCTGATACAAGTAACTGCTACGTGAACATCGTTTACTACTTGACTGTAAGTTCATTTCTTATAGTCTGCAACTTGAAAAGTTTCAATTTGAGTGTGAAGAATACGACTACCGTTTGAAAGTCAGTGATTGCTTAAATGCTCAGTCAAGTCTCCTGCATTATTTTTGATTCCTTATTGTTCTTTATATGAATGGAATAGATTATTGTCTGTAGGATAACAGTTTAAAATCTCTCTCTCTGTATTTTGGATTTATAGAAAACCCAGTAGCGCTGCAACGACTCCCTTAATATCAGTATCTATTTAACTAACCTACAGCTTGTGTGCAGCTGTATTAGGAGCCGTTATCTGCTGCAATTGGTATTCCAGCGCTGAGTGTGGATCTAAACTTTGTTTAAATGGCTATACTGAAACACTGAAACAGTGTTAGGCGGGCTGCTGGAACTCTATGGTAGTCAGTGTGAAGGACTGTTCCTGGAGTCATAAAAGATAGAAAAAGGTAAGAGGAAGGGGTACTGTGACGGAGAGCTAGTGTGTGTGAGATTGAAGCTGCAGTGTAAGAGGGGGCGGGTGTGAAGGTGCTGGGCAGAGAGGGGGCATGTGTGAAGGTGCTGGGCAGAGAGGGTGCATGTGTGAAGGTGCTGTGCAGAAAGGGGGCATGTGTGAAGGTGCTGGGCAGAGAGGGGCCATGTGTGATGGTGCTGGGCAGAGAGGGGCCATGTGTGAAGGTGCTGGGCAGAGAGGGGCCATGTGTGATGGTGCTGGGCAGAGAGGGGCCATGTGTGAAGCTGCTGGGCAGAGAGGGGCCATGTGTGAAGGTGCTGGGCAGAGAGGGGGCATGTGTGAAGGTGCTGGGCAGAGAGGGGGCATGTGTGAAGCTGCTGGGCAGAGAGGGGCCATGTGTGAAGGTGCTGGGCAGAGAGGGGGTATGTGTGAAGGTGCTGGGCAGAGAGGGGGCATGTGTGAAGGTGCTGGGCAGAGAGGGGGCATGTGTGAAGGTGCTGGCCAGAGATGTGGCAAAGGTGCTGGGCAGAGAGGGCACAGTGTGATGAGAGGGACAATAATGAGGGGCCGCATGGTGATGTAGAAGGAGTAGTGTGATGTGCAGCGGCACATAAATTACCCTTCTACTTAACTAAAGGAGTATATGCTATGGTAAAAAAATATAGTGATATGAATTGTTTCAGGAGGGGGGGGGGGGCAAACCAATATCTTGCCTAGGGCCCCATGAGGTCTAAATCCGGCTCTGGGGTAAACTATTGTTTCCAAAGGAATGTCAACTATAACAATTATCTACACTGCAAAAGCAACCAGTAAATGGGCTTGAAATATCACTTTTTTATTTAAACAAAAAATGAAGAAATCAAGAGATAAAAAATCTATAGCCTTTATCTCTCAATATGATTCATACTCAAGAAATGTTAAAAGTATTGTTAATATAAAAAAATTCACTACTAACATTGAAATTTTTTTTTCTTATGGATCATGCCCAAGTGCTCAATCTTAAGAATAAACTAGGTTTTTTCCATTGTGAGAAAGAGAGATGCACATTTGTGGTCTATTTCTTATGCTGCAATGTAGTCCAGAGCTGTCCATTGCTGCAGCCTCTGTGTATCCATCACTGAATCACTGTGCACACTAGTCACTATGTGCAGGCTTGACCTTAGCCGCACATACACAGTAGCCACACAGGAGCAACTTCCTCCTCCCCCGCCCCCCAGGGCCGGATTACGGGAATGGAGGCCCCTGGGCTAAGGGGGCCTCCATTCCTCCGTGAGGGGCCCCCCCCCGTAATCCGAGCTGCCCGCGCCCCATCCCCCCACCCCCCCGTGATCCGAGCTGCCCGCGCCCCACCCCCCGGCACTTACCTCCTTCTCTGGCGCACTGTACGCTCTTTACTGAGGAGATCTCGTGAGAGTGAGACTCATGAGATCTCCTCAGTAAGGAGACTACAGCGCGCCGGAGAAGGACCGCAGTGAAAGTGCTCAGCAGCACTGATCGCGCCGGGGGCGCCCCCACCCCCGACCGATCAATACTGCTGCTGAGCACTTTCAAGGGCCCCCTGGATGCCATTGGCCCTTGGGCTGTAGCCCAGTTAGCCCTATGGTTAATTCGGCCCTGCCCCCCCCCCCCCCCCACTCCTCTTAGATAGTTTAGGAGGGGAAATTTCGCCAGGGCTATGGCATGGTAAACACTAGTGGCAGTCCATTTTGTATTGCTGGAGAATGCAGATACTTACTACCACCCACTAGTCACCAGTGTTAAATAAACCCCATAGTTACACAAAACACAGAAGCACAAAATTCCAGAGTGCAGTAAAGAAAGATTCTATTGAAAGTTTCATTAACTGCTAGTCCACGTATGTACTCTATCTGGTAGAGTGTATCTGTGGGGTACAATATGCTCATCATTCCTCTCTGCTGCTTTTGACACTGTGGACCACCTTCTTCTCCTGCATACCCTTTACTCTATTGGCCTCCATGATGCCATTGTCTCCTGGTTTAACTCCTACCACTTTTTCGGTCTCTACCTGGGGCGGATATATTTTTTTTTTTTGTGGGGGGGGGGGGAGTTTAGTTCCCACTCCATTTTTTTAAACTTTAACAGTATGGGCTGCCGGGTGCTGGGGCAACCCCCCCCCCCCTCCCTAGCAGGTATGTTATGTCTGCAGGTGCACACTATGTGCGGCCCGTGTCTGCAGAGACAAGCAGGCAAGGTATGCTGCCCGACCCCTCAGAGTGGCCAGGCAGCATACCTTGCCTGCTTGTCTCTGTAGACACAGACTGCGCATAGTGTACGGCTGCAGACAGAACATCCCTGCTAGGGGGGGCCCGATCACCCCCCCTGAATCCGCTAGTGTATCTACCCCAGATTACTCCTACCCTCCACTCCCTCTACCTGCTGTGCTACCTCAAGGATCCATCTTCAGTCCCATTCACTTCTTGATGTACAGATGTACACCGCCTCTCTTGGTGAATTTATTTGCTCCTTCAACCTCCAATACCACCTCTACGCTGATGATACCCAAATTTGCCTCTCCTCTTCCCTCCTCTCTTGCATGTCCAATCGTCTATCTGCTATCTCCTCTTGGGTGTCTCAGTGCTGTTTAAACGTTAATATGTCCAAAACGATGATCATTGTCTTCCTTCCATCCAGGATCCCCACACCCTCATCATCACCTTTGGTAATACTAGTCTCTCTTCTGTTCCTCAAGTCTGCCACCTGTGAGTAATCCTTAATACCTCCCTCTCCTTATCCAAACCATCCTTGGAACATCTCTAGCATTAAACCCTTCCTCACCTTAGATGGAACCAAAACACTCATCAACTCTCTTGCTATGTTTTGCCTTGACTATTGCAAACGCCTGTTTTCACCCTACCTCTCACCTGCTTCTTCCCACTCCATTCCATTCTTGATGCCACTGTTTTACTTATTTTCCTTTCTTAACATCATACTTCAGCCTTGTCTCTCTGTCGGCCACTATACTGACCCCATATGGAATCCAGCTCAAACTACTATCTATCACCTATATCTCCAACCTCATTTCCCTCCCTCCTGCCCTCTCATTCTGCCAACTACCACCCCCTCACCTCCACACTGATTACCTCTTCACACTCCCATGTCCAAGACTTCGCCGGTGCTGCTCCACACCTATGGAACTCATTCCCACAACCAATCAGTGTATTCAACAGCCTACAATGCTTCAAATGCTCCTTAAAAACTCATCTTTTCAAACCGAACAGTTCACCTCCAAACTCTTCCCCTACTGCCACACCTTCACGCCCACTTTGTTTCACCCTCTTTTGTGTCAGCTTCCCTCTCCCTTTATAATGCAACCTCTCAAAAGCTGGGGCTTTCTCCCCTCTTCTTTTCTTGCCTACCCCTTCCAGTCTATCCTTTGTTCTTTACCTTCTGCCTGGTCTCTATGTCACCTCATATTGTAACTTATGCGTTGTACGTTGTACTTATGCTCCAATGTACAGGTTTGGCTATTGCTGGCTTGCTTCCAGCATGCACTCTTTCCCTGTATATTTCACCTAGGTTCCTAACCTATTGCTTTTAAAAAAAAAACAAGGAGAATGTGTGCCTGTAGTAGCTGTGATCTGCTGAAGGGCTGTAGGTTTGTTGAAAAGCCAGAAAGAAGTCCTGGGGTTTACAGATGGAGAAAGAGGGTGGGCTCCATCCATTAGGCATGTTATCCAGGTTACCTTTGCTTCTGCTGGTAATGAGGAGGTGCACCTGAATGATGCTGGTAAAAGGCTGCAGCTCAGCTCAGTCAGTCTCTCTCACTACTTGGGGACAGAGGCTGCATTTTCTGTGAGAGAAAGACCTGATATCTGCCTGAGAGTTAACCATGCTGGCACTTCTTTTGCTGAGTTTAGATTTGTTAGTTAGGAATGACATATGTTTAGTGAGTGTCAGACAGGCAAAGTGTTTATTTTGAAGTTTTCTTTTATATCTCTGCTTAATAAAAATGGGTGAGGCCAGCTGCACCAAACGCTTGGTCTTGTGTGACTTTTCTGCTGCTATATATTACCGTCTATGCCAGGAGACGGCACCTTTCCCCCTTACTTGCTTACTATATCTATCTATTTATCTATATACTGTGTATATAGATATTAAAACCACCAGCCTAATACTCTGTAGGTCCCCCTTGTGCCACCAAAACGGCTGTGACCCATCGAGTCAGTTGTGAGGTGGGACCTCCTGGTTTAGACTTGTTTTTCCAGTGTATCCCACAGATGCGCGATCGGATTGACATCTGGGGATTTTGGAGACCAAGGGCTAGATTTACTAAGCTGCGTGTTTGAAAAAATGGGGATGTTGCCTATAGCAACCAATCAGATTCTAGCTGTCATTTTGTAGAAGGTAATAAATAAATGATAGCTAGAATCTGATTGGTTGCTATTGGCAACATCCCCACTTTTTCAAACCCGCAGCTTAGTAAATCTAGCCCCAAGTCAAAACCTTAACTCTTTGTCATGTTCCTCAAACCATTCCTGAACAGTGTGGCAGGGCACATTATCCTGCTGAAAGAGACCTCTGCCATCAGAACGTACCGTTGCCATGAAGAGGTGTACTTGGTCTGCAACAATGTTTAGGTCGGTGGTATGTGTCAAAGTAACTATCATATGAATGCCAGGACTCAAGGTTGCCCAGCAGAACATTGCCCAGAGCATCACACTGCCTCTGCCGGCTTGTCTTCTTACCATAGTGCATTCTGGTGCCATCTCCTCCCCAGGTAAAGTTATGCACATGCACCCAGCTGTTCACATAATGTAAATGAAAATGTGATTCATCAGACCAGGCAACCTTCTTTCATTGCTCCATGGTCCAGTTCTGGTGCTCAAATGCCTATTCTAGGCACTATGGTGGTGGACAGGGTTTAGCATTGGCACACTGACTGGGCAAGAGTTGATGCCCTGTGAGTTCTGACACCTTTCTATCATTGCCAGCATTAACTTTTTCAGCAGTTTGTGCTGCAGTAGCTCTTCTCTGGTTGTCCTTCATTGGACCGTTTTTAGTATGTACTAACCACTGCATGCCAGGAACACCCCACAAGACTTACCATTTGAGAGATGCTCTGACCCAGTTGTCTAGCCATTACAATTTGGCACTTGTCAAAGTCCCTCAGATCCTTATGCTTGCCCATTTTTCCTGCTTTCAACATATTAACTTCAAGAACTGACTGTTTGCTTGCTGTCTAATATATCCCACCTCTTGATAGGTGCCATAATCAATGTTATTAATGTCACTTATTAGTGGTTATAATGTTGTGGCTGATCAGTGTGTATATATACGATAATAGTAATAATACATATATTATGCAAGACTTTAATGTGCCTATCATGCTTCATCTTTCAAGTGTAGGTATAATTCATAGATTTTCTCCTCATATTAATCAGTGTATTAATTATTTCATATATTGTATTTGTATGCCTGAATACATGTATTGTAAGAGTCTACAGCCCAGATATCAGAGGAGTATGATAAATAACTATCTGAAAATTGTTAGCTTTTCATCTGTTAATGAAGTATTGGGCTGTGGGGAATAGCCTGCCTATTGTTGCTTTTTTACTAGACTATATAATATAAGTATTATGACTAGTGTTTATATATATTGTTAAATATGTATTCACATATTTTATACTTAAAGTACTACTAAGATAAATATATCTTCTAAAATCAGTATTGCATTTTAACCATTTCTATGATATTTTGAGATGGGCAGGCTCAGTTCCCCGAGAACTGAAATCAGCCTATCCGAATACCGAGCCGAGCACGCTCTGTACTCTCCCGCCCATTTGGATTCAAAATCGAGGCAAAACATCATTGTGACGTATTCGTGTTTCTGAGCTCGGTTCTTGCGAGATTTGAAAAGCATACATACCAGCCTCCACAGCAATCCATCTCCATTTGACAGAGGGAGAAAGCAGGGTTAGGTCCCACTGGCTATATCAGCACAGGGACAGAGCAGTAATTGGACACATTATTGTTTCTATTCAGTACCATTCTAATCTTAATACCAGTTGTTACAGCAGTAAGAGGAGGCTAGAGGAGGGTTTTTGTTCAGTTTCTGGCACTCCAAGTGCTTTTGGGGTGTCCCCTATTCTATTGCATTAATTTTTCTGGCTGTCAAAAGTGCTATTTGTCAGCAGTCTAAAAAAATTATATTTAGCACTCCAAGTGCTTTTGGGGTGTCCCCCATTCTTTTGCATTATTTTTTCTGGCTGTCAAAAGTCCTGTTTGTCAGCAGTCTAAAAAAATAATATTTAGCACTCCAAGTGCTTTTGTGGTGTCCTCCATTCTTTTGCATTAATTTTTCTGGCTGTCAAAAGTCATATTTGTCAGCAGTATCTAAAACAATTTGTAGCACTACAAGTGCTTTGGGCTCATAATGGATTCAAAGCAGTCCACATATGAGCAGAATGAGCAACCAGGTTCTGTCACCAGTCCTGATGGTAGTGTTCCCAGTACGTCATCTGGGAAAGGCGATGTCAAACTAAATAGTCTTTTGAAATCAGGCAAAAAAACACACACCAAAATTTTTTTCACCGTGTTGAAGCGATAATGAAGTGTAACTGAGGAAAAGTTAAGTGCCGATAAAAAAAAAATTGCCAACATGCCATTCTACGCATGCAGTGACAAAGAGAGAATGAGGCCTTCGCCTTTCTCTAATAGTGGCAGATCCAAAAATGTTACCGAGCCTTCTTCTAGTACGGTCACTCGTGACCAAGCAAGACCAAGTAATTTGGAGTCTAAAAGTGGTGCGCAACTACTGTTACGCGTCAAAGCCAAGCTGCAAGAAAACAATAAGGCATTAGAGGATAATGTATGCTCTGAATCAAAAATGACACCAATCCCTGTGGAGAGTCCATCCCCCAGTGGTATGTCTAATCGTGAGCATTCTGTTAGTGACAGTGTACCCATAAAGAAGGGTCCTTTCAGCAGTTCTGCTGATGTGTGCCTTAACAGCCCGAGTGTAGCCGGTGATACACCAACTGAGGATGCCACTTTGGAATTAGAAGAGGATGAGGAGGCGACGAGGGCACTAATGATGATGTTGATGATTATGATGCAGACAGATACCAAACTGCCTTTCTCCATTTCTTTTTATATTCTAATTCTACAGTCTATGCAAGCTGCTTTTTTTCTATTCAACTACAAGTGGAGGGCGGGGGGGGGGGGGTCATATACAGCCAACAAACTACCTTGGTCCACTTATTTTTTATATTGTTCAGTCTATGCAGGCTGCTTTTTTTCTATTCAACTACAAGTGAAGGGCGGGGGGGGGGGGGTCTATAGAGAATGAAATCAAACTGCCTTTGTCCAAACCCAAAGACGATGGCTGCATTGCCAATAGGCTAAGATGAAGAGGAAGACAATCAGGTTTGTGTGCAGAATTAAGGACAGCCTACCAGGGATTAAACTGTTTTCTTCCTAATTTATTAGCTTTAGAATTACCTTTCTTATCCAAGAAACAGGTGGAGCACTAAATTTGGTTATTTTATGCCCAAAAACATTGATTTTTAAACAAAATAGCAAAACAAAACCAAACAAAACCAAAACCAAAACACGCAATGGCGGTTTGGCAAAACCAAAACACGACGGTAATCCAGATCCAAAACCAAAACACGGGGGTCAGTGAGCATCTCTAATGATATTGGATAGAGTATATAACAATATATAAGGAAGTGCAAGATGGGAATTTTTTGGAACCTCTCTGGAGAATGTGAAAGAATTGATCCCAGTAGTTTTAGTTGAAAATTGTCTTGCTAGTGAAATGCATTCTGTGGACAAGGTGATCCTTGCATACATTGGAATGGATATCTCTCACTGTCCAGATTTCAATATAAAAACTCTGCAAATGAGTCTTCATAAACAAGTACCAGGAATGATAACTCTGGCAACTTGAGATAAGCAGTTAAACACACCCCATAAACACACAATTGAGGTCCAAACAAGCTGTGTAATACAGGGGCAGTGCTATAGTACTAGTAAACATAAACATTGATACCAGATCAGTTTGGTGCAACTTGTGCCCTATAGAACAAAACGAGAATCTCAGGATAAGGTTTTAGATTTAGTTTTCCTTTAACTCGGTGACCTAATTAACAATTGTAAATTTCTGACAGGAAATGGCTCACTTCTGAAAACTGTAGATGCTTATAATATAAGTTCATGGATAAATTCACCACTAATATTTGGAACTACAACCACTAAAATATTTATTAGATTTGACACTCTGCAGTATATAAAACTCACCTGGCTTACACTTGTAAGATACCAAGAGATATTTTTGTGTACCTAGGCAAGGATCTGAGCCAAAAATCCGACTACTGACTGTGAATTGGCAAGAGCGTAGATCTTGACATTCATCAAAAAGTTTCTGAAAGACATGAAACAAAACACAGGACAATTGCATGACAAAAATCTGATATGAGATTAAGTTTTTTTCATTTTATAGCATCTCATACATTCCTTAATTACACCATGTTTATTTTGAATGACTTACCTGATTAGCACTTAATGGAAACATAATTTGTATGGATGTTACCGAGATAAGGGAAGTGTGGCCATCAGCCTTAACGTAGGTAAAATCATGTGTGTGAGTGATGGGTGTGTAACCTATAGTCTTCGTTATCTGTTAACCAATAAAATATAGGAGGGGGGTGGCTTAGTTTTATATAGGTGTTGTTCTCCAGCAGTTCTCTCTCTCTGCTTCCGGATTCCTCCCGCCCACCCGGCAGTTATTTGGTTTATAGTTTGTTTTGTTTAGGTGGGAGAGCAGTGCAGTTGGTAAGTTTGCATATGGTGCTTTGGTTATCTCGTCATAGGTCACTACTCCCCCTTTGGATTGTGTTGTCATCACATGTGTTGGGTCCAGTGAATGGGACTCTGGGCCAGTATGTTGATTATTTTACTGGCGGGTATAAGGGGGATGTAGTCTTGCCGTTGGACAGATATTTTCACACCGGCCAATAGATAAGATATGATCCTGGGTTGGTGGTTCTATGGTCTGACCTTTCCACCGTTATTGGTTTTGTGTTTGCTGACTGCCCTGCTCTCGTCCGCCTTTCAGACCTTTTAGGTTTAATATTAGTCATTTAATAAATACTATTTAATTCCAATGTTAATTTGGTGTCCGTGTCTTTTTTGGTAATCCTTATGGTATTATGGTTAACACCAAGAACTTCCACACTATGCATTTTATATTAGGATGAAGCATTACTGAAATAACTGTGGTTTATTTACAGTTCATTAAAACAAATACAATTCAAATAGGCAAAAGCTAGGACATTAAAACACATACAAACAAATTCCTCTAACCTGAGCTGTACATATTGAAAGAAAGACTATAAAAGGGGACTGCTTTCACTGGAAAATGTACAATAGTATACAACAGAAACATTTAAAAAGAAACACAATTAGGAACAAGGAAGATCTCATGCAATCACTTCTTAAATCTTCCACATTTATCTTTGATCCCATTGTTTATTGAAACTTTCCAGCTTCAATTTTTTTAATAATCTCCAAATTATCAACAAATGCTATAAACACTTACATTGAAAAAGTCTATATGATAAACTTGTGGTCTTTTTAAAATGGGAATGATTATAGTTAAGTTAGCTACATGTTAGCATGCAAATTAGGTACATACTTTTCAAATTTTGCCATTGACAAATCTTACTACACCTGAAAAGCAGTGGGGGAACTGCAAAATGTGTTCTCCTTAGAATCTCCAAGTGTAGATAGGCAAAGACTCCTACTAGAGATTCTACGCCCGTAGAAAGCAGACAGGATGCTGATAGATGTTTTGTGTGGACAAGACACAGTGATAATTTCTCCATCACAGGCATGAGATGTATGACTCTTCAGTACTTTCTGTAGGTAGGCTGTGGTGAGGAGAGGTATAGGCTTCATCATAATCAAGCAACTATCACATGGCTGGATTAAAATAAAATAGGAACCTCAGAAAGCCAGCGGTATTTGGAGCCCACTCATTATTATTCCAGCAGTGCCTCTATTGTGATTATACCATAGTACAGGCAGGCAAATATTTTGGTAATTTTGCGTACTTATGAATTTTAGTGTTTTGCAACCTCCAAAGTGGCTTGTAAAAGTCATACTGAAAACACAATAATTTGGAACAAATTATCCTTTAATTTCTGTAACAATTCCATAAATATAAAATGCAATAAAAGTTTTATAAATCATACCACAAACTGATCTAAAGAGGTATTGGTTATCTCTACGCAATAATGAATATACCCGCGGTGTCCACATAGTGATTATATTAGTTTCAAATGCTGTTGATATGACACAGATGTAGGAAGCTCTGCAATTTAGATAACACATTTCCACAGCACTTTCTGCAAATTGAGTGTAGTAGTCTGCTACCATAGCCCTATTGTGGTAAACAATATATTTAACTCAAACAAAAAGGTTCTTGTAATGGGAACATAGTTTTAAAACAAGAGCAAGACCTGAAAACTAAGCTCTCTCAGCAAACACATTTTCACTGGCTACAGGGCTTTTCGCCCTTCCTACTTAGGCTAGGTACACACTGGCTTGATGATTGCACGAAAAACCTCCAATCAGCCGACATATGACCATTGGGTCAAATATCGTGTGAGTGTGTATATTGACACGATGATCTAAAGTAATCCCAAACTTCCGATCATCGTTTCATTTGGTTGGTCGTACTGTTTAATATTTTTTGACCAACCACCAACCGATCATGTAGTGTGTATGCACTCATGCTCACGATCTCCATAGAGTTTACAGAGTCGGGCTCTTTTCAGCTGATGTTAGCACTAAATGTCCCGGTGAATAAATGTAGAGAGTGATGTAGAAGGAGTAATTAATTTGTTCATTCTGAGACAGGATATTTTATTTCAGAGTCACAGAAGCTAACAAAATTCATTAGGACCTGTGGATAGCTATAACAAGGCGGTTTTAATCAGTATGACAATGTGACAATAATGAATGAGTGTGTTGAATTGTGCTGTCATTCTCTGAAGACTAGAGGACCAGATGAAGGACAAGATGAAGAGCACAGATCTGAAGGTAAATCATGTCAATGAGTATGCATGAATCGCCAGAGTGATCGGACCTTGAGTTTTAGGTACAATCGTTTGAGATAACACGTTGGTCGGAAAAATTTTCATTGTGTACCTAGCCTAAGTCTGTTGTAGGCCTGATTGTCTGAGTATAGTGGATACAAGCCTACAGCCTCTAAATGAGGATTTTGAAACTATTGACTCTGCATTGTTGATTGAGTTACATGATAAGAGCTGATAGAGCTCCATGTATAGGGTACATACATTTAAGAACAAACCTATATTTATTCTACAATGACTAGCTCCCAGTATGAAGATTGAAAATACCCACCCACAACCAACTCCTGTCCACCCCGCCAAATGATGAGGGAAAACTTTTTTTCGCCTCAGGGTCATTAGACAATGTCCATAATTTTGCTATGAAATACAAACTCCTTGATTTTTTTTTTTAACTATTTATTTTGAAAAATAGCAGTCATGTACAGATAAGAATCAACAATTAGTACATTTGCAGGGCAAGAAACAAGAACAGAGAACAATACTTATCATGGGCATATGTCAATGAAACAGAAAATATTTGAATAGCTAATATACAAAATAGCCAGATGATATTAATAAACAGACAGATAAGTATACAATTGTTCTCCAGAATGTTCAAGAAACTATAACATATTATAACAATATAATGTGGGGAGGGGGGGTGGGAGGGGGCTGGTCGCCACCGAGAGTGAAAGAAAAAGAGAGCATACTTCCTTTTATCCACACAATTCCTTGCCCTTCCCTTTTTAGGAAGAGAAACAAATAAATATGAGAGGGGCAACAAAAGTTTCAAAGGTGGATACTACTCAGATTCTTCAAGAGTCAGGCCATCTATGAACATAGGGAGTCTTTTTAGGAGGAAGGGGTTGGTACAAGAGTTATGGTAAAGTAAATAAGTAAAGCCAAGGAGCCCAAATCTGGTGGAATTTATCATTCTTATCATGCAGGTGGTATGTAATCTGTTCCATCCGGGCAATAAACCAGATATAGGATCGCAGGGCCGCCATAGTGGGGGGTTCAACTTGTTTCCAAGACTTGGCTACTAGGCATCGTGCAGCAGCCAAGACATGGGAGGCTAATTTTGCAGACTCTCTATCATCCTCAATCAGAGGGAAACAGAGAAGAAAAGACCATGGGTCTTTCCGGACATGGCATGGAAGGAGGGAGGAGGGCCCTAACTCGATCCCAAAAGAAGGATATTTTAGGACAGGACCACCAAATATGAAAAAAGGAACCCATCTGGCCACAACCCCGCCAACACAGTGGAGAACTAGAGGGAAACATTTTAGTGAGTTTGTCGGGTGTGTAGTACCACCTATAGTATACTTTATACGCGTTCTCCTTCACCAAAGTGGAAATAGAGCTGGTGGCAACTTGCTCCCTTATGATTTCCCAATAATCCTCCTCTGGGGGAGGGCCCAGATCTCTCTCCCACTCCCTCTCATGCCTACCTCCCGGAGGTAAAAGTACATTGAGGATTAGGCTGTAGATAGAGGAGATGGTGCCCCTACCCAAAGGTGAGGAGAGACATAGGGATACAAAGGGAGACCTAAGAGGGGGGAGAGGAGCCCCCCGAGGAGAGAGCCCACAAAGTGTCGTATCTGGAAATATTCATAGAATTTAGGATGGAGACTTGGATATTTAGAGCGTAGATCATCCCAGGAGATAAAGGCCCCCTGAAATAATAGGTCTCCGACAAAATCGGACTCCCGCACGATCCAGGGACCATAGAAGGCAGAGGAGAGCCCAGGAGGAAACGCAGGGTTACCCCAAAGAGGTAGGATAGTAAGAGAGGACACCGGTATCTTGAGATGGGGTCGACAGGTCTCCCATATTGCAGCTGAGAATAGTAGGGTAGGGCATTGGGAGGTGAGGGGAGATCTATTTTGTTTTGAGAGACCCCATATAAAGGACAAAATTGGAAAATTAAGATAAGCGGATTCGATATCAACCCACGACAATGCCGCGGGGGGGGGGGGGGGGGGGCAAAGGAGGCTACAATCTGGCTCAGATGAGCCGCCCAGTAGTAAATTTTCAAATCCGGGAAACCCCTACCACCACCTCTGGTGGGTCTATTTAAGAGAGCCAGCTTAATCCTGGGAGACCGGCTTAATCCTGGGAGACCGGCCGTTCCAGATAAACCTAGAGAGACATTTTTGGATAGATGTCAGATCCGAGAGGGGGACTCGGACAGGAAGGGTCTGGAAATAGTAGAGAAGCTTAGGGAGGAGGTTCATCTTGACAGAGATGATCCTGCCCAACCACGAAATGATCAATGAGCGCCAGGAGAACAATTCAGACTTGATCTTAGCAAAGAGGCCCGGGTAGTTCTCCCAGTAGAGGGAGTCATAGGAGTCGGTAATAAAGATACCCAAGTATTTAATTTTCTTTCTCTGCCACCAGAGTTAAAGCGGGAAGTGAGTACCAGTCCTTCTGGGGATGGAATATTAAGGAAGAGAGCTTCTTAATATTGATCTTGTAACCAGAAAGGTCTCCATAGTGGTGTAATATGCTAAAGAGTCCAGGGAGAGACTTCTCAGGCTGCAGGAGAGTCAGAAGGACATCGTCCGCAAAGAGAGAGAGCTTACTCTCAAGATTCCCCGTCCGCACACCCTGTATGTTCGGACAGGCCCGGATAGAGGCTGCAAGAGGCTCTATAACAAGGGCAAAAATGAGAGGAGCCAGAGGGCACCGCTGGCGTGTACCGTTGGATATGGCGATAAGGTCAGAGGGAGAGCCGTTGATCATGTCTCTTGCGGAGGGTCGAGAGTATAAGGCTTGAATACCCATGAGGAGGTTTCCCGAAATTCCAAACGCCGACAAGGCTCGGGACATAAAGCTCCAAGAGATCCTGTCAAAAACCTCGGCGTCCAGGGAGAGAACAATGGCCGGGGCCTTTTTGGTGTTAATGATATGAATCGGATCAACGACTCTCCTGGTATTGTCTCTGGCCTGACGACCCGGTATGAAGCCAACCTGATCATAATGTATAAGGGAGGGAAGGACCGAATTTAGTCTATTAGCCAAAATTTTAGCATATAATTTGACATCCGTATTAAGCAGGGAGATAGGGCGATAACTAGCGCAGTCATGAACATCTTTACCGCCTTTATGAATGACGGAGATCCGAGCCTCCAAAGAATCCCTAGACCAGGAACCCCCAGTCAGGATTGAGTTGAATAGGGTGTGCAAACAGGGGACCAGGAGCCCAGTAAACCTTTTATAGTACACAGCAGTGAAGCCATCTGGCCCCGGAGCCTTTCCTGTTTTCTGAGACTTTATGATTTGCTCAATTTCATCTTTAGTAATCTCATCCCCCAGAAGAGTACTAGCCTGTGGAGAGAGTTTTGGAAGCTTAGCAGAGGAAAGAAAAAATTCAATCAACTGCGAGTGTTGCTGGGAAACTAAAGGATCAGACGGTTGGGGAAGGTTATAAAGTTTAGTGTAATAGGATTGAAAGGCAGCACGTATCCGCTGAGGGTCATAATGTAAAATTCCCTCGGAGTCCCTGATAGCCAGGAGATTCCGGGCCGCTATCTTAGCTCTAAGTTTGGTGGCTAGCAATTTATCAGCTTTGTCGCCTTTTTCATAGTAGCGCTGATTGAGCCACTTCAGTTTATTAGCAACCTGGTGGGACAACAAGAGATTTAATTCACCATAGACAGAAGCAATTTCCTGGAGAACCAAGGGATCAGGGCTCAATTTGTGACGTTGCTCTAAAGCTCTCAGCGAGTCCGTCAACTAAATAGTTTTAGCCAGACGGAATCGCTTAGTCCGAGACGCCAAGGCAATAAGATGACCACGTATTACAGCCTTATGGGCGTCCCAGAGAGTCATAGGGGAGATATCAGGGGTGTCGTTCATCTCAAAGTATTCAGAGAGAAGAGAATTTAGGTGAGTAGTGGTTTCTTTATCATGTAGGAGTGATTCGTTGATTCTTCAGGTTGCTCTAGGAGGGCGGTGAGCAAGGGAGGTGAGTACAGCGGAAACAGGGGCATGGTCAGACCAGGTAACAGGGAAGATTTGGGAGGAGCTAAGTTTAAGAGTGAGGTCGTGGCTGAGCAGGATCATATCGATCCGGGAATAGGTATTATGGGGAGAGGAAAAGAAGGTATAGTCCCTGTCTAGGGGGTCCAGTACTCTCCATGAGTCATATAAGTTATGGAGTTTCAGAAAAGCCTGTAAGGCAGCTGTGGTGTGGGCATCTCTGCTCGAGGGAGAAGAGGAGAGGCCTGAGGAACGATCTATGGTCGGGGCTAAAACAGCGTTAAAGTCACCAGCAACAATAAGTTCACCCTGGCGAACACGTGCTAACAAAGAACCCAGTTTTTTGAAGAACCTATGTTGGCCGTCGTTGGGTGCATAGAGGTTCACTAGAGTGCAGGGGAGATTATTCAGAGTGCCTATGAGAATCAGGAAACTACCTTCTTTATCTTTATGGGAGTCATGAAGTTCGAAAATTAAATGGCGCGCAAACAGGATTGCTACACCCCGCTTTTTCTGCCTATGGTCACATGCATGAAATGTCAAGGGAAATTTTCTGGAGCGGAGCTCGGGGTGGAGATGTTGGACAAAATTAGTTTCTTGTAGGAATATCAAGTCCCCTTTAAGGGATTTGAGAGAGGAATGTAGTTTAGCCCATTTCTGAGGGGAGTTGAGGCCCTTGACATTATAGGAGATAAGATTAAGGGTCATAGGAAAATCAATGAGATGAGCGCTAGAGACCAGAAGAGGGAAGAAATGTCGGGAGAGAGGAGGAAAAAGGAAGACTGTATCGGGGATGACGTGCTAGGTGGCGACCAGTGAGGAGAAGGAGGGGAGAACCAAAGGTTAAGGGTACAAGGGGATCGACATAGCGGACCAAAGTCCACTTGTCGCAAATGCTGGTAGGGGATAGGACATGATGGACAAACCATCAGGGGGACCAGCGTAGAGCCCTAGGCTCTAAGGGGGGTGGTGGCCAATAAGCAACCACAGAAGAAGACGGAGGAGCGGGGGACCCAGAAGGGGAGGCCGAGAGACCATTTTAGTGTATATGACCTATTGGGAGGAAGGGGATTGAGGAGGAAATAGGGAGAGTACTAACCTCTAGGGTAGATTAGGAGAAGGGAAAGTACAAGAAAGGAGAAGACAAAGGTAATAATTAGCAGCAATAAACATATTATATGAGGTAGGAAATAACTCAATAACACTGGGCATATCGTAGTAGACACTTGTGGAGCCACCTAGGGTGGCCCAATAAAAGAGCTATAGAATCAAATAACATAACAACCGTAAAACCAATAATACAGCATAGAGACAAATAAAACAGAGCATCACAGCTACTTATCGGTGGCGGAAGCAGGAACTGTAGTCTGCGCATTGTCAGTGTTTCGTCCCACCTAGATGAAGATATAAAGAACAACAACCTGTCTTCTCAGGGGGCAGGCAGCAACAAGGCAACAGATAGAATAAGGCATTACAGTGCCCAGCATCCACATTATAGTTTTGGTGTAGTAGAGGATGAGGGGCAAGGACATCTGAAGACATGGGAGCCTTGGGTTCTATGTCCAATTATAGAACTATATCAGGAAGTTGCAAGAGTCACAACGAGACCCGTAGAGGATGGAGCGGTCGCACTTTGGAGAGAGCAGGAACGAGGGCATGGAGATCAGGGATCCGTGGATTGTGGTTTAGAATGATGGGGGACGGTTGACCAATCTCTACGAGGAATCCGTTGCGCTCTCGGTGTTGAGGGGCCCGCACCATTAGCAAGGGCTTGAGAAGCTTCCAAAGGGGCTTGTTGGTTCAGGCCAATCTTTCGTAGAAGATCCCGTGCTTTGCCTAAACTTTTAGCTGACAGTTGTTGGTTCTGGTGCCAAAGATATAGACGAAAGGGGAACCCCCAGCGATATCTGATGTTGTTTTCCCTGAGGATTGAGGTGACAGGCTGGAGCTCTCGCCTCCGAGATAGAGTGGTGGGGGAAAGGTCCTGGAAAATTTGAAGGGTATATCCCTCATATGATAAAGAAGGGATCTTTCTGGCTGCTTGTAAGATAGCTTCTTTGGTTGTGAAGAAATGAAGGCGGAGGATAACGTCTCTAGGTGTAGATTGATCTGATGGACGAGGCTTAAGGGCCCTGTGGGCTCTATCTAGCAAGAGTTGATCTTCCGGGACTTCTGGAGCAAGCTGGGAGAAAAGTTTCCGGAGATAAGGGTCCAGATTTGCAGATTCAACGGACTCCGGGATGCCTTTAATTCGGAGGTTGTTTCTCCGGGCTCTATTGTCCATATCCTCTTGGTGCTCATGGATGGTATTGAGCTCCTGGCGGATTTGAGAAAGGTCGTCAGACGTAGCTTCCTGGCATGAGACAACGTCCTCCATCTTCCTTTCAATATGGTCCGTACGGGAACCCAACGAGGACACTTCCGATCTCAGACTATGAAGAGCGTGCTGGACTTCAGCGTGGACCGAGGACCGAAGTTCTTTCATCTCCTTGATCAAAGAAAGAAAGTCTTTTTTGGTAACTGGAGCAGACACATCTTCGTCAGAGTCCGAGTCCTCACGAGAGCAAGGAGAAGCTGCTTGCTCCATTCCAGAGACTGAAGAGGTCTTATTAGGGTAATATTGAGGGATACCCTTAGAGTGAGGTTTTTTGTTTTTCGGCATAATTAAATATAGTAGGGTCAGAGATAAAATAGGATTTTAGAGCAGAAAATTCGATCAGAAAAGGCCACTCGGGGATGAGTTAACCGCTACATTACAGCAGCATTACAATTGAGGACCCCGGCCATCCACATTGAGCCAGAAGTGAAGCTAAAACATATGCGCAAACTCTTGGTATCGCACAGAGAATGAGAGCTACAACTGGTGGATAAACTCCGAAGATTAACAGGCGACACAGGACCCACTCACCGGCCCGCCAGACCTCTCCAACAATGATCGTAGCAGGCCACGGGGCCACTTCTGGTGTCAGAGTTGCCTCTTCAGTACCAGAAGCACAGCAGAGTAATTAGTAGAATAGAATTGATGTTAGTGGAAATCCACTAGGTGGCAGTAGATCCCTGTGCTGCTGACACTGGATACAATCTGATTGGTCTAATTTGGTTGTCAGAATAGCGTGTGGCAGGGATCGCAGCTTCTCTACAGGATAGTCTCCCTGTTTAGATCCTGAGGAATAGACAGGGCAAGGCAGAGTGCTGCGGGGCTTGATATAGTGGGCTGCAGCGCTTCAGGGGCAATGGGACACAGACCTCTCGACAGCGGGGAACCGAAAGCGCGGGTGCCGGGTACTTCCGGTTTTTCAGCGGCGGTGGAGCGCTCTCGCCTCTTGAAGGTCCCAGCTAGACGGGGAAAGAAGCCAGCAGGTAAGGACCTGGGGGATGGGGGGGAGCGCACCGACTCCAGAACTGTGGGATGGAGAGCTCCGGTCTGACTGTGGGGATGCTTCCAGGAGTTACAGGCCGATTTCAGCGGGCATTCAAAGCTCTTGGCATGCAGGAGACAGTCGCGTTGCTAAGGGCCACAACCAGGGGGAATTTTAAGGGGAGCAATACCCTGGGACCCGCAGAAAACCTCTCGGATGGGAGAGAGCCGACAGTTAGTACGACTGGTCAGTATGGCCGCCAAGCCACGCCCCCTCCTCCTTGATTTTTATCATCCTAGATTAACATATTTTTGCCCCTGACTCATATAAAGTGCAGCCTCCTGCCCCCAATATACAGTAAAGCTATCATGACACCATTATACAGTACAGCTTCAATGTTCTGAGTACAGACAATCGGGAACATCTAGCAAGCTGTGCAGTCATATGTTACAGAAATGTTACTTTAGTACATTTTTTCGGGAAGCAGAATGCTAGTATGCTGACGGTATGTTACTAAGATCACTTGACCATTTGCTTGAAGGGTCCCTTCCCTTTCAGTGGCAGAATGACAAGGCAACATTCTTTCACATTGAAAATGAAAGTCTAAAGCAGGGGTGGCTAATTGGTGCCTAAAGCAGTAGCATGTTGGGCTTTTAGGCCCAGAAACTAACATGGTCACAGTGACCCTAATTGCCACGTCTCTCAGTGAAACTCTTAAACCTAATGAACACAAATACACACAACACCATGCACATGAAACACTCATAACACGTGACTGCTTTGTCCCCAGTCAGGGCCAGACTGGGACTCAAAAGCAGCCTGTCATACAAACTAGCCCACATTTCTGGCTGCACATGTAGCCCCACTGCCCCATATTGTAGGTTTATTATAGAATTGTCAGTGGAGGACTGGTAAATGGTGAATTGCCCCACAAGTCGCTCTGGATATTACAGATGAGAGCCGACAAAGATATTATTTTGGATCCCTGCAGTGCTGCACATAAATAATAAATAAATCTGCACTGTACACTATGGGAATGGTTATAGCTATGATTAACCTACAGAAAATACAAACAACAATCCAGTATAGTAGGTTACTTTTACATACTTTTTCATCATAAACTACCATTGGAAATATGTAGCTGGTGCTACAGTACCACTTAGTCCAATCCAGACATTTTTAGACTCAGGATTAGCTCCCCTATAGGTAGTTAGCCATACACTGTGCCCCCCCCCCCCCCCCCCCCCGATAGATTCACACTACTACGGCCAGCATTCAGATTCGTTTTGACAGTCTGTTCTCTATTAGTCTCATGGCAGTGTTATCATTTCTACCATCATCACATTAGCAGCAACGTGGAATCTATAGATTTATGGCCACTAGACAGCAAGCCTTATAAGTAGCTAGCAAGTCACTTCATTTTCGAGAACCAGCTTTATGTTATAATGATTTTCTTTGGATTTTTCAGCATATTATCTGCTGACTAGCTGACCTTATATCTTTCCCCATTTTACAATGAATTGCCAATTAGCGCTATTCTCTTTGGTGTTGGACCCACAGATCTGGGGGTAAATGTATCAAGGTCCGCTTTTGACAGCGTATTAAAATCGTAGCAAATCGCGGGTTAACCCGCGATTTAAGTAAAAAAAAACAGAAATGTATCAAGCTGCGATTTTGACCCAGATCTTCAAAATCGCTGCTCATCTCTGGCAATTTGCTGCGATGTAAACACTCCCATGTTTAGCTAACTCTCCTGTGTTGTAGCAGCGAGTTGTAAACACATCACTGATACACTGCCTGTCATACCAATAGCGTGGGAAAATCACCTAATACAGTACATAGACCTTGCGCAATGAATGTAAGTTCATTGCGTACCGGACCTCCTACTAGGTAGGAGGTGTTTGCGGCGACTCCAGCTTTTTTTATTTTTCTTCAAGCAAGATTAAAGTGTTGGGGATGTACAAATATGGGGCCCTCCTGGTCGAAGCAAAGAAGACTTCTAGCAACAAGGGGCCCCTTCTGGGCGAAGCCAAGAAGAGATTTTGCAAGCCAAAACTTTTGGATGGTACAAATACTGTGGCACAGGGGAAAGCCGAACATTTGGATTTACAAATTCTTTTGGACCTTTTTCAAGCCTGGACATTTGGAAGGTATTAAGACTGTGGGACTGGGGCAAGCAAGGAGAATTTGGTACAGAAAGACATCTTTGGTGAGTATTTGGGGTGTTATTATTTTTAATAAATATATGTGGTTTAAATGACGGTGGTTACTGTGTTTATTGTGGGTTTTTTATTTTTATTAAATGTATGTGGTAATTACCAGGGTGTTGTGGTTTTTTTAACATTTTTTTTTGTGGAACTATAGGTCCCAGCCAGCCAGGGATGTCAGGGCATGTTGGCACTTGTGGTTCTCCAAGTGCCAACATGCCCTGGCTGCCATGGGTATGCTGGTGCTTGTAGTTATATAAGCAGCAGCATGGCCACACTATTTTGGACAACCTGGATGGCTGGGACTTGTAGTTCCACAAAATAAAATGGCGTCCGGTTGTTATTTTAACTCTTTATCGCCGTATTACCCTACTACCCACAGCCCAGGGGTAGTAGGAAGAGCCCTAGTGCTATCAGCACTGGGCTGGGAGTCTCTAGGGGGTGGCCCGCTCGTTTTTTTCAGCGGACCCCACTCCCTAGGGAATCCAGCCCAGGGCTGAACAGTGTAGGGTTGGTTAGTCATTATGGCAGGGGGACCCCTGCCGCGTGTCCCCCTGCTATAGTGCCGTCAACCCTGGCTGGTTTGCTTAGTGCTGGTAAAGTGAAAATCAGGGGGACCCCACGCAAAATTTTTCCCCGATGTTCACGGGACCAGCAGTAGTCAGGCAGCACTAGGGTTAAGCTGGAATAGAGGGGGGACCCCACACTTTTTTTTATTTTATTTTTACTTTCTTCTATTCTTTACAGTTTTAACACTGCCAGGGCAGTGTAACAGTGATGTGTTTCTACAACACGCTGCTATCAAGCAGCGTGTTGTATCTGGCATGTTTTCAAGCAAACTCTCCTGAGTTTGCTTACTCACAGTTTCATACTTTTGAGAGTTGTATAGCTGCAGTGGAAAACAGTCGGGAGTTTGATCTCCGGCGATTTTGCAAATAGCGATTTTAACAGAAGCACAACGCAATTTTGCATGAAATCTCAGCTTCATACATCTGCGAGTTTCAACTCTAGCGATAAATTGCAAAATCGGACCTTGATACATTTACCACCTAGTGTCTATTAATCTCCAGTTGATAAGAAATATTATTTCTAACACTTGATCTATAATTAGAAGCTTTGTACCATCTAGAGTATGGTAAATATATTAAGCTATGATAATGGATGATTGATCATAAATTACAGCACTGCCTCATCTCCTTTATATCCAGGAGATCATTTGTGACTAATAATAGAACTGCCTTATCTCTTGTAAGATACAGGTGATCATCTGAGATATGTTGATTACATTATTCAAAACAGCAGAGTCAATAATTGAAGACACAACTTAAAGTGTTTATTCATACTATTGGATGAGATACAAAGCATTTTAAAACACTTTTTCCAGGTTTATCACTACATACCTATCCTTGTAATTATTATTTTGCGACTTATTATCGAAACCAGTAATCAATCATTTTAAAGCATACTAATAAAATTTGATTTTATTTAGAGATGGGCGGGCTCGGTTCCCTGAGAACCGAACCCACCCGAACTTTGGGTATCCGAGTACCGAGCTGAGTAGCTCGGTACTCTCCCGCCCGCTCCGAATCCAAATCGAGGCCGAACGTCATCGGATCTCGGGGCTTGGTTCTCGCGATACTCCAAGATTATAAATACACGCCTCCACAGCAATCCATTGCCATTTGACAGAGGGAGAGAGCAGGGTGTAGTCACAGGCTGATTAGAGCAGGGACAGAGAATTCAATATTCTTCTTCCAATTGTTGTAACAAAAATCGCTAGAGAAGAAAGGAGGATAGAGGTTTTTGTTCTTTTCAATATTTGACACTCCCCAGTGCTTTTGGGGTTTCCCCCCTAATTGTGCATAAATATTTCTGGCTGTCAAAATTACTATCTGTCAGCAGTATCTACCAACTAATTTTTAGCACTCCCCAGTGCTTTTGGGGTGTCCCCCCTAATTGTGCATAAATATTTCTGGCTGTCAAAATTACTATCTGCCAGCAGTGTTTACCCACTAATTTTTAGCACTCCCCAGTGCTTTTGGGGTATCTTCCCTAATTGTGCATAAATATTTCTGGCTGTCAAAATTACTATCTATCAGCAGTATCTACCAACTAATTTTTAGCACTCCCCAGTGCTTTTGGGGTGTCCCCCCTAATTGTGCATAAATATTTCTGGCTGTCAAAATTACTATCTGCCAGCAGTGTTTACCAACTAATTTTTAGCACTCCCCAGTGCTTTTGGGGTGTCCCCCCTAATTGTGCATAAATATTTCTGGCTGTCAAAATTACTATCTGCCAGCAGTATCTACCAACTAATTTTTAGCACTCCCCGGTGCTTTTGGGGTGTTCCCCCTAATTGTGCATAAATATTTCTGGCTGTCAAAATTACTATCTGTCAGCAGTATCTACCAACTAATTTTTAGCACTCCCCAGTGCTTTTGGGGTGTCCCCCCTAATTGTGCATAAATATTTCTGGCTGTCAAAATTACTATCTGTCAGCAGTATCTACCAACTAATTTTTAGCACTCCCCAGTGCTTTTGGAGTGCCCCCCCTAATTGTGCATAAATATTTCTGGCTGTCAAAATTACTATCCATCAGCAGTATCTACCAACTAATTTTTAGCACTCCGCAGTGCTTTTGGGGTGTCCCCCCTAATTGTGCATAAATATTTCTGGCTGTCAAAATTACTATCTCAGCAGTATCTACCAACTAATTTTTAGCACTCTCCAGTGCTTTTGGGGTGTCCCCCCTAATTGTGCATAAATATTTCTGGCTGTCAAAATTACTATCTGTCAGCAGTATCTACCAACTAATTTTTAGCACTCCCCAGTGCTTTTGGGGTGTCCCCCCTAATTGTGCATAAATATTTCTGGCTGTCAAAATTACTATCTGCCAGCAGTATTTACCAACTAATTTTTAGCACTCCCCAGTGCGTTTGGGGTGTCCCCCCTAATTGTGTATAAATATTTCTGGCTGTCAAAATTACTATCTGTCAGCAGTATCTACCAACTAATTTTTAGCACTCCCCGGTGCTTTTGGGGTGTCCCCCCTAATTGTGCATAAATATTTCTGGCTGTCAAAATTACTATCTGTCAGCAGTATCTACCAACTAATTTTTAGCACTCCCCAGTGCTTTTGGGGTGTCCCCCCTAATTATGCATAAATATTTCTGGCTGTCAAAATTACTATCTGTCAGCAGTATCTACCAACTAATTTTTAGCACTCCCCAGTGCTTTTGGAGTGCCCCCCCTAATTGTGCATAAATATTTCTGGCTGTCAAAATTACTATCCATCAGCAGTATCTACCAACTAATTTTTAGCACTCCGCAGTGCTTTTGGGGTGTCCCCCCTAATTGTGCATAAATATTTCTGGCTGTCAAAATTACTATCTGTCAGCAGTAAGCAGTATCTACCAACTAACTTTTAGCACTCCCCAGTGCTTTTGGGGTGTCCCCCCTAATTGTGCATAAATATTTCTGGCTGTCAAAATTACTATCCGCCAGCAGTGTTTACCAACTAATTTTTAGCACTCCCCAGTGCTTTTGGGGTGTCCCCCCCCCCCCCCCTAATTGTGCATAAATATTTCTGGCTGTCAAAATTACTATCTGTCAGCAGTATCTACCAACTAATTTTTAGCACTCCCCAGTGCGTTTGGGGTGTCCCCCCTAATTGTGTATAAATATTTCTGGCTGTCAAAATTACTATCTGTCAGCAGTATCTACCAACTAATTTTTAGCACTCCCCGGTGCTTTTGGGGTGTCCCCCCTAATTGTGCATAAATATTTCTGGCTGTCAAAATTACTATCTGTCAGCAGTATCTACCAACTAATTTTTAGCACTCCCCGGTGCTTTTGGGGTGTCCCCCCTAATTGTGCATAAATATTTCTGGCTGTCAAAATTACTATCTGTCAGCAGTATCTACCAACTAATTTTTAGCACTCCCCAGTGCTTTTGGAGTGCCCCCCCTAATTGTGCATAAATATTTCTGGCTGTCAAAATTACTATCCATCAGCAGTATCTACCAACTAATTTTTAGCACTCCGCAGTGCTTTTGGGGTGTCCCCCCTAATTGTGCATAAATATTTCTGGCTGTCAAAATTACTATCTGTCAGCAGTATCTACCAACTAATTTTTAGCACTCCCCGATGCTTTTGGGGTGTTCCCCCTAATTGTGCATAAATATTTCTGGCTGTCAAAATTACTATCTGCCAGCAGTATCTACCAACTAATTTTTAGCACTCCCCAGTGCTTTTGGGGTGTCCCCCCTAATTGTGCATAAATATTTCTGGCTGTCAAAATTTCTATCTGCCAGCAGTATTTACCAACTGATTTTTAGCACTCCCCAGTGCTTTTGGGGTGTCCCCCCTAATTGTGCATAAATATTTCTGGCTGTCAAAATTACTATCTGCCAGCAGTATCTACCAACTAATTTTTAGCACTCCCCGGTGCTTTTGGGGTGTTCCCCCTAATTGTGCATAAATATTTCTGGCTGTCAAAATTACTATCTGTCAGCAGTATCTACCAACTAATTTTTAGCACTCCCCAGTGCTTTTGGGGTGTCCCCCCTAATTATGCATAAATATTTCTGGCTGTCAAAATTACTATCTGTCAGCAGTATCTACCAACTAATTTTTAGCACTCCCCAGTGCTTTTGGAGTGCCCCCCCCTAATTGTGCATAAATATTTCTGGCTGTCAAAATTACTATCTGTCAGCAGTATCTACCAACTAATTTTTAGCACTCCCCAGTGCTTTTGGGGTGTCCCCCCTAATTGTGCATAAATATTTCTGGCTGTCAAAATTACTATCTGCCAGCAGTATTTACCAACTAATTTTTAGCACTCCCCAGTGCTTTTGGGGTGTCCCCCCTAATTGTGCATAAATATTTCTGGCTGTCAAAATTACTATCTGTCAGCAGTATCTACCAACTAATTTTTAGCACTCCCCAGTGCTTTGGGGGTGTCCCCCCTAATTGTGCATAAATATTTCTGGCTGTCAAAATTACTATCTGTCAGCAGTATCTACCAACTAATTTTTAGCACTCCCCAGTGCTTTTGGAGTGCCCCCCCTAATTGTGCATAAATATTTCTGGCTGTCAAAATTACTATCCATCAGCAGTATCTACCAACTAATTTTTAGCACTCCGCAGTGCTTTTGGGGTGTCCCCCCTAATTGTGCATAAATATTTCTGGCTGTCAAAATTACTATCTGTCAGCAGTATCTACCAACTAATTTTTAGCACTCCCCAGTGCTTTTGGAGTGCCCCCCCTAATTGTGCATAAATATTTCTGGCTGTCAAAATTACTATCCATCAGCAGTATCTACCAACTAATTTTTAGCACTCCGCAGTGCTTTTGGGGTGTCCCCCCTAATTGTGCATAAATATTTCTGGCTGTCAAAATTACTATCTCAGCAGTATCTACCAACTAATTTTTAGCACTCTCCAGTGCTTTTGGGGTGTCCCCCCTAATTGTGCATAAATATTTCTGGCTGTCAAAATTACTATCTGTCAGCAGTATCTACCAACTAATTTTTAGCACTCCCCAGTGCTTTTGGGGTGTCCCCCCTAATTGTGCATAAATATTTCTGGCTGTCAAAATTACTATCTGCCAGCAGTGTTTACCCACTAATTTTTAGCACTCCCCAGTGCTTTTGTGGTGTCTTCCCTAATTGTGCATAAATATTTCTGGCTGTCAAAATTACTATCTGCCAGCAGTATTTACCAACTAATTTTTAGCACTCCCCAGTGCGTTTGGGGTGTCCCCCCTAATTGTGTATAAATATTTCTGGCTGTCAAAATTACTATCTGTCAGCAGTATCTACCAACTAATTTTTAGCACTCCCCGGTGCTTTTGGGGTGTCCCCCCTAATTGTGCATAAATATTTCTGGCTGTCAAAATTACTATCTGTCAGCAGTATCTACCAACTAATTTTTAGCACTCCCCGGTGCTTTTGGGGTGTCCCCCCTAATTGTGCATAAATATTTCTGGCTGTCAAAATTACTATCTGTCAGCAGTATCTACCAACTAATTTTTAGCACTCCCCAGTGCTTTTGGAGTGCCCCCCCTAATTGTGCATAAATATTTCTGGCTGTCAAAATTACTATCCATCAGCAGTATCTACCAACTAATTTTTAGCACTCCGCAGTGCTTTTGGGGTGTCCCCCCTAATTGTGCATAAATATTTCTGGCTGTCAAAATTACTATCTGTCAGCAGTATCTACCAACTAATTTTTAGCACTCCCCGATGCTTTTGGGGTGTTCCCCCTAATTGTGCATAAATATTTCTGGCTGTCAAAATTACTATCTGCCAGCAGTATCTACCAACTAATTTTTAGCACTCCCCAGTGCTTTTGGGGTGTCCCCCCTAATTGTGCATAAATATTTCTGGCTGTCAAAATTTCTATCTGCCAGCAGTATTTACCAACTGATTTTTAGCACTCCCCAGTGCTTTTGGGGTGTCCCCCCTAATTGTGCATAAATATTTCTGGCTGTCAAAATTACTATCTGTCAGCAGTATCTACCAACTAATTTTTAGCACTCCCCAGTGCTTTTGGGGTGTCCCCCCTAATTGTGCATAAATATTTCTGGCTGTCAAAATTACTATCTGTCAGCAGTATCTACCAACTAATTTTTAGCACTCCCCAGTGCTTTTGGAGTGCCCCCCCTAATTGTGCATAAATATTTCTGGCTGTCAAAATTACTATCCATCAGCAGTATCTACCAACTAATTTTTAGCACTCCGCAGTGCTTTTGGGGTGTCCCCCCTAATTGTGCATAAATATTTCTGGCTGTCAAAATTACTATCTGTCAGCAGTAAGCAGTATCTACCAACTAATTTTTAGCACTCCCCAGTGCTTTTGGGGTGTCCCCCCTAATTGTGCATAAATATTTCTGGCTGTCAAAATTACTATCCGCCAGCAGTGTTTACCAACTAATTTTTAGCACTCCCCAGTGCTTTTGGGGTGTCCCCCCCCCCCCCCTAATTGTGCATAAATATTTCTGGCTGTCAAAATTACTATCTGTCAGCAGTATCTACCAACTAATTTTTAGCACTCCCCAGTGCGTTTGGGGTGTCCCCCCTAATTGTGTATAAATATTTCTGGCTGTCAAAATTACTATCTGTCAGCAGTATCTACCAACTAATTTTTAGCACTCCCCGGTGCTTTTGGGGTGTCCCCCCTAATTGTGCATAAATATTTCTGGCTGTCAAAATTACTATCTGTCAGCAGTATCTACCAACTAATTTTTAGCACTCCCCGGTGCTTTTGGGGTGTCCCCCCTAATTGTGCATAAATATTTCTGGCTGTCAAAATTACTATCTGTCAGCAGTATCTACCAACTAATTTTTAGCACTCCCCAGTGCTTTTGGAGTGCCCCCCCTAATTGTGCATAAATATTTCTGGCTGTCAAAATTACTATCCATCAGCAGTATCTACCAACTAATTTTTAGCACTCCGCAGTGCTTTTGGGGTGTCCCCCCTAATTGTGCATAAATATTTCTGGCTGTCAAAATTACTATCTGTCAGCAGTATCTACCAACTAATTTTTAGCACTCCCCGATGCTTTTGGGGTGTTCCCCCTAATTGTGCATAAATATTTCTGGCTGTCAAAATTACTATCTGCCAGCAGTATCTACCAACTAATTTTTAGCACTCCCCAGTGCTTTTGGGGTGTCCCCCCTAATTGTGCATAAATATTTCTGGCTGTCAAAATTTCTATCTGCCAGCAGTATTTACCAACTGATTTTTAGCACTCCCCAGTGCTTTTGGGGTGTCCCCCCTAATTGTGCATAAATATTTCTGGCTGTCAAAATTACTATCTGCCAGCAGTATCTACCAACTAATTTTTAGCACTCCCCGGTGCTTTTGGGGTGTTCCCCCTAATTGTGCATAAATATTTCTGGCTGTCAAAATTACTATCTGTCAGCAGTATCTACCAACTAATTTTTAGCACTCCCCAGTGCTTTTGGGGTGTCCCCCCTAATTATGCATAAATATTTCTGGCTGTCAAAATTACTATCTGTCAGCAGTATCTACCAACTAATTTTTAGCACTCCGCAGTGCTTTTGGGGTGTCCCCCCTAATTGTGCATAAATATTTCTGGCTGTCAAAATTACTATCTGTCAGCAGTATCTACCAACTAATTTTTAGCACTCCCCGATGCTTTTGGGGTGTTCCCCCTAATTGTGCATAAATATTTCAGGCTGTCAAAATTACTATCTGTCAGCAGTATCTACCAACTAATTTTTAGCACTCCCCAGTGCTTTTGGGGTGTCCCCCCTAATTGTGCATAAATATTTCTGGCTGTCAAAATTACTATCTGCCAGCAGTATTTACCAACTAATTTTTAGCACTCCCCAGTGCTTTTGGGGTGTCCCCCCTAATTGTGCATAAATATTTCTGGCTGTCAAAATTACTATCTGTCAGCAGTATCTACCAACTAATTTTTAGCACTCCCCAGTGCTTTTGGGGTGTCCCCCCTAATTGTGCATAAATATTTCTGGCTGTCAAAATTACTATCTGTCAGCAGTATCTACCAACTAATTTTTAGCACTCCCCAGTGCTTTTGGAGTGCCCCCCCTAATTGTGCATAAATATTTCTGGCTGTCAAAATTACTATCCATCAGCAGTATCTACCAACTAATTTTTAGCACTCCACAGTGCTTTTGGGGTGTCCCCCCTAATTGTGCATAAATATTTCTGGCTGTCAAAATTACTATCTGTCAGCAGTAAGCAGTATCTACCAACTAATTTTTAGCACTCCCCAGTGCTTTTGGGGTGTCCCCCCTAATTGTGCATAAATATTTCTGGCTGTCAAAATTACTATCCGCCAGCAGTGTTTACCAACTAATTTTTAGCACTCCCCAGTGCTTTTGGGGTGTCCCCCCCCCCCCCTAATTGTGCATAAATATTTCTGGCTGTCAAAATTACTATCTGTCAGCAGTATCTACCAACTAATTTTTAGCACTCCCCAGTGCTTTTGGGGTGTCCCCCCTAATTGTGCATAAATATTTCTGGCTGTCAAAATTACTATCTGTCAGCAGTATCTACCAACTAATTTTTAGCACTCCCCGGTGCTTTTGGGGTGTTCCCCCTAATTGTGCATAAATATTTCTGGCTGTCAAAATTACTATCTGTCAGCAGTATCTACCAACTAATTTTTAGCACTCCCCGGTGCTTTTGGGGTGTTCCCTCTAATTGTGCATAAATATTTCTGGCTGTCAAAATTACTATCTGTCAGCAGTATCTACCAACTAATTTTTAGCACTCCCCAGTGCTTTTGGGGTGTCCCCCCTAATTGTGCATAAATATTTCTGGCTGTCAAAATTACTATCTGTCAGCAGTATCAACCAACTAATTTTTAGCCCTCCCCAGTGCTTTTGGGGTGCCCCACTAATTGTGGATAAATATTTCTGGCTGTCAAAATTACTATCTGTCAGCAGTATCTACCAACTAATTTTTTGCACTCCCCAGTGCTTTTGGGGTGTCCCCCCTAATTGTGCATAAATATTTCTGGCTGTCAAAATTACTGTCTGTCAGCAGTATCTACCAACTAATTTTTAGCACTCCCCAGTGCTTTTGGGGTGTCCCCCCTAATTGTGCATAAATATTTCTGGCTGTCAAAATTACTATCTGTCAGCAGTATCTACCAACTAATTTTTAGCACTCCCCAGTGCTTTTGGAGTGCCCCCCCTAATTGTGCATAAATATTTCTGGCTGTCAAATTTACTATCTGTCAGCAGTATCTACCAACTAATTTTTAGCACTCCCCAGTGCTTTTGGGGTGCCCCCCCTAATTGTGCATAAATATTTCTGGCTGTCAAAATTACTATCTGTCAGCAGTATCAACCAACTAATTTTTAGCCCTCCCCAGTGCTTTTGGGGTGCCCCACTAATTGTGCATAAATATTTTTGGCTGTCAAAATTACTATCTGTCAGCAGTATCTACCAACTAATTTTTTGCACTCCCCAGTGCTTTTGGGGTGTCCCCCCTAATTGTGCATAAATATTTCTGGCTGTCAAAATTACTATCTGCCAACAGTATCTACCAACTAATTTTTAGCACTCCCCAGTACTTTTGGGGTGTCCCCCCTAATTGTGCATAAATATTTCTGGCTGTCAAAATTACTATCTGCCAGCAGTATTTACCAAACTAATTTTGAGCACTCCCCAGTGCTTTTGGGGTGTCCCCCCTAATTGTGCATAAATATTTCTGGCTGTCAAAATTACTATCTGTCAGCAGTATCTACCAACTAATTTTTAGCACTCCCCAGTGCTTTTGGGGTGTCCCCCCTAATTGTGCATAAATATTTCTGGCTGTCAAAATTACTATCTGTCAGCAGTATCTACCAACTAATTTTTAGCACTCCCCAGTGCTTTTGGGGTGCCCCACTAATTGTGGATAAATATTTCTGGCTGTCAAAATTACTATCTGTCAGCAGTATCTACCAACTAATTTTTAGCACTCCCCAGTGCTTTTGGGGTGTCCCCCCTAATTGTGCATAAATATTTCTGGCTGTCAAAATTACTATCTGCCAGCAGTGTTTACCAACTAATTTTTAGCACTCCCCAGTGCTTTTGGGGTGTCCCCCCTAATTGTGCATAAATATTTTTGTCTGTCAAAATTACTATCTGCCAGCAGTATTTACCAACTAATTTTTAGCACTCCCCAGTGCTTTTGGGGTGTCCCCCCTAATTGTGCATAAATATTTCTGGCTGTCAAAATTACTATCTGCCAGCAGTATTTACCAACTAATTTTTAGCACTCCCCAGGGCTTTTGGGGTGTCCCCACTAATTGTGCATAAATATTTCTGGCTGTCAAAATTACTATCTGTCAGCAGTATCAACCAACTAATTTTTAGCCCTCCCCAGTGCTTTTGGGGGGCCCCACTAATTGTGGATAAATATTTCTGGCTGTCAAAATTACTATCTGTCAGCAGTATCTACCAACTAATTTTTAGCACTCCCCAGTGCTTTTGGGGTGTCCCCCCTAATTGTGCATAAATATTTCTGGCTGTGAAAATTACTATCTGCCAGCAGTATTTACCAACTAATTTTTAGCACTCCCCAGTGCTTTTGGGGTGTCCCCCCTAAATGTGCATAAATATTTCTGGCTGTCAAAATTACTATCTGTCAGCAGTATCTACCAACTAATTTTTAGCACTCCCCAGTGCTTTTGGGGTGTCCCCCCTAATTGTGCATAAATATTTCTGGCTGTCAAAATTACTATCTGTCAGCAGTATCTACCAACTAATTTTTAGCACTCCCCAGTGCTTTTGGAGTGCCCCCCCCTAATTGTGCATAAATATTTCTGGCTGTTAAAATTACTATCTATCAGCAGTATCAACCAACTAATTTTTAGCCCTCCCCAGTGCTTTTGGGGTGCCCCACTAATTGTGGATAAATATTTCTGGCTGTCAAAATTACTATCTGTCAGCAGTATCTACCAACTAATTTTTTACACTCCCCTGTGCTTTTGGGGTGTCCCCCCTAATTGTGCATAAATATTTCTGGCTGTCAAAATTATTATCTGTCAGCAGTATCTACCAACTAATTTTTAGCACTCCCCAGTGCTTTTGGGGTGTCCCCCCTAATTGTGCATAAATATTTCTGGCTGTCAAAATTACTATCTGCCAGCAGTGTTTACCAACTAATTTTTAGCACTCCCCAGTGCTTTTGGGGTGTCCCCCCTAATTGTGCATAAATATTTTTGTCTGTCAAAATTACTATCTGCCAGCAGTATTTACCAACTAATTTTTAGCACTCCCCAGTGCTTTTGGGGTGTCCCCCCTAATTGTGCATAAATATTTCTGGCTGTCAAAATTACTATCTGCCAGCAGTATTTACCAACTAATTTTTAGCACTTCCCAGTGCTTTTGGGGTGTCCACCCTAATTGTCCATAAATATTTCTGGAAGTCAAATTTACTATCTGTCAGCAGAATCTACCAACTAATTTTTAGCACTCCCTAGTGCTTTTGGGGTGTCCCCCCTAATTGTGCATAAATATTTCTGGCTATCAAAATTACTATCTGCCAGCAGTATTTACCAACTAATTTTGAGCACTCCCCAGTGCTTTTGGGGTGTCCCCCCTAATTGTGCATAAATATTTCTGGCTGTCAAAATTACTATCTGTCAGCAGTATCTACCAACTAATTTTTAGCACTCCCCAATGCTTTTGGGGTGTCCCCCCTAATTGTGCATAAATATTTCTGGCTGTCAAAATTACTATCTGTCAGCAGTATCTACCAACTAATTTTTAGCACTCCCCAGTGCTTTTGGGGTGCCCCACTAATTGTGGATAAATATTTCTGGCTGTCAAAATTACTATCTGTCAGCAGTATCTACCAACTAATTTTTAGCACTCCCCAGTGCTTTTGGGGTGTCCCCCCTAATTGTGCATAAATATTTTTGTCTGTCAAAATTACTATCTGCCAGCAGTATTTACCAACTAATTTTTAGCACTCCCCAGTGCTTTTGGGGTGTCCCCCCTAATTGTGCATAAATATTTCTGGCTGTCAAAATTACTATCTGTCAGCAGTATCTACCAACTAATTTTTAGCACTCCCCGGTGCTTTTGGGGTGTCCCCCCTAATTGTGCATAAATATTTCTGGCTGTCAAAATTACTATCTGTCAGCAGTATCTACCAACTAATTTTTTACACTCCCCTGTGCTTTTGGGGTGTCCCCCCTAATTGTGCATAAATATTTCTGGCTGTCAAAATTATTATCTGTCAGCAGTATCTACCAACTAATTTTTAGCACTCCCCAGTGCTTTTGGGGTGTCCCCCCTAATTGTGCATAAATATTTCTGGCTGTCAAAATTACTATCTGCCAGCAGTGTTTACCAACTAATTTTTAGCACTCCCCAGTGCTTTTGGGGTGTCCCCCCTAATTGTGCATAAATATTTTTGTCTGTCAAAATTACTATCTGCCAGCAGTATTTACCAACTAATTTTTAGCACTCCCCAGTGCTTTTGGGGTGTCCCCCCTAATTGTGCATAAATATTTCTGGCTGTCAAAATTACTATCTGCCAGCAGTATTTACCAACTAATTTTTAGCACTTCCCAGTGCTTTTGGGGTGTCCACCCTAATTGTCCATAAATATTTCTGGAAGTCAAATTTACTATCTGTCAGCAGAATCTACCAACTAATTTTTAGCACTCCCTAGTGCTTTTGGGGTGTCCCCCCTAATTGTGCATAAATATTTCTGGCTATCAAAATTACTATCTGCCAGCAGTATTTACCAACTAATTTTGAGCACTCCCCAGTGCTTTTGGGGTGTCCCCCCTAATTGTGCATAAATATTTCTGGCTGTCAAAATTACTATCTGTCAGCAGTATCTACCAACTAATTTTTAGCACTCCCCAATGCTTTTGGGGTGTCCCCCCTAATTGTGCATAAATATTTCTGGCTGTCAAAATTACTATCTGTCAGCAGTATCTACCAACTAATTTTTAGCACTCCCCAGTGCTTTTGGGGTGCCCCACTAATTGTGGATAAATATTTCTGGCTGTCAAAATTACTATCTGTCAGCAGTATCTACCAACTAATTTTTAGCACTCCCCAGTGCTTTTGGGGTGTCCCCCCTAATTGTGCATAAATATTTCTGGCTGTCAAAATTACTATCTGCCAGCAGTGTTTACCAACTAATTTTTAGCACTCCCCAGTGCTTTTGGGGTGTCCCCCCTAATTGTGCATAAATATTTTTGTCTGTCAAAATTACTATCTGCCAGCAGTATTTACCAACTAATTTTTAGCACTCCCCAGTGCTTTTGGGGTGTCCCCCCTAATTGTGCATAAATATTTCTGGCTGTCAAAATTACTATCTGCCAGCAGTATTTACCAACTAATTTTTAGCACTCCCCAGGGCTTTTGGGGTGTCCCCACTAATTGTGCATAAATATTTCTGGCTGTCAAAATTACTATCTGTCAGCAGTATCAACCAACTAATTTTTAGCCCTCCCCAGTGCTTTTGGGGGGCCCCACTAATTGTGGATAAATATTTCTGGCTGTCAAAATTACTATCTGTCAGCAGTATCTACCAACTAATTTTTAGCACTCCCCAGTGCTTTTGGGGTGTCCCCCCTAATTGTGCATAAATATTTCTGGCTGTCAAAATTACTATCTGTCAGCAGTATCTACAAACTAATTTTTAGCACTCCCCAGTGCTTTTGGGGTGTCCCCCCTAATTGTGCATAAATATTTCTGGCTGTGAAAATTACTATCTGCCAGCAGTATTTACCAACTAATTTTTAGCACTCCCCAGTGCTTTTGGGGTGTCCCCCCTAAATGTGCATAAATATTTCTGGCTGTCAAAATTACTATCTGTCAGCAGTATCTACCAACTAATTTTTAGCACTCCCCAGTGCTTTTGGGGTGTCCCCCCTAATTGTGCATAAATATTTCTGGCTGTCAAAATTACTATCTGTCAGCAGTATCTACCAACTAATTTTTAGCACTCCCCAGTGCTTTTGGAGTGCCCCCCCCTAATTGTGCATAAATATTTCTGGCTGTTAAAATTACTATCTATCAGCAGTATCAACCAACTAATTTTTAGCCCTCCCCAGTGCTTTTGGGGTGCCCCACTAATTGTGGATAAATATTTCTGGCTGTCAAAATTACTATCTGTCAGCAGTATCTACCAACTAATTTTTTACACTCCCCTGTGCTTTTGGGGTGTCCCCCCTAATTGTGCATAAATATTTCTGGCTGTCAAAATTATTATCTGTCAGCAGTATCTACCAACTAATTTTTAGCACTCCCCAGTGCTTTTGGGGTGTCCCCCCTAATTGTGCATAAATATTTCTGGCTGTCAAAATTACTATCTGCCAGCAGTGTTTACCAACTAATTTTTAGCACTCCCCAGTGCTTTTGGGGTGTCCCCCCTAATTGTGCATAAATATTTTTGTCTGTCAAAATTACTATCTGCCAGCAGTATTTACCAACTAATTTTTAGCACTCCCCAGTGCTTTTGGGGTGTCCCCCCTTATTGTGCATAAATATTTCTGGCTGTCAAAATTACTATCTGCCAGCAGTATTTACCAACTAATTTTTAGCACTCCCCAGGGCTTTTGGGGTGTCCCCACTAATTGTGCATAAATATTTCTGGCTGTCAAAATTACTATCTGTCAGCAGTATCAACCAACTAATTTTTAGCCCTCCCCAGTGCTTTTGGGGGGCCCCACTAATTGTGGATAAATATTTCTGGCTGTCAAAATTACTATCTGTCAGCAGTATCTACCAACTAATTTTTAGCACTCCCCAGTGCTTTTGGGGTGTCCCCCCTAATTGTGCATAAATATTTCTGGCTGTCAAAATTACTATCTGTCAGCAGTATCTACCAACTAATTTTTAGCACTCCCCAGTGCTTTTGGGGTGTCCCCCCCTAATTGTGCATAAATATTTCTGGCTGTGAAAATTACTATCTGCCAGCAGTATTTACCAACTAATTTTTAGCACTCCCCAGTGCTTTTGGGGTGTCCCCCCTAAATGTGCATAAATATTTCTGGCTGTCAAAATTTCTATCTGCCAGCAGTATTTACCAACTAATTTTTAGCACTCCCCAGTGCTTTTGGGGTGTCCCCCCCTAATTGTGCATAAATATTTCTGGCTGTCAAAATTACTATCTGCCAGCAGTGTTTACCAACTAATTTTTAGCACTCCCCAGTGCTTTTGGGGTGTCCCCCCTAATTGTGCATAAATATTTCTGGCTGTCAAAATTACTATCTGTCAGCAGTATCTACCAACTAATTTTTAGCACTCCCCAGTGCTTTTTGGGGTGTCCCCCCTAATTGTGCATAAATATTTCTGGCTGTCAAAATTACTATCTGTCAGCAGTATCTACCAACTAATTTTTAGCACTCCCCAGTGCTTTTGGAGTGCCCCCCCTAATTGTGCATAAATATTTCTGGCTGTCAAAATTACTATCTGTCAGCAGTATCTACCAACTAATTTTTAGCACTCCCCAGTGCTTTTAGGGTGTCCCCCCTAATTGTGCATAAATATTTCTGGCTGTTAAAATTACTATCTGTCAGCAGTATCAACCAACTAATTTTTAGCCCTCCCCAGTGCTTTTGGGGGGCCCCACTAATTGTGTATAAATATTTCTGGCTGTCAAAATTACTATCTGTCAGCAGTATCTACCAACTAATTTTTAGCACTCCCCAGTGCTTTTGGGGTGTCCCCCCTAATTGTGCATAAATATTTCTGGCTGTCAAAATTACTATCTGTCAGCAGTATCTTACCAAATATTTTTTAGCACTACAAGTGCTTTTGGGGTGTCCCCCCTAATTGTGCATAAATATTTCTGGCTGTCAAAATTACTATCTGTCAGCAGTATCTACCAACTAATTTTTAGCACTCCCCAGTGCTTTTGGAGTGCCCCCCCCTAATTGTGCATAAATATTTCTGGCTGTTAAAATTACTATCTATCAGCAGTATCAACCAACTAATTTTTAGCCCTCCCCAGTGCTTTTGGGGTGCCCCACTAATTGTGGATAAATATTTCTGGCTGTCAAAATTACTATCTGTCAGCAGTATCTACCAACTAATTTTTTACACTCCCCTGTGCTTTTGGGGTGTCCCCCCTAATTGTGCATAAATATTTCTGGCTGTCAAAATTATTATCTGTCAGCAGTATCTACCAACTAATTTTTAGCACTCCCCAGTGCTTTTGGGGTGTCCCCCCTAATTGTGCATAAATATTTCTGGCTGTCAAAATTACTATCTGCCAGCAGTGTTTACCAACTAATTTTTAGCACTCCCCAGTGCTTTTGGGGTGTCCCCCCTAATTGTGCATAAATATTTTTGTCTGTCAAAATTACTATCTGCCAGCAGTATTTACCAACTAATTTTTAGCACTCCCCAGTGCTTTTGGGGTGTCCCCCCTTATTGTGCATAAATATTTCTGGCTGTCAAAATTACTATCTGCCAGCAGTATTTACCAACTAATTTTTAGCACTCCCCAGGGCTTTTGGGGTGTCCCCACTAATTGTGCATAAATATTTCTGGCTGTCAAATTACTATCTGTCAGCAGTATCAACCAACTAATTTTTAGCCCTCCCAGTGCTTTTGGGGGGCCCCACTAATTGTGGATAAATATTTCTGGCTGTCAAAATTACTATCTGTCAGCAGTATCTACCAACTAATTTTTAGCACTCCCCAGTGCTTTTGGGGTGTCCCCCCTAATTGTGCATAAATATTTCTGGCTGTCAAAATTACTATCTGTCAGCAGTATCTACCAACTAATTTTTAGCACTCCCCAGTGCTTTTGGGGTGTCCCCCCCTAATTGTGCATAAATATTTCTGGCTGTGAAAATATACTATCTGCCAGCAGTATTTACCAACTAATTTTTAGCACTCCCCAGTGCTTTTGGGGTGTCCCCCCTAAATGTGCATAAATATTTCTGGCTGTCAAAATTTCTATCTGCCAGCAGTATTTACCAACTAATTTTTAGCACTCCCCAGTGCTTTTGGGGTGTCCCCCCCTAATTGTGCATAATATTTCTGGCTGTCAAAATTACTATCTGCCAGCAGTGTTTACCAACTAATTTTTAGCACTCCCCAGTGCTTTTGGGGTGTCCCCCCTAATTGTGCATAAATATTTCTGGCTGTCAAAATTACTATCTGTCAGCAGTATCTACCAACTAATTTTTAGCACTCCCCAGTGCTTTTTGGGTGTCCCCCCTAATTGTGCATAAATATTTCTGGCTGTCAA